>NC_052944.1:35565283-36165283 GCF_013358895.1 Oreochromis aureus
AGCCCCTCAAAATCCACTTCATCTTTCATGGTGAACTGCGTTGCCACCAGGGTGCGCCGTTCAGTTTAAAGTCACAATTTTCTCACTGAAGCATCATGAGGGACTGATGGTAATATTCACCGCTTTTGAAGTGGCCACGATGAACCTGTGAAAATCAGTATAACAAAATGTAAGCCATGACATTTCCTGTTGCCACTAGGTGGCGCTCTGCGTATTCCTAACAATGGGCACATCAATCTGTTCAGGACGGGTCTGACATCATGCCTGTAAAGTCTGGTTCTGATCAGACTGGATTTCATTGAGTTATACTAATTTGCTTCTTCATGGCGAGACATCAAACTTCGCCATGCTGCAGGGGTCACACCCTCTTGCGAAAACTCACAGTTTTCACTGTAACTCAAGACCAACTCCTTAAGGCTTTCCTGGAGAAATTTGAGGCTGCAGATGTCAACCATAACAATACTGTACCCCAAAGTGTAAAACATGACATTTCCTGTTCCCACTAGGTGGCGCTGTCCCTGGTGTCAAATATGGCAGTTGAAATATGTTCAGGGGTGGAGCCTTATCATATGTGTGCTCTTTGGTCCAGGTCGGAACATGTATGAGGGAATGAGAGGCAATACGATTTTCATGGCGAGTCATCGAAATTCGCCGTGGCGCCACGGCCTCACAGTATCGCGAAAACTCAAAAGCTCCGCAATTTAACATGGCCCAGGTGTGTAGTTGACACTGACCAAAGATGAAGT
Organism: Oreochromis aureus; assembly: GCF_013358895.1. Taxonomy (NCBI): domain Eukaryota; kingdom Metazoa; phylum Chordata; class Actinopteri; order Cichliformes; family Cichlidae; genus Oreochromis; species Oreochromis aureus. The sequence goes on from NC_052944.1 coordinate 35,566,030, forward strand.
TTAGACGACCAAATCCCAATGAGGAGTTCGAAAAAGTTCGAGGCATGGAAATGGCAAAATTAGAGCCAAAATGTCACATTCACCTCTAAATTGCGGACTTCCTGTTGGGTTTGCGTCATATGGTCCCACAGACTTTTTTGTTCGTCTTGGGATGATACACATGTGTGCCAGATTTCATACATGTAGCTCAAACGATGTGTTCGTAGGGCTGCATTTAACAAGGCATAGGTGGCGCTACAGAGCCATTTCCCAATGCTCATATGTAAAACCATTAAAATACAAAATTTTTCACCAGACCTGGCATGTGTGCAAAATTTCATGAGTTTTTGAGCATGTTAAAGACCTCAAAAAGGCCCTTGTTTTGCCTGAATAATAATAATAATAATAATAATTAAAGCTGCAAGCAGCGATATGAGGCCCTCGCACTTTTGGTAGCGTCGAGCCAAGCCCAACACCTAAAACCAGCGCTTCCAATCTGATGTCACATTGATGGAATTCATACATTTAACCACCAGCTAAAATTTCATCTCATTCAACCATTATTATAGTCGTCCCACTAGGTGGCGCTCTAACCATTACTGACAAATGGCATAACAAACATTTCCGAGCTCGAGTCTCATCACGCCTGCGAACTTTGGGAGAGATTGGACATTGTGTTTTTGAGCGACAGCAGGTTACTGCTTTTTGGCGAGTGAGTGAAACTCCACGTGCCGCCATGACCACCCCGTTTCCCTGAACGTAAAAAGCTTCGCAATTTAACATCACAAAGGTCTTTAGATTCCACACACAGGAGATCGCGTAAATCTAATGAAATCCCTTGGAGGAGTTCGTCAAAGTATGAGGCCTGAAAAGAGGGGAAAATGTCGCCAAATTTACACATTAATTTTAAAATGGCTGACTTCCTGTTGGATTTGGGATATTGCTCCAAGAGACTTTTTTGTACATCTTGATATCTCTAATAAGCTTGCCAGGTTTCAAACTCATACATAAAACACAGAGCAGGGGCTGTTGTTTTGAAATTTTGTAGGGGGCGCTGTGGAGCCATTTTGCGCTGTTCAAGGAAAAGGAACATATAAAAGAAATCCCTCATCACATTAGAGGTGTGCGCCAAATTTCAAGACTTTTAAACTTTTCAAGTCCCTCAAAAGCCACTTCATCTTTCATGGTGAACTGCGCTGCCACCAGGGTGCGCCGTTCAGTTTATAGTCACAATTTTCTCACTGAAGCATCAAGAGGGACTGATGGTGATATTCACCGCTTTTGAGGTGGCCACGATGAACCTGTGAAAATCAGTACAACAAAATGAAAGACATGACATTTCCTGGTGCCACTAGGTGGCGCTCTACGTATTCCTGACAATGGGCATATCAATCTGTTCAGGGCGGGTCTGACATCATCCCTGTAAAATCTGGTACTGATCACATTGGATTTCATTGAGTTACACTAATTTGTTTCTTCATGGCGAGACCTCAATGTTCGCCATGCTGCTGGGTCACACCCTTCAGCGAAAACTCACAGTTTTCTCTGTAACCCAAGACCAACTCCTTAAGGCTTTCCTGGAGAAATTTGAGGCTGCAGATGTCACCCATTACAATACTGTACCCCAAAGTGTAAAACATGACATTTCCTGTTCCCACTAGGTGGCGCTGTCCCTGGTGTCAAATATGGCAGTTGAAATATGTTCAGGGGTGGAGCCTTATCATATGTGTCCACTTTGGTCAAGGTCGGACAATGTATGACAGAACGAGAGGCAATAAGATTTTCATGGCGAGTCATCGAAATTCGCCGTGGCGCCACGGCCTCACAGTAACCCGAAAACTCAAAAGCTCCGCAATTTAACATGGCCCAGGTGTGTAGTTGACACTGACCAAATATGAAGCTTGGACGATGAAATTCCAATGAGGAGTTCGCAAAAGTTCGAGGCATGGAAATGGCAAAATTAGAGCCAAAATGTCAACTTCACTTCCAAATGGCGGACTTCCTGTTGGGTTTAGGACATGGCCATAATAGACTTTTATGTGCGTCTCCGAACGCTAGATATGTGTTCGAGTTTTATACATGTAGGTCATACCCATCTCGGGGCTCGCGTTTCTCATTTTTCTAGGTGGCGCTACTGAGCCAATTTTCCCTGGACATGTCTACGGACATTAAAATACGTAAATTTTCACCAGACCTGACGGCGTCTGCAAAATTTCATGAGTTTTTGAGCATGTTTAGGCCCTCAAAAGGCCGATTCATTTGCCGAAATAATAATAATAATAATAATAATAATAATAATAATAATAATTAAAGCTGCAAGCAGCGATATGAGGGCCCTCGCACCCCGGGCGCGTCGAGCCAAGCCCAACACCGAAAACCAGCGCTCCGATCTGATGTCACATTGATGGAATTCATGCATTTAACCACCAGCTAAAATTTCATCTCATTCAACCATTATTATAGTCATCCCACTAGGTGGCGCTCTAACCATTACTGACAAATGGCATAACAAACATTTCCGAGCTCGAGTCTCATCACGCCTGCGACCTTTGGGAGAGATTGGACATTGTGTTTTTGAGCGACAGCAGGTTACTGCTTTTTTGGCGAGTGATTGAAACTCCACGTGCCGCCATGACCACCCGTTTCCCTGAACGTAAAAGCTTCGCAATTTAACATCACAAAGGTCTTTAGATTCCACACACAGGAGATCGCGTAAATCTAATGAAATCCCTTGGAGGAGTTCGTCAAAGTATGAGGCCTGAAAAGAGGGAAAATGTCGCCAAATTTACACATTAATTTTAAAATGGCTGACTTCCTGTTGGATTTGGGATATTGCTCCAAGAGACTTTTTTTGTACATCTTGATATCTCCAATAAGCTTGCCAGGTTTCAAACTCATACATAAAACACAGAGCAGGGGCTGTTGTTTTGAAATTTTGTAGGGGGCGCTGTGGAGCCATTTTGCGCTCTTCAAGGAAAATGAACATATAAAAAGAAATCCCTCATCACATTAGAGCTGTTCGCCAAATTTCAAGACTTTTAAACTTTTCAAGCCCCTCAAAAGCCACTTCATCTTTCATGGTGAACTGCGTTGCCACCAGGGTGCGCCGTTCAGTTTATAGTCACAATTTTCTCACTGAAGCATCAAGAGGGACTGATGGTGATATTCACCGCTTTTGAGGTGGCCACGATGAACCTGTGAAAATCAGTACAACAAAATGAAAGACATGACATTTCCTGGTGCCACTAGGTGGCGCTCTACGTATTCCTGACAATGGGCATATCAATCTGTTCAGGGCGGGTCTGACATCATCCCTGTAAAATCTGGTACTGATCACATTGGATTTCATTGAGTTACACTAATTTGTTTCTTCATGGCGAGACCTCAATGTTCGCCATGCTGCTGGGGTCACACCCTTCAGCGAAAACTCACAGTTTTCTCTGGAACCCAAGACCAACTCCTTAAGGCTTTCCTGGAGAAATTTGAGGCTGCAGATGTCACCCATTACAATACTGTACCCCAAAGTGTAAAACATGACATTTCCTGTTCCCACTAGGTGGCGCTGTCCCTGATGTCAAATATGGCAGTTGAAATATGTTCAGGGGTGGAGCCTTATCATATGTGTCCACTTTGGTCAAGGTCGGACAATGTATGACAGAACGAGAGGCAATAAGATTTTCATGGCGAGTCATCGAAATTCGCCGTGGCGCCACGGCCTCACAGTAACCCGAAAACTCAAAAGCTCCGCAATTTAACATGGCCCAGGTGTGTAGTTGACACTGACCAAATATGAAGCTTGTACGATGAAATTCCAATGAGGAGTTCGAAAAAGTTCGAGGCATGGAAATGGCAAAATTAGAGCCAAAATGTCACCTTCACTTCCAAATGGCGGACTTCCTGTTGGGTTTAGGACATGGCCATAATAGACTTTTTTTGTGCGTCTCCGAACGTTAGATATGTGTTCGAGTTTTATACATGTAGGTCATACCCATCTCGGGGCTCGTGTTTCTCATTTTTCTAGGTGGCGCTACTGAGCCAATTTTCCCTGGACATGTCTACGGACATTAAAATACGTAAATTTTCATCGAGTCTCATCACGCCTGCGACCTTTGGAAGAGATTGGACATTGTGTTTTTGAGCGACAGCAGGTTACTGCTTTTTGGCGAGTGATTGAAACTCCACGTGCCGCCATGACCACCCCCGCTTCCCTGAACGTAAAAGCTTCGCAATTTAACATCACAAAGGTCTTTAGATTCCACACACAGGAGATCGCGTAAATCTAATGAAATCCCTTGGAGGAGTTCGTCAAAGTATGAGGCCTGAAAAGAGGGGAAAATGTCGCCAAATTTACACATTAACTTTAAAATGGCTGACTTCCTGTTTGATTTGGGATATTGCTCCAAGAGACTTTTTTGTACATCTTGATATCTCCAATAAGCTTGCCAGGTTTCAAACTCATACATAAAACACAGAGCAGGGGCTGTTGTTTTGAAATTTTGTAGGGGGCGCTGTGGAGCCATTTTGCGCTCTTCAAGGAAAATGAACATATAAAAGAAATCCCTCATCACATTAGAGGTGTGCGCCAAATTTCAAGACTTTTAAACTTTTCAAGCCCCTCAAAAGCCACTTCATCTTTCATGGTGAACTGCGCTGCCACCAGGGTGCGCCGTTCAGTTTATAGTCACAATTTTCTCACTGAAGCATCAAGAGGGACTGATGGTGATATTCACCGCTTTTGAGGTGGCCACGATGAACCTGTGAAAATCAGTACAACAAAATGAAAGACATGACATTTCCTGGTGCCACTAGGTGGCGCTCTACGTATTCCTGACAATGGGCATATCAATCTGTTCAGGGCGGGTCTGACATCATCCCTGTAAAATCTGGTACTGATCAGATTGGATTTCATTGAGTTACACTAATTTGTTTCTTCATGGCGAGACCTCAATGTTCGCCATGCTGCTGGGGTCACACCCTTCAGCGAAAACTCACAGTTTTCTCTGTAACCCAAGACCAACTCCTTAAGGCTTTCCTGGAGAAATTTGAGGCTGCAGATGTCACCCATTACAATACTGTACCCCAAAGTGTAAAACATGACATTTCCTGTTCCCACTAGGTGGCGCTGTCCCTGGTGTCAAATATGGCAGTTGAAATATGTTCAGGGGTGGAGCCTTATCATATGTGTCCACTTTGGTCAAGGTCGGACAATGTATGACAGAACGAGAGGCAATAAGATTTTCATGGCGAGTCATCGAAATTCGCCGTGGCGCCACGGCCTCACAGTAACCCGAAAACTCAAAAGCTCCGCAATTTAACATGGCCCAGGTGTGTAGTTGACACTGACCAAATATGAAGCTTGGACGATGAAATTCCAATGAGGAGTTCGCAAAAGTTCGAGGCATGGAAATGGCAAAATTAGAGCCAAAATGTCAACTTCACTTCCAAATGGCGGACTTCCTGTTGGGTTTAGGACATGGCCATAATAGACTTTTATGTGCGTCTCCGAACGCTAGATATGTGTTCGAGTTTTATACATGTAGGTCATACCCATCTCGGGGCTCACGTTTCTCATTTTTCTAGGTGGCGCTACTGAGCCAATTTTCCCTGGACATGTCTCACGGACATTAAAATACGTAAATTTTCACCAGACCTGACGCGTCTGCAAAATTTCATGAGTTTTCGAGCATGTTTAGGCCCTCAAAAGGCCGATTCATTTGCCGAAATAATAATAATAATAATAATAATAATAATAATAATAATAATAATAATAATAATAATAATAATAATAATAATAAGAAACAGAGCAGATACAATAGGGCCTTCGCACTTTTGTGCTCGGGCCCTAATTAAAGCTGCAAGCAGCGATATGAGGGCCCTCGCACCCCCGGCGCATCGAGCCACGCCCAACTCCTACAACCAGCACGTCCGATCTGATGTCAGATTGATGGAATTCATGCATTTAACCAACAGCTAAAATTTCATCTCATTCAATCATGATTATAGTCGTCCCACTAGGTGGCGCTCTAACCATTACTGACAAATGGCATAACAAACATTTCCGAGCTCGAGTCTCATCACGCCTGCGACCTTTGGGATAGATTGGACATTGTGTTTTTGAGCGACAGCAGGTTACTGCTTTTTGGCGAGTGATTGAAACTCCACGTGCCGCCATGACCACCCCGTTTCCTTGAACGTAAAAAGCTTCGCAATTTAACATCACAAAGGTCTTTAGATTCCACACACAGGAGATCGCGTAAATCTAATGAAATCCCTTGGAGGAGTTCGTCAAAGTATGAGGCCTGAAAAGAGGGGAAAATGTCGCCAAATTTACACCTTAATTTTAAAATGGCTGACTTCCTGTTGGATTTGGGATATTGCTCCAAGAGACTTTTTTGTACATCTTGATATCTCCAATAAGCTTGCCAGGTTTCAAACTCATACATAAAACACAGAGCAGGGGCTGTTGTTTTGAAATTTTGTAGGGGGCGCTGTGGAGCCATTTTGCGCTGTTCAAGGAAAATGAACATATAAAAAGAAATCCCTCATCATATTAGAGGTGTTCGCCAAATTTCAAGACTTTTTAAACTTTTCAAGCCCCTCAAAATCCACTTCATCTTTCATGGTGAACTGCGTTGCCACCAGGGTGCGCCGTTCAGTTTATAGTCACAATTTTCTCACTGAAGCATCAAGAGGGACTGATGGTGATATTCACCACTTTTGAGGTGGCCACGATGAACCTGTGAAAATCAGTACAACAAAATGAAAGACATGACATTTCCTGGTGCCACTAGGTGGCGCTCTACGTATTCCTGACAATGGGCATATCAATCTGTTCAGGGCGGGTCTGACATCATCCCTGTAAAATCTGGTACTGATCAGATTGGATTTCATTGAGTTACACTAATTTGTTTCTTCATGGCGAGACCTCAATGTTCGCCATGCTGCTGGGGTCACACCCTTCAGCGAAAACTCACAGTTTTCTCTGTAACCCAAGACCAACTCCTTAAGGCTTTCCTGGAGAAATTTGAGGCTGCAGATGTCACCCATTACAATACTGTACCCCAAAGTGTAAAACATGACATTTCCTGTTCCCACTAGGTGGCGCTGTACCTGATGTCAAATATGGCAGTTGAAATATGTTCAGGGTGGAGCCTTATCATATGTGTCCACTTTGGTCAAGGTCGGACAATGTATGACAGAACGAGAGGCAATAAGATTTTCATGGCGAGTCATCGAAATTCGCCGTGGCGCCACGGCCTCACCGTATCCCGAAAACTCAAAAGCTCCGCAATTTAACATGGCCCAGGTGTGTAGTTGACACTGACCAAATATGAAGCTTGTACGATGAAATTCCAATGAGGAGTTCGCAAAAGTTTGAGGCATGGAAATGGCAAAATTAGAGCCAAAATGTCACCTTCACTTCCAAATGGCGGACTTCCTGTTGGGTTTGCGTCAATGGTCCCAAAGACTTTTTTGTTCGTCTTGGCATGATACACATGTGTGCCAAATTTCATACATGTAGCTAAAACGATGTGTTCGTAGGGCTGCATTTAACAAGGCATAGGTGGCGCTACAGAGCCATTTCCCAGTACTCATATGTAAAACCATTAAAAAACAAAATTTTTCACCAGACCTGGCATGTGTGCAAAATTCCAAGAGTTTTCGAGCATGTTAAAGCTCTCAAAAAGGCCCTTCTTTTGCCTGAATAATAATAATAATAATAATTAAAGCTGCAAGCAGCGATATGAGGGCCCTCGCACCCCAGCACGTCGAGCCAAGCTGAAAGGCTAAAACCAGCGCTTCCGATCTGATGTCACATTGATGGAATTCTTGCATTTAACCACCAGCTAACATTTCATCTCATTCAATCATGATTATAGTCATCCCACTAGGTGGCACTCTAACCATTACTGACAAATGGCATAACAAACATTTCCGAGCTCGAGTCTCATCACGCTTGCGACCTTTGGGAGAGATTGGACATTGTATTTTTGAGTGACAGCAGATTACTGCTTTTTGGCGAGTGATTGAAACTCCACGTGCCGACACGACCACCCCGTTTCCCTGAACGTAAAAAGCTTCGCAATTTAACATCACAAAGGTCTTTAGATTCCACGCACTGGAGATCGTGTAAATCTGATGAAATGCCTTGGAGGAGTTCGTCAAAGAAAGTTACCTCAAAAGAAGGGGAAATGTCGCCAAACTTACACATTAATTTCAATATGGCTAACTTCCTGTTGGATTTGGGATATTGCTCCAAGAGACTTTTTTGTACTTCTTGATATCTTCCATAAGCTTACCAGGTTTCAGACTCATACATAAAACACAGAGCAGGGGCTGTTGTTTTGAAATATTGTAGGGGCGCTGTGGAGCCATTTTGCGCTATTCAAAGAAAATGATGACATAACAAGATAGCACTCATCACATTGGAGGTGTGCGCCAAATTTCAAGACTTTTAAACTTTCCAAGCCCCTCAAAAGCCACTTCGTCTTTCATGGTGAACAGCGCGTTGCCACCAGGGTGCGCCGTTCAGTTTAAAGTCACAATTTTCTCACTGAAGCATCACGAGGGACTGATGGTGATATTCACCACTTTTGAGGTGGCCACGATGAACCTGTGAAAATCAGTAGAAGAAAATGAAAGCCATGGCATTTCCTGGTGCCACTAGGTGGCGCTCTACCTATTCCTTACAATGGGCACATCATTCTGTTCAGGGCGGGTCTGACATCATCCCTGTAAAGTCTGGTACTGATCAGACTAGATTTCATTGAGTTATACTAATTTGTTTCTTAATGGCGAGACATCAATAATCGCCATGCTGCTGGGGTCACACCCTTTCGCGAAAACTCACAGTTTTCACTGTAACCCAAGATCAACTGCTTAAGGCTTTCCTGGAGAAATTTGAGGCTGCAGATGTCAACCATAACAATACTGTACCCCAAAGTGTAAAACATGATATTTCCTGTTCCCACTAGGTGGCGCTGTACCTGATGTCAAATATGGCAGTTGAAATATGTTCAGGGTGGAGCCTTATCATATGTGTCCACTTTGGTCAAGGTCGGACAATGTATGACAGAACGAGAGGCAATAAGATTTTCATGGCGAGTCATCGAAATTCGCCGTGGCGCCACGGCCTCACCGTATCCCAAAAACTCAAAAGCTCCGCAATTTAACATGGCCCAGGTGTGTAGTTGACACTGACCAAATATGAAGCTTGTACAATGAAATTCCAATGAGGAGTTCGCAAAAGTTCGAGGCATGGAAATGGCAAAATTAGAGCCAAAATGTCACCTTCACTTCCAAATGGCGGACTTCCTGTTGGGTTTGCGTCAATGGTCCCACTGACTTTTTTGTTCGTCTTGGCATGATACACATGTGTGCCAAATTTCATACATGTAGCTAAAACGATGTGTTCGTAGGGCTGCATTTAACAAGGCATAGGTGGCGCTACAGAGCCATTTCCCAGTGCTCATATGTAAAACCATTAAAATACAAAATTTTTCACCAGACCTGGCATGTGTGCAAAATTCCAAGAGTTTTCGAGCATGTTAAAGCCCTCAAAAAGGCCCTTCTTTTGCCTGAATAATAATAATAATAATTAAAGCTGCAAGCAGCGATATGAGGGCCCTCGCACCCCCGGCGCGTCGAGCCAAGCCCAACACCTAAAACCAGCGCTTCCGATCTGATGTCACATTGATGGAATTCATGCATTTAACCACCAGCTAAAATTTCATCTCATTCAACCATTATTATAGTCGTCCCACTAGGTGGCGCTCTAACCATTACTGACAAATGGCATAACAAACATTTCCGAGCTCGAGTCTCATCACGCCTGCGACCTTTGGGAGAGATTGGACATTGTGTTTTTGAGCGACAGCAGGTTACTGCTTTTGGCGAGGGATTGAAACTCCACGTGCCGCCATGACCACCCGTTTCCCTGAACGTAAAAGCTTCGCAATTTAACATCACAAAGGTCTTTAGATTCCACACACAGGAGATCGCGTAAATCTAATGAAATCCCTTGGAGGAGTTCGTCAAAGTATGAGGCCTGAAAAGAGGGGAAAATGTCGCCAAATTTACACATTGATTTTAAAATGGCTGACTTCCTGTTGGATTTGGGATATTGCTCCAAGAGACTTTTTGTACATCTTGATATCTCCAATAAGCTTGCCAGGTTTCAAACTCATACATAAAACACAGAGCAGGGGCTGTTGTTTTGAAATTTTGTAGGGGCGCTGTGGAGCCATTTTGCGCTGTTCAAGGAAAATGAACATATAAAAGAAATCCCTCATCACATTAGAGGTGTGCGCCAAATTTCAAGACTTTTAAACTTTTCAAGCCCCTCAAAAGCCACTTCATCTTTCATGGTGAACTGCGCTGCCACCAGGGTGCGCCGTTCAGTTTATAGTCACAATTTTCTCACTGAAGCATCAAGAGGGACTGATGGTGATATTCACCGCTTTTGAGGTGGCCACGATGAACCTGTGAAAATCAGTACAACAAAATGAAAGACATGACATTTCCTGGTGCCACTAGGTGGCGCTCTACGTATTCCTGACAATGGGCATATCAATCTGTTCAGGGCGGGTCTGACATCATCCCTGTAAAATCTGGTAGTGATCACATTGGATTTCATTGAGTTACACTAATTTGTTTCTTCATGGCGAGACCTCAATGTTCGCCATGCTGCTGGGGTCACACCCTTCAGCGAAAACTCACAGTTTTCTCTGTAACCCAAGACCAACTCCTTAAGGCTTTCCTGGAGAAATTTGAGGCTGCAGATGTCACCCATTACAATACTGTACCCCAAAGTGTAAAACATGACATTTCCTGTTCCCACTAGGTGGCGCTGTCCCTGGTGTCAAATATGGCAGTTGAAATATGTTCAGGGTGGAGCCTTATCATATGTGTCCACTTTGGTCAAGGTCGGACAATGTATGACAGAACGAGAGGCAATAAGATTTTCATGGCGAGTCATCGAAATTCGCCGTGGCGCCACGGCCTCACAGTAACCCGAAAACTCAAAAGCTCCGCAATTTAACATGGCCCAGGTGTGTAGTTGACACTGACCAAATATGAAGCTTGTACGATGAAATTCCAATGAGGAGTTCGCAAAAGTTCGAGGCATGGAAATGGCAAAATTAGAGCCAAAATGTCACCTTCACTTCCAAATGGCGGACTTCCTGTTGGGTTTAGGACATGGCCATAATAGACTTTTATGTGCGTCTCCGAAAGTTAGATATGTGTTCGAGTTTTATACATGTAGGTCATACCCATCTCGGGGCTCGCGTTTCTCATTTTTCTAGGTGGCGCTACTGAGCCAATTTTCCCTGGACATGTCTACGGACATTAAAATACGTAAATTTTCACCAGACCTGACGCGCGTCTGCAAAATTTCATGAGTTTTCGAGCATGTTTAGGCCCTCAAAAGGCCGATTCATTTGCGAAATAATAATAATAATAATAATAATAATAATAATAATAATAATAATAATAATAATAATAATAATAATAAGAAAAACAGAGCAGATACAATAGGGCCTTCGCACTTTTGTGCTCGGGCCTAATAAAAATAATAATAATTAAAGCTGCAAGCAGCGATATGAGGGCCCTCGCACCCTTTTGGCGTCGAGCCAAGCCCAACACCGAAAACCAGCGCTTCCGATCTGATGTCACATTGATGGAATTCATGCATTTAACCACCAGCTAAAATTTCATCTCATTCAACCATTATTATAGTCATCCCACTAGGTGGCGCTCTAACCATTACTGACAAATGGCATAACAAACATTTCCGAGCTCGAGTCTCATCACGCCTGCGACCTTTGGGAGAGATTGGACATTGTGTTTTGAGCGACAGCAGGTTACTGCTTTTGGCTTAGTGATTGAAACTCCACGTGCCGCCATGACCACCCCGTTTCCCTGAACGTAAAAGCTTCGCAATTTAACATCACAAAGGTCTTTAGATTCCACACACAGGAGATCGCGTAAATCTAATGAAATCCCTTGGAGGAGTTCGTCAAAGTATGAGGCCTGAAAAGAGGGGAAAATGTCGCCAAATTTACACATTAATTTTAAAATGGCTGACTTCCTGTTGGATTTGGGATATTGCTCCAAGAGACTTTTTGTACATCTTGATATCTCCAATAAGCTTGCCAGGTTTCAAACTCATACATAAAACACAGAGCAGGGGCTGTTGTTTTGAAATTTTGTAGGGGCGCTGTGGAGCCATTTTGCGCTGTTCAAGGAAAATGAACATATAAAAGAAATCCCTCATCACATTAGAGCTGTTCGCCAAATTTCAAGACTTTTAAACTTTTCAAGCCCCTCAAAAGCCACTTCATCTTTCATGGTGAACTGCGTTGCCACCAGGGTGCGCCGTTCAGTTTATAGTCACAATTTTCTCACTGAAGCATCAAGAGGGACTGATGGTGATATTCACCGCTTTTGAGGTGGCCACGATGAACCTGTGAAAATCAGTACAACAAAATGAAAGACATGACATTTCCTGGTGCCACTAGGTGGCGCTCTACGTATTCCTGACAATGGGCATATCAATCTGTTCAGGGCGGGTCTGACATCATCCCTGTAAAATCTGGTACTGATCACATTGGATTTCATTGAGTTACACTAATTTGTTTCTTCATGGCGAGACCTCAATGTTCGCCATGCTGCTGGGGTCACACCCTTCAGCGAAAACTCACAGTTTTCTCTGTAACCCAAGACCAACTCCTTAAGGCTTTCCTGGAGAAATTTGAGGCTGCAGATGTCACCCATTACAATACTGTACCCCAAAGTGTAAAACATGACATTTCCTGTTCCCACTAGGTGGCGCTGTCCCTGATGTCAAATATGGCAGTTGAAATATGTTCAGGGGTGGAGCCTTATCATATGTGTCCACTTTGGTCAAGGTCGGACAATGTATGACAGAACGAGAGGCAATAAGATTTTCATGGCGAGTCATCGAAATTCGCCGTGGCGCCACGGCCTCACAGTAACCCGAAAACTCAAAAGCTCCGCAATTTAACATGGCCCAGGTGTGTAGTTGACACTGACCAAATATGAAGCTTGTACGATGAAATTCCAATGAGGAGTTCGAAAAAAAAGTTCGAGGCATGGAAATGGCAAAATTAGAGCCAAAATGTCACCTTCACTTCCAAATGGCGGACTTCCTGTTGGGTTTAGGACATGGCCATAATAGACTTTTTGTGCGTCTCCGAACGTTAGATATGTGTTCGAGTTTTATACATGTAGGTCATACCCATCTCGGGGCTCGCGTTTCTCATTTTTCTAGGTGGCGCTACTGAGCCAATTTTCCCTGGACATGTCTCACGGACATTAAAATACGTAAATTTTCATCGAGTCTCATCACGCCTGCGACCTTTGGAAGAGATTGGACATTGTGTTTTGAGCGACAGCAGGTTACTGCTTTTGGCGAGTGATTGAAACTCCACGTGCCGCCATGACCACCCGTTTCCCTGAACGTAAAAGCTTCGCAATTTAACATCACAAAGGTCTTTAGATTCCACACACAGGAGATCGCGTAAATCTAATGAAATCCCTTGGAGGAGTTCGTCAAAGTATGAGGCCTGAAAAGAGGGGAAAATGTCGCCAAATTTACACATTAACTTTAAAATGGCTGACTTCCTGTTTGATTTGGGATATTGCTCCAAGAGACTTTTTGTACATCTTGATATCTCCAATAAGCTTGCCAGGTTTCAAACTCATACATAAAACACAGAGCAGGGGCTGTTGTTTTGAAATTTTGTAGGGGCGCTGTGGAGCCATTTTGCGCTCTTCAAGGAAAATGAACATATAAAAGAAATCCCTCATCACATTAGAGGTGTGCGCCAAATTTCAAGACTTTTAAACTTTTCAAGCCCCTCAAAAGCCACTTCATCTTTCATGGTGAACTGCGCTGCCACCAGGGTGCGCCGTTCAGTTTATAGTCACAATTTTCTCACTGAAGCATCAAGAGGGACTGATGGTGATATTCACCGCTTTTGAGGTGGCCACGATGAACCTGTGAAAATCAGTACAACAAAATGAAAGACATGACATTTCCTGGTGCCACTAGGTGGCGCTCTACGTATTCCTGACAATGGGCATATCAATCTGTTCAGGGCGGGTCTGACATCATCCCTGTAAAATCTGGTACTGATCAGATTGGATTTCATTGAGTTACACTAATTTGTTTCTTCATGGCGAGACCTCAATGTTCGCCATGCTGCTGGGGTCACACCCTTCAGCGAAAACTCACAGTTTTCTCTGTAACCCAAGACCAACTCCTTAAGGCTTTCCTGGAGAAATTTGAGGCTGCAGATGTCACCCATTACAATACTGTACCCCAAAGTGTAAAACATGACATTTCCTGTTCCCACTAGGTGGCGCTGTCCCTGGTGTCAAATATGGCAGTTGAAATATGTTCAGGGGTGGAGCCTTATCATATGTGTCCACTTTGGTCAAGGTCGGACAATGTATGACAGAACGAGAGGCAATAAGATTTTCATGGCGAGTCATCGAAATTCGCCGTGGCGCCACGGCCTCACAGTAACCCGAAAACTCAAAAGCTCCGCAATTTAACATGGCCCAGGTGTGTAGTTGACACTGACCAAATATGAAGCTTGGACGATGAAATTCCAATGAGGAGTTCGCAAAAGTTCGAGGCATGGAAATGGCAAAATTAGAGCCAAAATGTCAACTTCACTTCCAAATGGCGGACTTCCTGTTGGGTTTAGGACATGGCCATAATAGACTTTTATGTGCGTCTCGAACGCTAGATATGTGTTCCGAGTTTATACATGTAGGTCATACCCATCTCGGGGCTCACGTTTCTCATTTTTCTAGGTGGCGCTACTGAGCCAATTTTCCCTGGACATGTCTACGGACATTAAAATACGTAAATTTTCACCAGACCTGACGCGTCTGCAAAATTTCATGAGTTTTCGAGCATGTTTAGGCCCTCAAAAGGCCGATTCATTTGCGAAATAATAATAATAATAATAATAATAATAATAATAATAATAATAATAATAATAATAATAATAAGAAACAGAGCAGATACAATAGGGCCTTCGCACTTTTGTGCTCGGGCCCTAATAAGAAACGGAGCAGATACAATAGGGCCTTCGCACTCTCAGTGCTCGGGCCCTAATAATTAAAGCTGCAAGCAGCGATATGAGGGCCCTCGCACTTCGCGGTAGCGTCGAGCCAAGCCCAACACCTAAAACCAGCGCTTCCGATCTGATGTCACATTGATGGAATTCATGCATTTAACCACCAGCTAAAATTTCATCTCATTCAACCATTATTATAGTCGTCCCACTAGGTGGCGCTCTAACCATTGCTGACAAATGGCATAACAAACATTTCCGAGCTCGAGTCTCATCACGCCTGCGAACTTTGGGAGAGATTGGACATTGTGTTTTTGAGCGACAGCAGGTTACTGCTTTTGGCGAGTGAGTGAAACTCCACGTGCCGCCATGACCACCCCGTTTCCCTGAACGTAAAAGCTTCGCAATTTAACATCACAAAGGTCTTTAGATTCCACACACAGGAGATCGCGTAAATCTAATGAAATCCCTTGGAGGAGTTCGTCAAAGTATGAGGCCTGAAAAGAGGGAAAATGTCGCCAAATTTACACCTTAATTTTAAAATGGCTGACTTCCTGTTGGATTTGGGATATTGCTCCAAGAGACTTTTTGTACATCTTGATATCTCCAATAAGCTTGCCAGGTTTCAAACTCATACATAAAACACAGAGCAGGGGCTGTTGTTTTGAAATTTTGTAGGGGCGCTGTGGAGCCATTTTGCGCTGTTCAAGGAAAATGAACATATAAAAAGAAATCCTCATCACATTAGAGGTGTGCGCCAAATTTCAAGACTTTTAAACTTTTCAAGTCCCTCAAAAGCCACTTCATCTTTCATGGTGAACTGCGCTGCCACCAGGGTGCGCCGTTCAGTTTATAGTCACAATTTTCTCACTGAAGCATCAAGAGGGACTGATGGTGATATTCACCGCTTTTGAGGTGGCCACGATGAACCTGTGAAAATCAGTACAACAAAATGAAAGACATGACATTTCCTGGTGCCACTAGGTGGCGCTCTACGTATTCCTGACAATGGGCATATCAATCTGTTCAGGGCGGGTCTGACATCATCCCTGTAAAATCTGGTACTGATCAGATTGGATTTCATTGAGTTACACTAATTTGTTTCTTCATGGCGAGACCTCAATGTTCGCCATGCTGCTGGGGTCACACCCTTCAGCGAAAACTCACAGTTTCTCTGTAACCCAAGACCAACTCCTTAAGGCTTTCCTGGAGAAATTTGAGGCTGCAGATGTCACCCATTACAATACTGTACCCCAAAGTGTAAAACATGACATTTCCTGTTCCCACTAGGTGGCGCTGTCCCTGGTGTCAAATATGGCAGTTGAAATATGTTCAGGGTGGAGCCTTATCATATGTGTCCACTTTGGTCAAGGTCGGACAATGTATGACAGAACGAGAGGCAATAAGATTTTCATGGCGAGTCATCGAAATTCGCCGTGGCGCCACGGCCTCACAGTAACCCGAAAACTCAAAACCTCCGCAATTTAACATGGCCCAGGTGTGTAGTTGACACTGACCAAATATGAAGCTTGGACGATGAAATTCCAATGAGGAGTTCGCAAAAGTTCGAGGCATGGAAATGGCAAAATTAGAGCCAAAATGTCAACTTCACTTCCAAATGGCGGACTTCCTGTTGGGTTTAGGACATGGCCATAATAGACTTTTATGTGCGTCTCCGAACGCTAGATATGTGTTCGAGTTTTATACATGTAGGTCATACCCATCTCGGGGCTCGCGTTTCTCATTTTTCTAGGTGGCGCTACTGAGCCAATTTTCCCTGGACATGTCTCACGGACATTAAAATACGTAAATTTTCACCAGACCTGACGCGTCTGCAAAATTTCATGAGTTTTCGAGCATGTTTAGGCCCTCAAAAGGCCGATTCATTTGCCGAAATAATAATAATAATAATAATAATAATAATAATAATAATAATAATAATAATAATAATAATAATAATAATAATAATAAGAAACAGAGCAGATACAATAGGGCCTTCGCACTTTTGTGCTCGGGCCCTAATAATAATAAGAAACGGAGCAGATACAATAGGGCCTTCGCACTACCAGTGCTCGGGCCCTAATAATAATAATAATAAGAAACGGAGCAGATACAATAGGGCCTTCGCACTCTCGGTGCTCGGGCCCTAATTAAAGCTGCAAGCAGCGATATGAGGGCCCTCGCACCCCCGGCGCGTCGAGCCAAGCCCAACACCTAAAACCAGCGCTTCCGATCTGATGTCACATTGATGGAATTCATGCATTTAACCACCAGCTAAAATTTCATCTCATTCAACCATTATTATAGTCGTCCCACTAGGTGGCGCTCTAACCATTACTGACAAATGGCATAACAAACATTTCCGAGTTCGAGTCTCATCACGCCTGCGACCTTTGGGAGAGATTGGACATTGTGTTTTTGAGCGACAGCAGGTTACTGCTTTTGGCGAGTGATTGAAACTCCACGTGCCGCCATGACCACCCCGCGTTTCCCTGAACGTAAAAGCTTCGCAATTTAACATCACAAAGGTCTTTAGATTCCACACACAGGAGATCGCGTAAATCTAATGAAATCCCTTGGAGGAGTTCGTCAAAGTATGAGGCCTGAAAAGAGGGGAAAATGTCGCCAAATTTACACATTAATTTTAAAATGGCTGACTTCCTGTTGGATTTGGGATATTGCTCCAAGAGACTTTTTTGTACATCTTGATATCTCCAATAAGCTTGCCAGGTTTCAAACTCATACATAAAACACAGAGCAGGGGCTGTTGTTTTGAAATTTTGTAGGGGCGCTGTGGAGCCATTTTGCACTGTTCAAGGAAAATGAACATATAAAAAGAAATCCCTCATCACATTAGAGGTGTGTGCCAAATTTCAAGACTTTTAAACTTTTCAAGCCCCTCAAAAGCCACTTCATCTTTCATGGTGAACTGCGTTGCCACCAGGGTGCGCCGTTCAGTTTATAGTCACAATTTTCTCACTGAAGCATCAAGAGGGACTGATGGTGATATTCACCGCTTTTGAGGTGGCCACGATGAACCTGTGAAAATCAGTACAACAAAATGAAAGACATGACATTTCCTGGTGCCACTAGGTGGCGCTCTACGTATTCCTGACAATGGGCATATCAATCTGTTCAGGGCGGGTCTGACATCATCCCTGTAAAATCTGGTACTGATCACATTGGATTTCATTGAGTTACACTAATTTGTTTCTTCATGGCGAGACCTCAATGTTCGCCATGCTGCTGGGGTCACACCCTTCAGCGAAAACTCACAGTTTTCTCTGGAACCCAAGACCAACTCCTTAAGGCTTTCCTGGAGAAATTTGAGGCTGCAGATGTCACCCATTACAATACTGTACCCCAAAGTGTAAAACATGACATTTCCTGTTCCCACTAGGCGGCGCTGTCCCTGGTGTCAAATATGGCAGTTGAAATATGTTCAGGGGTGGAGCCTTATCATATGTGTCCACTTTGGTCAAGGTCGGACAATGTATGACAGAACGAGAGGCAGTAAGATTTTCATGGCGAGTCATCGAAATTCGCCGTGGCGCCACGGCCTCACAGTAACCCGAAAACTCAAAAGCTCCGCAATTTAACATGGCCCAGGTGTGTAGTTGACACTGACCAAATATGAAGCTTGTACGATGAAATTCCAATGAGGAGTTTGCAAAAGTTCGAGGCATGGAAATGGGAAAATTAGAGCCAAAATGTCACCTTCACTTCCAAATGGCGGACTTCCTGTTGGGTTTAGGACATGGCCATAATAGACTTTTATGTGTGTCTCCGAACGTTAGATATGTGTTCGAGTTTTATACATGTAGGTCATACCCATCTCGGGGGCTCGCGTTTCTCATTTTTCTAGGTGGCGCTACTGAGCCAATTTTCCCTGGACATGTCTACGGACATTAAAATACGTAAATTTTCACCAGACCTGACGCGTGTGCAAAATTTCATGAGTTTTCGAGTATGTTTAGGCCCTCAAAAGGCCGATTCATTTGCCGAAATAATAATAATAATAATAATTAAAGCTGCAAGCAGCGATATGAGGGCCCTCGCACCCCAGCACGTCGAGCCAAGCTGAAAGGCTAAAACCAGCGCTTCCGATCTGATGTCACATTGATGGAATTCTTGCATTTAACCACCAGCTAACATTTCATCTCATTCAATCATGATTATAGTCATCCCACTAGGTGGCACTCTAACCATTACTGACAAATGGCATAACAAACATTTCCGAGCTCGAGTCTCATCACGCTTGCGACCTTTGGGAGAGATTGGACATTGTATTTTTGAGTGACAGCAGATTACTGCTTTTGGCGAGTGATTGAAACTCCACGTGCCGACACGACCACCCGTTTCCCTGAACGTAAAAGCTTCGCAATTTAACATCACAAAGGTCTTTAGATTCCACGCACTGGAGATCGTGTAAATCTGATGAAATGCCTTGGAGGAGTTCGTCAAAGAAAGTTACCTCAAAAGAAGGGGAAATGTCGCCAAACTTACACATTAATTTCAATATGGCTAACTTCCTGTTGGATTTGGGATATTGCTCCAAGAGACTTTTTGTACTTCTTGATATCTTCCATAAGCTTACCAGGTTTCAGACTCATACATAAAACACAGAGCAGGGGCTGTTGTTTTGAAATATTGTAGGGGGCGCTGTGGAGCCATTTTGCGCTATTCAAAGAAAATGATGACATAACAAGATAGCACTCATCACATTGGAGGTGTGCGCCAAATTTCAAGACTTTTAAACTTTCCAAGCCCCTCAAAAGCCACTTCGTCTTTCATGGTGAACCGCGTTGCCACCAGGGTGCGCCGTTCAGTTTAAAGTCACAATTTTCTCACTGAAGCATCACGAGGGACTGATGGTGATATTCACCACTTTTGAGGTGGCCACGATGAACCTGTGAAAATCAGTAGAAGAAAATGAAAGCCATGGCATTTCCTGGTGCCACTAGGTGGCGCTCTACCTATTCCTTACAATGGGCACATCATTCTGTTCAGGGCGGGTCTGACATCATCCCTGTAAAGTCTGGTACTGATCAGACTAGATTTCATTGAGTTATACTAATTTGTTTCTTAATGGCGAGACATCAATAATCGCCATGCTGCTGGGGTCACACCCTTTCGCGAAAACTCACAGTTTTCACTGTAACCCAAGATCAACTGCTTAAGGCTTTCCTGGAGAAATTTGAGGCTGCAGATGTCAACCATAACAATACTGTACCCCAAAGTGTAAAACATGATATTTCCTGTTCCCACTAGGTGGCGCTGTACCTGATGTCAAATATGGCAGTTGAAATATGTTCAGGGGTGGAGCCTTATCATATGTGTCCACTTTGGTCAAGGTCGGACAATGTATGACAGAACGAGAGGCAATAAGATTTTCATGGCGAGTCATCCGAAATTCGCCGTGGCGCCACGGCCTCACCGTATCCCAAAAACTCAAAAGCTCCGCAATTTAACATGGCCCAGGTGTGTAGTTGACACTGACCAAATATGAAGCTTGTACAATGAAATTCCAATGAGGAGTTCGCAAAAGTTCGAGGCATGGAAATGGCAAAATTAGAGCCAAAATGTCACCTTCACTTCCAAATGGCGGACTTCCTGTTGGGTTTGCGTCAATGGTCCCACTGACTTTTTGTTCGTCTTGGCATGATACACATGTGTGCCAAATTTCATACATGTAGCTAAAACGATGTGTTCGTAGGGCTGCATTTAACAAGGCATAGGTGGCGCTACAGAGCCATTTCCCAGTGCTCATATGTAAAACCATTAAAATACAAAATTTTTCACCAGACCTGGCATGTGTGCAAAATTCCAAGAGTTTTCGAGCATGTTAAAGCCCTCAAAAGGCCCTTCTTTTGCCTGAATAATAATAATAATAATAATAATAATAATAATAATAATAAGAAACGGAGCAGATACAATAGGGCCTTCGCACTCTCAGTGCTCGGGCCCTAATAATAATAATAATAATAATAATAATAATAATAATAATAATAATAAGAAACAGAGCAGATACAATAGGGCCTTCGCACTTTTGTGCTCGGGCCCTAATTAAAGCTGCAAGCAGCGATATGAGGGCCCCTCGCACCCCCCCGCGCATCGAGCCAAGCCCAACACCTAAAACCAGCGCTTCCGATCTGATGTCACATTGATGGAATTCATGCATTTAACCACCAGCTAAAACTTCATCTCATTCAACCATTATTATAGTCATCCCACTAGGTGGCGCTCTAACCATTACTGACAAATGGCATAACAAACATTTCCGAGCTCGAGTCTCATCACGCCTGCGACCTTTGGGAGAGATTGGACATTGTGTTTTTGAGCGACAGCAGGTTACTGCTTTTGGCGAGGGATTGAAACCCACGTGCCGCCATGACCACCCCGTTTCCCTGAACGTAAAAGCTTCGCAATTTAACATCACAAAGGTCTTTAGATTCCACACACTGGAGATCGCGTAAATCTAATGAAATCCCTTGGAGGAGTTCGTCAAAATATGAGGCCTGAAAAGAGGGGAAAATGTCGCCAAATTTACACATTAATTTTAAAATGGCTGACTTCCTGTTGGATTTGGGATATTGCTCCAAGAGACTTTTTGTACATCTTGATATCTCCAATAAGCTTGCCAGGTTTCAAACTCATACATAAAACACAGAGCAGGGGCTGTTGTTTTGAAATTTTGTAGGGGCGCTGTGGAGCCTTTTTGCGCTGTTCAAGGAAAATGAACATATAAAAAGAAATCCCTCATCACATTAGAGGTGTGCGCCAAATTTCAAGACTTTTTAAACTTTTCAAGCCCCTCAAAAGCCACTTCATCTTTCATGGTGAACTGCGTTGCCACCAGGGTGCGCCGTTCAGTTTATAGTCACAATTTTCTCACTGAAGCATCAAGAGGGACTGATGGTGATATTCACCGCTTTTGAGGTGGCCACGATGAACCTGTGAAAATCAGTACAACAAAATGAAAGACATGACATTTCCTGGTGCCACTAGGTGGCGCTCTACGTATTTCTGACAATGGGCATATCAATCTGTTCAGGGCGGGTCTGACATCATGCCTGTAAAATCTGGTACTGATCATACTGGATTTCATTGAGTTATACTAATTTGTTTCTTTATGGCGAGACATCAAAGTTCGCCATGCTGCTGGGGTCACACCTCTCGCGAAAACTCACAGTTTTCACTGTAACCCAAGACCAACTCCTTAAGGCTTTCCTGGAGAAATTTGAGGCTGCAGATGTCACCGATCACAATACTGTACCCCAAAGTGTAAAACATGACATTTCCTGCTTCCACTAGGTGGCGCTCTCCCTGATGTCAAATATGGCAGTTGAAATATGTTCAGGGTAGAGCCTTATCATATGTGTGCTCTTTGGTCCACGTCGGACCATGTATGAGGGAAGGAGAGACAATACAATTTTCATGGCGAGTCATCGAAATTCGCCGTGGCGCCACGGCCTCACCGTATCCCGAAAACTCAAAAGCTCCGCAATTTAACATGGCCCAGGTGTGTAGTTGACACTGACCAAATATGAAGCTTGTACGATGAACTTCCAATGAGGAGTTCGCAAAAGTTCGAGGCATGGAAATGGCAAAATTAGAGCCAAAATGTCACCTTCACTTCCAAATGGCGGACTTCCTGTTGGGTTTGCGTCAATGGTCCCATTGACTTTTTGTTCGTCTTGGCATGATACACACATGTGCCAAATTTCATACATGTAGCTAAAACGATGTGTTCGTAGGGCTGCATTTAACAAGGCATAGGTGGCGCTCTAGAGCCATTTCCCAGTGCTCATATGTAAAACCATTAAAATACAAAATTTTTCACCAGACCTGGCATGTGTGCAAAATTCCAAGAGTTTTCGAGCATGTTAAAGCCCTCAAAAGGCCCTTCTTTGCCTGAATAATAATAATAATAAGAAACGGAGCAGATACAATAGGGCCTTCGCACTCTCGGTGCTCGGGCCCTAATAATAATAATAATAATAATAATAATAATAATAATAATAATAATAAGAAACAGAGCAGATACAATAGGGCCTTCGCACTTTTGTGCTCGGGCCCTAATAATCTCAGAGGTCACTTCATTAGTTACGCCTTATTGGTATCAGGTTGGACCGCCTTTTGCCTTCAGAGGTGCTTTCATTCGTCATGGCTTATTTCAGCAATTCAGCAAGGTGCAAGAAACATTCCTCAGAGATTTTTTTCCATGTTGGTATGACAGCATCACAGTTGCTGCAGATTTGTCGGCTCCACATCCACGAGGTGAATCCCGTTTCACCACATCCCAAAGGTGCCCTATTGGACTGAGATCTGGTGACTATGGAGGCCATTTGAGTACAGTTTAAGAAACCAGTTTGAGATGATTAGATCTTTGTGACATGGTGTGTTATCCTGCTGGAAGCAGCCACCATAAGATGTCACGCTGTGGTCATAAAGGGATAGACGTGGTCATCTACATTACTCAGCTAGGCTTAAATGATGCTCAGTTGATACTAACAGGCCCAAAGTGTACCAAGATAATATTGCCCACACTGTTACAGCAGTATCATCTTGAAACTTTAATCCAAGGCAGGATGGATCCAAATGTTCATGTTGTTTACACCAAATTCCAATCCTACCATCCAAACGTTGCAGCAGGAACCGACGCTCATCAAACCAGGCAACATTTTTCCAATTTTCCATTTTCCAAATTTTGATGAGCCTGTGTGTCACCCCCAACCAGCTGCGGCAGACGGCCACCCCTCCCTCAGCCTGGTCCTACTGGAGGTTTCTTCCTGTTAAAATGAATTTTTTCCTTCCCACTGTTGCCAAATGCTTGCTCATAGGGGTTGTTTGATTGTTGGGTTTTTCTCTGTATTATTGCAGGGTCTCTACCTTAGAATATAAAGTGCCCTGGGGGCTTGAAGTAGTCTCGCTAGTCTCATCTGACCTCTAAAATCAACAATCAACATTTTCACCCAGAGAACTTCCACTCACTGGATATTTTCTCTGTTTCACACCAATCTCTGTAGACGTTTGAGATGGCTGAGTGGGAAAATCCCAGCAGATCACCAGTTGTGAAATAATCAGACCAACAGGTTTGGCACCAACAACCATGCTACATTCAGAGGGGGTCATCTTGGCTGTGCAAACTTTGCATTGCAGTTGAGGGCAACTGAAACAAGAAAGCTTGAGCTCAACCAAAAACAACCAGCTTAGAGTGTCTTGATGTGTGCTCAATCATCCAGGTAAGGAAATCCTAAAAAGTTGAAGAGACTGAAGAAGTCACTTGGATGAGTGATGAAACATGATGATGATGATGAACAGATTCAACTTCTTGGGAACCAGCTTAGAGACATTAAAATCCTCTATAACAGCGGTCCCCAACCTTTTTTGCGCCACGGACCGGTTTATGCCCGACAATATTTTCACGGACCGGCAATGAGGTGTCGCGGATGAATACAACAAAATAAAACTAGTGCCGGTACCGAAAAAAAGAAGATTTATTCATAACACACGTGAAAAGACCCAGGAAAACCGAGTTAACGATAAAAACGATAACAAAATAACGTTGAAAACCGATAAAAACCCTGAAAACCATACATTTCACACCTGAGCCTCAACTCTCGCGGCCCGGTACCAAACGACTCACGGACCGGTACCGGTCCGAGGCTCGGGGGTTGGGGACCGCTGCTCTATAACATTTACTTCCTGATAAGTTACTCCACTTATAAGTTGTATATTGATCCATCTTGTTTGAGTCATGTATTGCCTTTATATTGTCTATGAAGGTTGAGCTAACTGGTGGCTGGCTGTAACTTAACTCAGATCTTGACACTTAAAGGCTCAGTAGAGTGGACCTTTTACACATTAAAGAAGGAAGCATTAACACTTGCAGATCTGCACCTAGCTGGTAAACAACTTTTTTTTTAATAATATAGGTGTCAAACTATTTATGCTCCATGAAGCTGATTAAGAAGCTTTTGGGGAGGACTGGGAGCACCTCAGATTTATGAGCCTGTATGATAATATTTTAAACACAAAAGCATGCCTTACACCTTTAACCCCAGGTCGTGCTGGCAGCTTGTGCAAGTGCTACCATAAAAGTCTGTTATTTTACTGATATTTATGTGCTGAATTAGTTTCTTGCAGCAATGCACGGATCAGATATTTTGTAGCCTCTAGGCTTCTTCTGCTCATAGTTTATCAAATGGAACAGCTGGGTTGAGGTGGCACGAGCCGGCGCCTCTTTGTTTTAAGAGCTCGCGGGGAGCAGATTCCTGATCAAAAACACAGGTTAAAGAGGTGAAAAAAAAGTTTGATTGAATCCAGAGAAGTGGGAAATGGAAAAAAAAAAATCCTCTATACGGCCAACACATACTCTGGAAGTAATCTAAATGCACTGGTGGAACGAGTTTCTGTTCTCTCAGGTAGTTTTTCTGAACCCCACACACATAACGTACTAGACTCCTGAGCACTGAGGGACTTAGGTCACGCCATCGTGCGATGACCTCCGTGACAAAGCCAGAAAATAGACCTGTGGTTGCAATCATGTTGGTTTTTATCCAGCATGTTGTTCCAGTGTTAAACAGTGTGTCGTAATTTTCCTCTTTGGACACTGGAAGCTAAATTGAGGTCACTGAAAGCAACAGAGCCAATTTTTGTCCCCAGGCTACAATATTTTCCATTTTGTGCAAAAATCTAGCCTTTTGTGTAACTTCATGAAACTCATGCCAGACTTTTAACATACTCGACCACAGCTATTCTTCTTTTGTATTTTATTCTGAATCCCAGAGTGTCAGTATTACCTTTTGTTTTACCAACTTAAAGACTGATGTTACCATTATGAAAGCATGAAAACTCATGTCATGTCAACTTTGAGTGCATTCTTTGAAGATGTAGCAAACTCTTTCAGTCTCATTTATTTATAATTGAATGTTTCCATCCAATGTTTCTATCTATTCTCTTCTGCTTATCCTTATCAGGGTTGTGGGGGGCTGGAGAGGTGGGGTACACCCTGGACAGGTCGCCAGACTGTCGTAGGGCTAACATTTATGGGCAATTTAGAATTACCAATTAACCTAACATTTAAAAAACTGACATATACAAATGCCTATCTTCTGTTGTCTTATAACTGAAGGTTGCTCACCTTAACAGAAAGTTCTGCAAAATACTATAATCATGTATCCGAATGGACTGCAGGCTTTTAGCAGCATGCAATGATGAGCTTTGGTACAAAGTATACAGCTGTGATCAGAGGTTTACTTCCAATCATCATTGGCAGGAATATCACAGGATTGTGGACTTTTAAGGATTTCTTGAAACTGTTCTTTTACCAGCTTGGAACTGGGTCCAAAGGTTTCAGGGTCAAATATATACATACATATTCACCACTAACATTTGGTTAAATATACCTTAGCAAGTTACATTTTAATCAGATTCTTCGATAGCGATCAACAAGCTTCTGGCATAATTCTGGCTGGATATTTGACTAGTCTTCTTGGCAGAATTGGTAGAGTTCATTTAAATTACTTGTTGTTCTGTTCAGCTTTTAAGTTTAGTCCACAAATTTTCGCCAGGGTTGAATTCTATGTCTGTCTACATCTGAAGAGGTCCTCAAGCCAATCAGATGTCCATATGATGTCAGTTTAAAGCTGAATGTTTTAAATTTGAACATTTAAATGAGAACTTTACTTGCTTAAAGGTTGTGGTGTACTGCATGTGTCTCTTTATGGGCTTATTCGCTATGGGAGCCCATTTCTGCTGATGTGCATGAGCTTTAACTTACTTTTTCAAACTAAAACTTGAAATTTCAAAATAGTGAAAAACATTTTCACAACAAAGCAAAAACATATTGAGAGAAATAGATATTAAGTCGTTACTATTTCCACAAAGCTTTCCATCTTAATTCGTTTAATCACACTGGCAAATAAAGGTTCTCATACAAGGGACACACTTAAGTCAAGTCTTACTTAAGTCAAGTCTCCCTCTGCAATGTATCAAGCAGTAGTAGATTATTGCACTTAATAATTGGAGTTTGGGAGAAATTTTGAATCATGTTAGTGGAGAACAAGTGTTACTGATGCTTCAACAATGGCTCCATGTTATCTAAATGTTTGTCGTTACAGTGAGCCAGCATACATACCAGTGCTGTGACACGGAAGAATTTAAATGGAAAACATCTGTTGTCGAAATCTGTGCTTTTCAAAATAACTGAAAAACAAAACCAACAGGGAAATGGCTAAAATTCCTCACTTGAGGCTGGCACCAAAGCAATTTAGCCCCCATAGACTGGCATGTTTAAATGCCCAAGTTTACAGCATCAAAAAACATTTTTACAGCATGGAGGAAGAAAACGTTTAAGCCTCTGTGATTAGTCTCACCCTGCATAACTTCTGTACAGCAGGCGAAATATTTAAGATCCATCCGTGTTCGCACTGGAAGGGCTTAAAGTTAGAAGCATGGTTGATTTTACTGACGGGTATCTTGACAGAGGCAGCTGTCTGCCAAGCCTCACCTTTGCTAATTTGAGTCACTCACCAGTCCTGCAGACCTTCCAAGAACTTTCTTGTTGAAGTTCAGCTAAAGCGAGTAAAAATTCTATTATTTCATTATGTTGCTGTGCACAAATTATTAGAGTCTTCACTCTAGTTCAAATATAACATCTGGCTCCAACAAAACAACATGGCAACAGCCATAACGGTGACACTTGGGCTTCACAATGTGAATTTATGGTGGCTATGTCCAGGGGTTAAAGCCCGTGTCTGTGACGCGCTCATGGTGCAGATGCAAAGTTACGGTCGCAGTAATTATAAGTATTTAGTAGCTAAATGAATTTGCATGATTTTTTTCAAAAGAACTCTGCAAGTGACAGGTGCCAGACTAGAAATTGAAATATTACTATCATCATTCAGTTTAAATTTGTTAAATCAGATACTGAAGCTTTTGCCCAGTGAAGTTTACAGAGATGCATATGTTGGACTGATAACAACTGGTGGTGATGTTACATCAAGGATAGCAGACATTAATGTAAACGTGTATTTAAGTAAAAAATGTTGCATTTACTCAAATATGCTCACTAGTATAGTGTTCAGGGGCTAGAAAATCGGCCTTACAACTAGTGAAACATCTGCCTATTGGCTTATATATTGTCAAATTCAGTAGAGTAATCCCCAAAGAGCTGGAGCACAGGTCAGCTGATCATAGACTCACAAATTTTTATTATTTCAGAGTAATTAATTCCCTCCATCCTCACCACTACATCCAGTGTTAGGGTTCAACCACTTGCCAAATCCCACTTCAACCACTGGTTACATTTTCTTGCTCTGTTCATTCAAACAGGCCTAGCAGACATTAAAATAACCTGAAACAAGTCAATGATCTACTGTGACAGAATTGTCATCAGGAAAGACTTTATTTTGAAGATGATTAGAAAGGGAATTTCAGAATTACTACATCTGGGCAAAGCACAACTTAATATAATACGTTTTAGGAAGACAGCACATGCACTGCTTGCTTTATTACTGTAAAATGAGCAGCTCGACACAAATGGACCAACTGAGGTTTAAATCAATCTGCCAAATGCTGCCAAATGCTGATGAGCGACCAGTCCTGCCAAGAGTTCCTCATGTGTAAAAATGTGCTTTCGGTGCTTGTTTTTATAAACAGTTACACGACAGAAATATGGCACAGCTTAATTCTTTTGCATCCTATAAATCTGCAGGTTTAGCTGAATGTTTGGCCGGGGATCAGGATGACATGTTGGCTGTAACATTTTAAATACTGTGACCAGAAAAAATACAAGCATCTGCACACTGTAACACAATCCAGACCAACACCGTAATAAATATTATACTTTTTTTTTTTTAAACCGTTAGAGAGACGTTGATTTAGCTTTATGGCGATGGTTGTATTAAATTATAGTGCAGCTTTCCATGCATTCACATTGATGTTGCCTGGTTGAAACAAGCAGCACCGTGTATTAACATGAAAACTGGATGGAAATCGTGTTTAAAATACATCTGTTTGCACTTTTTCTGTATGGAGGGGGTGCCTGCTAAACTCTAAGTAGGCCTCATATGTGAGAAGTGCTGTATTTTACTAAAACAGGTCTCACTGGCTCAGTATTTGTTTGTCTTACTTTATTTTATTTTTTTTGATGTGAAGCGTAAATGTTCCAGAATAGATTTGATCAAAATTATGAGCCCATTGTGGTTTTCCACCATAAGCATCTTCAGTTTATTTAGTGCAGGAAATATTGTAATTTATTAAATATATTTGGCATCTCATTACTCCTCTCTGCTTACTACTCACTGCTGTAGCATCTGTTTGAAAATTCTTTCAGACTGTTCTGAAGTTTTCCCAGATTTCAGTTCCAAAAACAACCAGTGAGCTTTATTTGTGCCACAATCCGTCACGCCTGCCACTCATTTAATGAACAATGCCACCGTGACCAATCCACTCGACTACTGTGGCACCACGCTGTCCTTAGCCATTTGTCTTTACAAACATTTTTCATACTGTAATAATCATATTTTTTGCAATGTGACTGAAAATCTATGCAATACTTTTTTCTTTTTTTCTTGCATTGCATATTTTTCATATTTTTTCTTGATTTTTTTTCCAGTCTTTCAATAATGTGAGCCAGATTTACACTGCAGTAACCCCAAGTCAAGTTTATTTTCATACCATACGCCATTGTACAGAAACTCTACATGCTCCCCACACACTTCGCCCGCTCCCGGTCTGGACGTTATTTAGCCTTTCCAAAACACTCTGCAGATGTGTTTTAGTAACCTGAAGTCTCTGTGATATTTGATGGATGAGTATTATACCGGTTATTGATTCAAAGTGGCTACGTGGCTTTTTAACAGCAGTCCCGTGTAGTCATATCTAGAAATCTCTGCATAAACAGAACCTTCCATTATTTTTCATCCATTTTATCGGGGTTTTTTTATTTCGACTTACCTCATAGAGTAAGACCAAGACCTTATAATACTATAAAGAGAAACCTCTTAAACAAGCAGCTGGCTGTGGAGGACCAAAGCTGCCAAAATGAATTGAATTATATAATACTATAAGGATACAAAATGGATACCAAAAAAAAGAAAAAAAAATGAAAACTATAAATAGTGTATGAAAAAAGATAAATATATATATTTTTTATAACTATGTATAAAATATGTATTAATTTTTCAATTTTAAAAAAGGAAGGAAATTGACAATATTGGTAGAATTACATAAGCTAAAACAGATATATTAATTCTGCTATATAGTACTGTGGAAAAGTCTTGAGCCAGCCATAATTTCTTAATATTTTGTTTGGAAAATAGGAAATAGGTACATTAATTAATTGAAATATGTGCAAAAATACATGGAAATACAGTATATGAGGCAAAAATGGAGTTTATATTTTTCTTTGTACATTTCTACCAATAATTGGTATGATCACCTTTATTCTTCAACACAGCCTGAACTCCTGTAAACTTTTAGCCTTCTTGTAATTTTTTGAGCAGTCTTTAGGGATAGTTGTCCAGGCTTCTTTAAGGACATTCAACCTGCTGCTTCACAGCCATATAGTGGCCTTCATTTTATGCTAACCCGCTGGCTGCTAGGCTATGCTAGAAGCTTGCAACAACTACTAATATATTTACTCTGAGTCTCTAAAAAAATTCAAACGTACAGCTCTGCTATCACTTCCGACAAAAATGAAGACAGAAAACTAAACAGCAGTGGCGTTTGTAGGGTTACTGAAGTTGGGCTAGCTAATGATGTGCTAATGTGGTGGCTAACTACACAGCTATGGTTAGCATAATATAAACACAGTGACGCTAGAGGATGAACTCTAACTTTTTTCCACTCGATAAAAGTTAATGTGAGGGGCCCTGATGGTTAGGGACAAATGCAGTTGCGGCAGGATGCTGTAAACGGTCCGAACTTCAGTCAGGAGAACAACTGAGATAATCCATCCATAATGTGAGGTTAGTCATTAATATACTGATGCATGGGCTGGACTGTAGTTACATTGTAAGGTTTTGAAAACTGAGCTTTAAAATGAATAGTGGTAATAAAAACCGAGATAGGCCGACAGTGATCATTGACTGTTTTTAGGGGTTTGTTGAGATTAAATAGAACAAATACAAAGTATTAAAACATGTTCAAAACACAACAGCCTTAATAAATGCGGAGTAATTTGGACCCGGAAGCAGGTTTCATCACTTAAAGATTGGATATCCCACCTGCTGTGAATGTTTTAATGCAGTACAGTTGTTATTATTATCACTTGTCACATCCTGTTTATGACAGTTAAAATAACATTCATATAAGAAATAAATTGTCTTATGTAAACTGTATGTGGTGGCCTATACTACTGTACTTTAATGTCAGTGTAAGGGTGGTACTGCAAGAGCCATATATTTTATGAGGTGGTACTCAATGTGAAAAGTTTGAGAACCACTGCTCTAAAGTAAGCAACATCCTCCGGGCAGCACCTCTAAACAACTTGTATGATTATTACTTTCTTAAAGGTAGGACTCATGTGCTGACTTTTTCAAAGGGCAGGAGAGGAACCTAAGCTAGGCAGGAGGTCGCTTTAGCTATGAATTTACAGTACATGCTTCTTGTTCAACCCCCATCCTCAAAGACTACACACACTGGTATCCATTGCTCAAATATCTTGGCCTGAGCTTGGTTCTCATGAGAGGTCAGTTCGTGAGTTACACATGCTTTAGCAGGCAACTGTGGGAAACTCCACCTGATAACCTCAGGTGTGCCTTGCAGGAAAACACTGTGGTGCAGATTGGATTGCATACACACAGACACTTAAATCACAAAAGGCAGTGATTGATCATAAATATTTGCTCACTTTGTACAGCCCTCAGGAAAACAAACAAGTCATCTTTGCATTTTTCTTTGTTCCTTCTGCACTGATGAACACACACACACACCCAGACAGGTAAGGCATTAAAAAAAAGAGAGAGAGATCTGACACTTCAGGGTGTAGGATGACAACTCGGTTTGGCCTACTACCACATCAAGATGTTTTTGCTGCTTTGTAATGTGCACAGACACAATGGCGAGCCTGGGAACTGGATGACTGATATGACACAGAGCAGTACATGAGGCAAGGAAGCTTATCTTAGAGGAAAGTAACAGAACACAGGAAAGAAAAAGTCAGAGAGTTATTAAGAAAAAAAAAAAAGTAGGGAGGAAAGACAATATAAAAGTATAACCTGTGTGTGCGAATGTGTACGTGAGCGTTTTTCAGGTGTGAGAGTGTAGAAGTCACGAGCAGGCAGGTAACTCGAGCCCCATGTGAAGTCTCAGCCGCAGGAACTGAACTCAAGAATACACTGAGTCATTACTAGCTGGCTACAATACACTCACATTTCCCAACACACACCCACACCCACATACACACACACACACACACAGATGCTAACCACTCATGTGCAAAAAGTGAATCCATATGCAGACGCCTACGCACGCATAAACCCGTGCTTCCCCTCCATCTTCATGCCTCTGACTTCCTTCTCACAGAGATTATGTGGCCACAAACGGGCTCTGACTCAATTTCGAAGACGCTGAGTCAAGAGTGACCACATGACACCTTTGACACCCGAGGGCCAACGAGGTCATCTAAGCAAGTGGCGCCTAAAGTGGACGGTGACCTCTGGGGGCAGAGGCAACATACACAATAATGTCAGTAAAGTCACGCCTGCAGGTAATTATACCTTTTCGAGTCAAAGGTGGAGTTATTTGCTTAAATACCTACATTGGTGTTATTTTGTTAAATGCAAACTGATGCCTAACAGTTAAAGTGTTTGCTTGCTTAAACTTTGGCATGCACTTTTCCAGTGTGTAAGGAAAAACATGTAAAAGAACTCTAAATTTAAATATTAGATAGAGCAAGAAAGTGAC
Organism: Oreochromis aureus; assembly: GCF_013358895.1. Lineage (NCBI taxonomy): Eukaryota > Metazoa > Chordata > Actinopteri > Cichliformes > Cichlidae > Oreochromis > Oreochromis aureus. Next base: position 35,599,038 of record NC_052944.1, read on the forward strand.
CAAAATCATTAGTTCTCAGTCATGAGACAGTTTAAAACAGGGGTGTCAAACATAAGGCTCAGGGACGAGAAATTGCACTTTTAAAATCTTACAATAAGACTTAATCTGAGTGATTAAATGTGTAGTTAAACTTCTTTACACCGATAGAAAGATGATCTTTGCTCATCTAGCCCATTTCATGGCAAAGTTGCCCGAGTATGACCCTCGAAGTAAAATGAGATCGACATCACTCGTATAAAAGATGGATGTAGCCACTGTGACCTCACCCACTGGTGGAAAAACAGTGATTGCAGGCATTTTAATTGTGATTGACTGGTGACAGGTTGCCTCCCACCAGGTGACCTATAAAATTGTCTTGCGATCAAAAGTGGCGGTCCAGAGGTTGAGGGCGTCATGAGGCAACTCCTAATTTTTCCTTGTAACAAGGAGGATGGTGTGCATTTCTTACTCTAGTATGACTGAACCATTGGCGAAGTCCTGTAATGAGTCCTCAAGTTGACCATTTTTTAAAAATTGATGTGATGAGGATCTAAGTGAGATGGATGAAATATCACTCGATAACAACCTGTGGTTGACAGATTAGCTGGATAAGGCTCTTTTTTTTTTTTTTTTAACCTCATCAGCGCTGCTCCCTTGTCACAGAGTTTCAGATTTGGCCAAGTTTTATGCCCTTTCTGATGAAACACCATTCCTGCTTTCATACTTTATCAATGACCAAAATTAACAAAATTTACTTAGTTTTTAGATATCAAATAAGACAAGTGATTAAGAACACTTTATTACTTTATGTACTTAGCAATCAAGGCAGAAGCCAGTTTTCTCGTAGGCGTCTGTAAGAAAAGGAAGTGTTTTTAAAATTACAGACATCGCCCCCTGCTGACCATTAAAAAGAAGGTGGCGTTGCTGTAGCTCCTGCAGGGGTCATTTCCTCAATCTCTTTTCCTGTGCACTCTATTGACCTGTCATAAAAATAAAGGTTAAATGCCTCAGTACATGTTATGAAGGACTGAAATCACCAAATAAACACAGAACTTGTTTTTTTTTTTTTAAGTATTTACAGTACTGTGCAAAAGTTTTAGGCAGGTGAGGGAAAAAAAAAATCCTGTAAACAAAGAATTCTTTGAAAAATGGAAGTGATAATCATTTATTCTCATCATTCAACAAAATGCAGTGAAAGAACAAAAGTGAAATCTGAATCAATTCAATATTTGCCTGACCAGCCTTTGCCTTCAACACAGCATCAATTCTTCTAGATACACTTGCACACAGTTTTTGAAGGAACTCGGCTGTTTGCTCCAAACATCTTGGAGAACTAACCACAGATCTTCTGTGGATGTAGGCTTCCTCACATCCTTCTGTCTGTTCATGTAATCCCAGAAACACTCGATGATGTTGAGATCAGGGCTCTGTGGGGGCCAAACCATCACTTCCAGTACTTCTTGTTCTTCTTTATACTGATGATAGTTCTTAATGACTTTGGCTGCGTGTTTGGGGTCGTTGTCCTGCTGCAGAATACATTTGGGGCCAATAAACAATAATTTATATTTCTGAAAGCATTCTTTGTTTACAGCATTTTTTTCTCACCTGCCTAAAACTTTTGCGGGCAGACTGATTCCATCTCATCGTCATTTAGCACCAAAGTCACTTTGAAGACAGGAGCTACGAATGAAGGTGTTGCAGACCTGGTCTCAATCTTCAGCGCTTGTGATGTCAAAGAAAACACGATCGCATGTTCATTGCACATGGTCGCAGTAATTCACTCTTTCGCCTACTGGGACCTCATCAAATCTTTGGCAGCTTTGGTCCTCCATAGTTTTGACTGAGTGACATGTATGTCACGGGTTTCTATTTCTGCCCAAAGAAAACACAGCCAGGATGGAGTATTCTCAAAAAAGTCAGGCACTTTGTTAATCGTACAGTAAAAATGATCAATTTAGTCCCCCAAGAACAAGAACCATTGTCTAACCTGCTAGCCTGTTGCACAAGCTTTTCCGTCCACCGATCAATAACCAGCCAGTCCCCTGAAGTTGTCATGTTTTGGGTCTTGTGTCGACACCATAGACCTCTCCCTAACCACTTCACATCATTTATAAGACAGGAGAAGTTGAAAGTGCTTCCACATGATGTGAAATGTGGCTCAAATACATAAATATTTATTTAAATTAATGCGGCTTTCCTACTCCGTTACCATCCAACATTATATATGCCTCCAACATCAGTCATCCACACCAGCTTATATATGCAGAGGTAAACCAAGCTACAACCATCTATTGGCCAAAATCCTTTAGAAAGGTAATGCATAATTGCTCTAAGGGACTCGTGTATTGTCCAAAATGAGTCACTTTTTGCATCGAAGCCATGAAATAATCAGTAACGACGTCTCTCTGCTTAGAATTAAAGCCTACAGTTCATTTTCTGGTCATTAAATGCCTGTTTCTCTGGAGTGATCCCCTGTATGGGTCTATTCTGCACTCTATTTTGCACATGCTCATCATCAGTGACCAGCATGGTGAATTAACTGAAACAAATGGTAGGAGCTTTGAACCTGCCCTCTCTGGCACCAGCTCATAAAAATAAATCAAAAACAAAGGTTTACACAGCAAGTTTCTCTTACAGCTCAACTGGAAACAGATGTATCGATACAGACGCGTCCAAATACTGGCAGGGGAAGTACCACGCCAGAGTCAGGTGGGGCGTGACGTAGATGAACTCTGGTGCTTTTATGTTTCAATCAGGCTGATTTTAGAGATTAAATCACCATCTTCATCATCATCATGGTGATGATCTAGTGTAGGGTAATGATGTTTAAAAGGAAATGGTCAATCACAATCAAAGCTGCTGCAGCAGTGGGCCAACCAAAATACACTGGTAATGATACACATCTCATTCCTGTATATAATAAAAGCATTCATTTAACTAGTTTTAAACACGTATATAGAGAGCTGCAGACTCATCTGAGGGTTAGGAGCGGACAACTCTGATATACAAGTAGTGATAAAGGGATCTCAGAGCTCATCACTCTCCACGGTTATCCTGCTCATAAAACTGGGCAGTGATGAGTAAATCATCCTCCCAGATCCTTCTGCTGGATGCAGGTGAGAGCAAGAAAAGAAGCATTCTGTAGGTTACAGTTGTACATTCATCACGGGCATGAAAATCATGGTAATTTATGATTTATTTGTTCTTTTTTAATGTCTTTAAAAAACAAGAATTGGGTGCAAAAGCTTGAAGTTTTTTGGGATTTTCTATGATCCACACAGCGTCAAAAGTCCACATCTTTCTCTCAACTGTGAAAACTTTTCTCCAGAAAGCATTTGGCTTCTCCATGTGGGCAGCTGCAAATTGCAGTCAAGGTAGAAGGTGCCGATTCACTGTGGACAGCGATGCTGGTGTCCCAGCCTTAAACCTAGGCGTCTCCTGAGATCTTCCTATCTTATGTAAATCTAAAGCTCTCCAGCTTAGATCTTCCCAAGTTCCTTGGACTTTTCCATTGTTCTGAATGTTGGTCAATGAGTGCTGTCAAACAAATCCCTTTTATGCTGACAAAGAGAGCTACCAGTTGTATGTTAAGCTCATTGAGGTGACCGTTGCTAAGATTTGGCTCTATATAAATACAACTGAATTTTAATAGGCCTTGTCATAGTTAAAACACACTTTAGAACTTGTATCTATATGCATGTACATTTGTATGATCCTGTGTGGACTGGAAAGAATCCTAAATGAATTCTAAGTTGTTCACCCAGTTCTTTTTTAGTTTTTTTTTTTTTTTAAACAGCTTTTACATTTTTTGTGTCTCTGTCTTTGCATTTCTGAAGGCTCAATAAACAGGACCTCAGAGGGCAGATGTGCAACTATTTTTTTAATAGAACAAATGTAAAAAAAATTTGTGTAGCTTCAATAAATGTACTAAAGTTATCGTCTAGATTTTTTTTTTAAAAATCTGCCATTTCTGAGGGTCAGGTGGGAACTTCATTTCAGATTTGGGTAACCTTATATAAACCGATCCTGTTATGGATGACGCAGTGCATTTCAAGTTGTCTGCCTGGACTAACTCACAGGGTTCGTTCCATTTTCAAAGTCCCATTAAGTCAACATAACGTACAGGATTTCTAGCAGGTGCTTGTTCCCAGGACACATGATCGTTTCTCTAAACTTTCACCATTACTTTATGTTTTTACTGGCTGCAGAGAGCAGCCTGTGAGAAAAAAGAAAATCAATTCACCATCTAAACAAAGTGCTCAGAGAGGAGGTGAAAGTTTACGAGTCCCGGGCCGCAAACATTTACAGGGTAGCACATGAAGTTCAAACTGACCCGCTGAATTTCTAAAGAGTTAAAAATAGCCCAGAATAATATTATTCTCTGGATGGTGATATAACGTCTGAGATAATACGAGCTGCTTTCCTCTCTCCATTCAGACCCTGTATGGAGGACCAAAGCTGCCAAAAATTCAAAACAAAGAAAGAAATGAACGAACCTGTAATTAATGTAATATGCTAAAAGACACTTGAAATAAACACAAATTAGCTCATAAAATGGTCTAAACTGGCATTTCTGTTAGCAGTTGTTTTCATTCCTGTAATTTTGAGCTAAGCAAAATCAAAAAAGAATAAGTTTGGAGAAATAAACTGGGTTGGGGGGCATCCTTACTACAACTCGTACGTAGCAGCCAGGCGCTGCTAATCAAATATACTCGATTAACTGATCAGCAATAAGGAGCATTCAGCTACAACATTCAGCAAACTCACTCCTGAGATCCCTCACTGTGAAATGCTCTGAGAAACTGCAAAAGAGCAACATGTCAGACTCCACAGGCCTCAGTTAGCACATTAAATGTTAAAGTTCAAGATAGTCAAATTAGAAAATGATTGAACAAATATGACTTGTTTGGAAAGGTTGGCAGGAGAACTAATAAACTGGAATAAACCACAAGACTTCTGGAACAATGTGATTTGGCCAGATGGAGTGGAGACGTTTAACCGTAATGAACGGCAGCAGGTTTGGCAAAAACGAAACACAGCACATCAGCACAAACACCTCATATCAACCGTCAGGCACGGTGGTGGAGGGCTGATGATTTGGCCTCGTTTCGCAGGACCTGTCAAACATGAGACCATCTGTCTGACAGCTGAAGCTTGGTTGAAATCAGGTCATCCAACAGGACAATGATCCCAGTCACAGCAGCAAATCTACAACAGAATGGCTGAAAAAGGAAAGGATCAAGGTGCTGCAATGGTCATGTCAAAGTCCAGACCTGGTTGAAATGCTGGTATATAAAACAAACCAAAAAAAAGAAAATAATAAATATATTAAAGAAGAGATAAAGAAGAGAGGGGGTGTATTTAGTCCTGTGAGAACATTATAAATTAACACATTTATTTTAAAATATTGTGGTGGGTTTAACGGTATACAGGCTTATTTACAGAGTAATATACTTTGACATCACCATATTAACGCCTACATCCAGCTTCAAACCTGATTAAACTACTAAAATTTGAACAATGATCCATTTTCCATTCATTTGAAAATTGTTTGCGTGGTTAGTTGTCAGAAAACAGTGCCTGTTGTGATGTCTTTGAATAGAACAAGGATGTTCACCTCACTATTGTCTGACAGAAAAAAACAAAACAAATCTTATATTTCAGAGGACCAAAGCAGCAGCTGTTTCTCATTTTTGATCAAGATTATTTGATTAGCTGCAGCTGACATTTTCCACTGGATCAGTTTCAGTTTGGCTTTTTAGGAAAAACGGAAAAAAATATAAATTCAGAGAACTAAAATCAGTGTTTTGAACACCGACGAAAACGAAAACAGACGTTCCAGTGAGAGATTTGCTAGAATCGGAGCTTAAAAAATATATAAATAAATGAAATAAAAATCAGGTGGGTATCAAATGCAAACAAGACATCAGTCGAAGTGATGAGGAGCCAAAACAAATAAGACAAAACACAACTTTAATCAGGGGAATAATTTAGTAGAATGAACAATTTTACATTTACATAAATTAATTCACGTCATGATTTTCTCTTTTAACCCTTCCACAGCAGCCTGGAAATGCTCCTCACCGTCTATAAGGAATGACATGGTTTACGAAGACTATGTACGTCGTTAACATAACAAAACTGTCTGCATGGCAGGACAGCGCTGCATAGTTCCCAGGCTGGAGCTGTATCACAAAACTCAAACACAGGACGAAAAAAGAAAGAAAAAAAAGATGTTTCTAGTGGGTTCCCAGGCTGTTGTGAAAGTCTTTGTGGAGTGTACGCTTGCTTGTGTGTGTGTGTGTGTGTGTGTGTGTGTGTGTGTGTGTGTGTGTGTGTGTGTGTGTGTGTGTGTGTGTGTGTGTGTGTGTGTGTAGTCGATCCTATTCTCACACTCCTGGATCCTTCACCCTCATGGCTATAGGAAACCTCACAGAGGGAGGGAGGTGTCTGAACATCCATCAGCCCAGCTCAAAGTGCTCTGTCTGGGCTCGCTGTGATGGCCTGGGGGCAGGCACGGAGCTCCCAAAACAGCTCTTCATCTTCCCCAATGTCTTTATTTTCTCCTCCTCCACCCAGTCTTCTCTTGTCAGTACCTATAACAGGATTAGCTGTTCCTGCCTCCCCCCCTTTTCCCCCCCACTCCTCACAGGTGTGAGAATTGAGATGGCAAACAGAGGAGAGAGAAGTGGTTTTTGGGGTTCTCTGAAGTGCAGGTTTCCTCACTGGTTTGAAAATGATGAAAGAAATGAGAACAGAAAATGTTGGAAGGTACAGATATGAGATATTCCATCGACTTACTTCTGTCCTACTTCCCTCATGACATCGGGTCCAGCACTGTCAGTAAAAGGATGAGTCACTGTTTCTGAGAGCTTGTTTTTTTCCTTGGAATTTTTTGTTAGTGGTGTGTGTCGTCATTTGAAGAGCTGAAATTGCCTTCAAGTTACACAGAAAATAAATTCCATTGTTTTCTGCTCAGCTGTGCAAATGAAGCTCAAGCTTCCTTGGCTCTCTCTTGCCAAAGAGGTAAAGGTGCGTTTCATGTAAGTCTACAACCTGGTGTCCCCCACCCCCCCTGCTCTACAGAGGGGCGATTTGGTGGGCGAGGATGAAGAGGAAGGACAGAGAAGATCAGTTGAAGAGGATGGAGTCTGGGTCCCTGTTGGCCATCTGCGCCATGTGTTTGAGTATGTCCTTTTTGGTGATGATTCCCAGCAGCCTCCTGAAAACAGAGACAGAAAAACAGAACAAAAGTGGATGAGTTCAAGTCATTCTTTGATCGCCTCATCATGGAAAACCAGCGAGAGTGACAGAAAGCAGAAACCTTCGGCTGAGGCCTGGCCCTCTATCTCGGCACAGTTGATTCAGTTTTATTAAACGGAGCCAGGGCAACTGGCAGATCACAGTAACATGAAAACACAGAGCAAACAAGTGACTGATCAACAACACGACTCTGCTAACGCGAATCAAATCGACTTCCAGTGGTGGTGGTGGTGGGTTGGGTGGGGGTCAGAGAAATGGAAGCCGTCCACGACATCCGGCGATTAATTGCGCAACACTCCGAGGACATTTAATCTGCTGCATATTAGCGACAGATGATTTTCAACAGATGACATAAGCCATTCCTCTTCTTACAAATTAAATGTTGAAATTACCTCACATGCCAGTCACGATCTGCATCTGAAAGGAGCGAACCACCATCAGCTCACGATGCTCGCTCAATTAAAACTGTTGCAGGAAATTACTTTGTTTTTGTATGCAAGCTGTGATCTGTCTGCGACCCAATCAGCCAATGATGACGTGAGGCAGTCACAGCCTGAGGTGTCAGAGAAACGGGCTGAACTGTCCGCAAATGGCTTGATGAAAACTAGATTTTATGGGGGCCATACTATGAGAATCTCCACTCACAACTCGCCCAACTAGATGCGTCTTCGCCGCCTCCCCCAGCATGAAAATCAGATTAAAGGGTCGCTATTTTGACACATGTTAGTGGTCTGTATGGAGCCCTGAAGCTTTAACATTTTCCCCCATAAAGACAACATCTGACAACCTCCCCAGTATCCTTAATGAGGTTGTGGATACAAGCGGCAGAAATCATCATCCTTGGGAAGGTGTCTGCGGTGAGGAGCTCAGTCATTTGGCAGGAATTCGAGTACAGCTGGTGGAAGGATGCAGATGAGGTGGTTTGAGCATCTGACTGGGATGCGATCCCTTAACTGACTAAGGGATAGCCTATGTACCCCCCCAGGACAACCTGGGAATCTCTGCTTTGACTGCCGCCCCTATGACCCACACCCGAATAAGCACCGAAATCGCTGTTGACATTATATTATATTTTTTGTTTATCTGTAATGTCCTTGATGCTTGGGGCTTGTTTAGTTGTAGTCCATGCAGTCTCAAAAATCAGACGTCTACAAGAACCCGGATTACTGTTTTTTGGACTAAAGCATAACAATATACATCATTACATTTAGATTTTTATCCTGAGTCTCTACTAGAGCAGCATTGCATGATTCTCAGTTCAAATAAAGCCTTCTAAGCTTTGGTGCACAACCTCAGCTTACCCTTACTGAAAGAGGCTGTTTTAGCTCTTCTCCCTTTAAGCCACCTTTCATCTGATTGGCTGTCCCTAGCAAACAGAAGTATTCCAGAGCAGGTGGGTGGGGCTTCGGTGAGATCACTATATCATCATGCAGAGTTAAAAATAGAAATTTTTTTTTTGGATACGTTGTGTTTAGAGGAGCTTGAAGCCTGATCTTCTAGCTCCCAGGGATTACTTCTAAATACACTGACCTCATCATTAACATTCACAATTGTAGCAGTATATGAATTATATCATATTATATTTTTTAGATAAAATATTTAACAAACAGATAATATGGAAAGGCTTAACAGGTCCACTTTAATGTAAACAACTTCATCCTCTGACCAAAACAAAAGACCCAACACAAGCAGCTTTTACATCTTTCTACCGCCCACACAAACCCAGAGCTGCATCTTTAGCCATCTGTTCAGAGAAAACAAACCATGTGACAGGACTGACTTTCATTGATAAATGCTCGCCTGAAGATGTGAATTTGACAAATGAGAACAGGATCAAAGAAATCTGAGCACAAACAAAAACATGAAAACAAAAAAGCAAAACCAAGTGTAAAGAAAACTTTGTGGCAGTGAGGATGTTGTTGTTTTGGCTTGTTTTGCAAAATAAACTTAAGCTGACACATGAAAAACAAGACCAGATGAGTTTTTTAAAAACAAACAAACAAACAAAAAAAAAAAAACTTCAACACAACAAATACTGAGTCAACCAAAAATGACTTCCGCCTAACTAGGCAACCTTGAACTAAACATAGCCTAGGAAAATCCCTTTGTTGCCAGTGAGAGCGATAAAATTAACATCTCGTAGGACCGCAGAGACCAGAGTTTGCACTTCATACAGCCTCAAGGTCTGTTTTCTGTGTGTCAAACCTTTTTCGTTCCCAGACAATGAATGATTCATTTACTTTAAAACCTCATCCTGCCCAACCAGAACAGAGTACAGCTTTCTTCAACCAATTTCAGTCCTTTCTCCTTCTCACCCCTTTTATGTGCCTCTAGATCCTTCATGTTCCTCTAAGTCCCCGTTTAGCCCAACCCAGAAAAGAAAAACATTCTACTTTGGGCCCATCTGAGGCTGATATGTCCTTCAGGAGTCACTGTGCTTGTCAAAGTTACCCACAGGCAGGGAGTCAATCTTAAACCGAGCTTTAATAATAAGCTGTTGTGTTGAAGAGCAGCAGCTACATGCCTGAGGGATTTTTGTTGACAGTTGCTGATTTTCATCTCTTCTGCTCTCAGACTTGATTTGAATTATTGCTCCACACATCAGACCCAACTGGCAGCAGGAAGCAACAGTATTAAAAGGGGGGGTTTTCGCAGGAAGGATAAATTGGTTATACATATTGACAAAGAGTACACCATAACCTAGTGTGTAACTTCATTTAAATGTAACCACAACTCCAATTCCAAGAAAGTATGTATTTACAAATGCACTGCCATCTACTGCATGGTGGTGAAATTGCAGAGAAACACAGACCCACTATACAAAAGATTAAATGCTGTCAATGTTGTTGACCCCTCCAAAAAAAGTTCAGCTTCAGGTTCCACAAACCAGTGGGTGAAGCTAAGGTGACTTTACAAATGACCCATCTTTTGAGACATTTTCAGGTGTTTGACAATCTAGGGTCCAAGGTAAGTAAGATGTCACTAAGTTTCACTAATGTACAGTCAGAAGTTTAAATGTATTCATCATGGGCATGAATGCCATGGTCATTTGGGGCTTTTAATTATTTCTTTCAACTTTTCTTTTTCCAGAGTGTATTGAAGTTACAGCATACATCTTTAATGACTTTAAAGAACTTTGAGTCTTGTTACAGACCCCGGCAAACTGTTACCTTACCCTCAGATGACAGAAAATTGGTTAGATGTTTTGAAACAACCCAGGAACAACCAAGGATCAAGCTTGCCATGAACTGGAAATTAGAGACAAAGATTGAGGTATTTTGCCACAAAGACAAGAGCTATGTTTGGAGGAGTAAAGGTGAGGCTTTCAAACCTAAGAACAGTGTACCAGCTGTCAAGCATGGTGGTGGTAGCATCATGTTCTGGGCTGTTTAATGGCACTAGCAATGGCACAAAGTGGCTGGAATAATAATGGGGGAGGAATACTGCCAAATTCTTCAACTTCACCTCAAACCAACAGCTAGATGGTTTAAAATTGGACACAGTTGGTGGTTCCAACAGTAAATGATCCCAAACACATATCAAAACAGGCAAAGATTCCACTTCTGGAATGGCCTTTCCAAATCCCTGTCCACATCCATATTGAAAATGCATTTAATAGCTGGGTCCGTGGCAGGAAACCAATTTAAATGAACATTATACCAACTCTGCCAAGACAATTGGTCACATATCCAGTCAGAATTATGGTGGAAGCTTGTTGACGGCCAACAAAAGCACCTGGCGGAGGTGCAACTTGCTAAAGGACATAAATTATATATACTTTTGACCCCGTGTGGATAAGAGAAAATACATTCAAATTTGAGCACCTAGTTCTTGTTTTTTAAAGTCATTACAGATGTATGCTGTACAAAAATCCCACCCTGGAAAAAGAGCTAAAAGCCCCAATTTACCATGAAATTCCACATGCCCCTTATAAAGAGTGTATTCAAACTTCTGATCACTACTGTAGGCTTTGGCATTTTTGTAACTTGATCCATACTAGAGTGAAAAGTACCTTGAGTGCTTATTTACAATAAATACTAGATCATGAGATCTAAAAAGACTTGCTTCAAACAGCCTCTTGCACATCAGCTAACTCACGGGGGTTGCAATGACAAATTCTGAGAAGTCCCCTTTAACCTCATTACCCAGAAATCCCAAGCGCATTTGCCAACTCCACTGTATTTCAGGGGTGCTAAGTCGTAACATCAAATTTTATTGTCCCCCAGGCTGCAAAAAAAATTGTGGCAAAGAAAATTAATTTTAAAGTAGCTCAAAGGTCACTTTGCTGATGATTTTAAGGGAAAGAATTTACGTTCCTCTCCATGTTTTTAGTGATTTATAGGTAACACTTTGGATCATTTTAAGCCTTTATATTAAAAAAAAAAAAGAAAAAGAAAAAAAGAAGAATACTGCAGACAGATAACAGGAACATTGTAGCTCGCTGCATCTTAACCTCTGAGCTGCAGGAGATCCTCATTCCCAGAATTTAATTTGAGCAAATACAGTGAATATATTGCCTGAATTAGTTGGGCTGAGCCAGCCTTCTCTGCTTCAGCGATCCAAACTGATAAACTTGGCATAATTCTTCCCCTGGCAAACCCACATTTCTTTCATATTCTTACATTTATTTTCCTTCCCTCTCACTTTTCATATCTTCATTCTTTTTCTACGCTGCTTTTTGATTCGCTCTTTGCAACATTAGGTGGCTCTGTGCCTCGGTGGCAGCTCAGGCCAAGGCTAAACACTCGGTCTTCCACAAAAGGAGCGTTACTGTAGAAAAATTGATACAGTGTGCCAAGAGGACAAAGTGAGAAACCACAAGCTGCATGATTACGTGCGCTTGTTTAACCGTCTTTGTTATATACACCGCATGTTCTGTAAATTCATAATATACACAGTCCCACTCCTAAAATCCCATGTTTGAACATGTCAGACCTCGATCTAAACAACTGTGCGCGCACGAGAGACGGTGGGGCCGAAGGAAGAAAAATGAACCCAACTCTGATTAAGTTTATTGTTCTTCTGTTGCTGAATGTAATTCTGCAGACCAACACTATACTTTTCCATTATGAAGACAGATGCAAGGCCTGACAGACAAAAGAACAGTTTGTTGTTCAGTTAAGTTGGCCTCAGTGGGGCTGGAGGAGGCGTGGTTGATGATGATTTTAGAACAGAGTAAAAAAGAAAGTTTTGCTAAATATCACAGAGAGTTTGCATTTCAAATAAATGACCAAACAGCAGCTTTAGTCCAATTTCTATGTCGACTTTGTAGCGGCTGAACTGATTCCAGGGTTTCTACAGCTGAGGCCAAGTTTTATTTAAGCTATTTAAAACATTTTAATGATGCATCTGAACAAAACTAACTAAAAGAAAAGAAAAAGGCATCACTTACTCAGGGTTATGGACACTGGTTGTTTGGTTTGTGGTTAGATTAAAGCGCTCATCAAATATTAAAGCGAATGCAGATCTGAAATGTACGGAGCCAATCCAAGCTGCTGATGCCGTCGTGTTGGAATTGCAACTGCCTGTGAGTAATTGCAAAGTCTGAGAGAGTTCAGAGGGCAGTTAATAAAATCCTTCATCACATCTCTAATGCTGCAGCCACACTAGGGAAAACAGTGGTTGGATATATTGCAACCATGTGCAACGAACTTGCGATGAAATGGTTGCTTCAAAGGCAGGGACCAAGTCCGGGGCGCTCACAGTAAGTTGCCATCTTCAAAGTGACAATAGGACGATACAATCCCAATAAGACCGAGTCAGTCTGCTGTGAGTTTCTTATCAGTTTGCATTTAAATTGACCTAAACTACAATCTGTTTGTGATAATGCGGCTCTTAACTGTGACAAATCTGTGAAAATCCAAAATCTGTTGCTGTCTAAATACCCAGAAAATCATACTAAGTACTTGCATAAATCCAGCCAAAACCTCACAGACCTGAAACAGATATTCATCCTAAATATAGACAAAGTTGCTGGAGGACGGTGATTTAACTCGAAATGACACAGACAACCTCAGCAACCTTCTCTTACATAGCAACAGGACCAGAATACAACCAGCTGGCAACCAGTTGAGTCAACTTGCAGACAAATTGTGCTCATCAGTGTAGACCAACTGTTGCAACCAATCTCTCTGCATTCATGAAAAACTTGGCCAATCTGCATCAGAGTTATTCCAGCCGCTGCTCCGTTTTTTCCTAGGCACGAAGATGTCGCCGTCCCATTAGTGACCAAGTATTGGCTTTCACCACCATGAAGCAGCATGCACAAATAGATTTTACAGGAAGTTTTTGGATGCATGTTGTTCTCTGGGATTTACTTTTAAGAACATGTTCATAACGACTTACGTAGTTCAATAAAGGTTATCCTGAACTGATGCATCTTGTTGTAGTACAACTTGCTACTACAGGAAAGTACAGCCTAGTCCTAGGTGAACTCTAGCAGATATCACTTTAGTACGATACTCAGTTGTCTTGGACATGAAGTCACATCACTTATTTCTTCACACTTTGTTGATGGTTTTAGTTTTTGTTATTTTTTGTATAAACTGATTTTTTTATATATATTTTTTTTTTAAATGGCAGAACAGTGGTTACGGTTTCACCTGCATTGGCTCTTACTGCACACTCTGTGCATGTTAGGTTTAGTGGTGAAAGAGGAAAACATGTTAGAAAGTTGAAAATATCCATCATCTGCTAAGTTTCCCCAGTCATACTACGAAAGCCTTGATCACTGCGGGACTACTTTGAAGATGCAGATTTTAAAACGTGTCATGAGCTACAAAAAAAAAAAAAAAATCTTCAATGCGTCCAAATTGATAGCATGCCAACATCATAATTCCTCCACTTCCCTGTGCGTTGCTTTTGCAAATATCAAATACCACGTAGGCTTTGTAGCTCTATCCATGACATGTTTTCCATTATGGAGACGTGCATACCAAAGCCCCAAAAGCCATTATATCAGCAGATGTACAAAGTCCTCAGTGAAGTTCATGGTATGGAGTCAGTGACAGTTCAGAGTTTTAGGCAGAAAAACACCTTGAGAATTTCCAGTGTTGTTCCTCACTGCCACACACTCCATTAACCTTCTGTCTCCCCCTCCCTAACTCCTGCGCTCACCTTAATGCATGACCTGACAGAGGAATGACCCGGAGCTCTCCTACACATTCATCTGTCACTCCTTTCATTCCTCCACAAGCGCAATTTCCTCAACATATCTCACTTTAATGTCTACAGGAGTGGGAGTGTGGTCGTTTTGTGTATCTTTGTTAATATTGCTTGAAACTAGAGGGCTCTGCTCTTACAATAAGTCATTTTGGAGGACTAAATCCAGCGCAGGTTTGCCCTTTGGAGACTAAATACTTGATATAAAAACATTAATTACAAAATGAAGCATATGCATGTGTGTGTTTGTGTTTCTTCTCACCCATTATGTGTGACCAGACACTGGCGTAGCCCCAGTTTTCTGAAAATATCCACAGTGATGTCCATAGGGGTGTGATCAGTAACTGTAAAGGGGCTCAGGTCCATGATGCACCTCAGCCGGAGGGGAGGCGGTGCGTCGGGAGGAAGCGGCGGGGTGTGCTCAGTGAAGACCACCTGGGAGGCGCTGACGATGCCATCCTGACGTTTCCGGGCATTGTCTGAAAGGGGCAAAGTGGGATTTGTGGAAACCCAATTGCTTTGCATACAGAAAAAACCCTGTGACTGGATCCTTGTTTACACACGAGCATAATTCATACCTATTGATATGAGCAGATCTCTCCTGAGTACAAATCCCACAAGCCTTTGGGACTCCGAAGAGACAACCACAGGGAAGCCACTAAAGTGCGTGCTCTCCACCAATGACTGCACATAAACCAAGAAACGAATGTTACTTCTATTATCTCTATTAGGAGTCTAAATCTCTTCCCAAGAAACATAGGTGTAATATGTGCAGTCGTACCTCCACCTCCCCCACAGTCATGCCCTCCTGCGTGAGCACAGCCAGCGTGGGGTCCATCCTCCTCGGCCTCATCACGTCCACCGCCAGGCTGCTGTGCTCAAACTCTTCTTTTGGCTCCAGGAACGGGTAACCATTCAGCCTGATGTGAGCCTGCGAAACATCAAGAATATGCAGGTTTTACGTCTCCATTTTTAAAAGGAGGGGGAAAACAAACAAACAAACAAACAAAAAAACTAAACAATAAAGAACATGAATCCTAATAAAGACAAAAAGAGCGCAAACTCGCTCTTATTGTACAGCAAAGGGTTGGAGGGGACAGACACTTTTCATTAACGTTTGCAGACACGTCACCTCGTAAATTCCCTCTCTTCCGAAAGCATCTGCCACCCATTTGCTGGTCATGGTTGCAGCCATGAGGGGAACAATGTACTCCAGACCGCCAGTCAGCTCAAACATGATGACTACCAGAGATACCGTCATACGAGTCACTCCACCTGGAGGGAGATATGAGAATGGAAAAGGTTAGACCACAGTCGAGCAAGATTTATAGGCGATTTAATTCCCGTCTGACTCATTTAATCTTCATCTGCAGGCAAAAAGAAAAAGAGCAATTAGAGAACAGAGGGCACCTAAGGTGAGCATATAAAAGAGACCGCGCTGCTGTTCATCGAGTTTACAGAGGCATTTAGTGGCACATGTATTTCTCTACCTGAGAGTTCATACCATTCATCTCCTCTCTGTATGAAAATGTTGTCACTAACATCAGTTGGTAAAGTCTGAATCCAATTATAATCATCTTCGCCCTCAGATGCGGCCAGAAACCCAAGGCTGCGTTTTCAACTCTGTGCTTTTCTTCAAAACAACTGCCACAAAACAGCTGCATGTCAAAGACTTTATTACGAGTGTTGTATATCCTTTTTTCCCTCTTTCGGAGGATTAAAAACTTTTCCTCCCTGGTTTCTTTCTGTGTATTTCAAGATGAAAGAAAAACAACAAACTCTGAAATCTCTGCAATTATTCCCTGATGATTTTTTTTGGGATTATGTATCACAAAAATCTAACAAGATATTATTTTAATTTCATCACTTCAAGATGTTTTTCCAACAAAAGAAGTAGATATTAGTAAAGGTGGTTTCTGCCTATGCAACAACCCTTGGAAAAATCTGGAAATTGTAATAGACGCCAAACCAAATCTTTACTTATACACACTGAGGTGTCAAACCTTGTCGTTGAGGGAACAGGGGAAGTCATCAAATATTGTTTATGAGGGAAAAAGTTAACAGGAAGAAAACTCAAGGAGGAGCATTTTCTATTTAAACACTCAGCTGGTTCAGAGTATTTGGCAGTGTGTTATTACTGTGTAAAACCTGAAAGTAGCTACCCTCGTTTTGGTTTTGGCTCTATGAGCAATCTCTACAAATGTCCATTGGTTTTGCACTGCTGTACCAGATCATCAGGAATGTATTTAGTGCCAGCACCATGTAGAGCGCTGAAAATAAGTAAACGTATAGAGATCTAAGTACTGGCGTATGCTGGGTTTGAATGTTTGCAGCTCAAACAGCTCCACAGAGCAGCTACAATGGCACAATACCATAACAGTGACTTGTGAACAAGAATAACAGCAGCGCATGAGAGACTGAGGCGGTCAAGAGTGGAGACACCTGTGTGTAAATGCTGTTGTGAAAGAGCCTTTGAGGAAAATGTAAAGAGACAAACCTCAGTGTAGTAAAGGGAATGAAATCTCTGGCTTTCTTAAATCAGATGAGATCTCTTTCACTGCCAGATATTTTATTTATGAGCACTATCATAAAGTGTAGTGTGTACATATATTCAGAGACATATTTCAGAAACAAGAAACCTCTCTTTAAAGTCTGTCCCAGATCTATAAAACACATAAATGCACATGAACGCATGATCGCTACCCTCAGAGCTTTAAACGTTTTTCTTGTGCTAAGAATTAAACGTCTATCTGTTTTTAGACTACACACGTCTCCGTGAAGAGAACGATAACCCATCAGCATTATTTTTCTGTGCTATGTTTAGTTAGACAAAGGAGCAGGGAGGGTAAATAATGATAACTGTATCATCATCATGTCTTAAAACAATTTACTGCACATGAAAAGTAATGGCTAATATCAGAAACCTGAAGTGTGTACGGCATGTGACATCTATGAACTGTTGTGATATCTGTATGAGATTAAAAAAAAAAAAAAGAAGAAAAAACTGATTTAATAAACAGCAATAAATCTGTAGTGTATTAAACACCACATCATCTGGTGTTTAATACACCAGATGATGTGTGGTAAACAATCACCCTGTAAAGCTTTTTCTGTATTTAAATGGATACTTATAACCTTGTTTTCTTGAGATAAATGTGCCACTGCGGAGTTTTTGAACCTGTTTTTATTCAAAAATCTTTTTCTAAAAGGAAGAATAGTGGAAGTGGCAGATTTTGAATTGAAAAAATATTTGGATTTGCTTGAGAAAAAAAAAAGACAATCAGTCATCAGTGTTGAAATTCTCACAACACTGATGACTGGTGACCTGTAGGGTTTCATTTCACCAGTGCAGGATTGAGTACTGCTGACTAAATTTTTATACCAGTGACTAAAAAGCATTATTAGTATTAAAGGCCATGTGCTGTGGTGGCTTGATTCATAAGTGTCTGATGGATTCCTGTTTGTTGTTGTAAGTGAGGAGTCACACAAAAGTTGGCCATGGAGTCCCACAAGGGGCCGATATTTCTTGCGTTATACGAGCCACAAAGTTGACTCAGTTCTTCTGGATGGAGCGTTTTCAGCAGGAGAAATCTTTAATTACTCATCCGAGTGACTTATTTAGTCTCAGCGTGTGCAAGTTTGGCCAGTGTTGTAAACAGTACAGTTTGGAGGAACTTGCAATCTGAATGAACTTTTTGAAGTTTCCTTATGTGGATTATTGAGCAAAAATCAAGACGTGTTACTCATGCTTTCACTGGGGACTACTATAAGAAAACAGTGCACAGATTCCCTTTGGCTTTTGACTCACACATCAATCAAAGGATTGACTACTATCTATCCATCCATACATTCTTGGTTATTAACTGTCATATTCTCTCTTCCATAGAGTTCTGATTTGTCTTTTTTCCCCCATCACAGCACAGAGCCTGAGTCAGTTGGAGATTTCTTCCTGTTCAGAAAAAAGGCCCTTCTTCTTTCCTGCCATTACCAGGTGCTTGCTTATAGTGGATTGTCTGATTGTTTTATGCAAAGGAGTTCAAGTATCTTGGGATCTTATTCACGAGTGATGTGAAGGTGGAGTGTCAGTTAAACGGCCGGACTGGTTCAATGAACCTGTTTGTCGTGATGAAGAGTGAGCTGAGTCTTTCGTGAAACTTTCTATTTACCAGTCCATCTATGCCCCAACCATCACCTACGGTTATGAAATCTGGGTAATGAGCAAAAGAGAAAAATTGTAAATACAAGTGGCTGAAATTAGTTTCTTCCTTGGGGTGGCTGAGGCTAGCTTTAGAGGTAGGGTGAGGAGTTCAAACATCCAGAGGGATCCACTACTACTACTTGTTGAAAGGAGCCTGCTTAAGTGGTTTGGGACTCTGGTTAGGATGTCTCCTTTGGTTGTTTTCAGTGCATGCGTAACTGAGACGAGATCAGGGGTAGACCCATATCTTGTCTGGTCTGGGAACAACTTGGGATCCCTCAGGAGGAACTGACCCGACTTCAGGAGAAAAGTGGAAGGATGGATAGACTGAAGGGTGGATTTAAATTAAAATGTAAAGCTCCTTTAAGTGACTGTTGGCAATGTCTGGCACCTCGAATCATTTACAGACCATAATAAACTGGATAGATAAGTCATACACAAAGATTCATGGAATGGCTTCCTCCGGTGTGGATCAAGTATTCCAGGAGTCCTTCAGCCTTCTCACATCCAGCTGCTTTCTGTATCTTAAAACATTTCCATGTCAGACTCAGGATGTTCGTAGAAGAACATGTTTAGAATATTACTGCGAAACAGCCTAATACCCTCATCATCCTCCACTTAACCACACAGCTTTAAAATCTTTTAAATCAAGCAAACACTCAGGAAACCGACATCCATGTCTCACCTAAACAAGCGGCAGCTCCAACCATGGCGTAAAGCCCCGGCGTGATGCAGTCTGCCCCTTGAGAGCACCACCCTTTAAAGATAACAGAGTCGTGGTTGTAGTAGGCCAGCTGCTCCATGCCAACGCCGAGCAGCCTGCCAGCTATGGCTCCAACTGCCATGCTGGGAATGAAGAGCCCAGAGGGAACCTGCACGGACAGAATCAGTTAAAAATATCCATCCAGAACTTTCTGTGCATCTAACAGTTTAGTTTGTGGTAGCTTTTAATTCAATAAGTCAAAAAGAGGGCCTTCCCGCCCAGATTCTGGTTATGTTCCCAACTTTTCCCCCCATTTTTTTCCCCGTCAGAGAACCTCATGATGCACATCACCATCTCAGACAAGATTGTCTCTAATTAAAATATTTCCACAGGCATTTTCAGCCAATTCATTTAAGCTTCGTTACCAAAGGGACTTTTACGTTTTCTACAAAACAATATTCACTTTTTTCTTCAGCGAGCGACATGACGGGGATTCACATCGTATATGAAACACAGAAAACCATTTACAGAATCACTTACTTCATCCATCAAAATTCCCAAATGGGTAACATGAGTGAATGAACGCTGGAAACTTGATCAAATGTAGCTCCAGATATATTAAAGGCAGCTGCCTTTGTAGGCTTTTTACATGCAATGTTACACCATGGGGAGAATAACAATAAATGTCTCATCAATGAGGAGTTCAAAGCAGACCGCTGAGTGTCTCTTCACAAACCTTCATGCCAAATGTAATAACAGTGATCATCATCTTGAAGACCAAGGCCAGGGCCAGCTGCCACAGCGCCGTGTAAAGGCCCGGTCCCGCTGGCCGGTCAGCGAGGCTGTTATCTACACCTGTGTCTGACGTGTTGGCTGGCTGTGAGCACGAGTGAGGAGAAGAAAGATGCGCAAAGAGACAGAAAGAGGGGGAAAAGGAAGCAGCGAGAAAGAAGAACAACAAATATATATAAATATATATTAGATAGCTCAGCAAGGTTAAATAATAATGTGAAAAACTGCAGTATCCTGATGCGGCAATTTATCGGCTGACCTGTTTGTAGCCGCACAGCTGAGACGAGTCCAGCAGGGAGCAGTCGTTGAAGAGTTCAGAGATGAGCTCAGATCCGCTCATCCTGGTGTAACTGTTGGGGTAGGAGAGTAAGGCGGTCAGCGCGGCGACCACCAGCACCTCGATGACGGGGTAGTGACCCAGACAAGTGGTTTTACCTGTGGGGTGTGTGGAGAAGCTGATTTATGGGTTGGAGACACAAAGGAAAGAAAAATACGTCACAGATATGTCACCGCTACTCACGAAGTCTGCACCAGGCAATGTTAGCCTTGATGAACAGCGCCCCCCAAAGGCCTCCAAAGATCCCCAGCAGGATGAAAGGGGCCAGCTCCACCAGGTGCCACGGCGTGTGAAACTCCACATAGAAGAGCACCAGGCGACTGTTCCCAAAAGGGTTGATGGAGCGCAGGGTGAAGGCCGCCACCAGAGCGGCGAAGAACGAACGCCACAGAGTCTTCAGGGGGAAGTAGTAGCTCACCTGGAGGAGAGAGAGGCGGACAGAGACATTTATTGATGAGAGAGGGCCAAAGTCGTAACTCACTACACCTCACCCCAATTAAACCCAAACCTAAACAAAATAACTAAAACTGGACTGAAAGGAAAACACAAAGTTTTGATATAAAAACTAGGCTTAACCAAAATGATAGTTAGTTTTTACAAAACTAACTAAATAAAATAAGACATTATTCTCCATGTTTTTAAAATGTTGTCTTTTTTCAATTTTGCTCAGATTGTCAAAACAACCATCCCAAGGAAACGTTTGCTGCTTCTGTTTATGTGAGACTCAAATATCTCAGTCATCTTTAAACATCTTTAAACAATAAAAACTCAACTGAAACAAAGCAAGCCTGCTCTGGAAACCAAATTAGACAAAACTGAGTTAAAAATGACCATTTTAAACTAAATAAAATTAAAAACTCTTGGAAAGTCTAATAAGCATAGCAGACATTAGCAAATCTTTATGACACCGAGATGGGATCTCTGTGTGGGGCGATAGAAAGAGCCAGTAAAAAAACAGTATGGGCAATTAAATTGGATGTATTTTTTTAATTAACAAAATGCTCACGCATTGGCCTTTCCTCTATTTTGTGAGGCCAACATTGAGCTAATAGTTTTCATTACATTATCTCATAACACAAACAAACCCTGGTTCATCAGCTCAGTGCACGGCCAGGCCGGCTCTATAATTAAAAACACTGGTCATGTTCCCTGTTTTGGGGAGACCCCATGAAGTGATCAAAGTGCCAGTGTCCTTATTCCAGAAACTCCTCAGCATGTTTCTGCTCAAGATGGATTTGACAGCTGCCAAAAATGCATTCGCTTCCCAAAGTAAGACTGCAAATAATTCCTCATATTTATTATGTCCCAGCTTGGTGCCAGCGCTGTGCTCATTCCAGTACGAAAAATTACACAGGAACTGGAAAGCAATTAAAAACCAATTCAGATCAAGTATTTGTGCAGTAATAAAACAGCCGGCACTGCGGGTGTTGTTCTGACACAGGGATACAGACACATATACAGAGGATCTGCAGACAAATGATAGAAAAAGGTGGAAAATGCATCATAAGCACTACCCACCTCCTCCAGACTGAACAGGACTCCTCCAATAGGAGCTCCAAAAGCCACTGACACACCCACTGCTGCTGCCGCGGATAACACCTACATGTAGAGACAAAAAAAAGAAAAGAAAAGAAGAAAAAAAGACTGTATCAACTGTCTTGCCCAACAAAACAATCAAGTGATCAAGCACATCGAACAGTCATTGTGCAGATTAAAGGGATAACGACAGCACAGGAAAAACTGCTGTTCCCACTGTTTTATCCTATAATTAAGAAATATAAGAAAAATATTTAAAATTTAAAGCTTCAACCAGAAATTTTGGCCTTTTTGTTGAATTCCTTTTATCTTCCATCAATTTAATCTAGAGAATATGGGAAAAATAAATTTCTGCAATGAGAGTATATATTATATAAAAAGCGCCTGTATTGAGGTCTGCTTCCAATTTAAGAGTTACATGATTAACCAGTGTGGTTTAAAATATCATTTTCAAGTTAACTTTTAATGTAACAGATCCATTTTTCAGCCTAATGTAGAAGGTCAACAGTCTTGTACTTGCGATGTTTAGCTATTGTAATATTTTGCTTGTAGTGTTTTCTTTCTTGATCACCGTCTTTCCTGTCAAGTTTCTCCAAAAACCAGCAATAACTCCTCCAACACCGCCGGCATCAACCCTGCTTACCTCTCGCCTCTTGGCCTCATTCTTGCGGTACTTGGTGAACAGGTGACAGAGTATATTAGCACAGCAGCAGGCGACGTGGACCAGAGGGCCTTCCTTCCCTAAACTGAGTCCGGAGGAGACGGCTAAGACCAGGGTGATGGTCTTGATGATCAGGGTCCACTTCCCCAGGTAGCCGCGGATGATGAAGCCACTGAGGATGGTTTTAATCTGAAGAAGACGGAGGTGAGAGTGACTGGGTTTGTTTGCATGTGCAAGGAGAAGATGAGGATATGTTTATGTTAGGGAGGGTTCGGTTTAGATACGCCTGTCTGAGTGTATAACCACGAGAAAGCGAGTGTAAACACCGAAGGAGGGCCCGAGGAGAGAAATGAGGTTTGTGTTTTGATATTTTTCTTTCAAATAAGTGGTTAATCTCTCGTGCGTGGCCCTGCTGACCTTTGAGAAACCAGAGTGTTGGGAGAAAACGATTCAAGTTCCACAAAATTAAACAGTTCCTCAACTGAGAGGAGCAGTGAGCAGGATAATATTTGTATTTGGAGGAAACTGGTGTATTTTTGTTTTGGTTTTTTTCCTAGAGTGGACGAATCAGTGGGAAAATGTTTGGATTTCCAGAGTGTAAGCAAATCTTCGGCTTTTCACCTCCTCAGAAATGAAAAATGAAAGAAACGGAGCGAACAGGAGAGCAAACAAAGGCCGATGGACGAGTGAGAGCTGGACACAAATAAATCAATGTGACTGGATGCTTTGATTAAAAAAAAGAAATGATGAGTGAATGGTGAGAATGGAGAAGCAGAACTAATTGACCTGATGCTTATTGAAATTAAAAAGAAAAAGCTGTAAGTATGAGAGTATTTTAGGTTTCCAACAACTGCACAGGAGCAGCATTAACGAGCAACACTTCTTTGATGTGTTTATGAATGAAGCTTCTGTGAAACGTCTGGCAAAACCAACTGAAGCACACAAATTTAGTATTATTCAAAGGTTGCATGAAACTATGTACTGGGCAGTTTAACGCAGGTTAAGCTGGTAATGTGATGAAGTTTACAGCGATGCACTGTGTTGACTGGTGCAGGTCAGGATCTGGTGTTCAATGTAAGGTTACATCAAAGGTAACGGGCATAAATCTGAGTATATGCCAATTAGATTCACACACAAAATTCTACCTTTTAAACTAGCTTTACAGTGTCAAGGAGATTGGAAATCCAACATACAGTTCATTAAGCATCGACTCATGTGTTGAATTCAGTTGGCTAAATCTGCCAACTGAATTAACTCTTGTTCCCATGCTGCACCACCCCTACATGCTAGCTCCCACATTTCACAAGTTTCTAAGACTTTTATTGGCAAATAAACCAAATTTATGCAAAGAGTCAGTGTTAACAGTTTTGATCCTTCTTCTTCTGTAGTTCTCTGCAGCATGGATATCTGCTGGATCTCATCTTCTGGGCCAAATCCTGAGTGACAGTGTCAATCCATTCCTGCTTAATCAGTACCTCAAGTCCTCAGCATGGTCTCTTGTTAAAAAGCTGGTGGGCAAGCAGAAGCCCACTAAAGATGCAGTGGACTGTTATCAAGACGGGTCAATGCTGTAAACACCAACTCCCTGCATGAATTTGACTTATTTGACTATAAACCAATTTGAAGCTTATAAAATGCTCATGCCTGTTCTTCACTAGAACAGAAACGTGAAAAACAAAACTCTAAAACATGAAACTGCAGTTTATGAAACACAAAACCAGTGTTGCTGCCAAAACGTTTAGCCATGACTGCAGATCATGGATATCAAACACAGGATCCTCATAACTCTGAGCCAGAGGGCTGAACTATCTTAGTTTTTACATTTATTTTTATACAACATTACAAAATCTAAATTTAAAAAAAAATCTTTTGGGATTTTAAAAGAACATTTAACTGGACAAAGCTGATTTTGGAACCAATTCCAAATTATTTTAATGATATCGAATTGACTGCAGTACCTAAAAGACCCACAAGGGGGCTGGGGACAATACTTAAGGAATTGCTGCTGTCCATGAACCCTTACATATTTTGAAAAAACTAAAAACACTGGGTCCAAAACATTTTATTTTCTTTTATTTATTTTTTTAAAATACCCTCTACCTTTCTGTAATTTTACAAATCTGTGTCAGATTAAGGGGTGGGTGCCGGGTTTCACTGATTTATTACAGCAGTGTTTCTTTGTAGTGTGGAAAAACAGAGAGCTGTTTTGTGACTTTTCTTTACATTTATATGTAAAAGATTTATTAAATATGAAATTTTTAGATTAGATTTAAAAGTTTTTGGACTTTTCTTAATAGTGAAAGAGAAGCAAATCTTCTGAAGGTGTTTTTTTCCCCTCTATAGTTATTTAACTAACAGCCTTAGTGGTCCAACTCTTACTGGACCACTCTTACATAGAGTACTGATGTACTCTATGTGGCCTATTAACTAAATAAGAGATGAACTAAAAGCAACGACATAAAGTGGGAAAAAAGTCATTTAAACCATTAATATGATCAGTCACTTAACAACTCTGTGATGGTTTACCCATTACTGTTTAGAGTGCAGCCTCACCTCTGGTATTCCTGATCCACATGCGTACGGAGCAAAGGCTCTAACCAGTATAACGGCCAAGAAGGAGAACATCAGAGCCCAAAATATGTACATCAGGTAGTTCACGATGTAGGCAAAGGGGCCCTGCAGAAGCATAAATAACACACACACGAAGTGACGTATGACTTCTGAAAAATTAACAAACAAAACACACATAAATAAACATAACATAAATAACTAAGCAGTGATTAGTTTTGTGGAAATCCTGAAGTCAGTGGTTTAGATTTTGTACCATGACAATTTTCAACCAGTAGATGGAACCATAGCAGCACTGAAGCCTGAGGAACAGTCAACAAATCTCAAACTCAAGGCTTGGGATAACATTTCATTCACACATTTGGAGCCAAGAAAAGCACTCAAAAACAGGTCTAAGAATGATAACTGCCATTAACTGTACATGCATCAAAATCAGCGGAAAACCAGTTTTACTCTGAACACTTTCGGCTTTCTAGTTTTAAAATCTTCTCCTACCTCTGACTTTCCTGTTATGAGTTCAGCCCAGCTCTGCCACTGTGGACACCGGTCCCTCTCCTGGAAGGTGGTCTCATTAGACAACCAGCAGCAGTGCTCGTGGTTGAACCAGAAGCCTCGGAGACACAACCCTCCTTTCACGTCTGTCATCCAGTGGGCTGAGATGTCGATGCCGCCGGCTAGAGCGCCTGAAAAAGCAAGCGAGACGAGTTGAGGGCAAAGACAACAAGAAAGAAAAATCTGTAAGGTAAAGACCTTACAATAATAGAGAGAAACCCCAACAGTCAGACAGCTCCCCATATGAGTAAGCACTTGGCAACACTGGGAAGAAAAAAGTCCCTTTTAACAGGAAGAAACCTCCAGCAGAACCAGGCTCATGGAGGAGCAGCCATCTGCTTTGGTCAGTTTGAGGTTGAGGGCAGGAAGATAGGATAAACACACACTGTGGAAACTCTCCACATGTTACAAGTCATTTGCACATCTGCGCAGAAATACTGACACCATATTCTCATATTCTCCCTTCCAGTTACCAAACATTCAAGATTTAAGTCTAAACCAGATCCTGCTCCTCTTCTTTGGAATGAACTGCCTGATGGGATACGACTAACTCCTTGACCTCCTTTAAAGCTCAACCTAAACTCCCTTTTTATAGACTTGTATTCTGTCCTATCAACACATGTGATGTCGTCTTTTACAGTCTTTTATTGTCTGGTTACCGCCTTAACTTGTCTATGTCATTATTTCTGTTCCCTTGCTTCGGTTCTTAGGAGTAGCAAGGGAACCAAAGTAATGAGTAGTTCCTGCATTTTCACAGACATAAGCTACAATGATGAGTGTTAAAACAAGTTTTTGAAACAGAACAAATCTGGTCTTAAAGATAAGCCTGGTATTAAAATGTAAGTGAGGAGGAGAACGTTATTTTGACCAATATAGCTCACCCACATGATGGTACAGTTTACACAAAATACAGGTTATTGAAGTTTCCTCCAGTGAATCATGAGAAAACAGATCAAACATCCAGGGCTCCAATGCTTGTTTCACTTACTCCACATCTTAGACATTAGTCTTGTTGCATTTTTGCTATTGGAGCTAGCACACATCCTCTGTTATTGATGCTCAAAGGTCTTCATAGAAAAAAAAAGTGTGCTGAACAGAAACAAGCTTTACAAAACTTATTTGGTATTAGTATTCATATCCACAGTATGAAGGTACAGTTTAGTTTTATTAAATACACTCACGCCCTGAAGAACCGTGTTTTTCATGGAATGACCCAAGTTATTGTGTTTGCCTGGTTTGTGCCTGACATTTTCCTTTGTTAAAACAACAATCTCGACTTTAATGTTTGGCTTTCTGTTTGAATCTAGCCTCTGAGTACTCTGCATTACTCTGAGTTCTGTTTTTATAGGTGCTATATAGATAAATTTTATTACTTTTATTATGCATATCTGAGTACGACCAAATGTCAGAGAAGTGGATCACTGTAATCTGAACAGGTTTACAACCTAAAGGGTCAACAAAAAGATTATGTGCGAGATTTTTAACCGATATTACGACCATTCAGATGTGCTGCCCTGCATATTTTCAGTGCTGTGCTCGTGCTACGTCGCGGCTCTACACCAGTTTTCTGTCACCACATGGGAAATAATGTTCAGCTGATGCGGGCAGCAATGAAACAAGAGAAAAAGTCTGAGCAAGTACAAACGCTTTCCATCAAAGTGCTTCACAACGAACAGAGAAGACGTAACATACATTACATGCAGTGAAAATCACCCCAGTCACACAGTCAAACACAAAGACACCAGGAATAGGAAAAAAGACCCCAAGAACCACAGAGGGTAGAAAATGAGGTCTTCAGTCTTTTTTTTTAAGACTTATTAGGCAGAAGGCCATCCGATAATGTCAGTTCCGCAGCTTTTTTAGAACCTTCAGAGGTCTTTAAGTATGGCCTTACAAGATCAGTTAAATAACTCTGTGTTTTACAAGTCAAGAGCAGTACCCCAAACTCTGTTGCCACAGCAGATCATCTATCTGCCTTCACCTCACCCCATCCCTGTCATCCTACTGTGTCACACAAACCATCTGCATGTCCTCCTTCACTTCTAATCTCTGAGCTCCATCTTTAATATCCTTTCTCCAGTATATCCACCATCCTTCCTCTGCACTTTGTCTTCACCTGCTCAGGACCTGAGGTCCCAAATTCAGCAAAGATATGACAACATTTCAATAAACTACTCAGAGTTTGAGCCGCTGCACTTAAGAGAGACAATTTATGTGCAAAAACAGTGTATTTGCATCTGCAGCATATAGAGAATTTGCATACTTTATACTGCAGTGTGTGTGTGTGTGTATCAAAATTCACTGCATCTGGAGTTAGTCTGGCTTTCCTTACTTATGATTTTGTCTACCTGTTACTGAAGAGAACTGCGGTAATAAAGTGTTAATAAATGCATGTGCGTGCAGTACCTGACATGAGTCCCACCAGCAGCATGAGCAGCCACCCTGAGAAGGCATCACTGATGCTGTGCAGCAGGGCCACAGTGGACTGTCTGCTTTTATTGGTGATCTGGAGGAATGAAAGGAATGAGAAAGTGAGAAATTTCTTCCATATCCTAAAAACATGACATTAAAGTCATTTGAATGAGACTGCGACCTCTTAAAATATACAGCTGGTCAAGAAAAACAGTGACGAGTTATATTCTGGTTCATTTATCTCATGTGCTGCTGTATTGATGGCTCATGTAACAAGGCGTGAAGTCCAATACTCAGGATTACTTCAAGAAGCTACATCTCCACATAACCTCCATCATCCATGCTTCTACTTCTAAAAAGTGTGGCGATACATAAACAACCCAGATAATGCTGAATAAAACAAGCAACAGTAGATCAGGATCACAAAGTGATTCATAATCATAAACAAATTAAAAAAAAATAAATCCAGTCCACAGGTATCAAATGACATCGTAGTGCATTTAATGCAAGTTTAGAAGCCGCAAACTCATACACAAAGTCTTCAAACTCCTGCATCACACATATGGATGCAGGAGTTTGCTAATGTAAGTAGGCATATGGCCATATCTGTCAAAGTCTAAACTTCATGGGGAGAGTGTAAAGATGACAAAACAGGTCCCTGATAAGATCACTTAGAGGACTGAGTAAGCAGTCGTTCAGGAGCTTTGAGGACCACTTATAAGTAAAGGTGACGCACTAAGGCAACAAGCAGTGACTTATGAAACATGAGGAAACAAAGCATGAATAATCATTTGTAATTTGGATTTGGACACCATTTGACGGACCCAGATCTACCAAAAACAAAAAACTGATGTTGAACTGATGCTTGCTTTAGCACCCAGAGAGTGCATGTCTCATCTTATTATTGGTATAACAGTGAAATTGATCTACACCCCCCCCAAAAAAACCATCCTTCCTCCTTACCTCCCTGTGCCTGTCCCGGTCTTTGCTCTTCTCTCTGACCCAGTCGATGGTGTTGAAGTCTTCATAGGTGCCCACTCCAGGGAGCGGATCCTCCAGTGGGTCCACAAGCCTGCTGGGGCCGCTACCGTTCATACCGGCTGTTCTGCTGGTGCCGTTATGCTCCTCGTAAACTCCTGAAAGTGAGGGACAGAAGGTACATTTGAGACAGAGTAACATCGCCACACTCAAACACCTGTCTCTCCAGCACTTCCTGCGGTCAGACAACATAAAGCACCTAAAGGATGATGGGACCACAGACTCATGTCTGCTTTAGGCTTCTCGGGTGCAGCTGTCACAACGTCAGCAGGACTGCAAGATTCAAGTCGACTCAAAATGCTGCTACTTTGGCCTGACTTTCAGACATTTGAGGATTAGAAAGCTTTACTCATCTGAAATAACCAGTGTTAGCTTAATTTACTGAGCAGAGAAACTCAATTTAAATATCCTCTCTCACTGACATGATATAGAGTCAGGAGCAGAAAAAAAAAAAAAAAAAGTGTCTGAATATAAGTCAGGGGTGTTGAACTCAAGGGCCGGTGTCCTGCAGGTTTTAGATCAACACAGCCCTCGAGGTCTGGAGTTGCCCACCCCTGATTTAAGTGTTTAGAGCAGACTAAGACTTTTTGCCTGATGGTTGTTAATTGCATATACACTGACCTCATTATGTGAGACACAGATTCTGGCATTTATTTTGTATTATATAATTATATCATACTCGACAGACACCAGCCCTTCAATCTTAATAACAATTATATAATCCCAAGACTAAATAAAAGTGAACAATACGACTATTTACAATACAGCTACTACTATTTCTACTAATACTAATGACAACAACAATAACAGAAAAATAATAATAGTAACAAAACAAATGCTATTAAAAAAAAAATACTACTAATAAAACTAACACTCTCTCTTCTCTTCTTTCTGCTACTTGCTTTAGGAGGCCACCACAGCGGGTCATCTGCCTCCTTCCCACTTAATGGCTAGCACTCTCATCTGTGGCACCAACCCTGAGCATGTCCTCCATCACTACATCCCTAAACTTTTTCCCTGATCTGCACAGCTTTGCCTCTAACTTTGTCTCCAGCCTGAGCTGTCCCTCTGATCTACTAATTTTTTGTTCATTCCAATGATGGTTCCTCCTGATGAAAATCTTAAAATCTTTAACTCTCCCTCTGGTGTTTTTGTCTGTGCCGCCGTCTCCAAATCATACATTACTGCAAAATCTCACTACCACCTCGTCAGTCTCCCCCCATCACTCTTGCTGCTGTCACAAATCACCCCTCACACTTGTTTCCACCCACTTCACCCTGCCTGCACCATCTTCTTCACCGCTTGTGCACCACCTGTTGCTTCAGATGGCTGACTTCAGATATCTAAACTCCTCTTGTCCTCTGCTCCTTGGAGGCCCACCTTCAACCCATTTGTCACTCCTTCCACACAGTGAACCCATTCTCTCTGCCCTCATTGCCCCACACCACCCTCAAATATAAATAAAAATAACTGGAACAACAATCAAGATAAGTCGCTAAGAGTCGATTCTCAACTGGACTTTTTTTACCAGAAGAATTAAAAATAAATGTCATGCCGCATATGTGTAACTATGTAAAAGCACCAAGAAAACCCTGGGAGACAGTAAAAATATGACATTTAAAGAAGACAAATTTGAAAAGTACCACAAAAGAAAAATCTAATGTAAGTATGTTACATACAAGTGTTTCACAGCAGTACTCGCTTTTCAAAAATTTATGTGTCAGCAGCAGCAAACTGAGTTCCTCCTTCTCTCAGGCAAAATCTGACTAGTGCACAAAATAACACACAGACACACAAATGCTAAAATGCTAAGAGTGGTAACCCCACTGCTGAGTCTTGTTACAAAGCAAAGAAAAGGGGTTGAAGAAAAAAAACAACATAAAAATGCCCACAAAAGAGCAACAGGAAAAGTGCATTGTAGCCCGCTTCTGTGAGTTTGATAACACCATTCCTCGACAATACTGCATTGATGAAAGTCTGAGGGAAAGACACACAAGGCTCTGAGATCGAGCTCTGCTTTATTCTCTCAAGCAGCTCCAAAACAAAAGAGCCTGAGTACGTGGCAGTGTCTGCGCTACAGTTGGCAATCATATCCAGACAGCAGCAACCAATCAAAAATGGATCCAAACGGAAACAGGAAACAACGCAGGGAGACCTTCAGATTTACCCAGTGTGAAAGTGTGTTATTATGGGCCCAAAACAATAGCCTGAGCTGAAATTAAAAGGGTTTTCATTTGAGTATTAAAGCAGAGCACAATATAATTGTAATGACTGTGAAAGCAGAGGAGAGCTTGTTCTGAGAACTAAGGGGGGGAAACCCACAGTAAACATGAACTCACATTAGTGTTGGGAAGGTGGTTTTCCTCAGGTGATCATGAAGCGTAGCGTCGTGAAATTCCAGCTGATGTGTGATCAGGAATTGACGACTGGTTTGATTTAGGATTACTTCACATTTCTGCCTTTTGTAACACTATGAGCTGCATCACAGCAGCAAGAATGTTCTTATGCAACAACACAAAAGGGACAGTTTTACACACCTGAGCTGACAGGTTAGACTGGTTTTAGAGGGTGAATTAACAGAACTGATCTGTTGATATATGTATCAGCATGGTCTAGAGGAACACCAGTATGGGTGAGTGAATTAATAAAGGGGAAAAAGAAGGCACCGTTTGTCATGCAGAGGCAAAACCACCAAAGAAGTTGTAGCCACAGCTATATCGTTAAGTATTAACCATTACTGTACATGGATCACCAAAAGTCTGGTTTGAGCCCCGGTTTATATAAATGACATCAGTTTACAAACTCCTGACAAGAATCCTTCTTGCAGGGGTTAAAATGCCTTGCTCACTGGCACAATGACAGGCAACAGAGGAGGTCTGTATCAGTAGGAAAAAAAAAAAAAAAAAAAAAAAAAATGTAAAAGCTATGAAAATCCAGTTAAGAGTGCAAAAAGAATGCCCTCTGTCACCTTATCCAAAGCTGTCCAGTGGGCCGGATTAGAGTCTTTGCCAAGCTGATTATGGCCCCCATAACCTGCGGTATTAATCGCACTCACCTCAAAAAAAACCCACCAACAACAACAACAGCATGAACTAGTTTAAGCTGTATCGTAACTGCCCTCGAGCCATTTATTAGCCATACTGCACACTGTGTGCAAGAACAGGCCGCAGGCCTCCATGACCCTGATAGTGATGGTCTGCTAATGTGAAAACAAAACATGAATCACTGGAAGAATGTTCTTGGTCATATCGTGCACAACGCCCTGCATCCAAGTCTGTCTTGGAGTCCTTAACCCGATGTTGAAATGCAGCATCTGTGTTAAATTGTTTTCCTTTCCTGACACTGAGATTAGGGGGAAAAAACAAATGTCAGAATAAAGAAAACGACTTTGTTGACAGTTCACACTTTTAAAATCATGAAGTGTGTTATGCTTTGTTCTGCTTGTGTTCAGCCTTGCAAACAAACTGTGGTGCAGACCAGGGCTTCACCCTAATCCTCAGATCTCTCCCAGGCTCAAATGTTAACAGTTTGTTTTGTGTGAAGACATTTTGGTTTTGTACCTTTCTCCATGTGCACTGACAGCACCAAGAGTTTTATTCAGACTGAGCAGGAAGAAGCTTTTGTTTGACAAAGTCCTGAAGAAGACAAAGCAGGAGGAGCTTCATTAAAGGTGCATTTGCACTTTATTTTTATTTACTTTGCAATACGACTGTGTTGTATTATATTTAGCTTTTTAGATAAGTTATACAACATACAATAGTAACCATTTTTAATTATTTTCCTTTTACTGTATTTATTTAGATTTGAATATTTTCATATTTATACATTTATTTACTTTTTATTTTTACTTAATATTTATATTTTTATTTTTCATTGAGATCGATATCCATTTTTTTTTAAATTATTTAACACTTTATTTACATTTTTATAGATTTTCATATCAACTTTTGTAATGATAAAGTGTTTTATTGCATTTTATTTAGAGTTACTGAAATCCGTTATTTTACCTTATTTTTAGTATTTAATTGAGTTCCTTTGTGCTGTGTGGTTTTTATTTTATTGACATTGTTGTCAAGTTGTAGTTGGCATTATTTTATTGAGTTATACATTTACTCTGCTTTGTTTAATCCATTATTGTATATGCTGTGTTTAATGTTTTGGATGCTGTAAAACAGAAATGTCCTATCTCGATCACGATGACCAAAAACTGATGACAAACATGATATTCAAACAGACCAAAAGAAGGCATGAAAGTGACAGAGAGACTGAATAATAATAACACACACTTATTGAGACTGAGTGTAGTAGACCGTCTTGTATCAATTAGAGTAGGATATAAAAGTAGATACACACCAGCACACCAACCACACGACTCACTGCGTGATTGGCCGTAAATTGTCTTAATAATTAAACTCTTGTGCCATAAAGTTAAAGACATCAGCAAAAAAACAGAGCAAAGCAAAGTCGGATGAGGTTTTAAGATTTAGTGCAAATTTAAACAGTTGGTGAACAAAAGTAGACAGTGGATAAAACACTGAACATGACTGCAGAGTAGTTGCAGTGATTGTGTTGAAACCATTTAACTCTCGGCTCTGTTAAAGCACACTTCTTGTTTATGACAACGAGAGAGCAGAGTACACTGGCAGTGAAAAGGAAAAAAAAAAAAAAAAACTCTGAGCTGAAAGGAAAACACTCTCAGTGACACAAACTCACCATTCTCAATCAAATCCTCCTCATCCACCTTCTTAGTCCAGAATTCCCAGTGCATCTCTCCTCAGGCCCCCCTCAAACTCCCAAAACTTAAAATCCACAATCGGTGCTACGACTCAAACTGAAAACTGCCCACAGTCCCTCCTTTGGACTCCAACAGAGCGCCCTGAAGGCTGTTGAAGGAAGTGAATGATTGGCTAATCCGCCTGGGAAGTCTTTGAGGACTTGCTGAGCTGTTTTTAAAGGTTTGTGAGCTGTAGCTGCTTGACGAAGGCAGATCACTGCGTAAAAATGAGATCACATGTGTTTACAAGGTCTTTCACCTCCTGAATGCTGCGGGACCCTGATAGCTGACAGGAAGAAAGGTTGTGTGGTACACAGTGCTGTGAAACGGGGTCAGGCTGTGGGTTACATTTACTCTCCATTCATTCTGTGAACGCAGTCCTCTTGAATATCAATTGCCAAACAGCTCGTGCTCTGATAAGCACCGCTGACCTACGCAGCAAAACAAAGGCTGTGAAAAAAATTTGAAATTTAAAAAGCTCTTTTCTACCTCAGATGGAGTGCTTTTAAAAAAGGGGGAGAAAAGTCGACTAAACAAATGAATGAATTATTACCAGTTAACACTTTTATAGCCTTAACCGTGGACTTTAACTGCACTTTAACCCTATTAAGAGACGCTGAACTAAAAGCGAGCGATGCCAACAATGCTGTGAACTCAGGAGAATTTTGTTATCTCGCTGCTACACATAGCCATCACATTCCTATGAGATACACAGTATTTACAGTAGATATGGTTCAACCAAACTGAAATTTTCTGACAGCTGTGAATGCCAAGAGTACTGTGCAAAAGTCTCGAGCCCCCCCCCCCCAATTTCTTTATATTCTGCTTTCAAGGAGCCAGACTTTCTCGTAATGCTTTAAAGTGCTCTTGAGCAACAGTTCAGGCTTTCTAAAGGTCTTTCTGAGTTTTTCTTTGGACATTTGTTTGCTTTTTTACTCATTTGCAGTCCAGTCCTTGTACCTGACCATTTTCAGAGGAATGTTTTTTTTACATTTTGTTTGCTGTTACTGTGAGTCACTGATGAACCAGTGTTGTGTCTACACATAATAGACCTGGCAAAAAAAAAAAAAAAAAAAAAATTTAAATCGCATCTTTAGGCACTTTGTTACTAGCAACCTGTTTCTTTAGCTGACTCTATGAAAAAGTAGCTTGACAGGCAAACAATAAATAAATAAAAGTACTAGAGATGGCACGATACCACTTTTTTATGTCCGATACCGATACCGATATCATAAATTTGGATATCTGCCGATACCGATATGAATCCGATATTGTGTGTTTTTTAATCAATAAAACTATTTTTTTTAATATCTTGCTGCATTTTGTATAAGTTCATACTCAAGTTTAAATAAACAACAACACTAAAGCTATTCTGTTATATCTGTGTGTAAAAAATACACTGCACCCAAAATATTTCATAGTTCAGCAACACTGATCAATCTAATAAACCTTACCTAACTTAAACCTAACTTAAACCTACTCCATCCTCCCTATTCTGGTATTTTAAAGACTACTTAGCAGAAATATTAAGCAAACTAACTAATAGGGTTGCAAACTCCCAGCAAAAAAAAACAAAAAAACAAAAAACAAAGGGGAACCCCCCACCCTCTACCTCATGATGCTTAATCGATGTAATCAACTTTAATTTGATGCAGGGTGGAAAAAAAATGCACAGAAACAAATTATTTTTCAAGAATAATTAAATAGATTCAACATCTTTCTTCAACAGAATTGCAGACTGCACAGATGGTACCTTCCCAAAGGAAAAAGTACTATAGCTTACTAGGGTATATAGACTTAAGAGTTACTATATACAGTAATGGACTTCTATACATTTTACATCAGATTAAAACTTTGGTTGTAAGATTCAGATAATTATTTATTAAAAGCTAGACATTTTAAATGAGAATAAGAAAGAAAAGTATGTCTTTGTGCCCCCTTTTCCCTGTTCATGCCCTATCGGCCCCCCTGGCTAAACTTTGCTGGATCCGCCCCTGCACAGTTACCAGCCGTCAGCTACGTAGAAAAGGATCCTGGTGTAGAAAGTAATATTAAATACATTCTAACAACAGCTTATCAAGGTTAAACATGCTGCTGTTGTTCAGCCGCTGGTTTCCTCTTTCTGGCGCAAAGTGGGCCAAAAACAAAGAAGAGAGACGGACTCGCGACAGAAAAGCCGATCAGCTGATCGTTAAGCAGTTTCACGATTGAAGTAGCGGCAGGAGAGGGAGAGAGAGAGGCAGTCGCTCCATATATCGGTTGTTAAGCTTAACGTGGGAATGCTTTACAAACATTCAGAGATGAACTTACACACTTGCTTTACTTCTCTCTGGGATAACTTCCTCGGAGATGAAATGCTGGTTTGGTAGCTACAAATACACACAGCCGCTCTATCACATGACGCATACTGCTGCAACCTGCTACTTATGAGCCGAGTTACGCTGTGTTGCAAGTTTTGTGAGATGCTTTTTTGATATTTAATGGATCGGATTACATTTTTTATTTTTCACCGATATCCGATCCAGTAATTTAGGTCAGTATCGGACCGATACCGATACGTAATATCGGATCGGTCCATCTCTAAAAAGTACACGAATAAGCTATTGGCTGAAAACAATATTTGAGCCAACACTGTCAAATTTGGATTCATCACTTCATCACACCTGTTGCCACTGTTGAATGTTCAGATGCATGTATGTACAGACAAAGTCAGGGCAAAGGTACAACAGTGAGTGTTTACAGCCATCTTTGACACATGGAGGCTGTGTCATGGTTTGTGGCTTGGTTTCAAGTACCATTACTTGAAATCTAATGTATTGTACCATTAGATTTTGACCCACTATGCAACAACATCTGGAAATTATCTGATTTGCAGAATGTTTTATTTTTAAGTATGACAAGGATTAAAAAAAAAAAAAAAAAAAAAAAAAACCACAACAACAACAAAAAACTGCCAATTCATTGTGTTTAAAGAAATGACAAGACAAGATGGCTTGCCAAGACAGTTCAGGCTGTGCTGAAGAATAAAGGTGGTCATATAAAAATACTGACTCTCAGGCTGGTTAGAACTGCACAAGCTCAGTTTTTGTCATGTATACTGTATTTACGCATATGTTTACACATTTTAATCATTCATTTTCACCAATTTCTCGTTTTCCTTGCAAAATATAAAGAAATTAAGGCTGACTTTTGCGTAGCTAGAAATTTCCAAATGCATAGCTTTACTTTTTTAGAACACATGCAGACTAAAAGCCAAGGATCTAATGTTTCTTAGTCCAAATCCTCAATTAGATTCTTTCAATCTACTTTATATGAGGCAGAAAGTAGTTTTCTGGATAAAAGGGAAAAAAAACTACATGTGTGACATTCAAATGGTCAGAAGTCTATTAAAACATGAACAGGCAAGCAATTAAGCTTACTATGAATATCCAAAAGTTGATTCTGTTCATCTGGACATAGCGTTTTGTGGGAGAAACGTTTCGTCACTCATCCAAGTGACTTCACAGCCCATTGTTCCTTCAGTGGGCTGGTTTCAGTCATTATGCAAATGTACTGTTTATAAGATTGGGGAAACCTGCAGTCAGCTGAGACTGAAGAAGTCACTTGGATGAGTGACGAAACGTTTCTCCCACAAAACGCTACGTCCAGATGAACAGAATCAACTTTTGGAGATTTACTTTCCTGGATGATTGAGAATGCATCAAGACCTTACTATGAATAACCCTAATAAAGGTCATATGCCAAAAAGGTTGCTGCCTTTGTGTCATCACATTCATAGTCATCCCCTACACTTCAAAACTTCAAGAAAAGGACCTCAATTAAGCGTTCAAGACAACAAGCTCACATGGCACTGTGTACGAGGACTTTGTGCGAGAGAGCCGGCAGGTTCAAGGTCTCTTGTTTTATCTTACTGCATCAGACATTTAAAAAATGAGCATTCCCCCACCTGTTCCTAGTGGCTGTTGGAGCTTGTTGACAGTTACTGGGAAAAATGATTCCCACAGGTCTACAGACTGGTTAGTGAACCCTCTTGCAATCACTAGGGAAAAATATGCATTCCCAAACCGACTGGCAAAAAGATCAGTGGTAGTTTGATTTGAAGTGACGGATTTGTCCACTAACACCAGCCAGCTACTCTCGGAGCTGCAATGAAACTTTGAAAAGAGTCATACAAATCAGAAGTGGAGAAAGTTCAGCATCAAAGTAAAAAGTTTGCTTTTACTACCACTGCAAGCTTTTGCAGACAAACATGAAAACCTACAGGCAACCACAGCAATCACTGGCACGTTTCAGGTGCAGCACTTTCTTTGCAACCGATTTCACCCAGCCAGAAAGACCCAGGAGCCACTCCCAACCAGCCGAGAAATACACGTTTCCCTAGTGACCACTGGTTATATCACATCCAATATGGTAGCAAATTATTGAGCAATGCATGCACAACGTCATGTGAGAACCTTCAATATATGCTTAATTGTATTTGTTTTAAGTTACAAAAGCAATATTTTGATCAAGCCAAGTCGCACGTAGGAATTCTCAGTCTGTTTGTCTGATTGATTAAAACTCCTCTTCATATCTTCGCATTTCATATCCTCACCGACCCAAATCC
Source organism: Oreochromis aureus (assembly GCF_013358895.1). Lineage (NCBI taxonomy): Eukaryota > Metazoa > Chordata > Actinopteri > Cichliformes > Cichlidae > Oreochromis > Oreochromis aureus. The sequence continues at coordinate 35,637,618 of NC_052944.1, forward strand.
ACTGGAACATACTGGTATCATAGTGGAAATGGAAAAAAGCTGCACTGGTGCATCCCTGGTGAAAATGTATATATATATATATATATATATATATATATATATATATATATATATATATATATATATATATATATATATATATATATATATATATATATATATATATATATATATATATCGTTCACAACTACACGGCAATGGATATCTCTAAAAGGCATGCTGACCACTCAGCCGCTCTAAGAACAAACAAAAAAACCTCCCAAAAAACAAATGCACATATTACAAAGACACTGAGCCAAACACGTTCCATCAAAGAGCAAAGAAACACACTAGCATCCTGGCTACAAATCCATACCAAAAGCCAAAGAAAACATCCAACGCTTCCCAGAAACTGGGTTAACAACACGAAGACTCCCCCAGAGCAACACTGCTGGTTTCCAGCAAGGGAAGTCATGCTGAGTTCAGCACTCGCTGTGTGTTCGAGTGTGCGTCCAGAGGGAACCAACCAGACTCAACATCACAGTGCACACACACACACACAGAAAATAAAAAAGGCTCCGGTAAGGCTCTGAACCTTGAACTCTTCAGGTCTTGTCTCTATGGGAATTGGCGTCTCATGTCACCCCTGTGACGTTTGCTGACTGACAAACAAACTCTGGAACACACTAACATAGTGGGCTGTCATTAGTTTATGAAGCTGGAGATCTAAAAGTCATATTTACTAGGTCTGGGGAAAAATAAATCAAGTAGAAATATGTGTCTGCGGCTGATTTGATTTGTTTTTTCCTTATATGTAGGAGATCAAATTTTGAAAGAACCTTTAAATATGAGGATGTGATGCAATAGTCCTGCTGGAAAATTACTGACAGGCAGCTTTGCAGCAAAGTGCCCGAGACCCAGACGTTACAGAAAAGGAGGAACTAACAACAACAAGTCAGCAAAACGTAACTGAAAACTTTGAAGTGGTAAATCTAGGGATTGACTTTTTGACACAATTCTAGGTTGTTGTTGTGGTTGTTTTTTTAAAAACAGAAAACTTTTTAATCCAGAGGCAATGCTCTTTATTATATTCTTCAAACTGTCTGGGGGGTGGACCTGAATGCATATGAATGTGCAAGAGGTTCCTGCAGTAAAAGGAAGTAAAAGGAAGAATGAGTAAGCTCAGCAAATCTCTTGCTCTGCTCATGGTTTGAAGAGGAATTTTTACTAGTATAGAGGCAAAGCTGTGACAAATTGGCAGCTGTTTTAACATTTAAGTATCCCCAGATGACCTTTACTTGGCCCACTGTAGAAAAAAAAAGAGTGGTCTAAGATTAGACATAACCTCAGGTAGATGTATTTTATAACACACAGGTGTTCTTTTAAAACATTATTTTCTATTCCACCATTAAAAATGAATGCACTTTATTCTCGCCTCTTGCATTTTTGACACAATCTCTGTGAAGTATGGAGGGCCATGAATGCCAAGATATTACAAAAAAAAAAAAAAGGTTTATTTTGTTTTTTTTTTTAAATGTAATATATGGCATTACATTTATTAATGTGACCAACTGTTTCTGTAACATTTTATTTATTCATGTATTATTTTTTTACATTAAATAATTTGTTTCTGATTTGTTTTTCGTTACTTTAACTAGAGTGCTAATTCATGCAAAAAGTATTTTAAAGTACTTGTATTGTATAATGCTATATTGATTTATTTAATGAACCATTTATTCATTTGCGTTTGATTTTGTCCATTTTAGTACTTCATAGTTATCACTGTAACATGTGACAGGCAGCCCAGTCCCTGTCAATCATTACAACCCGTTTTCACAGTTATGGTGTGATAAGACAGTTCAGTGCCTGAAACAGCAGGACTGGCAGTCAAACTGAGCTGCAATGAAAGCACTTTGGATAACAACAACAACGGCACAAGTGATAAAGCAAAGGAACACAAAACTGATTTATTAGAGAAAAAAAGAACAGTACCAAACCCCAATGAACTGAAGAAACACTGTAAAGAACAAAGGGCTAATAGTCACACAGAAATGGATTACTTCGACTTATTGCTGCTAAAGGTAAAAACTAACTACACCAGTAATAAGTTTTCTCACAGGACTGCAAAGAGTCCTTTGAAACACTTTTATAAACTTTTTCACTTTTCGATCATCTCTTTGGAAATCCTCCAAAGATGTCTTCCAGTTTCTTGACTGAGTCTTTTCAAACTTCAACTTAACTACATGTCTACATAATAACAGGCGCTGAAGCAACTAGACGCATCATTTCAAGGCTGCAGTTCTTCAATCATCTCTCCTTTTGTTCCAGTTTTGCTAATGCAGCAAAGGATAAGGGTCAACAGTCGGCAGCTAATAGGGTTGGGCGATTGGACGAATATATCGACTATAGTTTTTACAAGGGCAATTTATTTATTTATTTGCCCATGAGTAAGTTTGCTAATAATGATGGAGCTAATAGAAGCAGTCAACAGAAAAAAATAAATAAATAAAAATATTGGCGCTGCTTTAACAGCACCCTCTTTCATCTGCAAGCAAATGCACCCTCCTCAGAGTGCGCCCTAATGTTTGTTGATGGAGCTGCAGAACCTGGTGATAGCCGCATACTCATCCGGATGGTGGACATGTAAATGCCCATGCAAATTAGTTATGTTTGAGTACTGTCCTTGCACTATACGTCTGCACAAGTGGCATACCGCTTTGACTACATCCTTAGGTTTACCTCTTTCATCCAGTTTAAAGCCAAAGTAGTAACTGATGCCTTTCAAAATAAAAATTCATCCTATTAGATGATGATTTTGTAGACCTAGTGTGAAGAAAATGTTCCAGTGACTCTAGGCCTTGTTCATGATTAATGTTTGTACACAAAGATTCAATATCTAAGGTGCACATAATTATTTGAGAAGAAGCAGAAAATGAGGCGTAGTTCAAGGGTGGACCTAGCTCAAGTTCTTAATGACAGTCTACAAAACTTGATATTTTCTTGGTTACATTTCAAATTCCAGACACAACAGGTCTGTCAGTTGGATGTTCAAGAGACATTTTTTTGTAATATCAGCAACAACAAAAAAAAGCTCTTAAAGGATGTTCACTGAGTAAAAATGTTTTCTCCTTCAGAGAAATCTCACTATAGAAGAAATACTTTTTTTATTACAGACTTCTCTAAAATGTATTAATTTAGATCTCCACTGAATGTTTTTTCTCTTATACATTTAAATTATTTTCCTATGTGTGCCTGCACAGTCTAAGCTAATCATGTAATTTGACAAATTCACTTCTTACTGTACTCGGTAGCAGATAACAGACATGGAGCGAAGCCAGAGAGCTGGGAGAAGCAGCAACATGTTCACTACCACTGAGGATTAAAGGATTTCAAGGGAAAAGTGTTGTTTCTTTTAATGAACAGTGTACACTCCCACAAGGACTAAGAAGAAACATATACAGCAGGGGTGGGGAACACTCAAGGGCTGGCGTCCGCCAGGTTTTAGATATCACCCTGAGTCAACACAACTGAATCAATTGATTAGTTCATTACCAGGTCTCTGGAGAACTTCAAGACATGTTAAGGAGGTAATTTAGCCATATGAATCAGCTGGATCAAGGACACATCAAAAACCTGGAGGACACAGGCCCATGAGGCCTGGAGTTCCCCCACCGCTGATATATAGGACCTAAAGGACAACCTTCACTGCACAGAAGTGAATGACAGAAGGATCAGAACACTTTGATGTCAGTATTTGGACTAGCAGTGCCTCCCTAACCCAAACTTTCCTCTTCAAACACCGCAGGCTAATGAGTCCCTGGGAAACAGGTTACACAAGGACGTAAACGATAATGCCTGCAGCACTAAGGGCTTTCAGGGAAACCTGCTTGGCAACAGGTTCAAGTGCTCGCTAAAGACCAGTTACGAATGCCACAAACACTTCCTACTGCCTAGTTTCACCACTGAAAGGAACGAAAAGAAAGAAGTTTGAGCTGAACTGTAAGTTCCCATTTATCAGGGTCTGACAGTGGGACATTTTAAGTTTAGAGTTGGATCACTCACTCTTAAGGGTAACCACTGGGTTACCCTTAAGAGTGAGTGATGGTTTTATAGTTCTGCTTTAACTCCGGCAATAAACTGGTGATGTCACTGTGACATCAGTAGTAACCAGGAAGATTGATAACGCACACTGCTGACACTGCCTTCGCTTTTATTTGCCCTGGCAACAGGCACAGTTTGCCAATTTGTCTGGGATTTTATTTTAGGGTATGTCAAGTTGACAACAGAAAGATCTGAGCTATATCCGACTCTGCTGTACAGAAGCGAGCTGGAAAAATGTTTGCTGCTTAATCTGCAGGGAGAGTCAGTGATGAGGAAAAGGAAGTGGTAAGGGTAAACACTTGAAGCTGCTTCAGCTTCTCGGACTCTCAGGATGGCAGCATGAAAACTACTGAAATTGTAGTTAAGATACAATGCTCTTCTCTTTAGATGAGGAAAAGTAACATGTCAGTAAGTCTCAGGAAGAACACAAATGAGGAAGATTCAAACTTCTCCATATGACAAATTTACTGTAATACACTAGCAGGAGTTTCACAGGATTGTTAATTAATAACAGCAACTCTGTTATACCCTTGTAAGTGGCTCCAGGCTAAAAAAGAAAACTAACAAAAAGCAATGAAAAAAAACAAAAACAAAAAAAAACAAAAAAAACCCACAAACAGAGTTGTCTAATAAATGACTCCATTCACTCAATTCCTCTGTTGGATCTCAGCTCTAATTGGCCAAATAAAAGCATGCTGGGAGTGGGCTGACAAGGTCTGATGATGACAAAGCAAGGGTAAAAAGAGAAATGTCCACTGCATGCTGAAAGCATGACATCATTAGTAACCAGGCAGCCTTGTTTCTGATTAAAGGAACTTTATGAACTTTGCAGCAAATGCAAACACCATCTTTAGTCCATTTAATTTGCGCATTTCCACTGAGGTCGTACACTCTCTTTTAAAGTTTACTTCCATGCACTGATGTTTGTCTGCTTTTGCGTAGTTGTTTCATTTTATATCCCATACAATCATACTAGCATTCTGTTGCTGCTATTTTGCTATTTATTATGTTACTGCCATTTTTTTCTCCTGTGCAATTTCCACAGCACTTCCACCCATATTTACTATATTTTACTACCATGCCCTTGTACACACCCCCACAATGCTTCCTGTAACCCAAACATTTTACTTTCATGTATATAGTGTACATAGTGTTCTTATATTGCTATTCTTGCTACATAATTTCATTGTGCAGGCCACTGTACAATGACAATAAAAAGTTCTAAGTCTAATATTTTGTATGTCACTTTTTTTTCTAAGTAGCACAAAGACTAATGGGACTATTATTGTTCAACTTCATATGACCATTATTTCAGTTAGACTTTGATTCATGTGAATATTTGATGTGTTTTTCAATTATTGTATAACTGAGAATGGCCAAAGGTTTAGCTATCAACCTGGTTGGGGCACCAATATCGTAGGTCAGCGTTCATGTTCAGGTCTTTTTATTCAAACATAAATTAAAATAAAGATTACTGAAATAAATAAATAGTGCGGTCAGAGTGTCCTGTCTCCAAATTAAATCCTCCTCTCCTCACCTGCAACCTGTCATGGCTGATGGCCGCCCCTCCCTCAGCCTGGTTCTGCTGGAGGTTTCTTCCTGTTAAAAGGGAGTTTTTCCTCCCCACTGTTGCAAAGTGCTTGCTCATAGGGGGGGTTATAAGTGGTTAGGGCTTTTTCTGTATTATTGTGTGGTCTTTACCTTACTTGCTGTTTTAATTCCATGCTATATAAATAAAATGCAATTGAAGTGAACTGAGTGAAGTACAGCTCTTTTAATCTGACCTGCTTCACCCTCCAACTCACCCTCTGAAATTGGCAGCAATTCTTACAAATAAAAAAAATTAAAAAAAAACAAAATAAAAAAAAAAAATCTTAAAAAAAAAAAACAAAACAAAAAAACCCAGACATGATTTCTGCATATTTTCTTAAAGTAAAACCAACTTATCAAATCTTCCACTATATTCTCAAACACTGTAAAGCTCTTATCTCAGTTAATTGGCTGTTTTTACAGCCAGAGGGTAAGCCATATATATATATAAACAGTAAATCTGTACATTACCAGGTAAGCGTGAACTCACTGTTCATTCAGGTGACTCACAAAGCATGTGACACACACACACACACACACACACACACACACACACACACACACACACACACACAGCCATTACTGATACCTTATCACTGTTTGAGAGCACAAACACACACTAATCACAGAGCATGCAAACACTCCCAGACAGCAGCTCAGCCACACTAGCATCTGCAGTGCAGCTTTTTTGGAGGGTAAAAAATAAAATCAGTTGCTGCTCACCCCTACCTCAAACCTGTCAAGTTGCAAAAGGGAGTGTCATGTAATCCTACTACATTCAAACAGCCAGGCTGCTACTGAGTGACAGCCCAATTACTCACGTACTAGAGAGAGAGCGCTGGATAGACACAGGAAATGTAATGATATCATTGTGCAACCAAAAAGCAAATTACTGTTTATAATATATAAGCAAATGACTGTTTCAGGATTTTTTCTGCTTTGAAATGGGCTTGAAATTACAAGTAATTACACACCTATGCACAAACTGTCCACATACAGTGAAACCAAAGAGTCAGTCTTACATTATCTGACAGAAGTCTATATTTTGCTGTTAGTTCGGACCATGACGGTTATGATTAATACAACTCGTTGAAATAGTGTGATTACAAAACTTGTGACCTTCTTCTAATTCTGACTAAGACTTCTTTTTCAGCAAATATTCCTATTCCGGTTATTAGCTGTATAAGAAAAGACAGGCAAAGGACCACATATTAATCCATTCAATGTAAACTATGTGTGATATGTGATAAACACTTGCTAGCTTCAGCTCAATTACTTTTATCTGCAGCGGGGGACAAAAACACAACAGTTTTTAACCTTGTCCATCAGACTTACATTTTGGTTGTTTTCTGACTTTTAAACTAGCCGTGTAGTCTAATATTAATTAGTAAAACAAGTCACGGGAGCATGTGTAGCACAAACAAAAAGAAAATTAAAAATTGACTTATTTTAAAGCTAGATGAAATCTCTCTGAGCTATCAGTACTTCAGAATTTCCTCTGAAGGCCAAATCTGCAACTTCTTACGCAACCTGGTGAACTTCAGCCATGCTCTGGGCTTGCTCCAAAGACCAGCCAACCATGATGTGACGGCTGATGCACAGGGGATCAGCCACACATGGAAAGTTCAATCCCGACCTGACCATCATGCTTTGTATCAACCACAAGGTGCAGCCTGCAATCACTGTGCTGTTACTGACTCTCAAAGCCCAAAAGCCTGCTCTCAATCCCAGAGTCACCTTAGCTGTAAAACAGCACAACCCATTTATACTGCTGTGTTTAACTGAATGCCCTATACTTCATAATTATTGTATACACTTTACATTGACAGTAGAGGTGGAAATCACCGAGCTACCCTACAATACTTCACTCACGATGCAATATTACTGCAGCGTTTAACATCTTGCGACACGCTGAGTATCACAGTAATACTTCATGTGACTTTTTTGCCTTGTTGTTACTTCAGTTATGTCTTTGCTGCACAATGACATTGTTGACTAACCCTGTCATTAAAGTAAGACGGAGTCAGTCTGCTATCAGTCTGTGATTAAATGGGTTCAAGTTGGCAATTGCATGCATTCTGTTTCTGATAATGCAACAATCAACTGTGATAAATCCTCCAAAATTGCATATCTGTTGCAGTCTACACAGACAGAAATGCACTCAGCAACCTTTCCTGTTCTTTAGGAATATAACCAGAACAAAACGAGGTGAATGGAGCCCCCTCGAGTTGCACTCATTGACAGAGACTCTGTTGCATTTGGACTTTACACAGCAATTCTTTGCAAACCTCCAACAATCTCTCTGCAAGTGACTGCAGTCAGTCCAAGTCAGACTGCAACTGCTCGCAGAAAATGTTGCCTCCTATCAGGCAAAATGAGCCCTCTTGTCCTATAATATTCACAGAGTACTTGAATGTATTTAATAAAATATCGATATAACATCACCATGCACAATACCGCAATACAATACTATATCGATCTCTGTATCGATCTATTTGTCAGAAGAAAGAAGCTGTTCAGGAAACAGGCTGAAAGTGATTCCTGAATTTAAACAAACTCTTATTTTATTTATTTATTTTGAGGGGGACTTTTAATACCATAATTGGCTGACTTATGCGTTGTGCTGCCTCACAACTTCCTGATAAGAGTTTAGTTTTATCTGCATAAGATGGTTGGTGACATTTAAAAAGCTCAGCACTGAAACCAGGCGTTTTAAAGACGGTCAGCAGCAGGCCCACCTGAGCTGAGCGGAGGGACGTCGTCCGTGCTCGAGAAGTCCAGTGTGGCTCCTGCGATGTCCACCATCTCGTCATCATCGTCATCGCTGGGATGATGAAGGCCGTCAAAGCTCCCGGAGCAGTACCCGGGGTTTTCCATCCCTTCGGAGCCTTTTAAAAGGGAAAAGGGAGGGGAAAGAAGTTAGCGAGGAAGGGTTCACTTCTACGAGCCCCACAGTGGATATATCTGCTTCACGGCTTTAGTTACTTCTCTCTCTGTCGGCTGCATGTTTCCCACGTAAACTCGTCCAAAAGTTAGACATAGTAGCGCAAAGATAAGACGCGAAAAAGCCCCCCTGCTAACTGTTTTACTGTTAAGAAACGGGCACCGACAACAGCTGCTCTTCTCACCCGCTTCATACCAAGCAGCGGCTGCAGAGTCAATGACAGCACATCTGTGGTTACGGTGAAGTTTTCGCAACCATTTCCGCTTTTTTTTTCTCTTTTTTTGCGCTGCTCTTTCTGCTACATGCCTGCGGCTTCGGGGCTAAAAGCCACCAGAGCAGCGGAAAACAGCGCGCTCCCAGGAACAACGGATTAGCCTCTTTCCTCGCGACGAGGACTGAGCTGTCAAACAACCCGACACGGTGTAACCGTACAGCTAACTTTCACCAGTGCTGCCGCTATTAACTGAAATGTGCTTTGCGCCTTGCTTCATCAATAATGAAAGAAAAAGACGAGTAAAGCCCTACTTTACCTGGGAGGGGAGAAAGCAGCCGTGCGGCTCACAGAAGAAGAAGTCTTGTGACTTGGATTATTTGCCCCGCCGTCCTCTTCTTCTGCGGGAGCTGCTTATGTATCCTGTGTAAACTTAACTGAGAAAACCCTGCGTCATCCACCGACACCCCGACACCGAGGTTTTGTGACCCAATGTGTACACCTAAGGTCTCAGCAAAGTGTTACCCTTCTTGGACACCCATACTGGTGAAATGTAGCGACAACAACTATTTGCATTTGTCATTTTGCTACTTAAAGCGCAAACGGTAAGCTATCGTCAAGTAAGCGAAAATTGGCTACGTCTACCTTTAAGTCTTTTAATAAAAAAAAAAAAAAAACAACCTGTCGTATAAATCAATTGACGCTTTTAAAATGCGACACATTTTTAAGATAATCCTAAAATATTAAATATTAAATGCATACATTTTACGTTTTTTATTGTTTTTATATGGCGTTAAAGCTTTTATTTTTACGCGACGTCAAAGCCCATGGTTTTTATTTTGAAACCCAAAGGAGGCAGTTTCCGGTGTAAGGGCTCAGCCGCTTTAACACCAGCGCCGTCGGCGCGAGGAAAAGCAGTCGAGTGAAGAACTGTCGTTTGTCCAATTGGGTTAGTGGACCAGTTCGACAACTCAGTCATCAAAATAATGATAACAATAATAACTGTAATATTCAAAACGTGAGTTTTATATTAAAAATCACCCGACAGTCAGCAAAATTATTCCCTGCACTGAGCATCACATGTTGAAACATAAACAGTTTGTGGTGTAATATATAAGGATATTTATATAATAAATCTATGTTTATTACTTTGACTACTTTCCAATGTATTATATTATTTAACAATGTACTTTAACTTGTTCATTACTGTTCTTACTGCTTTTAAGCAACTGTGATCACAATTTCCTCTGGGATTTAAAAAAATATTCTTATTCTGGTAAATTGTTTTGGGGAAAAACTTCTAATAGACACAATTCCAGAGGTCTTTTTTGTGTGTTTCTCTTTTTTATGTGAGATAATAGCGAAAAGAAATGTACAAATGCACATGGAGAAATGTGAATGTTCTTTTTAAAAAGTGCAAGGAAGAAAAGATTGTCAAGTGTTCAAGGAGCCACATTGTTTTATCAACTCATTAGATCACTGAGTCAATACACAATCTACTGTAGTGAGGAGCTGTAACAGTAACTGATACACAAAAGCTACCATTTCATCCAAATGAGCTTTTTATCTGAATGGGCCTAAGTCAAAGACAGTTGGGAAGAAATAGCTTCTTTTTAACTGGAAGAAATCATTGGGAGACACGGCTCAGGAAGAGGCAGCTAACTGCCGTAACTGGTTGGAGGGCGAGTGCAAAGAGAAGAGAAAAAAAGATGGTTTCCATACTTTTGTGCCCAAAGCACACTCCTCATAAAATATATCAACAACGTCAGCTCTGCCACTTCCACCTCGACTTCCTATTTTTTGTTAGTGCCACCATCTCCTCCGCAGGTCTCATTACGTTTATAAAACCAATTTTTTTCCTCTTACTGCAGAAAAAAAAGAAGAGAAATGAAATGAAAATATGAAGTCACTTTTGTGTTTGACACTTATTTAAAATATGGCTTCAGCAAGCATATAATTTATTATCAACCTATGAGACACGTTCACGCAGTATTGCATGCGCTATTGCTGTCTCTGCAGACTCTGCAGACTCTGCAGTCTATTTACACCTACATGCCAGTGGACACTTTTTTAATAATGAGGATGTACACATCCTGGACAGGGAGAAACGCTGGTTTGAGCAGGGACCCAAGGAGGCCATTTACGTGAAAAGGGAAAGACCATCTCTGAATCGAGGAGGGGGCCTAAGGGTACATCTTTCACCATCTTACATCTTTCACATAGAATTTGCATATTAATGATCAGAAAACTAACCTCATAGCTCATTGTTCATCAGTGGTGCTAGTTTCAGTCATTATGCAAATGTACTGTTTGTAAGGTTGGGGAAACCTGCAGTCAGCTGAGACTGAAGAAGTCACTTGGATCAGTAATGAAATGTTTCTCATACTGAAAACGCTATGTCCAGATGAACAGAATCATCTTTGGGATTTGTACAGTAAAGTTCCTCTTTAACTCACCTGGTACTAAATAAACAACAGTTAATAGTTAAATAAATAAATAAATAAAACTCAGACTCAAAACCTCTGGCATCCCGGTCCAGCTGAAGCCATAAGACATACAACTTTTGCTCTTGTTTCCCCCGACAGGTATATTTCTTTTCTCTCCACACAGGAAAGTGATGAGTTTGACCTCCTCATAAATGCCATCATCCTCTCTTTCAGTCAGATCCTTTGATGTGTGCTGATAAAGTGCATTAATTCATTCCCCGCCCCCCAGTTTTATTATATTTGACCCCAGAATATTAAAGTCAACATTCCTATGTAAATTTTTAAAATAGACAGAGAGCCCCACCTTGTGGTCTGCTGAAGAAACTACTGGAGCCTTTGTAATAGTCTTTTTCACCACATTACACTAGACCACCTCTAAAGTTACTGCCGGACCACCAGGTGGGAAGGCACATACACTATACTGCAACACTTGTATTAGTGATGTCGACACTACTGACCCGTTCCGATCTGATACCAAGTAATTTCAAGCTGTTATTGACGATACTGAGTCCATTCCGGTACTTTGTACAAAACCTTAAAGTGTTGGGAAAATCAAAATCAGAAGTAGTGTATTTCAAATTAGACCTTCAAAATGATAAGACATCAGACTACTGTTCTACTGTTCAGACTGTTCTTATTATTCAATTAGGATGAATTACCCTACATGAAATTAAAAAAAACAAAACAACCTCAGTCAATAAATAATAATCCAGCCGAGAACCATTTTAAAAATAGATAATAACATCTGCCCTTATGTATGAAATACTTTGAGTCATATTTTTATTTTTATTTTTTTTACAATATTTTTATTAGTTTTTTTTCATTTTCACAAATAATGCATAATTGCATAACATAATAAAGTGTACAGTTCACAGCAATAAAAAAACAAAAAAAATAAACAAAGCAAAAAATAAACAACCCCAAAACAAAGCAAAAACAAACAAACAGACTGAGAACTAAGCACAAAACAAAACACCAGCTCAGATCCATCTAATAAATAAATAAATTAATGAATAAATAAAAAATACAATACAGTACAATACCTGTGGTCCCAGTAGTATGACGCAGTTTGAACACTCAAGAGAATCCTTGTAGCATAATATTAGAGATGTCAGGTTCCACATAATTCAAGTATGGTTCCCATACCTTGAGGAATTGGTCTGTTTTAAAGTGCAGTACACATGTAAGATATTCCAATGGCACTAGATCCAACACTACTCTTTGCCAGCCTTTAATAGTTGGCGCTGTTTCATTAATCCATTGGAGTAAAATATTCTTCCTCGCCTCTTAGTTGAGAATACAATACTGCTATTATTCTTGGATATTAACCGCCGGCTGGGGAGGCCCAGTATGAGAGACACAGGGTCCATCTCCAGTTCGCAACCCAAAATCTTCTCCATTTCAGTTAACACATTAGACCAATACTGTTGCAATTTCAAACATGACCAGAAGCTGTGAGTTAGGGTACCAATTTCTGTTTTGCATTTGAGGCACATGGGTGAAAGGGTAGGACTGCAAATATATAATATATATATATGCAGTCTGTGTATGATTTTTAACTGTATTGCTTTGGTATGATTACAGACTGAGATTTATTTGGCATAACTCCAGACATCTTTCCACTCTTCATCATCAGTTATTATACCTAACTCCTTTTCCCATGTGCCCTTAAAGCCTCTGTGACATCATTGAAGGTACGTAATATAAAGCCTTATAAAATATCTTCACAGGTACCTCTTTATCTGTTAAAAATAATAATTTCTCAACAGGAGAGACTTCATGGCTCTCACTGAAGTTAGTACTGTGCAAGATATAACGGAAAAAGTCATGTTTGGGGAGAGAATATTTCTCAACCATTATATATTTTACATATGTTTATTTTTTAAACCCTACAGTTGCAGTTTTACTGCATGTATGCTGTATATTTTAATAATACCTAACCTTTACAATCCACTTTAAATGCTCTAGTCTACAACCTCACCTGACGAAATCTAGGCCAACAGAACTGATGAGAGGTGACCTCAGGGGACATACATATTACTCCAAGCTAAACTCATGGTGAGATGTAATGCATTTATACAGCTATATTTCACATATCATTATGAAATGTGGAAGAAAAGTAGTTCCTGCCTATTGTGTAGCTGACCTCAATAATCCAATCATTTTCTCCATTTGGCTACCACTGAACTTTCCAAAGAGCAGAGATGAATGTTGTAGTTCATGTAGATTCAAGCTGCTCTTCATATTTTTGGCCACCAGATGCCACCAAAGATAAGTTGATAAATTTTAAATAATGAAACCTTTTTCAGTGTGAGATTCAATGGCCAAATAAAGCTTTCTGGCCATCACTAATAAATCCATAAGACATTTACTGGGATCACTAGGAACACACACTAGTGCTAAGAATACTGAGGCAAGGATGATAAGGAGAAGTGGAGAAAACACTGACACAGGACAAGGATAGACGATGACTATATACAGACAGAAAAGCAATGAGGGGAAGTGGAGACTGCTGGGAACAACGATGCACAGCTGAGCTGAAGCAAAAGTAAAGGCAAAATACAGGGAACGACTAGCTTACAAAATAAAGCAGGAAGTGCAAAAACTAAATGGGGAAAACACAGACACAAGAATAAAATAAATACAGGAGAATTTAATTTAATTCTATTCTATTCTATTCTATTCTATTCTATTCTATTCTTACTACAATAATACAGAGAAACCTCAACTCAAGCAAAGCACAATGAATGAATAACTCCCAAAATAAAGCAGGAAGTGCAAAAACTAAATGGGGAAAACACAGACATATGAATAAAATAAATACAGGAGAATTCAATTCAATTCAATTCAATTCAATTCAGTTCAGTTCAATTCAATTCTATTCTATTCTATTCTATTCTATTCTATTCTTACTACAATAATACAGAGAAACCTCAACTCAAGCAAAGTACAATGAATGAATGACTCACAAAATGAACCAGGAAGTAAAAAAAGTAAATGGGTAAAACCCACAGACACATGAATACACTTAATACAACAAGGCTTAACATAAGAGGAAGGACGACTGAGGGAGGAATTACACTCTAAAGCAAACAAATATACAAAATTAAACAGAAACCAGAACAAAATATTCAAATAAAGAAAGAAATATGAACAATCCAACTGGGTAAAACTGGGTAAATCTGACCCAATACCCTGAGGGGGTAAACACACACACACGCACACAGTAGTACAAATGACCCTGTCATCACATTCAAAATGACAAACAGACTGGTCACTTGTTATAACAAAATCTAATAAATGAGATGTTATATACATCATGTGTAAGGCTACAGAGAAAAAAAAGCTTTTCTGACCTTCCAGCACTGCTTACTCTGCAAAACCAGCCTTTCCAGATATCAATGAGACATGTGATTGACAGTCATCGGTTGCATTCATTGACATTTTTCTTTGATAACAAACAAAATTCCACAGCAAGATTATGATCTATAGACGATAGATGACCCTCTTGGGTCCCATGCCCTCTGGTCTTGGATGTCAGTCAGGTTAGGGATTTTCATGTCTGCCTGTTGTCTGTCCTCCACTAACTATGCTTACCTCCCTCCAGTCTACACTGTTAAGCTACTTAGTCAGTAGAGTTACTCAGGCTTCCTCTGTTATAACTGTTGAAAATCTCTCCGTGTTCCTTTCCAGCTATTTACCTTGCCTGTTAATCAGAGATAGAGCCCCCTTGCTGTGCTGACGCTCCAATTTTGAGAACCAGCCTGCTGCTTTAAAACTTACTATGAGTAGAAATTCTGTTAGCAGAGTCAGCTGGTCAGTACAACAGTGGGAAAAAAAACTGCAGGAAAAGGAAAAGGTAGCAGACCAAACTATGAGTAAAGACCTTGGGTTGCAAAAGAATCAAACCTGAGAGTTGTGAGGAAAAGAAGCCTGTCTAGGAGCTTACTGCAATCTGAACTAGTGAACCAAAGGCTATATAGAGATTTAGTGTGGACTTTGTGACTAAGTACAGTTTGCAGTATCAATACCTTTATTTGTTGCGCCTGCAGTTTTCATTAAAAACCGGTCAACTGTTCATGTGTGCCTGCTTTTGAGTCCTTGCTGTAACCAAACATCTGCCAATTGCAAGAAAAATCAGCATTAATTTAACAGGATAGCACAATTATTTGTAACCTAACAAGTGTCATATTTCTCCTAAAGTCCCATAATCAAGTTGACAAAAGCCTACTAGCAAAGTAATAGCATTAGTCTATTTTACAAGCTGTATAGAGTATAGAGTTTAAAAATTTAATATTGTGACAACCCGAGATGCTAAAATAAAGAGTATTTAACAAAACAAATCCTACAGTATGTCAACAAGTTTCTTACATGCTTACAAATGGTTTATAATTACAAATTATTTTATGCTTCCTATGTTGCTCTTAGCAATTAATGGGAAGATGAAATAATTTGTGAGGTCCGTATTACTGTTAAAGTTTTTTTTTTTTTAAAGGTTTAACCAGAAAAGTGTCTGTCTGGGTTCTCAGTCATCCGTGTCATTGTAATCTAAGGAACCGTGAAGGAAAGTGACTGCACTTCTTTAAGTTTCTTGATGATGTTTCACCTCTTAGTTAGTTAGTATGTGATCAATTCCTAAAGAAAGAAGAAATTACTGCCTATTTTCACATATTTAATTACTCATAAATTGAAGTTATCATCTGCACTGATCAGATATAATAAACATAACATACCGTCATACCGTGTACATTGTATGCATATACACGGTGTATATATACCTATAATAGATCCCTATTCTGTAATATATCTATATTATTGCTAAAGCACTTTCTGGATGGATGCAAACTGCATTTCATTGCCTTGTACTTGTGACATGTGCAATGACAATAAAGTTGAATTCTATTCTATTCTAAAGATCTTCACTGGTTGTGCTGAAGTCAGTAAGACTTTACAATAACCATATTTATTACAGTATTAATTGTTTATTAAATGGCAAATAGTTTGTTTTATTAACTGCTTAATATATTGTGGGTTTTATAAGTTTGGTTTACAGTGCGAAATTAAATCTGCACATGCTTCTAAAAGTGCATTAAATTAGAGGTCCTGCCCTCTATCAGAGGATACTTTGCATGTGACTCTGAAGCAGGAACAGAGATTAATAACAGATATGATTCAATGCAGAGAGGTCTGTTAACACATAGTGAGTGTAGTGGCAATTCCTTTTGTTTGACAAACCAAACATCCCACAATTAAAACTCCACAAGCCACTGCTGCACTGAGATAATATTTCGTACACAGGCAAAAGAAGTCCACTGTCCAAGCTTGAAAGTTGCGTTTTTATGGTTTATTCATCCAGTTTGGCAAGCAATAACAAGATCCATTTTTTTGTTACTTCCTGCTGCTTCTCCTGCTCTGGTAAAAAAAACAAAAAACATAGGCCCACCCCAGTGCATGCTGGTCCTTTACCAGTCTCTTTATTTATAGAAACAAAATGACCCTACAGCTCTTACCGACTGATTTAACAAGGTAAACACCAAACAAACAAAACATTGAAACAAATATTAACCTACAAATAAACTTGTAAATAAACCCGAAAATATAAGTAAACTAACAACAAACTTTAACAAATTTCAAAATAATAGAAATAAAGAACAAATAGCTCCAACACTCCGGCCCCTAATTGTACATACAATCAAAATTACTTTAAAGTCCCAAAAGGAGGAGCTATTCCCTCAAGCAGGTCCTTAATCTTCGTTGATGATTTTCTTCACGATGAGGCTTCCAGTAGCAAAATAAGTTTTGCCACTGGCCTTTCCAAAACACTGGTCTTTGTTTGTAGTCTCACAGAATGCACCAAGCCTTTTGCATCCTGGTTTACACTTAAGACTTTCGCCATCATCCATGATCCTCTTGGAGCTGTAGCGTCTGCAATCAAAACAACATCTCCAGGTATAAGACATCTTTTAGTCCTCGTCCATTTTTGTCTTTCTTGCATCAGAGGTAGGTACTCAGAAAGCCATCTCTTCCAGAACAACTCTGTGTCACGGTCTGTGTGGCAGACCGTGGGGATGTGAGGAATGAGGACCCAAAATGCAGGACTTGATGCTGAAGGCAGTGCGTTTATTTACAGGGGTGAAAATCCAAACAACAATAAATCCCCCGCGCGATCCCGACTCCCGTTCCGTGTCTTCTCCCTTATCCCGTGCTCCGTGCTCTGTCTCCGTTCCCTGTGTACTGTCCGTGTGCTGCCTCCTGGATGCCGCAATGCCTCCTGGGGAAACACGCATACAAAAGGTAGCCGTGAGTACAAAACCTAACGGCAGACCTGCACTAACCTTGCACATAAACTTAAGACTGACGGGAAGTCACTCAACGATCCAGCGTCGAGGAGCTCTCAGCCACACTGTTTTGAAGCTCCTCTGACGAGGCTTGATCGGCGCCAGGTGTGTGTGGATTCCTGGGTGTGACCGGTCAGCTGGCAGGGCCACACCCACCAGGCCTAAAAGTGCCTGCCACGACGGCACCCTCACACACATGCACACACCCATAAACACCTGACAGTACACAAACACGGGGCACAGGACAGCAGACACAACCATAATAACAATAACGACAATAACCATAATAATAATAATAATAATAATAATAATAATGATAATAATAATAACTACAGTAGTAGTCCACCCTGCTCACGAACCCCGAATCCCTGGAGCTGGGTCCGTGACACTCTGCCATGTACTGTACCTGTTTCCACCTTTTCCTGACATGAA
This sequence comes from Oreochromis aureus, assembly GCF_013358895.1. NCBI lineage: Eukaryota > Metazoa > Chordata > Actinopteri > Cichliformes > Cichlidae > Oreochromis > Oreochromis aureus. The sequence goes on from NC_052944.1 coordinate 35,655,699, forward strand.
GATCAGTTGGATCAAACAGTCCTGGTGGTAAAACTGGTTTGTTTTTCAGCAACAACAAGTGATTGGGTGTCAGTGCTTCAAGATCATTTGAGTCATCTGAAACTCTAGTAATGGGTCTGTCGTTCACTATAGCTTCAGTCTCACAGAAGACTGTTTGGAGTCCTTCATCATCCAAAACTTGTTCTTTGAGAACTGAGGCTAAAATACTCTTTATTGAACGAATGAGGCGCTCCCACACACCGCCTTGGTGAGAGGCTGCTGGGATGTCAAAGTTCCATTTCATTCCATCCTGAACAAAAGCCTTTTAAATTTTAGCATGGTTCAGCTCAGTCAAACTTTCTTTCAACTCTCGATTCGCCCCAACAAAATTTGTAGCATTATCAGACCTGATGGTCGAAACTGGGCCTCGTCTACAGATGAACCTCCGCACAGCATTTATACAGGAGTCTGTATCAAGTGTACATGCAATCTCCAGATGTACTGCACGACTGGTCAAACAAGTAAAAAGAACTCCATACCTTTTAAGGAGACTTCGTCCTCTTTTAACACTTATAGGTCCAAAATAGTCCACTCCAACATTTGTGAATGGAGCTGTGTCTGGCAGGACTCTCTCTCCAGGCAGATCCGCCATCTTTTGTTCAACAAACTTTCCTCTGTTGCGTCTACACGTGATACAACAAGAGATGATTTTCCTGGCAGCAGAATTTGCATTTACTATCCAGTATTTTTGCCTCAGTTTTGACAGCATGTGCGCTCTTCCTGCATGTCCCAACCTTTGATGGATATGGCGTAAAATCAGTGTTGACACATGCATATCCTTTGTCAAAATTGCAGGATGCTTTACTTCCATACACATGGCTGCTTTATTCAATCGGCCACCCACTCTGAGGATTCCCACATCCAATACTGGATCAAGTTTGCAGAGACAACTTCCCTTGGAGACTCCTTTGAGGCCATTGCTGATTAAACTATTTCAGTTTTAAATTTCTGTTGTTGTGCATATTGAATAATAGCTTGTTCTGCCTTTGCTAAATCTTTTGGAGTCAGATTTCCTTTCTTCAAAGTGGTCTTAAATCTTTCCATTCTTATCTCCACTTCTTTCTGACTTTCCAGATCATTCTTATCCAAACCTGAAGCAAGCAACTGTTAGGGTTCAGAAATTGAGGAGGAAGACCAAAAATAATGACCACTGATCCGGCCTGGTGCAATTAGACGACATTTTAATGAATACACATGTGGAGTCCAACACTGTGCAGATTCAGTGTTGAACTGTCTTACAATAGTCAGAACAAAGACTTTATAGGGGTGAAATAGTACAGCCCCCTTCTGTTGCCAGGCAGACTCAAGATCTCCTACGTCAATCCAAAACCACAACCGTTCAGTTAACTTTTGACACAGTTTAAAAAGAACATTGTCTTCGACTTGAACCTAGGTGCTTCCCCTCAGCTCGCCTTCCCTGTCGCTTATCTCTGGGACATCTGGTGTACTTCCTGGAACAAACTAACACGTACGCACCCAAACTTTGCAATTACAGCAAAACACCTCTCAACTTCTAACCTACTAAAATGATTCTACTACTGTGTGTGTGTGTGTGTGTGTGTGTGTGCTGTGTTGCCCTCGCTCTGCACCTTATTTGACCTCTCTAACTATATGTGTCTGTATGTGTGTGTATGTCTGTGCATGTGTGTTCCTCACGCTGCACTTTAATTGACCTCAGCTTAGGCACCCAGGCTAAGGCCATCCTGTGTGTACTGATCTTGACTTATATGTAAAATATATAAAACAAATGTTTCAATCTAATACAACTACTTAAAGCTTAATCAAAGCTTAATCAAAGATATAAATGCATAATAAAATAACCTGCTCTTAGCTTGCACTTAGACTCTGCTTTCAGTTTCACTTTTGCAAAGCATGGCGTTTCCTGTCAGCCTGCAACTCAGTCTCTCACCCACTGAAGTCTGGACTTCAGTGTAAGAATATAAAAACATTCAAAAGCCTTTAAAATTATAGATTCAACTCAACAGTTTAAAGTGGTTCTTACTGGACCTGTAATAAAAGCTTAATTGGGTGCCAATATGTTTAAACATCTAAATGCAATATCAATATTAATAATTAATGGAATAGTAATAATGATCATAAAAATAGCAGCAAATAATAGCAGCATAATATTTTACTACTCCTAACACAACTCTTTCCTCTTCTGAGCCAGCAACACCAAGGCATTTTTCAGCTTTAAAAACCAGGCTACAGAGATTTTAAGTTTTGCCCAACACGAGAAGTAATGGATAAGATAGTTGGCAGGATTTTGTAATTCCTTCACAATGACATTCATTGTCAGATCCTTTTTTTTTTTTTTTACCTCTGGGTCATCTCCAGAAATTACACTGTACTCCACATCCAGTTTAGGCCATTCCTCCTCTGACTTATAGAGAAATCCTGGCCCTTTTATCCATCTCCTACATTTGAGGAAATCCCCAGCTCTCATGCCTCTGGATGCGTCATCTGCAGGATTCTCCTTGGAAGAAACATATCTCCACTGATTCACATCTGTTGCTTCTCGAATGACAGCAATTCTGTTTGCAACAAAAGTACTAAATCTTCTGGTTTCATTGGAGATGTATTTCAGTACTGTTGTACTAGTAGTCCAAAAAACTGATTTTTCCAACCTTACCTGCAGCTCTTTTTGCAGAAGCATATTCACTCGAACTGCAAGAACTGCAGCCGTCAATTCCAGCCTGGGAATTGTAGTTTGCTTGAGAGGAGCAACTCTAGCTTTTCCCAGGATAAAAGTAACATGCGTGATGTTATTCTTTTCCAACTTTAAATATGACACTGTTCCATAACCATCTTGACTTGCATCAGAAAAATGATGAAGTTGTGCCTTATCTGGTCTTCCAAAGCAACTTGGTTTAATGCAACGTTCCACTTTGAATTATGAAATCAGCTGGAGATCCTCCAGGCAATCACACCACCGCTGGGAAAGAGAGTGGGGAATAACTTCATCCCACTTCAAATTTTGTCAGCAAAGCTCTTGTAGCAACAGCTTAGCAGGCATACTGAAGGGAGACAAGATTCCCAAAGGATCATACAGTGAGCTGACCACAGACAAAATGCCCCTTCTGGTTGTTGGACGGTTCTGAACTGGAACTTGTCTGTTTCTATGAACCACTGTAAACCCAGTGCTCTCTCAACTGGAAGTTGATCTGTTGATCCTTAATTTCCTTTCCTCTTCTTTCCTCTGGGATTGACATGAGCACTGTGCGACTATTGCTATTGCTGATCCAAGTTGCGTTCTTCTGGCTGCTTCTTGTCATGTATTTAATATATATTGCTGATTATATTTGCTGATTATATTGCTTTATGTTTAGGCCTTTATAAACCAGAAGAACTAGGTCAAAGGGTGGTAGGTTGCCCTGACAAGGGACCTCAGAAAGGGGAAGTTATTGCAAGCTGCACAGGAAGTTTTAGTGCACAGGCATATTAATAAATAAGGCACAGAAAAGAGGAACTGAGTAGGAGTTTGTTTGTAATGAAACTGTGTGTGACGTGTGCGACGTCTGAAGTACCGAAATAACACCATATAAGACACATGTTGAGCTTCAAATGTTAGAGATCCTGCAACTGGCTTTTGGGCGGTGCAGGGGTCTCTCTCTCTACTCTGAACAACCACCGACTATACCGTGAGTGCAGTTTGTTTATCTTCACGGAGACATGGCTAACTGAGCTAACGCCACAGGCTAACGTAGACGGTTTCACATCCGTGAGAGCCGATAGGGACACGCAGGCCAGCGGAAAAAGCAGAGGTGGGGGACTCACTGTCTACGTTAACAACAGATACTGCAACCCTGGATACGTCTCCGTTAAAGTTTCGGTATGCCGTCCGGACCTGGAGCTGCTAGCCGTTAGCTTGCGGCCATATTATCTACCTCGGGAGTTAAGTCATGTGATCTGTGTGTGTGTTTACATCCCTCCGAGAGCCGACGCAGCAGCTGCCTGTGAGGAAATACACACAGTTACAGCAAGACTGCAGACACAACACCCTGAGGCTTTCATTATGGGAGGGAGGTCTGGAATGGTGTGAAAACCATCACAGGCCACAACACCAAGAATAGCACAGTGGGGGGACTGTGGAGAAGGCAAACGAACTCAACAACTTCTTCACCAGGTTTGACCAGCCCACAACCCCCCCACCCTCACCTTTACTACAGAGCCCTCTCCCCACTCTCCTACCTCCCTCGCTTCCCCCCCTTCCTGACACTATGACACCCCCCTCCTCCAATCCCTCTCTCAACAGCAGGACATCTTCCCCCCCCCTCCTTCCAATCATCTCCCAGTGCCACAGTGGATCAGGTCAGGAGACAACTGAGGAAGCTTCGCCCCAGAAAGGCAGCAGGCCCAGACAAGGTGTGTCCTAGGATGCTAAAGGCGTGTGCTGCTGAACTTGGGGAGCCGCTACAACAAGTCTTCAATCTCAGTCTGCGACTGGGGAGAGCGCCCGCCCTCTGGAAGACATCCTGCATCGTCCCAGTCCTCAAAAGGAACCGGCCCAATGAGCTGAATTACTTCCGACCAGTGGCACTGATGTCACATCTTATGAAGACTCTAGAGCGGCTCTTCCTCAACCTCCTCCGACCACAGGTACAACATGCCCAGGACCCACTACAGTTCGCATACAAGACGGATGTCGGAGTGGAGGATGCCATCCTGTACCTCCTACATAGAGCCCACTCACACCTGGACAAGAGAAAAGGCACGGTCAGGATCCTGTTTCTTGACTTTTTCAGTGCCTTCAATACCATCCGGCCCTGTATGCTTCAGGAAAAACAGGATGCAGGTGGACCCCTGCCTGGTCGCTTGGATCTCCAACTACCTCACTGACAGACCACAGTACGTCAGGCTGAAGGACATCATGTCTGACACTGTGGTCAGCAGCACAGGTGCACCACAGGGAACTGCGCTGTCCCCTCTTCTCTTCACCCTGTAAACCTCTGACTTCTGCTACAACTCTGAATTATGCCATATTCAGAAGTTTGCAGATGACACAGCCATCATGAGGTGTATCTGGGATGATCAGGAAGAGGAGTACAGAAGTTTGGTGAGGAACTTTGTCGCATGGAGTCACACAAACCACCTGCAACTCAACACCTCAAAGACTAAGGAACTGGTTGTGGACTTCGGGAGGTCCAGAGAAGGCCCACTGCCGGTTCAGATAGAGGGAGAGGAGGTGGAGGTGGTCAACAAGTACAAGTACCTCGGGCTGTGGGTGGACAACAAACTGGACTGGTCATGCAACACAGAGCACCTGTATAAAAAAGCCCAAAGCAGACTGTACTTCCTCAGGAGGCTGAGGTCTTTTAACATCTGCAGGAAGCTCCTGAGGATGTTTTACCAGTCAGTGGTTGCTGGAGTACTTTTCTATGCTGTGGTGTGCCGGGGGAGCAGCACAGCAAAGAAGGACTCATCCAGGCTGGAAAAACCGGTCAGGAAGGCTGGCTCTGTGGTCGGCATGAAGCTGGACACTCTGGTGACAGTGGCAGAGAGAAGGACACTAAAAAAATTGCTGGACATTATGGACAATGCTGGGCATCCTCTGCACACGGCCATAAACAACCAGAAGAGTCTGTTCAGTGACAGGTTGCTTCTCCCAAAGACAAGAACCAACAGACTTAAAAACTCCTTTGTCCCACACGCCACCAAACTGTTTAACTCCTCTCTGGAGGGGAGAGGGAGGGGAAGCAGGAGGACAAAGGAGGGGGGAACAACTAAGCTGTCGTGCCTCTTCACTTCACTGTGCAATACCTTTTGTGCAATACTTTTTGTTAATAGTCAACGGTGCAATAGACTTCAATGCTTGAAATGTGCAATTCACTTGTATTTTTATTCCTATTTATTCTATTTATCCCCTTCGTATATTTTTTATTTATATATGTCTCTGTATTTATATGTATGTATCTGTATATATATAATATTCTGCTCATGCTCTGTAACTTCTGTCGGTGCTGTGCTTTTGGAAACCGAATTTCCCAGAGGAACCCACCCGAGGGATTAATAAAGTTTTATCTTATCTTATCTTATCTTATCTTATCTTATCTTATAGTGTCTGTCTCCCGAATCCAAACTGGAAGCTGGTTCCACAGAAGAGGGGCCTGAAAACTGAAGGCTCATCCCTCCCATTCTACATTTAAATACTCTAGGAACAACAAGTAAGCCTGCAGTGTGAGAGCGAAGTGCTCTAATAGGGTGATATGGTACTACAAGGTCATTAAGATAAGATGGGGCCTGATTATTTAAGACCTTGTATGTGAGGAGCAGGATTTTGAATTCAATTCTGGATTTAACAGGAAGCCAATGAAGGGAAGCCAAAACAGGAGAAATATGCTCTCTCTTTCTAGTCCCTGTCAGGACTCTTGCTGCAGCATTTTGGATCAGCTGAAGGCTTTTCAGCGAGTTTTTAGGGCTTCCTGATAATAATGAATTGCAGTAGTCCAGCCTGGAAGTAATAAATGCATGAACTAGTTTTTCAGCATCACTCTGAGACAGGATATTTCTAACTTTAGAGATGTTGCACAAATGGAAGAAAGCAGTCTTACATATTATTTTTAATATGTGCATTGAAGGACATGTCTTGGTCTTGTATTGTACAGCACTTTGGTCTACCAGGTGTGTTTTAAAAGTGCTGTTCAAATAAATGATGATGATGATGATAATTGGGTTTCAAAAATCTGAATCTGCATTTTTTTGGGGGGCTCTAAGAGTTTCTGCAAGACTAATTTCCAGGCCAACATTATAGTTGAGAATAGAAATAATAATCATTGTATGCATTCAATAAAACAGAAAGTCCACGAGACCTGGAAGACATTGGTAAAAAGAGCACTCAGCGTGTGCAACTACCCCCAAACGGCAAAGAGCTGTAGTCATGGTTTGTGTTGTACAGCTCTCTCCGAGCACTTTTATGTGATATATTACACAATATGGTTTCTTGAAATTTTTTTCCAACATCAAATCAGCCCCCTGGAGGATGACCTCAACAGCATCACAGACTGCATTGTGGATTACATGAACTTCTGTGTCGACAACACCGTACCCATCAAAAAGGTACGGTGTTTTTCTAACAACAAGCCATGGATAAATCCTGAAATTAAGGCTCTCCTCAAGGAGAAGAAGAGAGTGTTTAGATCTGGAGACAAACAGGAGCTGAGAGTTGTCCAGAAGAAGCTGAAATGGAAGATAAGGCAAGGAAAGGAAAACTACAGGAGGAAGATGGAAGAGCAGCTGCAACAGGATAACATCAGAGGGGTTTGGAACAGCCTGAAGACAATCTCAGGACAAAAACCAACCCCCCAGGCTGCAGGAGACTTGGGGTGGGTGAATGACCTAAATAAATATTTTAATAGGTTTGATCAAACACCCACCCCTCCCACAGCATCGCCCCCCCTGCTGCAATCTCCTTCATCTTCAGGGACTGCCTGTCCTTCATCTCAGGACTTCACACCTCCCAGCTCCCAGTCATTACATCCACCCCCGGCTTCTGTGGACTCCAACATACACACCCCTCCCCCAAAATCCACTCTTTCTATCTCACCACTTCAAGTGAGGAACGAGCTTCACAAGATCAAGGTGCAGAAGGCTGCAGGTCCAGATGGTGTCAGCTCCAGGCTCCTGAGATGCTGCGCAGATGAACTGTGTGGCATCCTAGGTTATCTGTTCAACCTGAGCCTGTCACTGGGGAAAGTACCACAGCTGTGGAAGACCTCCTGTGTGGTACCGGTACCAAAGACCTCCCATCCCAAGGACCTCAGCAGCTACAGGCCGGTAGCCCTGACATCGCATCTGATGAAGACCCTCGAGAGGTTGGTTCTAAACCATCTGCGCCCCCTGGTGAGGTCTTCATTGGATCCACTGCAGTTTGCTTACCAGCCTGGCATTGGGGTGGAGGACGCCATCATCTACCTCCTGCACTGAGCTCTGACTCACCTGGAGAAGCCTGGAAGCACTGTGAGGATCATGTTCTTTGATTTCTCCAGTGCTTTTAACACCATCCAGCCACGACTTCTGAGAGACAAGCTGGAGCTATCGGGAGTGGACCACCACATGTCCCAGTGGATACTGGACTACCTCACAGAACGTCCACAGTATATGAGGACACAGGGCTGTGTCTCTGACACGCTGGTCTGCAGTACGGGGGCCCCACAGGGAACTGTGCTGGCACCGTTCCTCTTCACCCTCTACACTGCAGACTTCTCCATCAACTCCCCACGCTGCCACCTACAGAAGTTCTCTGACGACTCTGCCATAGTCGGCCTCATCACAGGTGAGGACGACTCAGAGTACAGACAGTGGACTCTGGACTTTGTTTAGTGGTGTCAGCAGAACCACCTGCTGATCAACGCCGGGAAAACCAAGGAGTTGGTGGTGGATTTCCGGAAACGCAGACCCACCACACTGACACCGGTGAACATCCAGGGAGTGGACATTGAGATAGTGGACTCTTATAGGTACCTGGGTGTTCACCTGAATAATAAACTGGACTGGAGCCACAACACTGATGATCTTTACAGGAAGGGTCAGAGCAGACTCTACCTGCTGAGGCGGCTGAGGTCATTTGGAGTACAGGGAGCGCTTTTAAAGACCTTCTATGACTCTGTGGTGGCATCTGTCATTTTTTACAGTGTGGTATGTTGGAGCAGCAGTTTATCGGCCGCTGAGAGGAAGAGGTTGGATAAACTCATCAGGAAGGCCAGTTCTGTTCTGGGATGCACCCTGGACCCAGTGCAGGTGGTGGGAGACAGAAGGACTCTGGCCAAAATAACATCTCTGATGGACAGAGTCTCCCACCCCATGCATGGAAATGTTGCTGAACTGCAGAGCTCCTTCAGTGACAGACTGCTGCATCCTAGATGCATGAAGGAGCGCTTCCGCAGGTTCTTCCTCCCTGCAGCTGTCAGACTGTACAATCAGAACTGCTCCCAACAATCATAGATGTTTACATCTGCGCTGTAACTGCAATAAGTTAATCAACCGATTCGCACTACAACCTGGTTTGCCTCTTATCTGTAGTTATTTTTATTTAATTTAATAACTGTACAGTACTCTCTGTATATAGTAACCATTGTCCTTGATGTAAATATGTAAGAAAAATTGTGTATGTTTCTGTTCTGTGTCCTGTGTACTGTTTGTTTGTATATGTGTCTTTTTGGCTGCTGTTACAACCAAATTTCCCCTTGTGGGACAATTAAAGGATTAAAGGATTATTCTAAATTTGACCTTGGGTGCTAACAGTAAAGATCAAGGTCAATGGTTAGCCAAACTAGGTACTCACTGCCAAGGCTTAGTATCTTGTTGTGAAGTTTGACCTAGAACAATAAAGTTTTTACTGATTTTCAAATTCGGCGTGACCTTGACTTTGAACTTCACCCAATTTTCAGCAAAAATTAAATCAGCTTAAGATGTTATTGGTATCTACTGTCACACAAAATTTGAAAATGATTAATTGATCAGACTAGTCTGGACTTTGTGACTAAGTAAAGTACTAATACTTTTTATTAAAACTGTTCATGTGTGTCTGCATTTGAGTCTTTTGAAAAAAAAAGTTCCCAAATTATAGAAAAAAGCTGTGTGAATTTAACAAGATAACAATTATTTGTAAAAGGTGTCTTCTTTCTCTTAAAGTGTGCATAACGTATACAGACAGAATGGTACTACACTGTAAAATCTAATTAGTTCCCAGAACTCAAAAAAATTATGGAAACTCGTTGCCTCAAAAAAATTGAGTAAAGCTTAGCTAAAAATGACTAAGTTAGGACAACTTATTTACTTTGAGTACTCTGTACAAGCTCATTTGTTCCCAGAACTCAAAAAAATTGGATCAAGTTTACGTAAGATGACCAAGTTAGGGCAACTTACTCATTTTGAGTACACTGTACAGCTTTGTTAGCTCCCAGAACTCAAAAAAATTATGGAAACTCGTTGCCTCAAAAAAACTAAGTAAAGCTTACTTAAGATGACTGTTAGGACAACTAATGTATAAGTTGTCCTAACAGTCATCTTAAGTAAGCTTTACTTAGTTTTTTTGAGGCAACAGTTTCCATAATTTTACTACTTAATACTGCAAGTCTGCAGTATTAACAATAACTTGATATTTCTGACTGTACAATACTAATTGTTTACCTACTGACAAACATGTTAAGTTCAACTAAATGAAAAAACAATTTGTGGTACCATGAATATTTTTAAAAATAATTAACAACAATTTTTGTAATGATGTTAAAATCAGCCCAACTTTTATTTTCAAACACAACAAAGTATAACAGCCAACATACTGGACACTGTTCTGCTGAACAACAAACAATTATATTGCCATCACTGTTATAATCTTACAATGAAACAAAGTCTCAGATTTAATTATTCTGAAAATAAGTTTAGGCCTGCCACAAGTTTGTTTTGTACTTACATTACTTATATAATCAAAATAAAATATTTGTTGTTCTGTCACAAGTGCAGTCTCTAATTTAAACAACACATTTGTTTTCCATTCCAACACAGGAGCTGGAATGTTGTATTATTTTAAGGATGCTTGTTTCCAGTCCAGGCATTACTGCCTGAATGACTGTCATGGATCGAGGTGATCCAAATGTAGGTGCAGAAGAAAGTCTTTAACTTCCCTTAAGTACAGTGGCAGTGGATGTGGGTTGGAGATGCAATGAGCTTGAACCTGCAGGCGACCATCTTCACTGACCACACCATCTGTGACGGAGGACTCATCTCTCCTGGTGTCCTGCAAGCAAACAATCATATTTTTGGAACATGAACTTAATTGCTTTCTTAAAACATTTTTTCTGCATTTGGTATAAAACAGACTCCAATTTAGACGATCTCAGGCTCCCTCCCCACGGAGAGGTGACATTCAATGTCCCAAATTGTCAGTCTGGATAACCCTGACCACCACCCAACACACAATAATGTCATGAAAGCATCATTTTAAAAAGGGCTATGCAAACATGGCCTCCCCTCTGTCAGTGTGCCCCAGGGTGGCTGTGGCTACAACGTAGCTTGCCATCACCAGTGTGTGAATGTGTGTATGAATGGGTGAATGACTGGATATAAAAGCGCTTTGGGGTCCTTAGGGACCAGAAAAGCGCTATATAAATACAGGCCATTTACCAATAACTTTCATTCTAATGATGTGCAAAATGATTTTGGGCACAAAACAGATTTTGCTGTTAGAAAACTTGCAGACTTCACTATATACAGTGTAGACCCTCTAAACTAAGTTTGGGATGTGATCTTTCAAGAAATGCAGACCAAACTGTTGTTGTTTGTTCACTTACACAGCATGTCTTGTAGAATTAACTGTGGTCACCAGCAACAGCATAGTGCAGTCACATCTCAAGTCTAATAACAGAAGACAGGAAAAGATCAGTAAAGAAACAACTTCCCAAACCAAACCACAAATAAAACAACAAGTAAAACAGGCTGATCTAAAGTATGATTAAAGTTCAGCCTGATTAATATAAATGTCACTGACAGTTGCTAATATATTGGAAAACCAAAATACTTACAGCAGGAGTGGTCCCGAGCCTCAAAGACAGTAAGAAGCAAGCAGAGGAGAAAAACAGAACATTTTTCAGAAACTGATTTGATCCTTAATGGCTGTGCAATCATTGTAACATAGAGTTTGCTTATGTTGTTAAATAAAGGCTAGATTTGACATTAATAGATGCCACAGATGTTGTAAAGCTGCCACAAAGCATGAAAAAAAAAAAAAATAGACGTCTCCGAAAACGTCGGAGCATTTTTGCAAATATGTGATGTCTTGATAAATCGAGCAGATATTTGAGCATTACATAGCTACATTGTCGCCTGAAAATATCTTAAAAGTTTATTTTGTGACCCAGAAAAAGTAATAAGTTTTTCAGCGGCGCTCCTCCGCCATTGCCGCGCTTACAAGTACGCACAGGCTCCGACAACCGTGGCCGATGCGATCCTCCTTTTCCCAGACTACCCTTTCTGGGTCACAAAATAACCTTTTAAGATATTTTCAGGCGACAATGTAGCTGTGTAATGCTCAAATATCTACTTAATTTATCAAAATATCACATATTTGCAAAAGTGCTTCCACGTTTTCGGAGAGCTCTGTTATCCACCCCCACACCCCACACCTACCCCCACCCCTAATGGCTGCACCTCCCGAAGAATTTTGTCTGGGCTCTTATCTCACTTATTTATTTCAAACAATCAACAGAAAATTTCACCACATAGTTTTATGTAAGGTTTTTAAGGCTGTGGTGTTAATTTTTAAGTAAAGAGCGAGCCCAGCGGCAGCAGCAACGCTTAGGCTAACACTAACTAGCTAGCAAGATTTTAAACCTGGTGCTAAACTAAGAGAAGCCACAAAATCAGTTTGAATAAGAGTAAACATTTACTCACCAAGTCAGTGTATCAGGTAAAGATCCACAGCAATGACAACAATAATATCTTGAGCTGACGCTTCTCCAGGTTTGCTCAACATATTCCATAAAAAATGCACCGTGAACATGCGGACTGATCCGAGAGGGAGGAGGACGGTAGTCACGTGGCATTTTCAAAACACATCTTTCATCCTTCCGCACTGAGAAGCAAAACTTCCAGCTTACTTAGTTTTTCTAAGTTAAGACAAATCAAATAAATGGAGTTTATCAGCGTTTTTGCATAAAAAGTACTGGTAACTTATTTAAATTGAGTTCTAATAACAAATTGATAAAAATTGAGTTCAGCCTATTTAATATTTTTAATTAAACACAATATTACATTTTACAGTGTACACACATAACCTCCTTTGAGGAGAAAAAACAAACTGATAAGGTCTGTTGTTGCAGTCTGTTAAGGAGTTGGGTGGGGAATTGGGTTGGGAACAACATTTTAGAAAATACAAGCATCACCATTTTCAACAAAAAAGCACACAGATTAACAAGCCTGACTGGATTCTTTGACAAGGCCCTCATAACAAATAGAAGTGGGTGGAGCTGAACATACTTTTTAGATATACCTGAAAGAGTTGCAGATAACAATGGCTCTCCAACAGTTTGTGTGCTGTTTCACTGTGGTGATCATTTCCTTATGCAAAGGTAAGAAAAAAGTTGAATTTTTCTTCAGATATATTCTCATTACTGAGGTTATATGTCAGGAGTGGAAGAAGTATGAGACTAATTACAGGTACAAATGTGACTATTCTAAATGTTTCACCTGGATACAAGGAAATAGTCCATTTAGCATTAATGTCAAAGTCAAAGTCACTGGACTGCCTCATGTTCACAGTGATGCACATTTATTTATTTGATATCAACAGTTTCTTCTCTATTCAGTCAGTTTCTCTCTTTTATCAAGTGCAGACATTTCATGCTCTCATGTTCCTTAGTTTACTTTGTCGTGTCTTGTTATTTTTTTTGTGATGTTGAAATTCAGCAGAGTAACTGCATATGTCACAGTAACAACAGAGGTGAGGCTGAGTTGCAGTTTGTCTTGGCAAAGATACAAATCAAAGATTAAGTAGTAGATTAATGTTTAAAGGTTTTAAAAATAGTCATCATTGTCTAAAGACCTTGGAAAGAAAAGTGTCTGGACTTCTTTAACTTTCTTGAAGATGTTACACCTCTAATCCAAGAAGCTTCTTCAGTTTTAAGAGCAAATGGTGGAGCATTCCAGATTTAAGGCCTATGGGATTGTCCCCCCCCCCCCCAAAAGGGACAATGGACCTCCTATTGTTCCTCTGCCAAATCACACGAGCTAAGGTGTGAAAATGGGTGTGGGTCACATTCAGCCAAGCTTTCAGATGAACCCACTGTGAGACCTAGCTCCACCCCATCGATGGTCACTCACAGTGTAAATAGATGGCAACTTTCTATCTGTCTTTCTACTGCTAACTAAGTTTGGTTTACAGTGCAAATTCAATCTGCACATCATTTTTGTTCATTAAAGTGCATTAAATACCTATAAGAGGTCCTGCCCTCCATCAGAGGATACTTTTGCATTGTGTCTGTTTGAATGATTGAGACTGAAGAAGTCGTCCTCAGTGTCATCATCTGATCATCCCTCAAACCTGTATCACAAACAAACAGCACCAATGAGTTTACATTAACTATCTTCTCTGTTTTTTTATTTGTCTGTTATCAGTTTTGATAAACTAAGAGTATAACATTATTAATTAATGGGTGAGAAAAATTGTGCTAACTTATTTTATAAGTTGCAGCGTAGTGAGATCATTTCCATAAATAATTTCATCGATTCACTTTCTCACAAATCTCAAAAAGAGAAGGCCCACTGCCAGTTCAGATAGAGGGGGAGGAGGTGGAGGTGGTCAACAAGTACAAGTACCTCGGGCTGTGGGTGGACAACAAACTGGACTGGTCATGCAACACAGAGCACCTGTATAAAAAAGCCCAAAGCTAACTGTACTTCCTCAGGAGGCTGAGGTCTTTTAACATCTGCAGGAAGCTCCTGAGGATGTTTTACCAGTCGGTGGTTGCTGGAGTACTTTTCTATGCTGTGGTGTGCTGGGGGAGCAACACAGCAAAGAAAGACTCATCCAGGCTGGAGAAACTGATCAGGAAGGCTGGCTCTGTGGTCGGCATGAAGCTGGACACTCTGGTGTCAGTGGCAGAGAGAAGGACACTAAAAAAATTGCTGGACATTATGGACAATGCTGGGCATCCTCTGCACACGGCCATAAACAACCAGAGGAGTCTGTTCAGTGACAGGTTGCTTCTCCCAAAGACAAGAACCAACAGACTTAAAAACTCCTTTGTCCCACACGCCACCAAACTGTTTAACTCCTCTCTGGAGGGGAGAGGGAGGGGAAGCAGGAGGACAAAGGAGGGGGGAACAACTAAGCTGTAGTGCCTCTTCACTTCACTGTGCCATACCTTTTGTGCAATACTTTTTGTTAATAGTCAATGATGCAATAGACTTCAATGCTTGAAATGTGCAATTCACTTGTATTTTTATTCCTATTTATTCTATTTATCCCCTTCGTATATTTTTTATTTATATATGTCTCTGTATTTATATATCTGTATATATATAATATTCTGCTCACGTTCTGTAACTTCTGTCGGTGCTGTGCTTTTGGAAACCGAATTTCCCAGAGGAACCCACCCGAGGGATTAATAAAATTTTATCTTATCTTATCTTAAATGGAAGTGATCACCTGGTTTAACATGTTTGTCTCTGTTTTTCTTTTCAGGTTGTCATTCAGAGCAGCCCGGTAAGCATCTAAAGGCATTTTTACTATTCTTCAGGTTTTGTGTTTTTGAGTTATTTATCAGCTGCACAGTAACTGGAAAACATACACAGCACTATGCACATTTGCTTCAGTGACAAATTTGCATAGTGCTGTGGTGTAATATCCAATATCCTGTTTTATTGAAATGGAGGACCCCTCTGTTTCAATAAAAGGGAAACTGCGACTTTACAGAGAAACTGGAGGAACCAGTATATACTATGTAAATTACATTGTTCAGACCTTCAGTTGATTTAGGTTAATCCTTCTTAAAACAACATGCACAAGAATGCCAGTACTCGTGATTTCCCAGAAGAGTGTTGTATAGCTCAGTGTTATCTTTCATCTCTGAGTGGTTTTAGTCACTGTTTAACTGTGGTCTCTTTGTTTACTCAGCATGTGGCAGCAGGGCTGTGAAGAGCAGCAACATCACAAGAGACCAGCATGCAACACCAGGAAGTTGGCCCTGGTACGCTGAAGTAAACTCTCTCTTTGGAGGGTCTCTAATCACCGACCAGTGGGTGCTGACAACTGCATCCATCACACTATTGTGAGTCACTGCTGCAAGTTTACACTTTTGTAGAATATAAACCTGAATTGAATTTACGTTATATGAAGTTACGTTTTGAAAATGTAAAATAAATGGATAAAACCTTACATTCTGTTTTTCCATTCAGACATTTTATTCTGCAAATCACCAAAACTATTTCCACTAAACTTTTCTTCATTCTTCCATTTCAATCTAATAAAATAAGCAGAGACAATTTAAAAGAAAATTAAAAACAGAAAAGTAATATTCTTGCACACAAGCTTCTTCACAGATCCCAAACCAGACGTGGAGGTTATTTCTGAGACTGGTAGAACTTCATTTTTCATTGAGCCTATTGTTTGCTTGGTTGTTACTTCTTCAGACCTCTGTTTGAATCATGAGCACATCCTTCATTTTTTCTCTCAGGTTTCAGTGTAATATTTTGATTTATTCTTTATATTTCTTTAAACTTTTATGTTGTACAAAGTCTTGAGTGACCCATAATTTCTCTTTATTTTGCATAAGAGAGGCCAGACTTTCACCTTGTTTTTCTTTGTTAAATGCTTTGTGGGCTTCATGAAGGTTTTTTTCAAGTTGTTCTTTGGATGCTTTTAAATCATTTTCAGTCCAGTTCTTGTACCTGAAAGGAGAATGTTTTTTAAAGCTCTGTATTAACCTTACAACCATACATATTAAAGTGTGTTAGGCGAGTGTTAACGTGATGGTTGCAAAGCTGAAACTTAAAGGAATTGACGGAAGGGCACCACCAGGAGTGGAGACTGTGGCTTAATTTGACTCAACACGGGAAACCTCACCCGGCCCAGACACGGAAAGGATTGACAGATTGATAGCTCATACACCTCTTATCAGCTGTATGAAGTGAATTTTATCTTGTCTATACTGCTACGTAAATTCCATAAATTTAAGGTTTTCCGACTTGATATTCAGTTTTTGTTTTTTCTGTTGAAACCTTCAATTTGTTTCCGGGAGAAGAGTACGTGCTCTCACAGTTACCCGAAGATTAAAAAAAAAAGGCTGATATTCTGATGTCGGAGTTTTCGTGAATGCAACTCAGAGCTGGAAACTCTTTTCCCTGACTGAGGTGTAAATAAACTAAACAGGCATGTTCCGACTTGGCAGATCGTTTTATCAGGCAGAAATTACTTCTGAATATTTTGAAGTTACTCTGTCATAACTGACAAATAAACAACTGAGGCACTCAGTTAACTCTGTCTGTAACTGAATGCCTCCACACTGTTTCCCTGGTGGATACACCAGACATTACGACCATTTTTACTAGCATAGGAGCGTTACCACAGATGGTTGCATCGTCCACGTCACAGGTGCGGGATATCCTTAGGCTACGTCCACACGTACACGGGTATTTTTGAAAACGGAGATTTTCCGTTTTCGTTTTAAAAAATAATCCCATCCACACGTAAACGCAGAAATGAAGGAAAACGCTGCTAGGAACATGCCAAAGCAACAGGTGGCGATATATTCCTAACCGTGTAGAAATGTTGGCCAATCAGAAGTCTAGAAGCCTCGGTGAGAAATAGTAAACAAAGATGGGGCATAGAAGCAGAACCGAGTCGTATGTGTGGAGGGACAGTAACTGTGTGTGTATATGTAAGCATTTAAACACTGCAGAGAGTACAATTAACAGTATTGTAGAAATTCATTTCACCGAAACAATAATGTGGTGCACAGTGTGATGTTAAAAAAGGCGCTGCGTTTTCTCCGTTTTCCTCGTCCACACGTAAATGCAAAAAGGGAGTTTTCGAAAATATCCACCCTGGCAGGCGTTTTTAAAAATCTCCGTTTTCAGTGACCGAAAACGCCGTTTACGTGTGGACGAAAGGTGCAAACACATAGAAAAATCTGTGTTTTCAAAAATACCCGGGTACGTGTGGACGTAGCCTTAGTGCCAAGAATCAGTCAGGCTTCAGTCATGGCCATGTCAAAGAACAGGCGGCCATTTTAAGGGGCTGTATCTGTAAAAGCAACAGCTATTGACCAAAGTATTGTACAACTAGATTGATGAAATACATAAAACAATGAAACAGATTTAAAGAAAGAAAAGAGATAATGAGAAAACATGAGTAAAGCAGAACTGATTAAAAGTAATCAGAATTATATCTGGTTTAATAAAGAAATAATAAAAATGGGTTTTCAGATGGTTTTTGATAGTGTCTGATATTAAGGAGGTCCCGATTCAGGCAGCAGCCACTGCAAAGGCCTGTTTTAATCTGGACCTCGAGACATCTACGAGCTTTCTACCAGAAAATAATTCATAGTTCCATCAATTACAGTCATTCAGTCATTCAGATCCTGAAGCAGCAAAGCAGCCCCAGACCATCACACTACCATAACCTTGTCTGACTGTTGGCATGATGTTCTTCTTATGAAATGCTGTGTTAGTTTTACACCAGAAGTAACGGGACCCAAACCTTCCAAAAAGTTCAACTTTTGTCTCGTCAGTCCATTGAATATTTTCCCCGGAATCTTAGGGGTCATCAAGATGTATCTGGTAAATGTGACATAAGCCTTGATATTCTCTTTGGTCAGCAGTGGTTTTCTGCTTGGAGCTCTTCCATTTTTGCCCAGTCTCTCTGTTTTTGTTGAACTCGTGAACTCTGACCTTTACTGAGTCAAGTGAGACCTTCAGTTCTTTAGATGTTGTTCTGGGTTCTTTTGTGACTGTCAGATGAGTTGTTGACATGCTCTTGGAGTAATTTTGGTAGATCAGCCACTCCTGGGAAGGCTCACCATTGTTGCAGTTTTCCTCCATTCGTGTATAATGGATCTCAGCATGGTTTGTAGTTTGGATTACTTTTCCACACAGGACCAGGTAGATCTGGGTAACTTTTTTTTCTCTTCGTAAATGAAATCATCATTTAAAAACTGCATTTTGTATTTACTCTGGTTATCTTTGTATAATATTAAATGTTGTTTAATGATCTTCAAACATGTCTGGGCAAACATGTCTCCAAACAAAGGCAGAAACATAATGAAGCCCAGACATGTTTGAAGAAAAAACAAAACAAAACCATAACTATACACATTTGTAAGACTGATAATTTCCCTCAAATAAACACACACACGAATTCAAACCGTAGAAGGAAAAAGCAACCCCCTCACAGGGTAAAAGAGAAAATATACTGTATTTTTCAGACCATAAGACGCACCGGATTATAAGTTGCATTTAGTGAAACAAAACAGTCAGATAAGTCAAACTTTACTCAACTCATTCTTCTTGCTTCCTCCACTTCCGTACCATTGACTCAGTAATGCTGAATTCTCTCGCAGCTGCTCTATTCCCATGTTGTTGCAGTATATTAATGACTAACCTCGTATTGTGGATGGACTATGTCAGTTGTTCTCCTGACTGAAGTTTGGTCTGTTTACAGCATCCTGCCATGCAATTGCATTTGTCCCTAACCATTGGGAACCCTCACATTAACTTTTTTCGAGTGGGAAAAAAGTTGGCGTTCATCCTCCAGCTTCACTTGTTTTTATGTTATGCTAACATAGCTGTGTCGCTAGCGATCACGTAGCGATCATTTTATTAAAGATGAAAGAATTTAGACAGCTTTTAACTCTCAGTGATGCCGCAGTGTTCGTTTGACCTAAAGCGGCGGAGTTTTGGACCCAGATTGGTCCGAGACCGCAAGGCTCCTGACTACGGTAGCCGTAATGCTCCGGCAAGCCATCAAGCGGTGCGGCTTTGTAGCTTACCAAAACATTTTTTGACAGATTTTTGAGCACCGTGTACCACATAAAATCAGTTCAGTCAATAAGCCCAACCAGAATTCATACATAAGTTGATTTTTGAGAAAATTAAAGGATTTTAAGTGTGTCTTATAGTGAGGAATATACGGTACAATAAATAAACATTTAGAATCTGCCCATAAATATATATATATATACATATATATATATATATATATATATATATATATATATGAACCTTACCAAATAACACTAAAAAATTGAATGATCTAATCTGCAGTAATTATTTTCCACTTAGAACTCTTGTCCTACTTGTTTCGGGGCTCGCAAAATTTCAAAATCCCTGGTAGCCCTTCGGGCAGGCACTCTTCAGTTTTTGGTAGCCCAAAATAAATTTAACTAGCCCGAAAAAAAACATGAGAACAATTTTTTGATGGATGTTTTGTTTCCTTTACAGTAATATACATTAAAGTATAATATTGTAAAGGAAACAAAACATCCATCAAAAAATTGTTAAAACACAAATTACAACAATTGTATGAAAATTACATATTTGGAACTGTGTAGAACATGAATCAGTCTGTGTCAGATCCTGAATCTGAAAATTTCCACTGAAATCACGGGTAAGAGGTGAGTGGAACCAAGATCGAGGCCATTTGCTTTTTGAAGTTTGCAAAGACTGCTAAATGTTGCCAATGGTAGTTCACTCTTTGGAACATAGTACACTGTTCTAAACAGCTTTTTCAGGACTTCTTGTTGTGCTTGGTTTATTTTTAGTATGTTTTTGCAATTGGTGTTTGTTCTGGGAAAGATACTGCAGACTGAGCAATAATGCATTTCTTGCATTTCTCATGGATTCTGA
Organism: Oreochromis aureus; assembly: GCF_013358895.1. Taxonomy (NCBI): domain Eukaryota; kingdom Metazoa; phylum Chordata; class Actinopteri; order Cichliformes; family Cichlidae; genus Oreochromis; species Oreochromis aureus. The sequence goes on from NC_052944.1 coordinate 35,676,075, forward strand.
TGGGGTCTTTCTTAAAATTACTGGTCCCAGTAACAAAGGCGCTTGTCGACTCAGATATCGAGGGAAACTCACGACACACCCGGCAGAACATTATTGTATTTACGTTGTCATATTCCAGCCACAGAAATTCTTTTGTCCATGAAACCAAAAAAGCTGAGCTTTCTTTTTGCCTCATAGTCTGATTTGTCATAACTTTTCCGTTTTGTGGTCGGCTTTTCTTTGGCTGTCCCTTCTTCACCCTGACCTGTCTTATTTGGCTCTGCAGAACTAAAATACCTGCTTAAATCCTGCTGTTTTTACACACGTACTTACATAACGGTCGGCGATTCTCTGCACAATCAACCTCTCACATGTTTAAGCTTGCTGTGGGAGATTTCACTTGTCACGTTTGAATAGTAGCTAATGAGTGATGATGCCAGAGGAATTGGTGCGCAATTAATCTGTCACTCACCAATCAGTACTGCCGCTCACTATACACAGTTCGCACGATCGCAAAGTGAAAGTGAAAGCCAAAAAAAAGAAGAAGCGCAAATTCAAACTCGATTTCACATATTGACAGAGGCTCGTCGATGCCAATGACATAATTACCCAGCTACATTTGAGAAAGAATGGAACAGCATTGACATATATTTTTCCTTCCTATGATAGCCCGACGGGCAGGGCTGAGTTAGATTTTGGTAGCCCGACTGTTTATTAGCCTTTTTAAGTGATTATTGTAATTATATTTATCTTGGTGTCACATTTAATCATCCACTGCTCTAAAAATATCCTGTGTGTGTGTGTGTGTGTGTGTGTGTGTGTGTAGTGATTTCAGTAGCATAGAGGTGTATCTGGGCCGCCACAGCAGGTCAGCTTCAAACCCAAATGAAGTAAATCGGACAGTGGTCAACTTCACCTGCCATCCTGAATTCAACTCGTCGACTCGTGAGAACGACATTTGTCTTCTGAAGCTGTCGGCTCCTGTGAATTTCACAGACTACATACAGCCGATCTGCTTAGCCTCAGAAAACAGCACTTTCGACAATGAGACCAGCAGCTGGGTCATCGGTTTTGGTGACGATGGTAAGTTATAAAATATTTATTTTCCTATACACATTTGTGCTTAGAAAGGCCTGATCTATGAATTCCCTCCATTTAGGTAATGATTCCAACACCCTGCAAGAGCTAAGAATAAAAATAGTGGAAAACTTTAAGTGCAAATTCATCTATGAAGACTACTTTAGGATCGCCGTTGTGACAGAGAACGAGATCTGTGCTGGATTCGAGGCTGGAGGCATTGATCCATGTCAGGTAAACACATCTTCTTGTTTATTTGTCATGTAATCTGTTGTTGACTGTCACAGTGATAATCTATTGCTTTTATTTTGGTTTATTGTTTTGCTGTAGTTGTCCTAAAACTGCATATTAATCGTTATTTTCAACAGCTAATTAATTTCCCACCATCAAACATAATAGGACATGTTTATACCATGAAACAACATCCTTTAATAATTTTGTGAAAACTTCTCTTTATGGCAGTGGTTCCCAAACTTTTTTTGCTGGGCCCCCCGTGTATGCCCCCTTATACAATAAAATCTTCTCGCCCCCCGCTAAAAAGCAAAAAATGACAAATCTGGTGACTTTTGTTGGTGTTTTCCTGAGACCTGACGATGTCCTAAAATGTACACCGTACTTGTGGGCACCTCGCACATGCCAAAGCGCTCACAGGCGGCAGATCGTCCTCAAGTAGCAGTCTCCTGCTGTCAGAGCAGAAGATGGTGACCCCTACGCGGCCAAACTGCAAATGAATCGCGCATGAGCAAAGTCGCTGCTCCCGCCCTGACTGTAGCGCAGTCAGTTCTTGTTTTACGCGTACTTTTTGTGGATCACAAGGTTAAAGACTACTTAAACACACACACACACACACACACACACAAAGTAACTCCGCAAGCGTGCCTACTTCGGGTCACTTTTTCTGGTACCAAGCGCAGATAAAGGAAGTGGGTTGGAATTGTGACATTGAAAAAAACAATCATTTTTAAAATAATTTAATTTGTAGTTCTAAATATATTTTAAATGCATTTAGGGTTTGTTTGTTTTTTACTCACTTTATGTCTCTTTCATGATGTTATTTATCTCTCCAACAACATAGGTTACAATTACATAAGCACGACCAATTACGCAAATTGGGCGATGATGTCATTTAGCGACTTCTAGCGACCTTTAGGACAGCCAATAGCGATTTTCCTTACTGAGGAGTTGGCAACACTGCCAACCACACACATCCATATTTTGCTTTTAAACTCCATGGCAGTTTATTTGACACCTAAAACCTTATGTAAACAATGGAACAAATAAAAGTAAACAGCAATAAATTACAGGTAGCAATAAAATAAAATACTACCTCTTTTAATTAACAGAAAAACAAACCATCTTTATGGTGTAATTATTTTAGATGTAGTTGTTTTTTTGTTTTGTTTTTACTTTGTAAGAATATTCAACATTGCTATCAATACATTTTTCAAAATAATGCCTCTCTGTGCAAAATGGTTTTAAAAACATAAACAACTGCGGGTACTGTTTGTCCATGATATGGACAGCCTAGCGCGTGCTCTTGAAGCAGGGGAAACAAATTCTGTCAGTGATACCTACCTTGGATGAAGCCAAAGGCAAGATATGTTTCATCATATTTTCTAGTCTTTGGTTTGGAAACATATTTGGTGATGCTTCATCTGAGCTCCGTCAAAAACCTGTCCATTATGCTAACAGTGTCCAAGCATTCTTTTCTTTTCTTTTTTATTCATACTGTGCCCCCCTTGCAATGGCTCTGCGCCTGGTCTGGTCTAAAAATTCACCAAAAGCCGAAATGTGGAGCTGTCTGCTGTGGGGACCTGTTGTTAATTATGGAAGGCCAGGAATGAATGAATGAATTAAGTACACCATTAAATAATTGTGTCAATAATTATTTAAAATTGGAATTAATTAATGAAGTTAATATTTAAATAATTAATTAAATGCCCATTCATTTCATTTAAAACATTTGATACTTTATTTATTTCTTTATTTCAAATTTTAATTAATTATTGGCACATGTAATTAATTATTTAATGATGTTTTTATTTAATTCATATTGGCGGTCCTGACCCTGGGCTGGTCTTCATGAATTAATCTTATCTGTCAGCCTCACACATCAAACTCAGGGGGCGGGGGTTAATACTGATCGAGTCAAAAGCATTGCAGGACCTCTTATAGGTATTTAATGCACTTTAATGCACAAGAATGATGTGCAGAATGAATTTTGCACTGTAAACCAAACTTAGCAGTAGAAAGAAAGATAGAAAGATGCCATCTATGTCCACTGTGAATGACCATCTTTGTACAGAGGTGGTGGCTTACAACACCAACTGTCTGCCATCTATAATCCAGGTTAGAGATCCCTTCCCAGATGTCTTAACATTCAGTGACATCTCGAGTCCTTTGACCTCAGTAAACACATGATAGGGTGGGGCTCACCTGAAAGATTTGCAGAATGTCACCCACACCTGTTTTCACACCTTGGTTGGTGTGATTAGGCAGAGGAACAAAATGGGGTCCAGGACCCTCTTAGGGACACTCCCAACAGGGTTTATAAATCTGGAACGCTCCACCAATTGCTCTTAGAACTGAAGAAGCTTAAAAGATGAGAAGTGAAACGTCTTCAAGAAACTTAAAGAGGTCCAGACGCTTTTCTTTCCAAGCTCCTTAGACTATGATGCCTATTGTTAAAACCTTTAAACATTAACCTATCACTTAATCTTTGATTTGGATCTTTGCGAAGACAAACTGGATGACTTCTTCAGTCTCAAACATTTAAACAGAGCTCTGCTTCAAGATTAACATGCAAAGTACCCTCTGATGGAGGACAGAATCTCTTAGAGATAGAATTTAATGCACTTTAAGAATCATGTGCAGATGTAATTTCAGACATGTAATTTTATATAACCCTTGGCTGCTGCTGCCAACCCTTGGCTGCTGCTGCCAACCCTTGGCTGCTGCTGCCAACCCTTGGCTGCTGCTGCCAACCCTTGGCTGCTGCTGCCAACCCTTGGCTGCTGCTGCCAACCCTTGGCTGCTGCTGCCAACCCTTGGCTGCTGCTGCCAACCCTTGGCTGCTGCTGCCAACCCTTGGCTGCTGCTGCCAACCCTTGGCTGCTGCTGCCAACCGGAAGGTCGCCGGTTCGATCCCTGGGCTCTCTGTCCTGGTCGTTGTGTCCTTGGGCAAGACACTTTACCCTACCCTACCGCCTACTGGTGTTGGCCAGAGGGGCCGATGGCGCGATATGGCAGCCTCGCCTCTGTCAGCCTGCCCCAGGGCAGCTGTGGCTACAACAGTAGCTTGCCAGCCATTCCAGATATAAATTATACTTTATACTCTTGGCAGCTTTCATCCGTTTTGCATGTTTCTTTAGCAACAAGCAAAATACCAGTAACAATGCGCGTACGTGTGTGTGTGTGAAGTGATTTTAGTAGCATTGAGGTATATTTGGGCCACCACAGCAAGCCAGGTTCAAACCCAAATGAAGTGAATCGGATAGTGGTCAATACTGCCATCCTGAATTCAACTCATCGACTCGACAAATACTTTAATTTGTTGCGCCTGCAGTGTTCATTAAAAGCCGGTCAACTTTTCATGTGTGCCTCCTTTTGAGTCCTTGCTGTAACCAAAGATATGCCAATTGCAGGACAAAGTGTTAATTTAACAGGATAGCACAATTATTTGTAACCTAAGAAGTGTCATATTTCTCCTAAAGTCCCATACCGAACTGACAAAGTAACAGTGGTACTCTATTTTAACAGTTGTATAGAGTTAGAGTTTACAATTTTATTATTTTGACAACCTGAGATGCTTAAATAAAGAGTATTTAAGAACCCAAACCCTACAGTATGTGAACAAGTTTTTTACATGCTTACAAATGATTTATAATTACTAATTATTATATGCTTTCTGTGTTGCTCTGAGCAATTAATAGGAAGATTAAAATACTTTGTGATGTCCATATTACTGTTAAATTTAGTTTTTTTTTTTTTCAAGAGGTTTAACCAGAAAGGTATTTGTCTGGGTTCTCAGTCATCTATGTCATTGTAATCTAAGGAGCTGTGAAGGAAAGCGACTGCACCTCTTTAAGTTTCTTGAAGACATTCACCTCTCTTTGTTAGTTAGTATGTGATCAGTTCCTAAAGAAAAAAGAAATTACTGCATATTTTCACATATTTAATTTCTCACAAATTAAAGTTATCATCTGTACTGAGCAGATATAATAAGCATAAAGATCTTGATTGGTTGTACTGAATTCAGTAAGACTTTGCAAAAGCCAAATTTATTTAAGTAATAATTCTTTCTTAAATGGCAAATAGTTGATTTCATTAACTGCTTAATACAGTTTGGAATTCACAAGTTTGGTTTACAGCAGGGGCGATTCTAGGATCAGAGCTTTGGGGGTGCTGAGCATCCAGAGAGCTGCCCAGCCAGGCAAACTAAACTTTACACATCACGATGAGACTTCTTCCCTGTCTCTGTCAGTCCCTGCATCCTTAAATGTCTCCAGTTGTCCCGAGTTCTCTATGACTGTCTCCTTGGTGCATTTAAACCCCTGTTCCTCCCTGTCCTCGTCGTCTGTTGTCTTTGTTTCCGTTATCAGTCATCATAATTTTACCATCTCTGTGCAAGTCTGTAAATTTCTTTATTAAATCATAAGATTCTTAAATTCATCAAGTCTCTCTGTGCCTGGGTCCTCGTCACAAAACATGAAATCACTGTTTTGTACATTTTAACACAATTTAATCCCCACATCTGTGAAAGAAAAGCAAAACACTTTTTTGAAAAGTCTGTAACAAAATCATAAATCTGATAAAGTTTATTTAAATGCTGCCAAAGAAGAATGGATTGGAATAAAAAAAATACATATCCTAACCTTAATTACTGGGGGAGAATAATGAATGATGCTCATAGTGAGTAAAAAGTAAGCTGAGTGCATTTTTTGGACAGAGATTCACTTTTAATGTGTATGTATAATATAATACAGATACATGAAAAAACACTCCCAAAACAGAATAAGTTATTACGAATAAATTATTACAAAATATTAATAAAAAACTATAAAAATGGAGGCAACTTTGCCTGTGGTACAGTGTATACAATGTATGTAAAAATCTTTACTGCAGATACTAATTTGACTAATTTAATAATACTAATTTTGTGTTGTAAGATTTATGAGTTTCATGCTTTCATAGTGGTACTTGGGAGAGCTTGACATTTTCTCACACTGTAAAAAGTTTGAGAAACACTGATAAGTGTATGTGTGCTTTTGGAAAACATTTAAAGCTGCTGTACAGAATCTTTGAAACAAGCCAGCTTAAAACATTTTTAGAATATAAACAGAGCACTCTGCTTCTCTTTACAGCTCCTCACTCCACCAGGGTGCTGTTTGGCACTTTCTGATAGTGCGCAAATGTGGTGCACGGTTTGCGTCAGTCATTCAGACAACTGGACGGTCCAAAAGTTGGCCTACCTCTCCCCAATCAATGATAATGTTGGAATGTTGTTAAAGAGGGTCAAAAATGTTTCAACCCAGTTTGTTTTGCAGATTCTGTATAGCAGCTTTAATATAGGGAGAACACAACTTCCAGACTGTATGAATAAAATCAGGTTTTTTCTCTTTGTCAGTTTAACAGTTTCTGTTTTGCCTGTCACTGTTCCCTGTCTGTTTCCTTACCTGGTTCTTCCTGACCTTGTACTTTCTCCTCACATTCCCCTCTTTCCTCTCTCCTTCTTTGGACTGACAATCATACACAAATAGATTGTATTCAATTAGATGAAAAAATTACATTAATATGAAAAAAATACTATTAAGATCACTAATAAAAAGTCCTCTCTCAGTCTACTTTCAACCAAAAGGCAAATAACCAAACCACATGAACATCTAATAAAAGATATAAATATTGAAACACTGATCCAACATTATTCTTTATTGATGGATCATTTGATCTTACACTTTTACCTAAATGTTGCACCTTTTTTTTGAAAAAACTTCCTTATATCCCTTATGAACCTGGCTGTCTCTCTGTACACACAAAAACACACACACACACACACACACACACACACACACACACACACACACACACACACACACACACACACACACACCACAACAGGAGTTATAAGGTTAATGGGCATTCAGTCAGTTAGCTAGTTAGTATCCATTTACAAAAACAGGACAGTGGTAACAACAGAAGCTACGGACAATGTTAAGTTTTAGATTTTAAACAGGCTGTATACATTTCAATGGGAGCAACAGGACGGTCAAATGTCGCTGATTTTACTACAGAGTAGGATGGATTGTAGGGTAGCAAACATCGTCGGAAAACAAGTTTTCAACACTGCAGGTTACCTGGTGTAATGTTTTTCAGCTAAAAAGAAACATGGTCTGACTCCTACCTAACTATATAAAGAGTAACTGCAGGTTAAATGTAGCTAATATGTCCTGTTTTCAGCCAGTCACTTACACCTCCGCTCCGCTGCGTCTCAGAGTAGCTGGAACAAACCATTTTGGGAGGGGGGGGATATCTATACTTTTGTTGTTGAAATGTTACGTCTCAACCAAGTACTGTATGCTTTTTATATTTTTAGTAGTGTGTCACACAAACAGCAAATATTGTCAAAAAAGTAAGAAATCTTTGAGGGTGCTTTGAGTCATTTTGGGGGTGCTGAAGCACCCTCAAAAATGGGCTAAAATCGCCCCTGGTTTACAGTGTGAAATTACATCTGCACATGATTCTTAAAGTGCATTAAATTATATCTCTAAGAGATTCTGTTCTCCATCAGAGGGTACTTTGCATGTTAATCTTGAAGCAGAGCTCTGTTTAAATGTTTGAGACTGAAGAAGTCATCCAGTTTGTCTTCGCAAAGATCCAAATCAAAGATTAAGTGATAGGTTAATGTTTAAAGGTTTTAACAATAGGCATCGTAGTCTAAGGAGCTTGGAAAGAAAAGCGTCTGGACCTCTTTAAGTTTCTTGAAGACGTTTCACTTCTCATCTTTTAAGCTTCTTCAGTTCTAAGAGCAATTGGTGGAGCGTTCCAGATTTATAAACCCTGTTGGGAGTGTCCCTAAGAGGGTCCTGGACCCCATTTTGTTCCTCTGCCTAATCACACCAACCAAGGTGTGAAAACAGGTGTGGGTGACATTCTGCAAATCTTTCAGGTGAGCCCCACCCTATCATGTGTTTACTGAGGTCAAAGGACTCGAGATGTCACTGAATGTTAAGACATCTGGGAAGGGATCTCTAACCTGGATTATAGATGGCAGACAGTTGGTGTTGTAAGCCACCACCTCTGTACAAAGATGGTCATTCACAGTGGACATAGATGGCATCTTTCTATCTTTCTTTCTACTGCTAAGTTTGGTTTACAGTGCAAAATTCATTCTGCACATCATTCTTGTGCATTAAAGTGCATTAAATACCTATAAGAGGTCCCGCCCTCCATCAGAGGATACTTTGCATGTGACTCTGAAGCAGAGCTCTGTTTAGATTTTTGTCTTAACCTTTTTTCCTTCTGTCAGCTATACATTAATTGGAAAATATACACAGTGATATCCACATTTGTTTTAGTGACAAAGAGTCAGTGCACTGAGTTTAGTTTTTTCTTTAAACTATACTAGATTATTTTTTACTGTAAAACTTTCCATTTCACCGAAACAGAGGACCCCTCTGTTTCTGTGAAATGGAAACTGAAATTTTCCAGAGAAACTGGAGGAACCAGTATATAATGTGGAAACGACCCAGTTCAGATGTTGAGTTTGTTTTCATTGGGTTTCAAAAGTCTGAATCTGCATCTCCAAGAATTTCTGCAAAAAATAATTTCCAATTCAACATTATAGTTGAGAATAGAAATAATAACCATTGTATGCATTCAATAAGAAGGAAAGTCCATGAGACCTGGAAAACATTGGTAAGAAGAGCACTCAGAGCGTGCAACTACCCCCAAACAGCAAAGGGCTGTAGTCATGGCTTGTGTTGTACAGCTCTCTGTGCACTTTTATGTGATATATTACTCAAGATGGTTTCTTGAAATGTGTTTTCCAGCTTCAACGTGGGTGCTAATAATGAAAGTCAAGGTTAAATATTTAGCCAAACTAGGTACTCACCGCCAATTGTTTTGAAGTTTGAACTAGAACAATAAAGTTTTTACTGATTTTCAAATTCTGCATGACCTTGACTTTGAACTTGATCCGATTTTCACCAAAAATTAAATCAGCTTGAGATGTTATTGGTATCTACCGTCACACAAAATTTGAAAATGATTAATTGATCAATGATCAGACTAGTCTGGACTTTGCAATATTAATACTTTTGCTTGTTGTGCCAGTTTTTATTAAATCTGTTCATGTGTGTCTGCTTTTGAGTCCTTTGAAAAACAAAATGTACCCAAATTATAGAAAAAGGCAGTGTTAATTAAACAGGATAACAATTATTTGCAAAAGGGTTCTTCTTTCTCTCAAAGTGTACATAACGTTGTAAGAATAGATTATTGTAGTATTAGGGATTTAGTTGTATTAACGATAGTAAAGCATTATATTCGTTATTCATTTAAGTAGGTCATAGGTCAAGCTGCTAACATTCACACATAGAGGACATAGAACTGGGAGAATAGGTCAAAGGTGTATGTGAGAAGCAGACACGACAGAGCTGCCGTTAGTGGGATAAGGAGGGATAAGCCAAAGCAAGGAGAACAAAGTGTGCGAACGAGTGGGCAGCAAGGACATAAGATAGGGAGGCAGGAGATAGAGAGGGACCAGCAGGAACTAGTTGTTAGAGACAAAGGTTTTTGATTTCTGTGTGTCAGTGTGTGCTGCTGGAACTGCCCCAGTGGATTTTGATGTTGGCTGAGCTGTGAAAATCCCCAAGTACATAAAATTAATTGATTATTTATTCTGAGAAAAAACAGGAATGGAGTATTACACTGTTTTATGATGCTTTATACTGCTGATTTATAAGAAATGCTGTTTGCAGAGAGTCATGACCTTATTTGTCTGATTAGAAAGAACAAAACATACTGCACAGGAAGCCAAGGTTGTAACTTATAGGCTCACTGAGAGAGGGAAAGAATGTGAATGCTTATTTTGGAGGAGGGCCGAAGCTATAAGAATGTGAGAAACAGTCAGACACTTTGAGATGTGGCAGAAAACCCTCCCGTCCACATCTCCTGTCCGGACATTTGTAATGCTCAAAGTACTGTATGGAATAAAGAGCTTGTTGATTGAGCATTAAACAGCGAGTGTTGTTCTTCCTTCAGTATGATCAAAGATTTGGGATATTTAACCATGTACACAGACAGAATGCTACCAAACACATAACGTCCTTAGAGGAGAAAAGAAAAACTTATCAGGTTTGTTACAGTCTGTTAAAGAGCTGTGTGGGGAATTTGGTTTCAACATTACACAACATTTTAGGAAATAGATATATCACTGTTCTGAACAAAAAGCACTAATACCAGCAGGTCTGACTGGATTCTTTGGTGAGGCCCTGATAACTTATAGAGGTGGGTGGAGCTGAACTTACTGATATAGATATGTAGATATACCTGAAACAGTTTCAGATAACGATGGCTCTCCAGCAGTGTGTGTGCTGTTTCACTGTGGTGATCATTTTCTTATGCCATGGTGGGAAAAAAGTTGAATTTTTTGGCTCTTTCAGTTATTTTCTCATTACTGAGGTTCTATCAGGGTGGAAGAAGTGCGTGATTAATTAGAGGTACAAATGTGACTATTCTAAATGAAATGTTTCACCTGGATACAAGGAAATAGTCCATTTAACATTATTGCCATTCAGAGTCATATCTAATATTATAATGTAATCAAAGAAACTCAAGTCACTGGATTTCTTCATGTTCACAGTGACGCACACTTCTTTATTTGATATCAACATTTTCAGCTCTATTCAGTCAGTTTCTCTCTTTTACAAAGTGCAGATGTTTCATGTTCTCATCTTTGTTAGTTTACTTTGTTGTGTTAATGCACATTGACAGAAACAGTTTGGTTTTAACAGCCTTAGTTGTTGTTGTTTTAGCTGTTTTAGTTGACTTATTTTATTTATGTTCTGATGTTCTTAGTTCACTTTGTTGTGTCAGTTATTTTTTTGTGATTTGGAAATTCAGCTGAAAGTAACTGCATATATTAGTTTATTGTGATATATGCAGTTACTGATGTTATCCTGATTTTTGATTTATTTGTTTTGAGTGAATTGTGAAAAAAAATTGAATTATTTGATCAGAATTTAATAAATTATTTGTTTATTTATTTAAAAAGTATTTAATTAATGACAGATTTAATTAATTGATTATTTACTTCACATTCAATTAATTATTGACACTTTTGACAATTTAATTAGTTATTTAATGATGTTTTTATTTAATTCAATTTGGCAGTCCTGACCCTGGGCTGGTCTTCATGAATTAATCTTATCTGTCAGCCTCACACATCAAACTCAGGGGGCGGGGTTAATACTGATCGAGTCAAAAGCATTGCTTTGGACAGGAGGCCATTCTTTTTAATGGGCGTTTCTCGACACCAGCAACCGGCATGGGGAAACTAACTGAACTGTACTTTGAAAAACCCTGTTTGTGTGTCACCAAATACACCATTAATATTTTTTTTATCTGAGAATGTAGTGGTTTAATCTTCAGATATCTGATCAGTTTGTCAAGATATAGCCATCTTATCTGTGAGCCTCACCCATCAAACTCAGGGGGCGGGGTTCTATAATCCAGTGTTAACCCTCTCGAGGCAGGCGTTGCTGATTTGCAACAGTTAAAAACTAACAACCTGATTACCCCACATACATATTTTATGATTTTCTTTTACTCAGAAGTACCACTGCAGGACTTGGTTGTGCATTAGCAACTAAAACTTAATTTGAGCCTGAGAGGGTTAAGATCCCTTCCCAGATGCTTTAACGCCCACGCACACCCTGGGCCATCTGACCTCAGGGAATCACATGATAGGGTGTGTCTGTGAAGGTTCTCAGTCATCCAGGTCATCGTAGTCAAAGGAGTTTGCAAAGAAAAGCGTCTGGACTTCTTTAAGTCCTTTGTCCCTCCTTGGGGGGATACTCCCACTGGGTTTAAATCTGGGACTCTCGGCCATTTGACCTTAGAACTGAAGAAGCTTCTCGGATGAGAGGTGAAACGTCTTCAAGCAACTTAAAGAAGTCCAGACGCTTTTCTTTGCAAACTCCTTTGACATGATAGGGTGGAGCCAGGTTTCACAATGAGCTCACCCGAAACCTTGGCTGATTCTGACCCACACCCGTCTTCACACCTTGGCTCATGTGATTAGGTAGAGGATCATGAGGGGGTCCATTGTCCCTCATGGAGGGACACTCCCACAATGTTTAAATCTGGGACTCTCCACCATTTGACCCTACAACTGAAGAAGCTTCTCGGATGAGAGGTGAAACGTCTTCAAGCAACTTAAAGAAGTCCAGACGCTTTTCTTTCCAAGCTCCTTAGACTACGATGACCTGGATGACTGAGAACCTTCACAGACATTCACTTTTAATATTATTTTAGCCAAGAACGTAATGGTTTAATCTTCAGATATCTGGTCGGTTTATCAAGATGGAGCCTCTTTGCAAAAGTGCTTCGATGATTTCGGAGATGTCTGCCCAGCCCAGTCTCACGGAAAAACGTGATAGATCCGTAATAATTAATTAAAATGTGAAATAAATAAATAAGTAATTAAATGTGTCATTAATTAAATAAAATTTGAAAAAATAAAATACTAATTTATTAAATGTTTTAAATGAAATAAATGGGCACTTAATTAATTATTTAACTAATTAATTACAATTTTAATTCATTAATGACACATTAAATTAATTATTTAATGGTATATTTAATTAATTCATTTTGTCAATCCTGGTCCTCCAAAGTTAATAAGATGCAGCTGATTCTTTATAGTTCATAAAAACATGCATAGAGTGTAGGGCTGCTCAATTAATCGAATTTTAATCTCGATTACGATCTGGGTTTTCAACGATCATTAAAAATGCCTGAGCCGATTATTAGCACCTCCCTCGTGCTTTACTCTCACGTTGCTCCGTGTGGCAAATCGAGCGCACCTCTCTGCGTTTGAACACGCGTCACAACAATTAAGAGGACCCGAGGAAGCTCGGAAAGCTCGGAAAGCTAAGCAGAAGTTATTTGGAGAGGAGAGGATAATGGCTGCTGAAGAAAGAATGCCGTTGGTTGAAAAGAGAGGTAAAACGACTTCAGTGGTGTGGAAACCAATGTTCCTCTAAGCTGCTTGCGTGCGCAATTGCGCACTGCTGGCACGGTCTCTGCGCACAGAAAATCTGCGTTGCGCACAAAAAAAATCTAACCTGAATTGAAATTAAAATTAAAACTTTAACAATTCTGTTTTGCAGTGTTAGTCAGTGAGTGACTGGCTGCTCCTGTATGGGATTAGAATGATGCCACCTTATCCTATAGTCCAGCCAATAATGCGATTCACATTCGTATATACGCAGCCAATCAACGTAGTTGACAGGCTATGACAGCGTCCTTATGTGCCGACAACGGTGTTTTAGCTAGCAAAGCGGCGCGGCTGATGTGCAGTGAAGCCACATTAATGACAACGTGTACAACCATTGGAGATGTGAGCAGGACAGACGGAACGATTGACGGAAAAAGTGTGGACTTTATACCAGTTTTTAAATTGTGTTGATAGGCCACGTAAAACCAGAGTTATGATGAAAATATCTGCAATGTTTGGTTTTCTTCCTGAATACTATCGTTGTTTATATTTACTGCGGGAAGAAACGGTAAAAACGGCGTTTTATAAGGAAACCACTCTCCGCCTGTGAGCAAAAACAAAACCAAAAAAACCCCCACCCTTTCCTATTGGTCGAAAAAAGTACCGTGTCGACCAATCAAAAATTGATATGCAACGTGGCATCTAGTTGTTAAGAAACGGGGGGAAGTTTTAGGAGTGACGGCGGTGTTCTGAGATGTGAGGGATTTGAGACGTTTAGCGCAAATCTTGTGTAGTTAGTGTGTAGTTAGTGTGTAGTGTAGTCAATAGTTTTGTTGTGTGTGTCAGAACAATGCGGCGACTGCTGAATGTTACAGGTGTTACAGCAGTGATACATCTCCTGTTGTCAGGCCTGCAGGTATCAGGCTGTTGTTCTCCTTTATCTCATAGTGGACAGAAATTATTTTTTGGAGTGGCACAAATAATTTGTGTGGCATCAGATTTGATGCAGAACAGCTGATTGTTCTGTAAATAGTTTGAAATGTTTATTTAAAAAAAGGCCTTGGCTGCATTAAAAAAATAAATAGCTGCAAAAATCTTTGTTGTTTGCCAAACTGAGTTCCTTTTTTGAAGTAGTAACTATATAATTAATTGCCCAACATTGGTCATTATATACTGTATTTGGCAGACAGAGTTACAGGACTCTCTCCCAGACCAGACTCATAATAGAAGTCAGAGCTTTATGAAAAAAAAGAAAAGAAAGAAAGTTGTGTTTTCAAAATTGGAGTTCAAGTTATTTTTACTTCCAATAGTGTTAACATACTACACAGGTCATGAACAGGATTTTTTAAATTTTCATTGTAAGTGGGCTAAAGCAGTTAATTAAAAGTAGTCTAACATAAATGTAAATGCTGTAATTTGATTATTTTAATAAACCATGTAACTTGGATGGATTAGATGCTGGCGTGACCACAGTGCACACGTCTGATGTCGCTCACAGTGGTCCAAGGGATCGCTCAGGGAGTTTGTGCGTTCGCTCAGACACATGAAATATTTGAGGGAACATTGGTGGAAACATTATGGGTTCGCGGAGTCAGACGTGGATCAAATATTTTGCAGTATTTTGAAGTTCACTAAACATAAATGTTTACATTGGACGCCGCCTAGAACGTCTCTCCAGGAAAACAGGACTTACTATTCACAAGGACATGTATCTCAGCCATATACAACACTATAAAGAAGCTATTCATCATGCTAAATCTGCTTACTACACCTCTGTTATTGAATCTGCTAAAGGAAACACTCGCACTTTGTTTTCTACATTGCACAATATTGTTAAACCCCCAGATACCTTTGCCATACATACACACTCTGCCGCAGTTTGCAACAAATTTATGGACTTTTTTTACACCAAGATTGAGAATCTCCATCAACAGTTGCCCTCGTCCTGTGAAATGGTCAATTGTTCTATCTGCATTTTCTGCCCTTCTCAGCTGTCATCCTCTCTATCCAATTTTGAACTTCCCACAATAACTCAGCTATCTTCCATAATTACTAACTTAAAGTCATCATCATGTAAACTTGATCCACTGCCTTGTCGGCAGTTAAACTCTCATTCCCGTCTCTTGCCCCACTGATTGCTAATATCGTACACTCCTCTCTTATATCTCTTTCTGTTCCTTCTTCTCTTAAAACTGCAATAATAACTCCAATACTGAAAAAGAATGGTTCAGATCCCTCCAATCTAAATAATTTCAGGCCAATTTCAAATCTCCCTTTCCTAGCAAAAATTCTTGAAAAGATAGTGGCTGCACAGGTTCATCATCATCTCATTGGAAATAACTTGTACGAACAGTTTCAGTCCGGCTTCCGTTCATATCACAGTACAGAAACAGCCCTAGTAAAAATCACCAATGATCTTCTGCTTGCAGCTGATTCTGGACTTAAATCCATCCTCATTCTCCTTGACCTTACAGCAGCTTTCGATACTATCTCCCACCGCATCCTCCTTCACACATTAGCATCTATTGGCATCAAATGTACAGTACTCGCCTGGTTTACTTCTTATCTCTCTGGCCGCTCACAGTTTGTTCAATTACTCCCTCACAGATCAGTGTCTACTCCAGTTAATTCCGGTGTACCCCAAGGCTCTGTCCTGGGTCCTTTACTTTTTATCATCTATCTCCTACCCCTAGGTAATATTTTTAGGAAGCATAACATCCAGTTTCACTGCTACGCAGATGACACCCAGCTCTACCTATCCTCCAAACCCACAGCTACTCTCCCACCCACATCCATTTCTGACTGTTTAAGTGAAATCAAGGTCTGGTTTACGCACAACTTTCTTAAACTTAATGGCAATAAAACAGAATTCATTTTAATAGGCACCAGATCAAAACTGACTACAGTTCCAACCAGTCCTTCATTATCCATTGATAATTCTGTTGTCACATCCTCCCCTCAGGTTAAGAGTCTTGGTGTCATTCTCGATAGCACTCTGTCCTTCACAGCACATATAAATAATATCACTCGGTCTTCCTACTTTCATCTCCGTTATATTAACCGTCTTCATCCCTCACTCACACCACACAGTACCGCCATACTTGTCAATGCTCTTGTCACATCTCGTCTGGATTACTGTAACTCTCTTCTCTATGGTCTACCTCATAAATCCCTCCATAAACTGCAGGTTGGTTCAAAATACAGCTGCTCGTATTATTTCCAGAACTAGATCCACTGAACATATAACACCTGTTCTTAAACAGCTCCATTGGCTCCCAATTCACCTCCGTGTCAATTTCAAGATCCTGCTTCTCACTTTCAAAGCACTTCATAACCTCGCTCCTCCATATCTATCCGATCTTCTCCATACATACTCACCCCTTCGTACACTCTGCTCTTCTTCAGCTTCCCTTCTGTCAGTTCCACCTGCTCGCCTGACTACCATGGGACTCAGAGCCTTTAGTTGTTCTGCCCCGAGACTTTGGAATGCACTTCCACTTGCTCTACGGACCACACACTGTCTCACCTCTTTTAAATCACTACTCAAAACCCATCTGTTCAGAATTGCATACACCTGATCTGTCTTAGGCCATTTTTACCTTGCTCAGTTTTTATATTTGCTTTTATGATTGTTTATGTCTAAATTTTATCTACCATGTTTGCTATATATACATCTTTTTTTAATGTTTTTTTATGGTATTGTTTATGTGCTACTGTAAGGTGACCTTGAGGGTCTGAAAGGCGCCTATAAATAAAATGTATTATTATTATTATTATTATTATTACATTTTTCATTTATTTTTTATATTGCAAACATTTGCACTGTAATCAGTATTTGCACACTATTTTATATTATTTTTTGACAATCTTTAAAGCTATTATTCAATACATTGTTATTGTTAAATAAATATCGTCAAATAATCGAGATCTCAATTTCAGTGAAAATAATCGTGATTATCATTTTTGCCATAATCGAGCAGCCCTAATAGAGTGTATAGAAACTATAAAATTATAGTCACAGTCATTTTTACATCATCATACAAGTCCTTTTTTGAACCTTTCATTTTAATACTTTTGTCTTTGTTTTGCTGGTTTTTGGAGCTTCAGATGACTGAATTCAGAGAGACTGTGTTAAATTACCAAGCAACTTGGTTAGCAACCACTGGATGTACTGGTGCATTTTACAGACACATATAGTTTTTAATTGATACTAAACAGAAAACAAATATAATGACATGAATTTCACTAAAGAAAAGTAGTTATTGAGCTTTAAAGGAAATCAGCTGAGGTGAAGCATGATGCAATGCGAACCCACTAGCTATTCAGGTACACAGCAGACTTTTTCACAGGTACTCAAATTTACTCTTATTTCTTGTTTTTGTGCTGATGATAACTAAACCTACAACAGACCCGTCACTTGAAGATAAGATAGACTTTATTAGTCCTACAGGAATTCACAAAAGTTTAATAATGTTTTCACATCAGATCAGTATGGAATAAATTGTCAGAGAACTTCCAGTCAGGTCTGCAAATATCACTTGTACAAATTTATTTTAGCAGGTTATTATATTATTATCAAGGTAATTATACAACCATTACTAATCGGTTTTGTCTCATGGGCATGTCTTTATTTCCACATTAGCATCCTTATTTTTTGTACCCTTATTATCCTATTATATAAAATTTAGTATAATATTACTCTGATGTAACCACTGTTACTATCATGATATTACTTGGATATTAACTGGTTATTACTTTCATAATGTAGTCGTAATACCTTAGAAATAAACACATTATTACATTCTATTTCTGCCTTGTGTTACGGGTTCGAAATTGAGGATGAGAGTAAAACAATGATGGTCCAGAAGAGGTCAATCAAACAATTGATTTTAATGAATGCACGCAGCGTGGAGAGGTGCAAACTGCAGAACAGTTGTACATCTCTACCCAAAATACACTCTAGATTGTTTTTATAACATCAGGGTATTGTAACGCCCCTTCTTGCGTTTACAAGCACATAATTTGCATGTACAGAACATTCATGTATTTTAAGAATTAACTGCAACATAGAGGTTCCTCCTTGTGGCATACTCTTCCGAATATAGTGATGACCTAAGGCCTTTGAGGTCACCATGGACTGGACATCCTTCCGTCACCTGTAACTAAGCAAACTCAAATACCACAAGAAGCTGAATACATTCAGGCCTTTGCTCAGCTACTATTTTACTGTAACAATATACTCAGCATATGAGTTATGATATATATATTTAACTCAATCATTTTAAAGTAGTTATACTGCACCTGTAATAAACATGTTAATATTTGATTATGATAACCCCTATAATATAAATTATAACATAATGCCAGCAGCTTCAATAAATGCTTGGATGAAATGATAATTAATGCAATGACAAGATGATGGTTATGTAAAATAGTCCCTATAATTCTACAATTCCCCCTTTTGACGTCTTCCAAAGACGTCACTACACCATTCCCAGGTCCACTACCTTCGCTCTGACCCTCTCTCTGCTACACCTTACTAACCTACTGTGTTCATCTCAGGTTCCTGTCATTATTCAAAGTTGGTTCCCAATATCATATCAGGCAAAATCACAAACCCTACTACTGCCACGTCTGCTTTGTTAAGCTCTTCAGTTAGACTCTGTACCGGTTTGCCAATCTGTGTGTACATGTCTCTACACTTTTAATGTCTAAATGCACATCTGGATGTATGTGCACTTGTATGTCTATCTGCATCTATGAGTCAGTGGTTTTCATAAAAAAACGCGTTAAAGTGAAGAATGTTTCCTGACTATTAACTCCTGATACTGGAGGGACTTTCGGGTTGCCCAACCTCTTAGGTTTGGCCTTTTACACTTTACTAAAGAAATTTTAACAGAGCCCAAAAAGATTTTTATTTTGCTCCTGTGCTTGACAGGTTAAGCGAAGTTGTTTTTTGTTTTGTTTTGAAATTTTTCCCTTCTGTGTGTGTGTGTGTACATAAATAAGAATATGATAATCAACATAAGATCCCTGGTTTGCAAATGATTTTCTGCCCCCGCTGCAGGGCAACATCATGTGGTGGTGAGTCTATGTTGGCTAGTTTAATGCAAATATGTAACAGTTGCTTCATTACATTGCCCACTCAGAGTTGCGCAGTTTCAAAGTATGTGGAGAATTCAATACACATTTCTTGGCTAATTATTTTCCCTATAAAGTGAAATCAAACATTACATTTGATTTTACTTATGTATTATCCTGTTCTGGGCTCTATCCATTATATTAACTTTATTTAATCTCAATACTCTTTATGTGTGTGAGCAACGCTTTTAGTCTTATTAAACACAACCCAAGTAAAATGCACACCGTCCCCCTGTCAGCCTAAATCTCCGCTAAAAAGCACACTTCAAAGTTTTCTATCTGGATTTATGCCTCCTTTGGCTTCAAGCATATACATAACATGCAAAGGTTACTGTTAATGCCCGTTAGACAAGTTTCCATCATCTACAACATTTTGTTTCACCCGGCTCACCCTCACACATTTCTTGTTCACTTATTGCATATTTATCTTTAACACCATTTACCTCAGTAGTTGCTAAGCAGAAACAAAGCAACCTGTGGTCCACCTTTACCCTGTAAAATAAACCCCTGTCATGTTTGTGTCTGTAAGCATGTTTTGCATTCATTCATTACACTCCCCGCCATTCCTGCAAGTTAGGAGCTGTAAAGTTGAAAGCTGCATCAAGTCCAGGCCTTTGGCCTGGCCTATATATAAATCATGTGTGTTTGTAAGCGTGCATGCAATTCACCTGCTATGTTCTCATCTTCCCTCAACATGTATCACCTGGACACTCTCACCAGTGAAGCTTAAAACCCTCTTGGATAGAACATCAACTCTAAACAAGCACAGATATGCAATGTGTATAAAATGAACTAAACCTGTGAATAGAATGAATGTGATGACAAACCTATGCAATGCAATATGAACCCTGTAAACAATATTACTGGTATTATTTTGTCATAAAATAAATCAAACAAATAACTTAAGCTGTGTGACGGCACCTTGCGTTTACACGCCAGGCTGTGAACTGCCCTAAATCTACTTGCTACACCCCTTTTCACCTGGTTTAATTTTTTCAATCCTAATTTAAACTATTCCTGACTTCCCTCAATGCACACTGTAAAGTGTAAAAGATACAGTTAGCTTTCTCCTGGTAAAAGGTCCTACATTATTTTCTCTACCTTTGGAAACATCCTCTATCGAGTTAACCCATTTCATTTTTCAAACTTAGGCCTGATTTCTTCGCCCCCTTTAACGGGTAGCGCATATCCGGTCTGAACACTGTGTTTGGGCAATTTACTTAATTGTTGCAGGATTTCTATGTTATGTAAAGTTCCTCTCATCCCTTTTATGCTTCCATTATAACCTGTGTCTAACAAGCTTTTGATCTTCTTTGTAATATAAACAACTCGGTGTATTTGTGCTCTGTTCTTCTCCTTTCTCTCGTCTGATCATCTCAAGTACGTCCTGTACCAAATTTGCTTCCTCTTTTCAAGTCCCACATTTAATTACAAGCTCAAACATATTTGCCCTATATTGCTGTCTCGACGTGTTTCCTGTCAACTTAACAGAGTTATTCTCAGAACTCAGAGCTGAGGTTCCCCTTTTCTAAGTCTGTCTGTTCTACAAGAGAGCAAGTCGGTAAACAAGTTTATCATCACCAAGGTTATTAGGTAAACGTCACGTAGACACATTTCATGTAGCTGATAACATATATACAATTTTCCTTTGACATATCTGTATGTGCACGCCTAAATTATAACCTCTTATTCTAGAAATCAAAAATAACCTGAAAATAACACTTTCTGCCTCAGTTTTACCATACCTAAATTATCAAAAACCTAAACATCATCAAGTAATCTTAAAACCCTTTCAAATTAAACCTTAAATCCTGTAACTCCCCCTTTTTGTGACACATCTCATGTGTTACAAACTCAAAATCCTTCACTCAGGTTAGGGCCTTAAAAAGGTTAGTCATATCATATTAAGTCTACATGCTCGGACCTTCAAACCTGTGTTTAAGGAATGAAATCAAATTAATCATCATGTCAAATCCTTTCTTGGCTCCATCCACAGCCTGCATCCTTGAAACGTCCTATAAACAAAAGCCTGTGTGTTAACCAGAACATCACCTTTTATACTCACTTTCTCCACTGATGATCCAACCTGTGTTATAACCCAAAATAAACTTACACAGAACAGTTATTAATCATGTGTCCCCTCCGTTCATGGTAACTTAAGTTACATCAATGTTTCCCTTTTAGCATTTAGCATCCTATAATGTAATAACATAATCCAACCCCAATAAATAATTTTCTCAACGCACACATCAATATCCCAAAATCAGCATCCCCAGATTTAAGTCTCCCACTTGTCCTGTTTGTCAACCTTTTATTTATTTCCCTCTTGGTCCCATCACTCACATTCACTCCCATGCATTCACACATGGTATTTTTGCTGATCTGCAGCCTTCTGCGCACGTGATCAGATGCTCCACATCAGCAAAATGAGCTCAATCATTTGTTTTATTTCGTTTTTCCTTTTTAGGAAAATAGTTCTCTATACTTTTGACTGGATTGACTCGCTGCAATCCTTACTTGGTAATTTGTCCGCGCCGTCAGTTCACTCTCTTCCAGGCCTGCTTAGAGCAAAAATGAGAAAAAAGAGAGCTGATTGTTAGCTCATCAAAGTACAAAACAAAATCACCTGACAGGTTTTTTCTAAGTGCACTGTTATAAAAACTATGGGCCCTTTTAGACATGTCCATGTTTATCAAAACTCCCTCTATTAAAATGAAAAACAACAGCCCCAAAAAATCTTAAACCATCTTAAATTTCACCCATTCAACACACCGAAAACCTCGCCAAAAGCTACACCGTTTCAGTACACAACAATAACCCGGTTAAGCACTTTACCATACTCAGATTCAGCCTAACACCTTACAACAATGTGTCAACACTAATTTATAAACCTCCTAATCAAATTTGCACCTCTGAACAATCTACCCCTCCTTTAAGGCCTCAATCACACACACACAGCAAGCTCCTCTGTCCACATTCACACAAGCTCTCAAACTTTTCCATACTCAGCCATATCTCAACAATTTAACTTGGCAAAAGAAATACATGTTTAAACTTTATCACATTATTTAATTATTTTCATTTTCTTTCTATACTAATCACTTACTTTGATCAATCAGTGCAAGAGCACTCCTGAGTCACTCTTATAAACACTTTTCTTTTGTTTTTTTTTTTTCCATCTCTTTTAAATCTTTCCATCAATTGTATTAACCATTCACACCATTCTCTCACTCATACAAGCAGCAAGCAGATCTTCATTGCATATGCTTATGTTCTTAGCCAGGTTTTTAATCAATATCTGTTCATTAAGCTTCAGGAGCTTGTCTTTATAAGGTTAATGCATTTTCTGTTTGTGTGTGTATGGGTATATGTTATTTTGCATCTATGACTTCACAGTCTCCCAGACTTCTTCCCAACTCTCCAGTTAAGCAGTCAGTTTTCTTTTTCCCGAGTTACTAACCCACATTTTGATTTCCCACCTTAAATTACCGCCCTCCTGGTCTTCAGCCAGGAGCTGGGGCTTGCTTTTCAGGTTCCTGGACACATCATGCTGTGAACAATTCAACCAGAAACTTGCCTTAACTTATCCATAGATGTTAACCTCTAACTTTCTTCCGACTGCTGCTGTGGAGAGCCGGTCCAAGTCTGCTTTACTCCTGAAAATAACAAAACTAAGACATTTTCATTATTATCACCAGTGGTTAAATAACCCATTTCTCTGTCTCTGGTCAGAAACACCAATTATGCCATGCATGTAAGCGTGTTCTTCCCTGCATTTTATGTTAATTGGGTGTAAACTACTTCTTCATTAAATTAATTCATTGAGTTCTTCGTTGCCTTGCGATGTATTCATGTTAATGTACACTACGTGTAAGCTGTTTCTTCATTGCATCCTATATATTCATATTTAATTTATGCATTTCACCACTGAGCTTTAGATTCAAACTATCTCACTTCTGATTCATTTCAAAAATATCTCACATGTAACAATTTGTATGTGTGTTTTCTATTCATTAAGGTAATGACAATTATTTCTTTCATTATTCTTACCTTTTCTAATGTTTACCTCTTTGTTATGCTGTAGTGGACATCCCTAAACAATTCATGAGTTCAGGCTTCAATTTTCAATCCAATTATATCCTATATTCTCGCAGTCAAACTCGTCCAGCTTCATCTCTCACTGGTCCTCTCTGCACAATGTCCTATTCGGCTTCAAAGCTCCAGCAAACACAGTCTCAACTCAGCTGCTGTCTTCTTCTCTGTTTCTTTACAGTCTTTTCTTTCAGATTAAGTCCCAGCGTGGCAAAATATCACTCAATGTCCAGTGCTCTTCCACAATTCTTTATCCCACTGTTCAACTGCCCAGCCTGTATTTTCACAGTACATGTTGCATTAGTCTTACATGCTGCTGCTGGTCGTCAGTCGTCATCAGTGTTAATGGATCAGTGGCACTGTCGTTTGCCTGCTGTATTCAAGTCCACGATGTTCTATCTGTCTTCATCAGGTGATTAACTGTCCTTTGCGTGTCTTCTCGGGGTGAAGGACAAAGTAAGAGCTCAAGCTGCACAATTTCGAGCCAAAGACTGGCTTATTTTCTCCCAATTCTTTTAATCTACTTTTCTGCTGCTGAACTCAAGGTTGCAAAGTTGAAAGACGCCCACCTGTATTGACACACTAAACCATATAATTAGTAATATATACATTTTTCTTAAAGGCTTCATTTGCTTCATGTGCCTAGAGTTAAATCTCTCTCTCTGTGTTCTTTCTGTACACACTCAGTTCCCATATATGGGCATGCACAGTTCCTGGTCACTATTTCCTGTCGCTGCAGCCCCGGTAGACAGAGCAATATTTCCTGTTCCTCAAACTAATCTAACTCCTTTGTTTTTGTTTTCTTGAATTAAAAACACTTTCAAACTTTAGCACATCCTACTTTTCATCACACAAGAAATATATTTCACACTCCTTTATTCCATACACACCTTTTAAATGCTCTAACCTCTTTCAGACGCCATAAATCGTCTCACACGCACTGCCTTTCTCTCTCTCAGACTTCCCCTTTTCACTTAGACAAATCACACAGTCACTCAAATCAAATACTGACAGCATTCACACAGTTAAAATCACACAAAATACGCTTTCATACGAGTATTTTGGACATGCCTTCCATGATCAGAAAGAGCAAGTCAAAAGAAAAAGAAAAAAAACTGAAACCTCTCATAACATCACTGAAGGTCAAATATCTTCATAGACCCAAAAGTAAGCATATTATTTCCCTAGTCAAAAGTCAAACCGTTACTCACAGTAATTTTTAATCTCACAGCCTTTGTGTTTTGAAACTAAAAAGAGGAAGGAACAGCGCCCAATTTAAACTGCGCATGTTGTCACTCAACGACACACACAGAAAATGTAACTGTATATATATTATCTCAAACTGAAACAAAACCCATCTAAAAATCCTAAAACATCTTACTTGACACCCCAAAACACACATGGCTTGCAGACATATTTATTAATTAAATTATCTCAAATTCAATTTCAGTTCTCAGAACCCAGGTAACGGTCTTAAGTATCAACAGTTTATGTATCCTATCTCAAAACCCCGCAAAAGTCATACAGTCATGGCAAGAAATAAAACTTTACTTACATATTGTAATAAACAAAACCAGCGTCTTAAGTACATGCACCAGCAATGTCTAGCAGTCCCTATTAACTTCCTCATATTCTATTGACCTCTCAGCTGCCTTATTTGCATTCTCACACACACACACAATCTAAAAATAATACCAGCCTGACTCTCAGACTCAGACAAGTCTCTTAATCTATTTACACAGACGTCCTATGATTACAACTGCACAGATTTTAGGCTTCTCGTTTCAAAACCTACACAATTTAGACAATTTTTAAATTAACGGTCCGACCGATAAACTCCCTGAGTTTTTTGTCATCAATTTAACCAGTCTCGGCCCCGGGCCGTGGCCAAATATCTAAGACCCTACACAATTTAAAAGCATCAATCAACTCAACCCGAAAAGCCCTGTTATGTGGACACCCCACATCCCAGGCTTCCCCGAAGTTTTAAGTTAAAAGGTAGACGCCCGAAACCCGGTTTCTACTGACCAAAAAGTGCAAACCACCGCCCCGGACGGCAAACTGACCCAGTCAGTGGCCTATTTTGGAGTTTCCCAAGTTCTCCACGAAAGGCCAAGTCGGACTATCCCTATCCAAGGAAGATCCCGAGCGTCCTCAGGAAATTTGGAGCGTCACCTCCGAGAAATGCACTTGTTAGACTCCCAGAGTCCCGCTCTATACAATTTAATTATTTTGAAGACACCCCAAAAATCACAAACCCACCATATCGGTGTCCAAGCCCGGCTTTATATTCAATTGAGACTTTAATGTCACAAACTTCACCAATTACCTATTATTCTAAATTCTCTTTATTCTAAATCCTCTTTATTCTATATCCTCTTTATTCTTATTCCTTTGGGACTTTAACCGGTACCTTTAGTGAGACTCTAACTCACTTTTACTCTTTTTCTTATCATTACTTCAACTTCAACTTCTCATGAGATTTTCACCAAAATCAAAACAGACTTTTACCAGTAATTTTCAGTGAGTAGACTTTCAATTTTGTCAGAACCAATTCAGCACTGTTTGGAAATAATTCAACAGGTAGTGCCTTACCTTTGAATAAGCCGGCTTATGTCCACTCACTTCGACCACTGACTCGTGTCTGCTTGTTCGAGCGCCTCGGACCCTCTCAGTCTCAACCTCCAACTTTTCTCCCTCAACCTCGGCCAAATGCACCAAATGTTACGGGTTCGAAATTGAGGATGAGAGTAAAACAATGATGGTCCAGAAGAGGTCAATCAAACAATTGATTTTAATGAATGCACGCAGCGTGGAGAGGTGCAAACTGCAGAACAGTTGTACATCTCTACCCAAAATACACTCTAGATTGTTTTTATAACATCAGGGTATTGTAACGCCCCTTCTTGCGTTTACAAGCACATAATTTGCATGTACAGAACATTCATGTATTTTAAGAATTAACTGCAACATAGAGGTTCCTCCTTGTGGCATACTCTTCCGAATATAGTGATGACCTAAGGCCTTTGAGGTCACCATGGACTGGACATCCTTCCGTCACCTGTAACTAAGCAAACTCAAATACCACAAGAAGCTGAATACATTCAGGCCTTTGCTCAGCTACTATTTTACTGTAACAATATACTCAGCATATGAGTTATGATATATATATATTTAACTCAATCATTTTAAAGTAGTTATACTGCACCTGTAATAAACATGTTAATATTTGATTATGATAACCCCTATAATATAAATTATAACATAATGCCAGCAGCTTCAATAAATGCTTGGATGAAATGATAATTAATGCAATGACAAGATGATGGTTATGTAAAATAGTCCCTATAATTCTACACTTGTTACCCTACTATTACTACTTTACTACTGAACTGTAATAGAAAGTGCTACTGGTTGCGCTTTAAGAGATATCAATCTGTCTCAATAATGTTTATTGATTTCGTTCCACAGTTTGACATAGGGGGACCGCTCATGACCAAAAATGAGTCAGTCTGGGTCCAGAATGGACTTCTCAGTTATACCTTATGTGGTATTTTGGGAAGACCTTCAGTGTTCACTCGTGTATCCCAGTACCACAAATGGATCAGCGACACAGTCACAGGGACTCCACCAGGCTTTGTTCCAGTCACCAACCCAGG
Source organism: Oreochromis aureus (assembly GCF_013358895.1). Classification (NCBI taxonomy): domain Eukaryota; kingdom Metazoa; phylum Chordata; class Actinopteri; order Cichliformes; family Cichlidae; genus Oreochromis; species Oreochromis aureus. The sequence goes on from NC_052944.1 coordinate 35,703,240, forward strand.
CAGTTCAACATCACCAACCACTAAACTCACCACTCTCCCTACAACTTCCCACAAAATGTGACAGTGTGTTTGACAGTGATGAAAACCTGATCTACTTCACTCATTTCTCTTCAGTCTTTGCTCTGCTCTGTAATAACATGCAAACATGAAAAATGTTGAACAATTTTCCTCTTTTTTTTCCTTTTTTTTGCATTCATCAAATTTTATAATTTTAATGTGAATGTTACACTTCTTACTCCACACTGTAAAAAAAAAAAAAAAAGAAAGAAAGAAAAATCTGTAACAAAACCATGCCCTAATCTACAGGTTTTCTGTTAAAATAGAAAATTCTGTAGACTTACAGTATGTTTTCTGTACCATTAATAAACATTTTTGTTAACAGTAAAATTGAAAATTCAGTTTATATCACCATTTACAGGCATTTGCTTCAAACAGGACACCTGACAAACACTGACATACATTTCATTAGTACCTTCAAGCTAAAATCAATACTGTGGTTGTTAATAAGTTAAGTTGTGATTTACGTCCATGTCTCCACTCACGATACAGTATACGGAGTGAGTTATGAGCAAAAGCTCACCTTTCATTAGCAAATTAAATTCACCTTTACATATACTATTTCACTTTGTTATGTGTTATGTCATGTGTACAGCACTTTGTTTTCAGCTGAGAGTTCTTTTGAAAGTGCTACATAAATACATTGCTTGCTTGCTTATCAGTGAATCCGAGAGAACATTTGTCCCAGATTAACACTGCAGGGTCTTTACCTTACAAGGAGACAACATTTGTTGACTGTTGAGCTGTACTATATGAATAAAACTGAACAGATCTAAAGAAAGTCTTCCTAAACTTTTGCTTTATTAGAACAGGGCGGATGGATGTCCACAGCCATCTCAGCATCAGGCTGACAGGATTTTTCCCATATAATACATAAATAAAATGGGCAGAATAAAAAATGTAAGAATGTAAGAAAAATAAATCAAGGCATTTCACAGACAGATGGTCAAAACACCAGATGCAAAAACAATCATTTCTAAGTTTGTATTATGTCCAGTATTACTTTGATACAACCTGGCTCTGACACCAAAGAACACACCAGAAACATCTGACAGAACTTGAGGTCCTTTAATTCATTTTCTATTACAACCCCCCCCCCACAAAACAAAAAACGTCCACTGTTCAAAATCATCAGTGCAACCTTTTCATTGCTATTCTCAGTTTCTAAGCTGTTTAACTTTATGCAGGGAAGAGAAGTTTGACATAATACACAACTGTTAAATGTTAGAGAAGCTGAAAATGAGGTCACGGTTGCTTCCCAAGCAAAAACCTTTACTTGTGCTCACAGACCTTAAATCGCAACAAATAAGAAAATAATAAGACAAAATGATCATTATTATTAGTTTTTTGGGTGCAAAGTGGGATGGCTTTATTCCAGCAACAATTAAATTGTTAAAGCAGTCACAAGGAAGCAACTTGAAAGTTCCCAGCACTACCTATAGACAGAACCAGCCATTCCAGATATTATACTTCTGTTTGACAGCAGCTGCCAGCTTTCATCCGTTTTGCATGTTTCTTTAGCAACAAGCAAAATACCAGTAACAATGCGCGTACGTGTGTGTGTGTGTGAAGTGATTTTAATAGCAATGAGGTATATTTGGGCCACCACAGCAAGTCAGGTTCAAACCCAAATGAAGTGAATGAAGTGGTCAATGTCACCTGCCATCCTAAATTAAAAAGTAGAAATATGGGGAGAGTGATTGTGTGTACAGTGTCTCTTTATGTCTGTCTCCACGTTGGTTGAGTGTGGAATAATTGCTTATGAGAGCATGAGGGTGGGAATGGATATTTGTATCTGTGTGTGCCTGTATGTCTGTGTCTATATGTCAGGTTGGGTATCAGACCCCACCTCTCTGGGGACATCTCAGGCCCTCCAAGGTATGGAGGCCCATCTCCCCCCACCACTTCCCCTGCCGGTGGCGGACGCCCTCAGACATCGGTGCGTTGGTGGTTCTCTGTGTCCGGGGGTGGGCGCCCAGGTACACACCGGCTCACTCCTTGGCGACTGCTTATCGGGGCCTGGAGTCTGGGGCTCGCTCGGGCCACTTCGGAGGCGGGGTGCTCTCGGCCTCTCGGCCCGGGGCTCGGTCACTCAGGCACAGCTGGCTGCCAGCGGAGCTCACGGGCACGTCACTGCAACCCCCCCTGGCTTCTGCTCCGCGGCTGCTGAGTGACCCCTCATCTGGGACTCTCCTCAGCTCTTTCTGGGATAGTGGCGCAGCTGCCCCTCTGTTGGTCTTCCTTGGTCTCTTGTGTTCTGGGGGCCTCTGGATGTCTGGAGTCTTGATCTCCTCCATACCTGCTTCATGCCCTGGAGGACGGGGCTGTGGTCCCCCACACCCTCTAGCAGATCATTACATGAAGGAACCTTTTAAAAACAAGCGCGCTCACGCTCACAGGTGTACACACGGGTGCTCACAGACACAAACTACACCCTTTTTGGCTCCTACCTCAAAGCACACTGTGCGCTGTCGATCTTACGTGCTGCACAATAATGTTTAATATTTAGTATTTACTGTCATATTCCCATATATCATTGTGATCTTGTTTATTACTCTCGTTTTCTTCTGCTTGCTTTCTTCTTTCTTTCTCAACAGGTGATCCAGGTGATCGATATATGTATTTTTTGTCTGCTTATTCTGTTGGTTTTTGGTTTTTTGCCCTTTTTCCCCGTCCCTCTTCTCAGCTGTTTTTCTTTCCCTCTTTCTTTCTCCCCTTTCTTTCCCCCAGTAAAGTCTGTCCCGTATTCAGCAAGTGAAAATAAAATAAACAATAAAAGGTGAATCAGATGGACCATTACGGCAAGGCTGGGATGGTCCATTTGGTAAAGTAAATCCGTTGGGCATCTTTCTTCGCCTTTAGACAATAATTCTGATGGCAAAAGAACCAAATGGGACAGGTTAAAAAAAAAAAAAAAAAAGTAGAAATATGTTTTTTAAAACACATTAACGCTAACCCCCGATTAAAAAATAAGATGTAATATTTGCCACGGAGACATAAAGGCAGTTTCTTCAGCTCAGGAGTCCAAAATCCAAATACCATCCAAATCCCCTGTGCTACAGACTACCACCTCAGACACAGTCCTGCAGCCTGACATACTGGGGTCTCCTGGTGAGGTAGTCAGTAATCCACAGCTGATGGTCCACTCCCGCTCCCTACAGCTCCCCCCTTAGCACTGAGGGCTGGATTGTGTTGAAGGCACTGGAGAAATCAAAAAACATGACTCTCACAGTGCGCCTGGCTCTCTCCAGATGAGAGAAGGCCTGATGCAGCAGGTAGATGACAGCATCATCCACCCCGATGTTCAGCTGGTAGGCAAACTGCAGCGGGTCTAGATCTCTCCCGACTAGTGGGCGAAGGTGGTGTAGTATGATCCTCTCCATGGTTTTCATCAGGTGTGAAGTCAGGGCAACGGGTCTGAAGTGGTTCGGCTCCTTGGGGTGCATTGTCTTTGGGACTGGCACCACGCAAGAGGTTTTCCATGTAATGGGGATGTATGTGATAGCCTCACAGAACTGATCTGCACAGTCCCTCAATAGTCTGGAGCTGATTCCATCTGGACCTGTGGCCTTCCTGGTTTTCATCTTCATCAGCTGACTCTGCACCTGGTCAGTTGTGATGGAGAGGCTGCAGTGTAGGGTATGGGTGATGAAAGCAAGGAAAAAAAGATTATCTAAAAAAAGATTATCTAGAATCAACCTGTCTTGATCATGTGCACAGTAACCAAAAATGTACCCAAATTATAGAACAAAGCAGTGTTAATTTAACAGGATAACAATTATTTGTAAAAGGGTTCTTCCTTCCTCTTAAAGTGTGCATAACGTACACAGACAGAAGGAGAAAAAAACTGATTAGGTCTGTTCCAGTATGTTAAGGAGTTATGTGGGAAATTTGGTTTCAGCTACTACACAATTCAGTTGATCCATGTATCACTGTTTTTAAGAACAAGTACAAAAACCAACAAATCTGACTTGATTTGTTGCTGGTGCCATAACAACTTATAGAAGTGGGTGGAGCTGAATAAATGGTTTAAATATTTAAGGTGTAAGATGATCTGAAACAGGTGCAGTTAACGATGGCTCTCCAACCGTTTGTGTGCTGTTTCTTTGTGGTGATCATTTTCTTCTGCAAAGGTGAGAAAAAAGTTGAATTTTTCTTCAGATATTTTCTCATTACTGAGATTATATGTCAGGAGTGGAAGAGGTATGAGATTAATTAGAGGTACAAATGTGACTATTCTAAATGAACTGTTTCACCTGGATACCAGGAAATAGTCCATTTAGCATTAATGTCATTCTGATTCATATATCTAATATTATAATGTAATCAAAGAAAATCAAGTCACTGGATTTCTTCATGTTCACAGTGACGCACACTTCTTTATTTGATATCAACATTTTTAGCTCTATTCAGTCAGTTTCTCTCTTTTAGAAACTGCAGATATTTCATGTTCTCATCTTTTTTAGTTTACTTTGTGGTGTTAATGCACATCGACAGAAACAGTTTGGTTTTAACAGCCTTAGTTGTTGTTGTTTTAGTTATTTTAGTTGACTTACTATATTTATGTATTTGTTTTTCTATATTTTACTACATCATTGTCATGAATTTTATTTATTTTAGTGGCATTTTGCATTGTTAAGTGTTGGGTCTAAACATATGACCCTGCTCGAATCAGACCACGAGAAACTGCAAACAGAACACGAGAGCCACATATACGTTTTACTTGCAAGGGGAGATTCAGGGAACACACAACCTCCATTGTAAAACCCATATGGTGTGTCACAAAAGCTAAGGCACTGTGTGTGTGCATACATGTGCAAGCATGGCTTAACCCTCTTAATGGTCCACCATATACAAACACAGGTGAGCCAATAAAGGGCAGGGAGTAAACATTCCTGAGCAAATAAAGAAAAAAGAATCTTTACATGGAATGTGCCTGCAGCTGAACACTATAGCTGTAGCCTCCCCCACCATCCTACATGCAGGGGAGGAGAATAGGAACAGAAGAATATCTTTAATCATGCAGTTTAAAGAAGCTTCACAATTTGAAGCACAACAATGACAACATTTAACAAAATCACTCCAACGTTTAGCATTGTGTGCAGGAAATAAACCTAGAGTATAACATTATTAAGAAGTCAGTGGGGAGAATTGTGAGCTCAGAATTATTTTATAAGTTGCAGCAGAGTGAGATTATTTTGTGAACTCAGTAATTTCATCTATTTGCTTTCTCACAATTGCAAGTGATGGTCTGGTTTAACATGTTTGTCTCTGTTTTTTCTTTTCAGGTTGTCATTCAGAGCAGCCTGGTAAGCATCTGTTAGGGTTCAATGTTGAGAGAAGAATCCATAAAAACCACAGATCCAGGCGTGTGCAATTTAGACGGCATTTTAATGAACACATGTGTGAGTTCAACAACCCAATCAGTGTTGAACTGTCTTTCTCATATTCAGACAACTGTTTTATGGGGTTAAGAATTGTACAGCCCCCTTTTCTGTTACTAGGCAGATTTACGTCACACCAAAACCACAATGACTTTTAACATAGAACATCATCTTCGTGTCGACGGCTGATGCTTCCTGTTAGCCCGCCTTCGCTGTCGCTTATCTCCCTGGAACATCAAGTGCACTTCCTGTAGAAAATGTCACTCATACAGGCACAACTTCTTAAATCAAAGATAAATGCATACTAACTCTTTATTATGGCTTGCACTCGCTCTGCTTTCGGTTTCGCTTCTGCAAAAGCACACCGTTTCCTGTCAGCCTGCAATCAGCTTCTCCCCACTGAAGACTATGTGTAAGAATATAAAACATTCAAAAACCTTTAAATTATAGATTCAACTGATTATAACTGAACCTGTAATAAAGACTAATATAATACCAATATATTTTGAACATCTGAGTGCATCTGAATGCAACATCACATGAAATGGTAATGATGATTATAAAATAACAGCAAATAATAGCAGTAAAATATTTCTATTCCTGACACTTCCCTTTTGACCTCTGGATGACATCCAGAGGTCACCAAAACAACGAAAAGCATAACCGAAACTAATAATTCACGGAGTAGATCCTAGTCTAAGACTAGATCCACCTTAACTGTAATGGATAAAAACCTTCTCCCTACTATGCTCTAACTTACTCTGTTTCCTCAATTGTTCTCTTCATTCAAAAGCATAAACCTAATTATGTTTTGACTTTCTGACTTTTGTTCCTATATAATCTTAAACATCACTCATCTCAATCTACAGCCTTTTAACAGTCTTACAGCACTGCTGTCATATGTTTCCTGTTGTTCACTCTATTCAACATCCTGTACTGTCACAGCTCTGGCCTAAAATTACCTTTCACAAGAAAAATCCTAAACACTTATTCTACTCAAGGATCAAAGAAAAACAACCATTTTAATCACTAAGTGTAAGCACCTAGTTAATTGCTCCTAGATAAACTTCATCATAGCTAAAAACTGAACTCTCACTGTATTTTGAACTCCCATTTCCTGGGTGATAACCTGTTTGAATATATCATTTTATTTCATTTTGCTGCTTTTAATGTAATGACTCCTTCTAACTTAAACTTTATCAGACTTAACCAACATATATAAGCTTTCTCCCTTTGCTTCTGTTTTCTGTATTTCTGTATTCTGTAACTGCTTTTTATATAAGAGGACTAAGTTAGAACTGCATGTGTTATCTCCATATTTTACATGTCACACAGTTTAGTTACAAACGAAACTCCTATTCAGTTAAATGCTAAATGGATTTCAGGCCTTTTGCCTGGAATCAATACTGTCAGGTCTTAATGAACTCTATATGTCTGTAAGCGTGTGCAATCCTTCAATAACTCAGGTCATTCTCACAGTAGATTGGCTAATCATAACGTTAACCAAAAGTTTATGACCCTCAAGAGACGACTCTCTGAGCCACAACTCCGTCAAAAGCACAAAAATGCAATGTGTATGAAAAATCATTTCTACATATATAATCTCCAATATTATTCATTCGAGTCAGCGAGACTTTTAACATCCTCATAAAAGCTCTCCTCTACCCTAAAGCCTACCTTATAACAACATTCTAGCATTATGTCACTGTTACAACTTATCCTAAAAATCAAAAAGAAATCCCACATTTTCTACTCATCAAATCTTCACTATTTTCCCCAAAGCATATCCTTTATTCCCACAATTTCCCCTTTAAGTTTGGTGTACAACTTCTTATTCACACCAGCAATTTATCTTCTAAACAGAATTCAGTTCATTTTAATCCTTTCTTTTAACAAGTCCTCAGTTTTACTATATCTAGATTATCAAACAACCCCAATCATTATAAAATCCTAGTAAAACCCCTTTTCAAATTAAACAAATTAAATCTTAAATCCCTCTCTTTTTTGACACATCTCATGTGGCAAAAAACTCAACATGCTTCACCCAAGCTTAACAAATCAAAAGGAAAAAAGGTTAGTCATTTCATTTCTCAGAACAGCTCAGCAATTCTCCTCTCCGGTGTTTTGCTTCAGCCCTGAAAACCTGTGTTTAAGGAACAAAATCAATTTAATCATCATGTCAAATCTCCTCAAAATCGTTGCTCCATGCAAAGTCTGGATCCTTGGGACTTCCTGGAAACAAAACCTGTACTTTACATTTCATACTCTCCCTCTATGATCCAGTCTGTGTCATGACACAAAATAAACTTAAACAGAACAGTTATTAATCATGTGTTACCTCAGTTAATGGTAACTTAAGTTACATCAATGTTTCCCTTTTAGCATTTTATAATGTATCAATATGGTCTAACCCAAATCAACAAAGCAAAAATTCACCCAAAGGAACATCAGCATCCCCAGATTTAAGTCTTCCACTTCTCCTGTTTGTCAACCTTTTATTTACTTCCCCCCTTGGTCCAACCACTCACATTCACTCACATGCATTCACACATGATATTTTTGCTGATCTGCAGCCTCCCGCGCACGTCATCAGATGCTCCACATCAGCAAAATGAGCTCAATCATTTGCATTTGTTTCGTTTCGTTTTCCTTTTTAGGAAAATAGTTCTCTATACTTTTGACTGGAATGAATCGATACAATCCTTCTTTAGACAGAGACTGGCCGCCAATTGTGATCTGAAAAGCCCACCTGATCTTCGTACTTAGTAATTTTGTCAGCGCCGTCAGTTCACTCTCTTCCAGGCCTGCTTAGAACAAAAATGAAATAGAGAGCTAATTATTAGCTCATCAAAGTACAAAACAAAATCACCTGACAGGTTTTTTCTCTAAGTGCACTGTTACAAAAACTATGGGCCCTTTTAGACATGTCCATGTTTATCAAAACTCCCTCTCTTGAAATAGAAACAACAGCCTCAAAAATCTAAAACAATCTTAAATTTCACCCATTCAACACACCGAAAACCTCGTCAAAAGATCAAAGACCGTTTTCATTCAGCACAAGATAAAAACCAATTTCAACAACGTATCATCCTTAAATTATAAATTTCCTGTCCAAATCTGCCCCTCTGAACAGACCTGACCACCGTAATCAAATATCCTGATACTTTACCATTATATATTTCTCCCAATACTCTTCAACAGCCACTGCTCTCTCTTGAACTGAACCGAAAGCCTCCGACACACACACACACAGGAAGTGTCTTTGTCACTCACTCACTCCAGCTAATTTGCATAAACCCACAGCTCAACAGCCAACTCAACCAGAGGAATACATGTTTAAACCTTATCACATTATTGAATTATTTTCATTTTCTTTCTATACTAATCACTTACTTTGATAAATCAGTGCGAGAGCACTCCTGAGTCACTCTTATAGAGACTTTTCTTTTGTTTTTTCCATCTTTTTTAAATCTTTCCATCAATTGTATTAACCATTCACACCATTTTAACCCTCATGAAATTAGCAGGCTGATTTAATTACGTATGTTTGTGTTCTTAGCCAGGTTTTAAGTCATTATCTGTTCATTAATCTTCATGAGCTTGTCTCTGTAAGGTTAGTGCATTTTCTGTTTGTATGTGTGATTCTTATAAATGTTTCTTTATGATCTTTGTGATCTTGTAAATGTTTCTTTTGCAGTGTTTCAAACTCCTTTTGACAGGGTGTGTTTTCTCTCTTTGGCTCATCACTGGTCATTGTGAATGACATTTCCCCTTCGTCTGTGCCCAGTGGCCTTACCTGTTAAATCCCGTCTCCTCCAGTGACTCCAAGGTCACTCCGGGACTTAGGTTCGAGCAATCGTGACTGCGCCTTGCCTTAGGTTGTCCCAGGGTTTCGAGGTGGGATCTTACCCGTCATGGGCTGTCCAGCCTTCCATGCCCGCCTACTACAGGAGCCAACTGGGCAAGAGTGTTATCAGGCCTAGGGGACACACTGGTTCTGGAAATTAAAGGAGTGTAAACTGCTTTCTTTATTAAACTTTCCAACAATAATTTCACATGTAACAGTTTGTGTACGTGCATTTTCAATTCATTAATGTGATTGTTAGTTCATGTATTTATTTCTCTCGGTCTGTCTCTTTTCTAAAACCTGTAATTAATATAATTTTATTACCTTATTACTTTTTCTTAAAACATGCATCCGCTTCATCTTCTTAGAGTTTAACTCATCTGTCTATTTCTCTGGGAGCTCCCCTGACATCATCAGTCACACACACACCTTCCTCTCACACACACTTTTAAATAGAGCTCTTCCAAACATCAGGACAACTAACACTTCTCCACGCACAGGACCATTCTTTAGGTCAGTTTTATAGCATCAGTCACCCAATAATCTCTTAACTGGGCTTCCCAAGTGTATATACTTATGTGTTTTCAATCAGAAAAAATAAACTCAACCTGTCAAACTTTAAAACATCCTACTTTTCATCACAAAAGAAATATATTTCATACCCTTTCTTTCATACACACTTTTAAAGGTTCTAACCTCTTTCAGACGCCATGAGTCGCCTCACACACTGCCTTCTCTCTCTCAAACTTCCATTTTCCACTCACTCAGACAAATCATGCAGAGTCACTCAAATCAAATACTGACAGCATTCACACAGTTAAAATCACACAAAATACGCTTTCATACGAGTATTTTGGACATGCCTTCCATGATCAGAAAGAGCAAGTCAAAAGAAAAGAAAAAGAAAACTGAAACCTCTCATCATCCTCACGGCTTCTCCCCACACACACATAACTGAAAATAAAACACACCAACATTTATGGCTCACGAAATGTACATCTATCAAAATTCAGTCATTTACTATACATCCACACTAATATATTCACACTGTATTTACACTCTCATAATAAGCTCTTATATACAGGCATTTAGCAAAAAGCTCTCAGTCCTCTCGAAAACTGAAACACCCCCTCTCTGGCGTCACTGCTGCTCATTTGCATTTACACACACAATCAGTGCACATCCGGCTGTGCATGACTGACATAGAGACTGATCCTACTCATAGATCTCATATTTTATATTACAGACGTCTTAAATTACAACTGCACAGATTTTTTTTAGGCCTTGTCGCTCCTACAAATTTCGAAAATTTACCATAACCGACTCGAACAGGCAAACCTCAGGTTTTTTGCAATCAATTCACCAGACCAGACTCGAACTGCTCTGTCCAGATTTCTAGCCCTAACTTAATTTACCGGTAGCCAAAAAAGCGCAAGAATAGGGGACTTGAACCCCTAGCAATTTCGGAGTTTCCCAACCTCTCCCCGTTGTCGACGGTACTATCCCTACTGTCCTAGTAGGCCTAAGGTCAGCGTCCTGCCTTAGTGCAAGCGTTACCAAGGAGAAAATGCGCTTCTTAACAGACGCCGCTGTCGTTCTAGAAAAATTTAGAGTAATTTGAACCAACAATCTACATCCAAACCAGGATTAAGATTGAGGCAGGTCTACCTTTGTGGACATAGGGGACTTGAACCCACGAGATGACCATCACAAGATAGACCCAATGTCCAGCGGGACTTGAACCCACAGAAATGACCAATTTCCCTACTTTCTACATTTCTTTGGGACTTGAACCCATTACTTTTACTTATCACTTATCCTTACTTCATCCAGCATGCTCATGAAATTCCCATCAAACTCAAAACAGACCTTCACCAGTAATTACAGTGACCAGGCTTTTAATTTGACATGCCCAATGTGACACCTTTTGAAATATATTTCAACAGGCAGTGTCTTACCTTTAATGCCCCGGGGAATGCCTGCTCACTTTCACCACTGATTACCGTCTGCCCGTCCAATTGCCACGGACCCCGGATCTCACCAAAACCCCACCCAGGGGTTATTCCCTCTCTCTCACCGGAACGAGCCCCCAAATGTTAGGGTTCAATGTTGAGAGAAGAATCCATAAAAACCACAGATCCAGGCGTGTGCAATTTAGACGGCATTTTAATGAACACATGTGTGAGTTCAACAACCCAATCAGTGTTGAACTGTCTTTCTCATATTCAGACAACTGTTTTATGGGGTTAAGAATTGTACAGCCCCCTTTTCTGTTACTAGGCAGATTTACGTCACACCAAAACCACAATGACTTTTAACATAGAACATCATCTTCGTGTCGACGGCTGATGCTTCCTGTTAGCCCCCGCCGCTGTCGCTTATCTCCCTGGAACATCAAGTGCACTTCCTGTAGAAAATGTCACTCATACAGGCACAACTTCTTAAATCAAAGATAAATGCATACTAACTCTTTATTATGGCTTGCACTCGCTCTGCTTTCGGTTTCGCTTCTGCAAAAGCACACCGTTTCCTGTCAGCCTGCAATCAGCTTCTCCCCCACTGAAGACTATGTGTAAGAATATAAAACATTCAAAAACCTTTAAATTATAGATTCAACTGATTATAACTGAACCTGTAATAAAGACTAATATAATACCAATATATTTTGAACATCTGAGTGCATCTGAATGCAACATCACATGAAATGGTAATGATGATTATAAAATAACAGCAAATAATAGCAGTAAAATATTTCTATTCCTGACACATCCAAAGACATTTTCACTATTCTTCAACTTCAGAGTTTGGTTTGAACCTTTTTTTTCCCCTCTGTCAGCTGTGCAGTAATTGGAACACATAAACATCAATATCCACATTTGTTTCACTGAGAAAGAGTCAGTGCGCTCAGTTTATTTTTTTCTTTAAACTATACTAAATTATTTTATGCTGTAAAATTTCAGTTTCCATTTTATTGATACAGAGGACCCCTCTGTTTCAGTAAAATGGAAAGTGAAATTTTGCAGAGAAACTGGAGGAACCAGGATATAATGTGTAAATGACACTGTTCAGACGTTCAGTTTGTTTAGGTTAATCCTTAAACAACGTCCACATGAATGCTGTTACTCAAAATTTCCCAGGAGAGCATTGTATAGCTCAGTGTTATCTTTCATCTCTGAGTGGTTTTAGTCACTGTTTAACTGTCGTCCCTTTGTTTACTCAGCATGTGGCAGCAGGGCTGTGAAGAGCAGCAACATCACAAGAGGTCAGGATGCAACACCAGAAAGTTGGCCCTGGTACGCTGAAGTAAACTCTCTTTTTGGAGGGTCTCTAATCACCGACCAGTGGGTGCTGACAACTGCATCCATCACACTATTGTGAGTCACTGCTGCAAGTTTACACTTTTGTAGAATATAAACCTGAATTGAATTTACATTCCTCTCTCATTCTTAAACCTCTTCACCCATTAATTAATTAATATCATTAATATCCTTCACCCAAGCTTCCTCATAGCAAACCAGACATGGAGGTTATTTCTGAGACTGGTAGAACTTCATTTTTCATTGAGCCTATTGTTTGCTTGGTTGTTACTTCTTCAGACCTCTGTTTGAATCATGAGCACATCCTTCATTTTTTCTCTTAGGCTGCAGTGTAATATTTTGATTTATTCTTTATATTTCTTTAAACTCTTATGTTGTGCAAAGGTCTTGAGCGACCCATAATTTATTTTTCATAAGAGAGGCCAGACTTTCACCTTTCACTTTGTTAAGTGCTTTGTGGGCTTCATGAAGGTTTTTTTTCGAGTTGTTCTTTGGACACGGGATGCTTTTAAATCATTTTCAGTCCAGTTCTTATACCTAAAAGGGGAATGTTTTTTTTAGTTATGTATTAACTTTGCAATAATACAAATTAAAGTGTATTAGGCGAGTCTTAACTTGATAGATGTGCGTGGGTGTGTACCTCTTAACAGCTGTATGAAGTGAGTTTTATCCGAGCTGGGAAGACGTCTCTGAACAGGAGCACTGAGCAAACAAACAAACGAAGCAACCTCATGGTGCCTTCCCGAAAACAGGACATTAGAAGACTACCAGATAAATGTTGTCTATACTGCTAGCTAAATTCCATAAATGTAAGGTTTTCCTACTTGATATTCAGTTTTTGTTTTTTCTGTTGAAACCTTCAGTTTGTTTCCAGGGGGAGAGTAGGGAGACCGGGGATAGTTGTAACATTCTTGACATTTCTGTCTGTAGCTTGGAGCTCTTTTAAGTTAGTGGATTGAAAATTTAATGCAAAGTATTTACATGTCTCTGCTATTAAATAGTGCAGCTATTTTCTCTGCAGCACAATTACCCATTGCATGGTATGGTCTCAAACACAAAGAGTGAAATGTTACAATTAACCCTATAGTCTGGGTTAGTTGTAACATATCCTGGGGTGAAATGTAACACAATGAAATAAGGGTACTGACAAAACATTAACATGTAATCTTTTTTATTCAACACATGAATGCACATAGAGCCATTAATGTAGCTATGTGTGTGTGACAGAATGCAGAAATCTAGCTTTTGAACATATTCCAACCCCCCCAAAAAAGACAGATGGAATTTTCTGCAACTGAATATTTCATTAATTTTGGTTGGTCTTCCTTGAGTTTGGCCTCATTGGCTCAGTGGGCATTATAACCTACAACTCTTGCACCAACTTTTGAACATAACAATGAAGCTGAAAAAATGTAGTTGTGCACCAGCATCGCAATTCCATTACTTTTTATCATGGCTTACCTTGGTGTGGTTTGCAAAGTGCTTCAGAAAGATGAGGAAATCTGTTTCTTGCACCCATCCTGATTTATTTCCACTACCAGTACTTCCTACTGGTCCATCTCTGACACAGTGGTCTGCATAATGTATGTGTGGGAACACAAACAGTGGAGGAATTGTGTTGCCAATGGCATTAACCACATATACAAAGGCGACCAGTGAACCTCTCTCTCCTGATGTCGTTGCCCCAACTTGTTTAATATAAGTTAAAGTAATAGTGTGGTAAGTTGTAACATCTGCATTATTGTTACAACTAACCCAGACTGTTGCTGTTACAACTGACCCAGACTCCTATAGCCATGAACTAGCTAACAATACAGCCAACAGCTAAAACATTAGCACTAAAGACCTACACAGAATATATCCCCATAGACATACAAATAACATAATTTAAGTTTGATGAGTTTAACTGCAAAGCAGATAATGCTATTAGAAATTGAAATAAAGTGGAAAACTTACTTTTTGGCATACAAATTACTTTTTTTCGTGTTAAATTGTCTGTGTTTGACAAAACGTGCTGACTTTTCACATGTGATAGCAGAACTGAATTGGGCATGCACAGGATGAATCACATCATTTGAAACTTAGCCCTGATTGGAGAAATTGGAAGTGTTACAACTGACCCACGTTACAACTATCCCCGGTCTCCCCTACGTGCTCTCACAGTTACCCCAAGATTAAAAAAAAGACCGATATCTGATTGTACAAAAGGGTTAGGTTTGTGTTCGGAATTCCCATGCCACATGAATGCACCATGGGTGTGCATTCCCAGCTTTAGTACAAAGACAAACGGCAGCCGAACAACGGACAGTGTAAACCACACACGCACACACTGTCGCCCACATGCGGGCACATTCTTGACTGGAAATATAAAGAATGACAACTTTATTCATCGACTCTGCCTGTTTTTTCCTCTCACATCTGAACATTTGCAAGTGTTCTGAGCCCACACTCTGAAGAGATTGCTGCCAGCTCAGATTTCTTTAACCCTTCTAAACACCGATGTTGGAGTTTTCATGAACACATCTCAGCGCTAAAAACTCTTTTCTCTGACGGAGACCTAAATGAACTTAACAGGTGTGTTCTGACTTGGCAGATTGTTTTATCAGGTAGAAATTACTTCTGAATATTTTGAAGTTACTCTGTTATAAATTCAACATGATGTCACAATGTTTGCAGATGTATTAACAACAGTTTTAGTGACATACTCTGAACTGCATACTTTCATAAATGGGATGTTAATAGTAATGTAAAAATCTAAAAATATTTTGTGACATATAATGGACAAACAAATCAATGACATTCACTAAGAAGGTTTCACAGACAGGCAGAGTTGGGGAGTTGCTGTAGGTTTTAACAGTGCCAGATGAGTGTTGCCTGTCTGCCCTGCAATGAATGAATTCATGTTTAAATTTCAACTTCTGAACTTTACATTAGAACATAAGGAGTTCAGCTAAATAATTGCCTTGTGTTTTAATGTTGAGAAACATTAGTCATAAATCAGAGCACAAACATCACTTTCTGTCCTGTCTGGCTTGTTTAAAACCATTATTTTATTTGCTGGAAGCATATAAAGCATATCAATATTTTATAGAAAAGCTTAAGGCTATGATTCTGTTATAGAATTCCTGAACAAATTAAAAAGGTATCATTTAGCAAGTCAGGCTACAATCATGGCCGTGTCAAAGAGCAGACGGCCATTTTAAGTGGCGGATCTGTAAAAGCAACAGCTATTGACTAAAGTGCTGTACGACTGATCAGTGTTTCTCAAACTTTTGGAGCTACGGCACATATTTCACATTAGAGAAATCACACGACACACCACCAAACAAAAATGTCACAAAAAGCACATTCATAATTTTTCCCCAGGCACCAGGCATAGTGGAATTGGTTCGGTTTGTCCCCAATATTGTTAAGTGTAGGCTGTGTGCAGACAGGAAGAGGACCCAAAGTGCAGACTACGGAGACAGACGTGAACTCAAAACAGCTTTAATGCTGAACCCAAAAGTGTAACAAAACTAAGAATACAAAATACACTTACGTAGACAAAACACACAGCAAGTTAAGGGTAGATCGCGACAATGACAAACTGAACCACAGGGCTTAAATACATAGAGGGAGCAATCAGGGAATGGGCAACAGGAGGGAAACACAGCTGGGGCAAATCAGGACTAACGAGACAAGGAAAGCAAAACCAGATACACAAATATGAAACACGGACTTTCAAAGTAAAACAGGAAACATAACACAGAGACGCGAACTTAACAAGGGGATACAGCCGACAGGGGAGACAGAGCAACTATAGAACACAGAGACATAAACCATAAGACGGAACTCTAAGAAACCCAAAGACTAGAAATGATAAATAATATAATAAACTCAAAAGCCCCGGGTCAACGACCCAGGCATCCTAACAGTACCCCCCCCCCCTAAAGGGCTGGCTCCCAGACAGCCCAAACCAAAACACCAAAAACGAAAAACCACCCAACCAGGGCGGGCGGTGGGGGAAACAGGACGGAGGGCTCGAAACAAACCAAACAAGGAGCCAGAAACAAAAAAAGCACAAACAACGGAGCCCAGAAAGCAACATAACAAAACACACAGGCGGCCAGGAAAAACAAGTCACACAAAGTTCAGGGGGCCGGCCCGGAGGACGACGGCCCAAGAGTCCAGAAAAAAGTACAGGAGGCCGGCCGGGCGGGAGGCACCGGCGGCGACGGAGCAGGTCAGGAGGCCGTCCACGACGGCGAGGACGTCTAGTCATTGGCCTGGAAAGCGGCCGGACAGGACGTGCAGGGTGAGCAGGGCGTGCAGGGCGGACAGGACGTGCAGGGCGTGCAGGGCGGACAGGACGTGCAGGACGTGCAGGGCATGCAGGGCGGACAGGACGTGCATTGCGGACAGGACGGGCAGGACAGAAGGGCGAGGACGTGCAATCAGAGGCCTGGAAGGAGGCCGGCACTGTCGAGGCGCAGGCGCGGGAGCCGGAGATGTTGGCGCTGCAGGCGACGCTGATGAAGCTGAAGCTGCTGCTGCTGCTGGCGGCGTGGATGAAGCTGCCACAGGCGGGGATACAGCCGACAGGGGAGACAGAGCAACTATAGAACACAGAGACATAAACCATAAGACGGAACTCTAAGAAACCCAAAGACTAGAAATGATAAATAATATAATAAACTCAAAAGCCCCGGGTCAACGACCCAGGCATCCTAACAAATATAGCTTTTTCGCTTTCTTCTGACTACTCCTCATGCTAGGGCCTTCATCTGGGTTGAAATGAAACTCCAGAAAAATCAGAATTGGCACAATGATGAAACAACAAGCCACAACATTTTGTCTTAGTTGAACCTAAAACTTTAAAATAATTCAACAGATTTCTGTCAGATTTAGTGAATGAGGAAAGGACCCCAAATGCAGACTAGTGGACAAGTGAGCATCAACTTAAAACAAGCCTTTGTTGAAGGAAAAGTAGCAGTCCAAACAAAGGCAGAAACATAATAATAAAGCCCAGACATGTTTGTCTGATAAAACATAATTACACACCTTTGTAAGACTCATAATTTCCTTCACATAAACAAACACACACAAATTCAAACTGCAGAAGTAAAAAAGCAACCCCTCACAGGGTAAAATAGAAAATATACAAAAAATAAACATTTATAATCCGCCCATAAAAAAAACTAGAGATGGCACGATACCACTTTTTTATGTCTGATACCGATATCATAAGTTTGGATATCTGCCGATATCGATAAGAATCCGATATAGTGTATTTTATAATCAATAAAACTGTTTTTTAAATATCTTGCTGCATTTTGTATAAGTTCAGACTCAAGATTTAAAAAACAAAACACTAAAGCTATTCTGTTATACCTTTATGCAAAAAATACACTGTACCCAAAATATTTCATAGTTCAGCAACACTGATCAATCTAATAAACTTAAACCTACACCATCCTCCCTATTCTGGTATTTTAAAGAGTACTTAGTGGAAGTATTAAACAACCTAATTAATAGGGATGTCAACTCCCAGCAAAAAAATAGGGAACCACCCCCCACCCTCCACCTTGTAATGCTTAAGCAACATAATCGACTTTGATTTAATGCACGTGTAAAACAAATGCACAGCAATCAATTATTTTTCAACAATAATTAAATAGATTCAATAAAATTTTCTTTTTCTTTCTTTCTTCAATAGAATTGCAGACTGCACAGATGGTATCTTCCCAAAGGAAAAAGTACTATTGCTTACTAGGGTATATTAGACTTAATAGTTACTATATACAGAAATGGACTTCTATACATTTTACATCAGACTAAAACTTTGGTTGTAAGATTCAGATAATTATTTAATAACAGCTAGACAAATGAGAATAAATTAAATTAAATGAGAATAAGAAAGAAAAGTATGTCTTCGTGCCCCCCTTTCCCTGTTCATGCCCTATCGGCCCCCCTGGCTAAACTTTGCTAGATCCGCCCCTGCACAGTTACCAGCCATCAGCTACGTAGAAAAGGATCCTGGTGTAGAAAGTAATATTAAATAAATTCTAACAACAGCTTATCAAGCTTAAACGTGCTGCTGTTGTTCAGCCGCTGGTTTCCTCTTTCTGGCGCAAAGTGGGCGATAAACAAACAAGACAGATGGACTCGCAACAGAAAAGCCGATCAGCTGATCATTGATCAGTTTCATGATTGAAGTAACAACAGGAGAGGGAGGGAGAGAGAGGCAGTCGCTCCATATATCGGTTGTTAAGCTTAACGTGGGAATGCTTTACAAACATTCAGAGATGAACTTACACACTTGCTTTACTTCTCTCTGGGATAACTTCCTCGGAGATGAAATGCCAGTTTGGTAGCGAAGCTACAAATGCTCAACCAGACTGCCGACAGGTCTCGCATGCAGCAGCCGCTCTGTCACATGACGTGTCCGATGTGCTAAGGTAATGAGCTGAGTTACGCCATGTCGCAAGTTTTGTGATGTGCTTTTGTGATAGTGATTGGGTCGATTACATTATTTATTTCTCTCCGATATCCGATCCAGTAATTTAGGTCAGTATCAGACCGATACCGATACGTAATATCGGATCGGTCCATCCCTAAAAAAACCCTCTATATCTAAATAACACCAGATTGAATGATCTAATCTACACAAATTATTTTCCACTTGGAACTCTTGTCCTACTTGTTTGTTAGCCTTTTTTGTTTAAAGATAAACTTTTATGTTTAGCTTGGTGTCACATTTAATCACCCACTGCTCTACAAATAACCTGTGTGTGTGTGTGTGTGTGTGTGTGTGTGTGTGTGTGTGTGTGTGTGTGTGTGTGTGTGTGTGTGAAGTGATTTCAGTAGCATAGAGGTGTATCTGGGCCGCCACAGCAGGTCAGCTTCAAACCCAAATGAAGTAAATCGGACAGTGATCAACGTCACCTGCCATCCTGAATTCAACTCATCGACTCATGAGAACAACATTTGCCTTCTGAAGCTGTCGGCTCCTGTGAATTTCACAGACTACATTCAGCCGATCTGCTTAGCCTCAGAAAACAGCACGTTTGACAATGAGACCAGCAGCTGGGTCATCGGTTTTGGTGACGATGGTACCCTCCAATTAGGTAATGAGTCCAACACCCTGCAGGAGGTAAGAATAAAAATAGTGGAAAACTTTAAGTGCAAATTCATCTATGAAGACTACTTTAGGATCGCCATTGTGACAGAGAACGAGATCTGTGCTGGCTTCGAGGCTGGAGGCATTGATCCATGTCAGGTAAACACATCTTCTTGTTTATTTGTCATGTAATCTGTTGTTGACTGTCACAGTGATAATCTATTGCTTTTATTTTGTTTTGGGTTTTTTTTTATTTTGCCGTTTTTGTTCATAAAAAGCATATAAATAGTTATTTTTTAAAAAGCTAATTCATTTCCCAACATCAAACATATTAGGACATGTTTATACCATGAAACAACGTCCTTTAATAATTTTGTGAAAATTTCTCTCTATGGTATCGTGTTGATAAAAGGACTAGTTCACTACAACAAATATTTGGTGCCACTGCATGATGCTGTTAATCATTATCCATTACAAACATCAGTTCGTTTGCCCATTTTTCTGCCCTTTACATTTTAGATTTTATTGAAACGTTATTGTAGTCTGTCTTCATAGGACAGTTTTTGTTACACTTATATAGTTTATATTCAGCCCAACTTAGCAATGAACAAAAAGGTAAGTTAAAAAAGTTACTTTAAGTAACTCCAGTGCATATTGTTCAGTTCTTTGTATTCTTTAACGGCCAAGAAAAACACGGCTCAAAGTGGTCTAACTCAAAAAATGATCTTTAATTTTACATATTCCGGAATATGGAGATCGAGCAGGCACCCACAGACACGCCAGCTGAGATCTCAAGCAGAAACAGGAAGCCTGGTTATTTATATAGACATCACACACACTTTAAGTTTCGATCAAACACTCTGCTTAGTTTCACTTTCTGGCTCTGCAAAAGCATGCAGTTTCCTGTCAGTACTTTTAGCTCAAACTTAAAGCTGGCCCTCTCTTATACATAAAACAATATAATCAGCAAATAAGCATTAAGAATATATATTTTCAATCTCAACATTCTATAGTTGTAATAATATACATAGTGGGTTTATAATGTAGGGGTAAACAAACGAGGCATCTGTCAAGATCAAGATCATGATGAAGGGACACAAAACCATTGGGGATGTGTCAGGAAGGAGATCTGGTCTAAACCTGTTGTTAATTGTGGAGGGCCAGCAGTGACAAAATGAATTAATTAAATACACCATTAAATAATTAATTAAATGCATCAATAATTAATTTAAATTTGAATTTATTAATTAAATAAATATTTAAATAATTAATAAAATGTCCATTGATTTCATTTAAAACATTTAATAAATTATTTATTTATTTATTTATTTGACGGTTTTATGTGAAATAAGATATCTGCCAGTTTGTCAAGATAGAGCCTCTTTGCAAAAGTGCTTCGATGATTTCAGAGGTGTCTGCCCAGCCCAGTCTCACGGCAAAGCGTGTGATAGACCCGCTTGCCTCTCAAGCATCTATTGGGTCTTTCTTTCCTGATGTTCGTATGTTTCGTACTTGTTTCAGTTGCCAAATCTGATTATAACTAACATTAAAAACATTGTTAACATTGTTTAAGGAGGAGAGAGAGCAAATAAATCCAATTAACATCTGATCTCTGTTTTTTGTTCAGTAATCAGCGTGACCTGTGTATACACACATAAATTTTATTAAAAGAGATAACACTGGTGTTTCCGTCATGTAGTAACTGCTAGGTTTAACTGTACAAAGCTTGATCGACACTATGAAACACATACAGACTTTGTGATGTTCGACTAATATTTTTATTGTGAATATTAATCATGAGGCTAAATAGGCAGTCCAACTGCTGCCCTGTACACCACAGAGCGAGGTCAGCATATCCAGGATATCTTCAGCTCTCTAAATTAATCCAGAGTTTCCCAGCTGGTCACATGAAACTGTCAGCAGCATCAAACTAATCTAACGGTCATCTACGAATCTAATTCATGGGTCATATCAATATTCTTTTACAGAAAATCATCCTTAATACTGCCAACTATTCCAGAGGTGTGAAAATCTACAGTATTAAAGAACATACAAATATACAAGTCTAATGCAACACTGTTGTAAAAGAGATGAACGCTTCAGGTTGTCGCAGATCAAAGTGGAACGAATGTGATCGGTTGAACAGGTGTTTGTGATCTGTGTTCTGTGTTATCTGCATTTCCATCAGTGTAAGAGACTCAGCAGCAGATTAGAATCGAGTATAATAACATTTATACATTTAACAAATCACCAAATTAATACACACAAGTTTCTGTGACAATGCCAGGCACTGTTTGCGCAGAGATTTTAGTAGAGCATGATGCTCATTTACAATACATTCCTCCATCATTCCCCCTTTTAAACACTTAGAACATGCTGTAAATAAAAGTCTGAAAGAAAACGTGGCACTTCCAGCTGATTTTAAACAGAAGCAATCAAACCTGCTCCAACAGTTTGAGTTTGTATTCTCTCAGCTGCAGATTCGCTGCTGTTTAAATGTTTGAGAGTAAAGATTACATATAAAACAAACGTCAAACATAGACTCAGTCTACGTACATATTTGATATGAGGCCATCAATTACAGTATCTGTGTCCTGTTTTAAGATCATATATGTAAAATTGTAGTCTGACCTGCGTCGATCCAGCCGCTCAAAGTCCGTGGTTACCATGGTTACTGCATAAAACGCTGTGAATTAAACAGCTGGCACTGCGGTAACTTACCAGCTACATAAGTGTTTATGTTTTTCATTGCAAAAGAACTGTCTGACTTGGTTAACTGAGGTTAACTTGGATAAATTATAGATTAGGAGCAATATACAGGGTGGGCCATTTATATGGATACACCGTAATAACATGGGAATGGTTGGTGATATTAAAGTCCTGTTTGTGGCACATTAGTATATGTGAGGGGGCAAACTCCTCAAGATGGGTGGTGACCATGGTGGCCATTTAGAAGTCGGCCATCTTGGATACAACTTTTGTTTTTTCAATAGGAAGAGGGCCATGTGACACATCAAATTTATTGGTAATGTCACAAGAAAAACAATGGTGTGCTTGGTTTCAACGTAACGTGTGCTTGGTTACGTTGGTTTCAACGTAACCAAGCACACGACCATTCGGTGAAAATGACAATCTGCGGATGCAACATCTGGAACACGGAGAGTGGAATGTATAAACAAATCTGACTGGTTAACGTAAAAAACAATTAAGCTAGAACACCGGGGCTGTGAGCTCGGTACACTCTGTCAGCTGACTGTTAGCGGAGCTAGCGACATCTCCGAAAACATCAGAGCAATTTTAATTAATTCATGAAAACAGCTGCAGGGGTTAGGACTGCCAAAATGGATTAACTGTGTCTATAATTAATTAAATGTGTCACTAATTAAATCAAATTTGAAATAAATAAACAGATAATTTATTAAATGTTTTAAATGAAATGAGTGGGCATTTAATAAAATATTTAAATATTTATTTAATTAATTAATTCAAATTTGAATTAATTATTGACACAATTAATTAATTATTTGATTTGGTGTCTTTAATTAGTTCATTTTGTCACTCCAGGCCCTCCATAGTTAATAAGATGCAGCTGATTATTTATAGCTCATAAAAATATGCAGTGTGTATGTAAATTATAAAATTATAGTCACAGTCAATGTGACATCATCATCCAAGTCCTTTTTTGAACCTTTCATTTTAATACTTTTGTCTCTGTCTTTCTGGTTTTTGGAGCTTCAGATGACTGAATTCAGAGAGACTGTGTTAAATTACCAAGAAGCTTGGTTAGCAACCACTGGATGTACTGGTGCAATATACAGACAGAGATACTTGTTAATTGATGCTAAACAAAACAAATTTCATGACATAAATTTCACTAAAGAAAAATGGCAATTAGCTGAAGTGAAGCATAAGTATATTAACAGCTTCAGCTGCAATGCGAACCCACTAGCTATTCAGGTACACAGCAGAATTTTTCACAGTTACTCAAATTTACTCTTATTTCCTGGTTTTGTGCTGATTATAACTAAACCTACAATAGACCCATTGCTTTGAGATGGTAAATGGTAGATGGCCTGTATTTATGTAGCGCTTTACTAGTCCCTATGGACCCCAAAGCGCTTTACACATTCAGTCATCCACCCACTCACACACACATTCACAAACTGGTGATGTCAAGCTACATTGTAGCCACAGCCACCCTGGGGTGCACTGACAGAGGCGAGGCTGCCGGACACTGGCGCCACCGGGCCCTCTGACCACCACCATTAGGCAATGGGTGAAGTGTCTTGCCCAAGGACACAACGACCGAGACTGTCCGAGCCGGGGCTCAAACCGGCAACCTTCCGATTACAAGACGAACTTCCAAGTCTTGAGCCACGATCACCCTAAAGATACCCTTTATTAGTTCAACATTTGGGAATTCAAATAACAAAGTTTAATAATGTTTTCACATCAGATCAGTATGGAATAAATTATAAGAGAGCTTCCAGTCAGTTCTGCAAATATAAGTTTTACATATTTATTTTAGCAGGTTATCATATTATTACCAAGGTATTACACAACCATTACTAATTGCTCATGGGCATGTCTTTATTTCCACATTATTACCCCCAGTTTTGGGGCTCTTATTATCCTATTACATAAATTTGAGTACAATATTACTCAGCTGTAACCACTGTTACTATGATGATATTACTCAGATATTAACTGGTTATTACTTCCAGAATGTAGTTGTAATACCTTGGAAATAACCACATAATTACATTCTGTTTCTGCCTTGTTACCCGACTATTACTACTTTACTACTGAGCTCTAATAGAAAGGCTACTGGTTGCACTTTAAGAGATATTAATCTGTCTCAATAATGTTTATTGATTTCTTTCCACAGTTTGACATAGGGGGACCGCTCATGACCAAAAAAGAGTCAGTCTGGGTCCAGAATGGACTTCTCGGTTATACCTTATGTGGTATTTTGGGAAGACCTTCAGTGTTCACTCGTGTATCCCAGTACCACAAATGGATCAGCGACACAGTCACAGGGACTCCACCAGGCTTTGTTCCTGTCACCACCCCAGGCAGTTCAACATCACCAACCACTAAACTCACCACTCTCCCTACAACTTCCCGCAATATGTGACAGTGTGTTAGACAGTGTTGAAAACCTGATCTACTTCACTCATTTCTCTTCAGTCTGTGTTCTTGTTGTTTTGCTGCACATATTTGCTGGAACTGGTAAAATGTAGATTAACACATTTGCTCTGTTCCATAATTACATGCAAACATGAAAAATGTTAAACAATTTTCCCTTTTTTGCCCTTTTTGTTTTCATGAAAAACTTTTAAGGTGAATGTTACACTTTTTACTCCACACTGTAAAAAAAGAAAAATCCATAACAAAATCATGCCCTGGGAATTTTCTGCTGGGACATTTTCTGATTTTTTTTACAGAAGTTTACAGGCTTTTCTGTTATATTGGAAAATTTTGTAGACTTACAGTATGTTTTCTATATCATTAACAAACATTGTCGTTAACAATAAAATGTTTATATCACTCACTTACTTTTCCCTCCCGTTGGGGTTCTTGCTCCCACAATGCATTGCAACAGTGAAGAAATAGGGAAAAATTGTTTCGCAATTATACAGCACATTGTATTGTATTTTTACAAAAAAAAACAAACAAAAAAAAAACGCTATGGTTAATAGAAAACACAAAGTTTGTGACTGTCAATAAGAATTCAGACCCTTCTTAAATAATTCTGTGGAGTGAAATGTAAAATGTTACTATCACACATGGGCTTATTTCTGCTGTTTGCTCAAAATTTTTTGCAACTCAAAAAAATATTTTCAATTTTTTTGTGACGTGATGTTTTCAGATGCTTAATAGAACTATAATTAAGGAAACATTTTATTTTCACCAATTGCAAACAGCAGAAGAAGCAGGAAACATATCCTATCCTATCATATCCTGTTAACATCTGAAATTAGGTTAAATATGATTCTTCCAATGGCCACCAGGAGGCGATTCAGATTGTAGAAGAAACAATTTGAAGATGATGTTACTGATGATTTGCTCACAGAGCTGACAAGTTTATGGTTTATATAATTCAGCATTTTTTTTTAAATAAAACATGAAATCATATGATAAGATATGATCCCTGAAAAGTGAAAAAGGAAGATAAACAGGATCAATTTTACCTTGGGACTGACAAGTCGTCAGCCTGTAAGTATGCTTCTTTTCTCATTTTGATCAATCCTCTAACCCTTCTCAACTGCAGGGCCAGAAACTGAATCGACTATTAAAGAGATCCTAATACATTAGACCGTTCTGTGTTTAGTAGCTACTAAGCATCAGCAAAAAAGCAGTACAGGACAAGCAAACTGCTCCCTGTGTGGATTATGGGACACTCACTGAAACTCTAGTGTTTTTGGAGTTTGGGATTTTGTTTTTTAGTTGTCTGACATTTTTCAAAATGTTTCACTTTCATCTTATACATGAAGGTCAATGAAGCGAACATATCTGGCTCCTCGCCCACTTAAAAAACATATTTGCAAAAAGGGTGCATACAAGAACATAGTAAAACACTTAAATGTGAAGCAACATTTATTTATGAACATTTTCTTGACCGCTGCTTGGTGAAGGCTTCTTGATGCATGCCCAATCGTCCAGAAGAGCAAATCCCAGAAAGCTGATTCTGTTCATCGGGACATAGTGGAAGAAATCTTTCACTCATCCATCAGTAAACACAATGTCCAGATGAAGAGAGTTAGCTTGGTGGGACTTCTGTAAGGTGTTAATAAACTCTGAAATGATTTACTGTGACTGAACATTTATATTCTTCTTCAAACACTTAGGTTCATTCACTGAATTGAGCGCGTAGACACCCAAATACAGGTTGGGGTGTTTCATGACAAGGTATTTGATGGGCTGGTTTCTATGAAAGAGTCGAGCAGACAGCTGCAAATGAAAAGAAAAGCGAGGATATGTTTGAAGCCAGCTTTAAAGGACAACAGCAAGAATAACGTGTAAATCTACTCAAAACAAAATATGTTGACGTAGAAGAACCTCACTGTTGTTGTGACTTCACACTGTATGACTAAAATTGAATTGAATTGAATACAAATTGTAAATATATAAAATGATGTAAAACCACTACTACTGGTGGTACACCTTAGTTTTTTTTTGTATGTAATTTGTCATATATTTAATTAAAAAAAAATTAAATGCAGATTTTGAAAAAATAAACTGCAATAAGGTCATTTAAAAAACCATAAAACTTCAACAACTGGGATAAATTTCTCATTGGATCCCTCTATAATGCTAATGTCCAGTATACCATTTACTACCACTGTCCAACATTTATAATAGAGTAGGTTGGGTTTTGGATATAACACAAAGATGGTTGATTGTCTAAAAAGAACTCGTCATCACTTGTGCCAGTCTTAGGTGAGCAGGGTATTTGATCAAATATGGTGCCACCATTTAAATGCCACTGATGTCTACAAATCCAACACAACACCAGCCTCAACATTTAGAACAACAATTGAACTTAATGATGTTTGGGTTTCATCAACTTATGACCGTTAGTTTCAGTGTTATGACCACAGGCCCCACAGATAAGTCATGAAATTTCCTCACTATTAAATATTTTACAGCCAACTGTTAGTGGTATTAAGACAAAGTGTAATCAACTGTGAATGACAGCAACTCAGTCATGAAGTAGTATGGTTGGGCTGCAAATTTTAAAGCCAACATGATAAACTTTAACCAGCCAATCAAGTGGAAATCCAGCTTTTTAGATCCAATTCAAATCAAATCACTCAAAAAGATCCTCTGGAAAAGAATAGAGTTTATTAAACAGAGTTATATGAACAGCAAAACAGTACATCACAACACACAAAAGAGCAAGGCAACACATAGCAAAGCAAATCCCAGGATGTAGAGCCCACAAACAGCAGAGCCACACAAAGCCACAGACAGAAAAAGCTAGTGGGGGCATATGTGACCCTTCCTTTATAGGAGTTCACAACCCCTCGTCTTGCGGCTGGGTAACTTTCCATCCCTTGCCTTTGTACTTATAAGAGGTTTTACGTTTAAACTGTAGCTATTTTTCCAATCCATCATTTTAAGGGTTTTTTTTGACAGTTTTATGTCCAAAGTGAGTTCAGAAGTTCAGAAACAACGCTGCACTAAGGTCTAGCAGGACAAGCACAGAGATGAGTCCACTGTCAGAGGCCATAAGAAGATCATTTGTAACCTTCACTAAAGCTGTTTCTGTGCTGTGATGAGCTCTGAAACCTGACTGAAACTCTTCAAATAAGCCATTCCTCTGCAGATGATCTGTTAGCTGTTTGACAACTACTCTTTCAAGGATGTTTGATATGTGTGATGGTAATTTATTTTTCCTTAGTGCACTGATCACATATTCTGACAATAGCATGTATAACTTGGTTATATGAAGTAGCAGGACTATAGTGAAATCACATAAGAACAGGACAGTCAGCAAAACATGTCCTTATTTGGTTATGATGGGTTATTTGGTTATACCTTAGCTCATCCTGCACATGAGTCCTGACCTCAACCCGACAGAACACCTTTGGGATGAATTAAAGCTGACACTGTGAGCCTAGCCTTCTCTTTCAACATCAGTGTCTGACATCACCAATGTGCTTCTTGAAGAATGATCAAAGATTCACATAAACCCTAAGAAAAAAATGTTTCTTAGGGGCAGGCCGGCTCTGGTTCATGTTATACTGTTTATACACGAACACCTGCTGCTGTGCAGCTGTTGTTTTATAAGCCGATAATTTGTACTAATGGGTAGTATGGGCAGTTTTGTTTTATGACACCTTGGTGATTATTATGAGTTATGACTTTTAAACAGTACAAACCGTTCAAAGTTTGAAAATCCCATAATTAGAGAGATTTGTTGTATATTTTTGGCAGTGGAACCCATTTTAAATCCTAAAGGTCAAGAAAATTAACTATTTCTTACCTTAAGACTCACAAAACAGCCATTATTTCTTGTCTTTTCTGAGTTTACCTCAGCCATAGACCTGTCAAAAAAGACAGTAATGAAGATGGATGATAAGCTCTTTTTGGAAAGAGTTCTCAAAATGTAACTGTGTTAACTATCATATAGGAAGCAAAACTGTAAACTGACATATTGATTGAAACACCACATGATAATTTAATCATGTGGTCTAATAATCATGTTTTTTGGAAGGTTGCGTAACACAAGGAGGAGGAGCAGGTGGCTCCTCTTTAATAAACGGGGCTCAGCGGCGCCGGAATAGAATTTTTTTCAATGACATTTGATAAAAACTATTTTCCCATTAAAATGTGTGTGTGCATGAAAATACTTTGTTAATCGCTTTGTTTGACTTCATAAATAAAGCCAAGAATAAACATTTATAGTGGGGTTTATAAATTGCATAGGGAGGAGTAAGGCTTTATATAATATGGCTTGTGGATTTATTAATACCTTCCTAATTCTTAATATTGTGTGATGACTATAAAGTGTTATAATCTTAAAACATTTAAATAGTAACAAGGAAGCAGTTTAAAAGCTCCCAGAGCTGTCTATGCCAGAAGTGTGTTTGGCAGCAGTTTTCAGTTTTGCACTTTACTCGTTTTTACAAAACCCCATGTGAGTGATCATACAAAAGTATAAGTAACAATTAGTAACCATTCTATGCATTCAATAAGAAAGAAAGTTCACGAGACCTGGAAACCATTGGTAACGAGAGCACTTGGAGCGTGCAACTACCCCCAAAGGGCAAAGGGCTGCAGTCATGGCTTGTGTTGTACAGCTCTCTCCGAGCACTTTTATGTGACGTATTAATCAATATGGTTTCTTGAAATGTTTTTTCCAACGTCAACTTTGACCTTGGGTGCTAACAGTGAAGATCAAGGTCAAATGCTTAGCCAAACTAGGCGGTGACTAGCTAGTTTGGCTGAGTACCTAGTTTTGGCTAAGCATTTGGAAGTTTGCGTCATGATCCTGGGTCTGTGACCCAGTGTTTTCTGTTCTGTATTATTAATCTTTGATTTCTTGACGTATCTTTGTTTATTCTTACGTTTTGGTTCTGTGTTTCCCCTCTAGTGTAGTCAGGTCTGTGTTTAACCCGCTTCTCTGAGTCTGTGTCTTTGCGTGTGTGAGTTTCCTGTTTTACTTTGAAGGTCCGTGTCTGATGTCAGTGTATTCAATTTACGTTTCCCCTGTCCTGTCATGTCTGATTACTCCCAGCTGTGTCCTCCTTCTGTGTCTCATTCCCTCGTTATCCCTCTGTGTATTTAAGCCTTGTGTCTGCCTCTGTTAGTTGCTGGTTCATCTGTGTTATTTCCCTGCATCACCCTATGTTGTTTCCCCGAGTCTCCCTGCGTCTCCATTTCAGGTCTGTATGTGTTAGTTTTTCCTAGTTTAGTTAATCTTACGTTCTGCACTTGCCACCTCCTTTGCTGTTTGTACCTTCACCGTCACAATAAAGCTCACTCTCATCAAAGTCAGTGCTTGCATCTTGGGTCCTACTTCCAACCTCCACTCGTCTGCCACTGCGGGCGTGACAGTTTGAACTAGAGCAATAAAGTTTTTACTGATTTTCACATTTTCACCTGATTTTCACCTCAATTTGGATTTTTTTCTGAAGTATTTTTATTCATCTTTAGGCATAAAAAATGAATAAAAAAAACTTAAGAAGAAAATCCTGATTGAGGTTGTCATAATTCATGCATGACAGGGCTAAATAACAATAATTACAATGAAACATGTCATACATCTATAGTAACATTAAACAACTAGTGGGTGGCAAGGTATGGAGTGACACATCAGTGTCCAATGTAGTGGTTTATGTGCAAGTATACCATCAACACTGACACAAATACAAGAAAGCAGCTGTGCACTGTAGTGACCACTATGCGTGAAAGGGTTAAATATTAACTGTGCCTATCTCCCTCCATAAGTTGGTTCTTGTGCAGTATGTAACCTGTGACAGGTTGAACTGTTCATGTGAGGTAAGTCGGTAAGAGCTTATCTCCAAACCATAAAGAGCAGAGTAGTTTGGACTTTGTGACTAAGTGAAGTTTGCGATATTAATACTTTTATTTGTTGTGCCAGTTTTCATTAAAACTGTTCATGTGTGTCTGCTTTGAGTCCTTTGAAAACAAAATGAATCCAAGTTATAGAACAAAGCAGTGTTAAAAGGTGTCTTCTTTCCCTTAAAGTGTGCATAACGAATACAGACAGAATGCTACTACACACATAACGTCCTGAGAGGAGAAAAGAAAAACTGATCAGGTCTGTTACAGTCTGTTAAGGAGTTGGGTGGAGAATTTGGTTTAAACATTACACAAGATTTTAGGAAATACATGAATCATTGTTCTCAACAAAAACCACAAAGACCAACAAGTCTGACTAGATTGTTTGATGAAGCCCTGATAACTTATAGAAGTGGGCGGAGCTGAACATATTATTTAGATAAACCTGAAACAGTTTCAGATAACGATGGCTCTCCAACAGTTTGTGTGCTGTTTCACTGTGGTGATCATTTCCTTATGCAAAGGTAAGAAAAAAGTTTATTTGTCTTCAGATATTTTCTCATTACTGAGGTTATATCAGGGTGGAAGAAGAGTAACTACAGCGAGAGTAACTGCATATTTCACATCTGATCCTCCCTCAAACCTGTATTACAAAGAAACAACACCAATGAGTTTACATTAACTATCTTCTCTGTTTTCTTATTTGTCTGGTATCAGTATTGATATGATAAATAATGCATGTACTGCAATAACAAACATAAACAAAGAGTATAACATTATTAAGTAGTCAGTGAGAAAAATTGTGAGCTCAGAATTATTTTATAAGTTGCAGCGTAGTGAGATCATTTTGTGAAATCAATCACTTGAATAAATAATTTCATCTATTCGCTTTCTCACAAATGCAAATGATCACCTTGTTTAAAATGTTTGTCTCTGTTTTTCTTTTCAGGTTGTCATTCAGAGCAGCCGGTAAGCATCCAAACACATTTTACTATTCTTCAAGTTTTGTGTTTTTGAGTTATTTCTTTCTCTCAGCTGCACAGTAATTGGAAAACACACAGAGTAAACATGTTCTTATCTGGTTATGATGGGTTATTTGGCTCATACCTTGTACCTTAGCTCATCCTTCGATGAGCTAAGGTACAAAGGTATGAGGTAAGATACTGATAAGATAATCTTTATTAGTCCCACATGTGGGAAATTTGTTTTGTCACAGCAGAAAATGGACAGTGCAAAGTTATATAGCAAAAATTAGAGAACACTGGAATAGAATAAGAATAATATACTGTACACAACTGTACAGAATAGAATAAAATAAAATATACAATAGGATAAAAATAGAATACAAATGCTATATACAACTGAGTAAAAATACAACTTTGTCAGAGAAGAGTATTGCACTTAGTCTTATTGCACATGTGTGGATGTGTGGGTTTGATCAGCTGCAAAAGTCTTTGTGGAGTTTGACAGCCGTGGGAGGAAAGACCTGCGAAATCTCTCCATCCCACATCGTGGGTGCCGCAGCCACTGAAGGAGCTGCTCAGTGCTGTCAGAGTCTCCTGCATGAGGTGGGAGATGTTGTCCAACAGGGATGACAGCTTAGCCGCCATTCTCCTGTCACTCACCACCTCCACTGGGTTCAGAGGGCATCCTAGAACAGAGCTGGCCCTTCTGATCAGCCTGTTCAGTCTCTTCCTGTCCCCAGCAGAGATGCTGCCGTCCCATCAGACCACACCGTAGAAGATGGCTGAGGCCACCACAGAGTCATAGAAGGTCTTCAGGAGTGGGCCCCCCACACCCCCATCAGCGACCTCCAGAACTGACATTTTCTGCACGTACCAGCACGCGCACATGCACGCTCATTCACGCGCGTTCACTCATCCGAAAAGTGACACCTCCCGCCTGTTTTATCCTAACAACATGGGTAAGCCTTATAGAAAGACTTTGTTTTTAGACAGGCGCCCTGAAACGGCAAATTGCGTGTTTTACAAGCAGATTTTCATGGGTTAGTTAAGCCGAACTTGCGGCTTTCCAACACATACCCCAAGGTCTGTGCTTATGACGCCGTGTATCTCGAGAAATGGGGGAGATGGAGTCTTTCAGGATGGGGGAGGGGCGGAGCCATAAAGTCTGATAAGAGCCAGCGAACTCTTTCCTTGGGGTTAAGCCTGACACCTACGAACATGTTCGTTATTTTGTGTATTTGACCGTCTAAATTTCAAATTGTTTAGACAAAATACGCATTGACTTTCGATGCCATCTTTAAAACATAGACGTGCAATACATTATTTAATTTTGTTTGTCAACTGCTGTGTGTATTTTGGTTTTCAGTGTGAATTTGTACAAACAGGAATTACTTTTGTAAATGCAGGATCAAATTTTTTTAATGGTGCTTTTTAGACACTGATCTGAAAGATAAATGTTTGTGTTAGAAGCAGCTTTGCTGGATTTGTTTTTAACTTGTTGAAACATAGTGTGAAACTTTTTTCTTAATTCAGTATTTTTACAGGTTTGAACTGTGTGGTCTTTCTGTCTTTCTGGAAAATGTAGGCCAACTTGTGAAAGGAGAGCGTGCACTGCGCTTCAGAACTGCCAGCTTTGCTCGTTCATGCGTCCTCTGTTGATAAAACGGATTTTTTTATGGATCTTAATGTTTAGAGACAATAGCGAAGGTACTGACCTGTGTGTCTCTTTAAACTGTAGATGTTTAATTCTAAGGCTACATATGATTTATGTCCCACTGAGTCTGCTTGGCATATGCTGTGTATAAAGGCTCTGGGCGTAGAGGCGGCTTTCGCCTGATTAATTTATTACAATTTCAGTTTCTGGGAAGTTTTCAGTTTTCCCTCCTGTGTGTATGAACAGTACGGTTGGTGCAAGGGTTTTGTTGTTGTTGTTTATTTGTGAAACTGAGCGTGGTTGTGGACAATTCCGACTGCACTGTTTGATTTGAGTTTATTGTTGGATCCCTTTCTTTAATTGTTAATTCTCTGGGAGCAGTGAAGACCCAGACTAGGACTTACAAGTTTTGCCGTGCCCCAGTGGACAGTGCGAGGTTGTCCTGCAGATCCCAGCATGAAAGCTGAGGGACCAGCCAGCCGATGGAAAGACCGGTTGATGCCTGGACGTGCGTTGGAGCCGATTTTGCTACCCGCACAGAGCGCTTTTAACAGTCGGGCGTTGCTTATGCAAAAGAGAAAAGCAACAATACAGCGTGTTTCTCTGCTCCAAGACATCCGCGGTTCTTTCACACGGTAAGCATGTCTGTTATAGCATGCGCTTCATAAATGTCTGTCTGTCAGCGCAAATTATTCAAACCGTGTTTAAAACGTGACTCATTTGTTGTCCAAAAACATTTCCTCTAAATTCGCAAAATTACTGATTTAAAAATATATATTTTCAAGTTTTTAGCTGGATCTCAAACATATGACAGACTTTTGAGTATATTTATATAGCAAAATAAATCACAATGGTGTAACCATGTTAAATAAACGATGCCCAAGTGTGCACCAATGCACTCGAATGCAAGCCTCTAAACTGTATGTTGATAAGTGCATGAAGCGTACCTCTATAGCTGAAACGAGTCTGTATCCATAATTTGTGGATCTACTGATTTGTTTTAATGTGGCACCTTTTTTTTCCACAAACTGCAGATGATGAAATCCTCTTTATTTGATAAAGTGCCCTTAAACTATTGTTGCTCATACTTACTGAGTTCCCCGGCTACTTCTTTACTATGTCAGTAAACTTTTTTGAACAAGAAAGGTACGATAGATTTAAAGGCAAAAAAATGGAATGAATTTTATGTGACTTTTCATATTAATTCCAACAAAGAGTGAAAATCCAAAAGCTGCAGCAATCCTTTGTATTAATGATCTGTGTGTGTGTGTGTGTGTGTGTGTGTGTGTGTGTGTGTGTGTGTGTGTGTGTGTGTGTGTGTGTGTGTGTGTGTGTGTGTGTGTGTGTGTGCTCTCACAGAAGGAAGGTCATAGCAGGAACTTTTTTTGAATGCATTTCAATCAGCTTTTTCCTTTTACAAGACGTGTAGTTCATACATTGGAATAAATGTATTCTTTTTTCGACACTTTATAAATACGAAACTAAAGATTTTGAGTTCATGCACATTGTGAAACAAGAATCTAAATATTTGTGTCACAATGATTTCTTTAAAAAACATGTTTATGGGGATAATGTGACAAATCCTTTGTGGTCACAATTAATGATCAACGGTAATTGAAGAGGAAGCTTGAACCCAGGCTCTGGACATTTTCATGACAAGTGTCAGCGCAGACATCTACTAGTGAGACAACATGTTTTCATCATAAAGATTTTGATATGAAGCATCAGCAGCACGTTAAAGTGTCACTTCAGTAATGTTGCTGGGAGAAAGAAGTGTTGACTCATGTTTTTAAATAGATGACTCAAAACACTAAACTCTAATTTCAGGGGTTTATTTTAAATTTAAAGAATATAACAGCTGGTAAGATGATGAGTTTTACTTCTCACTGTGCGTGTTATGTTGTAGTATCCATTTATCATGTATGCTACTTTGCTCTGTGAACTGTAAAATGTTTCATTGTATTCATGAAATAAACCAGAATTTCACCGTCTGCATCTTTTACTGTTTTTCTGATTTTGTTCACCCCAAGTTGACAAAACCCACAGACATCCAGAGTTAACTCACTAACAATGTGAAGAATATATCGATATATTCTTCTAAGAAAGTTCACGAGACCTGGAAACCATTGGTAACGAGAGCACTTGGGCGTGCAACTACCCCCAAAGGGCAAAGGGCTGTAATCATGGCTTGTGTTGTACAGCTCTCTCCGAGCACTTTTATGTGATGTATTAATCAATATGGTTTCTTGAAATGTTTTTTCCACGTCAACTTTGGCCTTGGGTGCTAAAGTGAAGTTTGAACTAGAGCAATAAAGTTTTTACTGATTTTCACATTCAGTGTTTCGTTCACTTTGACCTTAATCCGATTTAAATCAGCTCGAGATGTTATTGGTGTTTACCATCACGCAAAGTTTGAAAATGATTATCTGATCAATGATTAAGCCTGTCATGCATGAATTATGACAACTTCAATTGGGATTTTTTTCTGAAGTATTTTTATTCATCTTTAGGCATAAAAATGAATAAAAATACTTAAGAAGAAAATCCTGATTGAGGTTGTCATAATTCATGCATGTTTAAAACTAAATAACAATAATTACAATGAAACATGTCATACATCTATAGTAACATTAAACAACTAGTGGGTGGCAAGGTATGGAGTGACACATCAGTGTCCAATGTAGTGGTTTATGTGCAAGTATACCATCAACACTGACACAAATACAAGAAAGCAGCTGTGCACTGTAGTGACCACTATGCGTGAAAGGGTTAAATATTAACTGTGCCTATCTCCCTCCATAAGTTGGTTCTTGTGCAGTATGTAACCTGTGACAGGTTGAACTGTTCATGTGAGGTAAGTCGGTAAGAGCTTATCTCCAAACCATAAAGAGCCGAGTAGTTTGGACTTTGTGACTAAGTGAAGTTTGCGATATTAATACTTTTATTTGTTGTGCCAGTTTTCATTAAAACTGTTCATGTGTGTCTGCTTTGAGTCCTTTGAAAAACAAAATGAATCCAAGTTATAGAACAAAGCAGTGTTAAAAGGTGTCTTCTTTCCCTTAAAGTGTGCATAACGAATACAGACAGAATGCTACTACACACATAACGTCCTTAGAGGAGAAAAGAAAAACTGATCAGGTCTGTTAAGGAGTTGGGTGGGGAATTTGGTTTAAACATTACACAAGATTTTAGGAAATACATGAATCATTGTTCTCAACAAAAACCACAAAGACCAACAAGTCTGACTAGATTGTTTGATGAAGCCCTGATAACTTATAGAAGTGGGCGGAGCTGAACATATTATTTAGATAAACCTGAAACAGTTTCAGATAACGATGGCTCTCCAACAGTTTGTGTGCTGTTTCACTGTGGTGATCATTTCCTTATGCAAAGGTAAGAAAAAGTTTATTCTTCTTCAGATATTTTCTCATTACTGAGGTTATATCAGGGGTGAAAGAAGTATGAGACTAATTAGAGGTACAAATGTGACTATTCTAAATGAAATGTTTCACCTGGATACAAGGAAATAGTCCATTTAGCATTAATGTCATTCAGAGTCATATCTATTATTAAAATTTAATCAAAGAAAGTCAGTCAGTCACTGGACTGCTTCATTTTCACAGTGACATAAACTAATTTATGCTCTATTCAATCAGTTTCTCTCTTTTATAAAGTGCAGATGTTTCATGTTCTCATGTTCGTTAGTTTACTTTGTCATGTCGGTTATTTTTTTTTTGCAGTTCAGCAAGAGTAACTGCATATGTCACAGGTTACTGTGACATATGCAGTTACTGATGTTATACATGTTAGACACATTTTATGGTCTGGCTTTTAACTCACATTGACCTAAACAGTTTGGTTTTAACAGCCTTGTTGTTGTTGTTGTTTTAGTTGTTTTTATTGACGTATTTTAGTTATTTATTTGTTTTCTATATTTTATTGCATCATTGTTGTGCGTTTTATTTATTTTAGTGGCATTTACATTGTTAAGCATTTTGTGCAGCATGGACTGTTTGGAAATGTGCTATATAAATAAATTTGACCTTATTCTGATTTTTGATTATTTATGTTTTTGAGTAAATTGTGAGAACATTTGTGAATTATTTTATCAGGAACACTCAGGTTAAAGTTTCATGTCAAAATTAACAACAGAGGTGACTGAGTTGCCGTTTGACTTGGCAAAGATACAAATGAAAGAATTACTGGTAGGTTAATGTTTAAAGGTTTTAAAACAATCAATATTACAACGTTCTGTTTATTATGTGCTTGATTCTTGAAGAAAGAACAAATTACTGCCTACTTTTACTTTTTTTCTCTCACAAATTGATGTCACCACCTGCATTGAGCTCATATAAAGAAAATAAATATGTCTTCACTGGTTGTGCTGAATTCAGTAAGACTTTACAATAACCACATTTATTAAAGTATAATTTTTTATTAAATGTTAAACAGTTAATTTCATTAACTGCTTAATAATTGGGGTTCATAAGTTTGGTTTACAGTGTCAAATTAAACCTGCACATGATTCTTAAATTGCATTAAATTATACCTATAAGAGGTCCCGCCCTCCATCAGAGGATACTTTGCATGTGACACTGAAGCAGAGCTCTGTTTGAATGCTTGAGACTGAAGAAGTTGTCCTCAGTGTGATCAGCTGATCATTAAAAACAAACAACACCCAAGAGTTTACATTAACTATCTTCTCTGTTTTCTTATTTCTCTGTTATCAGTGTTGATATGATAACTAATGCATGTACTGCAATAACAAACATAAACAAAGAGTATAACATTATTAATTAGTCGGTGAGAACAATTGGAAGCTCAGAATTATTTTATAAGTTGCAGCGTAGTGAGATCATTTTGTGAAATCAGTTATTTAAATAAATAATTTCATCTATTCGCTTTCTCACAATTGCAAGTGATCACCTGGTTTAAAATGTTTGTCTCTGTTTTTCTTTTCAGGTTGTCATTCAGAGCAGCCCGGTAAGCATCCAAAGACATTTTCACTATTCTTCAAGTTTTGAGTTTTTTCCTTTGAGTTTTTTCAGTTGTACAGTAATTGGAAAACATACAGAGTAATATCCACATTTGTTTAAGTGACAAAGACTCAGTGTGCTGTGTTTTGTTGTTTCTTTAAACTATACTAAATTATTTTGTGCTGTAAAATGACAGTTTCTATTGTTTCATTTTCTATTGTCCTGATACAGAGAACCCCTCTGTTTCAGTAAAATGCAAATTTCCATTTCCATATTAATAAAATGGACGACCAGTTCAGTATATAATGTGTAAACAGCACTGTTCAGACTTGCAGTTGGTTTCAGTTTATAAATGTTATAAACGTCCACATGAATGCTGGCACTCACGATTTCCCAGAAGAGCGTTGCATAGCTCAATGTTATTAGTCATCTCTGAGTGGTTTTACTCACTGTTTAACTGTCGTCCCTTTGTTTACTCAGCATGTGGCAGCAGGGCTGTGAAGAGCAGCAACATCACAGGAGGTCAGCATGCAACACCAGGAAGTTGGCCCTGGTACGCTGAAGTAAACTCTCTTTTTGGAGGGTCTCTAATCACCGACCAGTGGGTGCTGACAACTGCATCCATCACACTATTGTGAGTCACTGCTGCAACTTTACACTTTTGTAGAATATAAACCTGAATTGAATTTACATTCCTCTCTCATTCTTAAACCTCTTCACCCATTAAAATATAAAAACTTAAAGTTACGCTTTTAAAATGTAAAATAAATTCATAAAACTTAACAGTCAGTTTGAAGATTCAGACATTTTATTGTGCAAATCACCAAAACTATTTCCACTAAACTGTTCTTTATTCTTCCATTTCAATCTAATAAAATAAATCGAAACAATTTAAAAAAGAAATTAAAAACAGAAAAATAATATTCTTGCACACACGTTTCCACAGATCTTAAACCAGACGTGGAGGTTATTTCTGAGACTGGTAGAACTTCATTTTTCATTGAGCCTATTGTTTGCTTGGTTGTTACTTCTTCAGACCTCTGTTTGAATTTTGAGCACTTATTTTTTTTTTTTCTGTTAGATTGCAGTGTAATATTTTGATTTATGGTTTATATTTCTTTAAACTTTTATGTTGTGCAAAGGTCTTGAGCGACCCATATATTTACCAATATAAAGTTTTTCTTTTTTTAAGTGCTTTGTGGGCTTCATGAAGGTTTATTTCAAGTTGTTCTTTGGACATTGGATGCTTTGAAATTATTTTCAGTCCAGTCCTTGTACCTGAAAAGGGAATGTTTTTTTAAGCACTTGTAACTCTCGCTTAAATATTCTGTAATTTATACAAAGACTATTTTTAAACATTTTGGAATTCCAGTTTTGCCTCATATATCCTCATCTCGATTACTGCTTTATATACTTGTCATTCACAACTTCGATA
Organism: Oreochromis aureus; assembly: GCF_013358895.1. NCBI lineage: Eukaryota > Metazoa > Chordata > Actinopteri > Cichliformes > Cichlidae > Oreochromis > Oreochromis aureus. Next base: position 35,743,008 of record NC_052944.1, read on the forward strand.
TGTTCCCATAAATAAGAAAAGCCTGTTTAATTAAATTAAATTTGCTTTAACATCACTACCCACCACACCTTTATGATTTTCTAATAAACTAAACATGAGAAATGATAAGTTACTCCTATTTCCATTCAGTAACATACACCAGAAGCCAATCATCCTACATTCAACTGTTGTCATCAACTTAAATCTACCCAAATCTCCATGTACAGCCCAGTTTGCCGCATTTTTATTTAACTTATGAAGCTTCTTCAAACATTTAACATGGAAAGTTTCATGAAGTCTATTCATGGCCCCACACCTCTGACCCGTACAAAAATATACAGTTTGTAGGACCATCAGGTCAAACAACTGTACCTGAGTCTCAACAGATAGTCCAGATCTGTAGCTTTAGTTAACAAACTATAGTTTTTCTAAGCCTGTCCTACTTGTTTATTAGCCTTTTTTATGTGATTATTGTAATTAAATGTAACACCAAGATAAACATAATCATCCATGTGTGTGTGTGTGTGTGTGTGTGTGTCTGTGTGTGTGTCTGTGAAGTGATTTCAGTAGCATAGAGGTGTATCTGGGCCGCCACAGCAAGTCAGGTTCGAACCCAAATGAGGTGAATCGGTCAGTGGTCAACTTCACCTGCCATCCTGAATTCAACTCGTCGACTCGTGAGAACGACATTTGCCTTCTGAAGCTGTCGGCTCCTGTGAATTTCACAGACTACATACAGCCGATCTGCTTAGCCTCAGAAAACAGCACTTTCGACAATGAGACCAGCAGCTGGGTCATCGGTTTTGGTGACGATGGTAAGTTATAAAATATTTAATTGCTTTTACACATTTGTGCTTAGAAAGGCCTGATCTATGAATTCCCTCCAATTAGGTAACGATTCACTCGCCAACACCCTGCAGGAGGTAAGAATGAAAATAGTGGAAAACTTTAAGTGCAAATTCATCTATGAAGACTACTTTAGGATCGCCGTTGTGACAGAGAACGAGATCTGTGCTGGCTTCGAGGCTGGAGGCATTGATCCATGTCAGGTAAACACATCTTCTTGTTTATTTGTCATGTAATCTGTTGTTGACTGTCACAGTCATAATCTATTATTTTTATTTTGGTTTATTGTTTTGCTGTAGTTGTCCATAAAAATGTATATTAATCATTATTATTAGTTATTTTTATAGCTAATTAATTTCCCATCATGAAACAACGTCCTTTAATAATTTTGTGAAAATTTCTCTCTATGGTTTAATGGTTTTCTTTATTTGTACTATTTTCTACATTGTAGATAGATACTGAAGACATCAAATATAAGAAGCAAGATAAATGGAAAATATGTAGCAAAGAAAGAAATGATAAATAACTCTAAATATGTTTTATATTTTAGATTCCTCAAAGTAGCCACCCTGTGCTTTGTTGACAGCGCTCCAAACCATTGGCCTTCTTTCAATAAGCTTCCTGATGTAGTCACCTGAAATGGTTTTCACTTCACAGGTGTGCCATGTCAGATGAGATGAGATGAGATAGCCTTTATTTGTCAGTTGCAAGTCTTTTGCCCACAACCGAGATGACAGACCTTGCCGACTGTACATACAATACAAACATCACATTGGGGAGACAGGTCAGGCCAGGTAGCAAGGAAAAAAACATTGAAATATGTAACACAAAAGGATAATACAGGAATGCACAGATATCAACACACCATAACACAATAAACACAGAGAAGCAACACGGGAGAGTGTTCCAGTGTGTACATCTGATCTGGGACCGCTGCAATCTTGACTGCGCCTCCAACTGACCCGATGTCCACATCAGAGGGAGGTAAGCGTTGGAGGTGGCGTTGGGTAGGGAGGGTGGGTAGGGAGGGTGATGCGTCAGTGAGTGCTTATCAGTATCAGTGTATGTATGTGTGTGCGTGTCCATAGTTCAGCTGAGACAGTGTCCTTTGCCCTGCCAGGCTAAGTAAACAGTCTTCCAGCCAACCCAGGTGGCCTTGCATGGAATGGGAAGGAACAGACTCAACACAGCCATTATCAGGGAGTTTTTGTTCAGCTCCAGCCTTGAGCCCACAGCTGGTGCCGAAGGGGTAGCTGCATTATGATGGTGATTTTTCTTTTACAAGCAACTCATGACAATTTCAAGCTGTTTTTAACACTCCGACACTGGTCTCCCGTTGGATAGCTGTGAGTTCTCCATGATGTTATTAGCCGTCGATTCCGTGATCTTGTCACTCTTTTGCTCACAGAGCAGATTCTGAGACCTCACGACCACAGCCAACTGATCTGTGATGTATTCCAGCTTCCGCCCAGAGGTGTTGTTCTGAGCAGATTCTTCCCTGATGTATCCCAATATCCGCTCAGAGATGTTATTCTGAGTATTCACTGCAGCCGCAAGCGCCTCCAAGCTCTTAACCATGCTACCTTCCGTGAGCCCATTCTGAGAAGTCGCGCCTCGTCCCATCGATTCAATCCCAGTGGGCAGCCTTTGGGGGGTTTGAACAGCCGGTTCCGCTTTCTGAATTCTCCGATAAGCCAGGGCCAGGCCAGCTCCGATCAGCAAGAACCCTGTTATCATGGTTCCGAATAGGCAGATATTATTAATCTTTGATTTCTTGACGTATCTTTGTTTATTCTTACGTTTTGGTTCTGTGTTTCCCCTCTAGTGTAGTCAGGTCTGTGTTTAACCCGCTTCTCTGAGTCTGTGTCTTTGCGTGTGTGAGTTTCCTGTTTTACTTTGAAGGTCCGTGTCTGATGTCAGTGTATTCAATTTACGTTTCCCCTGTCCTGTCATGTCTGATTACTCCCAGCTGTGTCCTCCTTCTGTGTCTCATTCCCTCGTTATCCCTCTGTGTATTTAAGCCTTGTGTCTGCCTCTGTTAGTTGCTGGTTCATCTGTGTTATTTCCCTGCATCACCCTATGTTGTTTCCCCGAGTCTCCCTTTCAGGTCTGTATGTGTTAGTTTTTCCTAGTTTAGTTAATCTTACGTTCTGCACTTGCCACCTCCTTTGCTGTTTGTACCTTCACCGTCACAATAAAGCTCACTCTCATCAAAGTCAGTGCTTGCATCTTGGGTCCTACTTCCAACCTCCACTCGTCTGCCACTGCGGGCGTGACAGTTTGAACTAGAGCAATAAAGTTTTTACTGATTTTCACATTTTCACCTGATTTTCACCTCAATTTGGATTTTTTTCTGAAGTATTTTTATTCATCTTTAGGCATAAAAATGAATAAAAAACTTAAGAAGAAAATCCTGATTGAGGTTGTCATAATTCATGCATGACAGGGCTAAATAACAATAATTACAATGAAACATGTCATACATCTATAGTAACATTAAACAACTAGTGGGTGGCAAGGTATGGAGTGACACATCAGTGTCCAATGTAGTGGTTTATGTGCAAGTATACCATCAACACTGACACAAATACAAGAAAGCAGCTGTGCACTGTAGTGACCACTATGCGTGAAAGGGTTAAATATTAACTGTGCCTATCTCCTCCATAAGTTGGTTCTTGTGCAGTATGTAACCTGTGACAGGTTGAACTGTTCATGTGAGGTAAGTCGGTAAGAGCTTATCTCCAAACCATAAAGAGCAGAGTAGTTTGGACTTTGTGACTAAGTGAAGTTTGCGATATTAATACTTTTATTTGTTGTGCCAGTTTTCATTAAAACTGTTCATGTGTGTCTGCTTTGAGTCCTTTGAAAACAAAATGAATCCAAGTTATAGAACAAAGCAGTGTTAAAAGGTGTCTTCTTTCCCTTAAAGTGTGCATAACGAATACAGACAGAATGCTACTACACACATAACGTCCTGAGAGGAGAAAAGAAAAACTGATCAGGTCTGTTACAGTCTGTTAAGGAGTTGGGTGGAGAATTTGGTTTAAACATTACACAAGATTTTAGGAAATACATGAATCATTGTTCTCAACAAAAACCACAAAGACCAACAAGTCTGACTAGATTGTTTGATGAAGCCCTGATAACTTATAGAAGTGGGCGGAGCTGAACATATTATTTAGATAAACCTGAAACAGTTTCAGATAACGATGGCTCTCCAACAGTTTGTGTGCTGTTTCACTGTGGTGATCATTTCCTTATGCAAAGGTAAGAAAAAGTTTATTTGTCTTCAGATATTTTCTCATTACTGAGGTTATATCAGGGTGGAAGAAGAGTAACTACAGCGAGAGTAACTGCATATTTCACATCTGATCCTCCCTCAAACCTGTATTACAAAGAAACAACACCAATGAGTTTACATTAACTATCTTCTCTGTTTTCTTATTTGTCTGGTATCAGTATTGATATGATAAATAATGCATGTACTGCAATAACAAACATAAACAAAGAGTATAACATTATTAAGTAGTCAGTGAGAAAAATTGTGAGCTCAGAATTATTTTATAAGTTGCAGCGTAGTGAGATCATTTTGTGAAATCAATCACTTGAATAAATAATTTCATCTATTCGCTTTCTCACAAATGCAAATGATCACCTTGTTTAAAATGTTTGTCTCTGTTTTTCTTTTCAGGTTGTCATTCAGAGCAGCCCGGTAAGCATCCAAAGACATTTTTACTATTCTTCAAGTTTTGTGTTTTTGAGTTATTTCTTTCTCTCAGCTGCACAGTAATTGGAAAACACACAGAGTAAACATGTTCTTATCTGGTTATGATGGGTTATTTGGCTCATACCTTGTACCTTAGCTCATCCTTCGATGAGCTAAGGTACAAGGTATGAGGTAAGATACGATAAGATAATCTTTATTAGTCCCACATGTGGGAAATTTGTTTTGTCACAGCAGAAAATGGACAGTGCAAAGTTATATAGCAAAAATTAGAGAACACTGGAATAGAATAAGAATAATATACTGTACACAACTGTACAGAATAGAATAAAATAAAATATACAATAGGATAAAAATAGAATACAAATGCTATATACAACTGAGTAAAAATACAACTTTGTCAGAGAAGAGTATTGCACTTAGTCTTATTGCACATGTGTGGATGTGTGGGTTTGATCAGCTGCAAAAGTCTTTGTGGAGTTTGACAGCCGTGGGGAGGAAAGACCTGCGAAATCTCTCCATCCCACATCGTGGGTGCCGCAGCCACTGAAGGAGCTGCTCAGTGCTGTCAGAGTCTCCTGCATGAGGTGGGAGATGTTGTCCAACAGGGATGACAGCTTAGCCGCCATTCTCCTGTCACTCACCACCTCCACTGGGTTCAGAGGGCATCCTAGAACAGAGCTGGCCCTTCTGATCAGCCTGTTCAGTCTCTTCCTGTCCCCAGCAGAGATGCTGCCGTCCCATCAGACCACACCGTAGAAGATGGCTGAGGCCACCACAGAGTCATAGAAGGTCTTCAGGAGTGGGCCCCCCACACCCCCATCAGCGACCTCCAGAACTGACATTTTCTGCACGTACCAGCACGCGCACATGCACGCTCATTCACGCGCGTTCACTCATCCGAAAAGTGACACCTCCCGCCTGTTTTATCCTAACAACATGGGTAAGCCTTATAGAAAGACTTTGTTTTTAGACAGGCGCCCTGAAACGGCAAATTGCGTGTTTTACAAGCAGATTTTCATGGGTTAGTTAAGCCGAACTTGCGGCTTTCCAACACATACCCCAAGGTCTGTGCTTATGACGCCGTGTATCTCGAGAAATGGGGAGATGGAGTCTTTCAGGATGGGGAGGGGCGGAGCCATAAAGTCTGATAAGAGCCAGCGAACTCTTTCCTTGGGGTTAAGCCTGACACCTACGAACATGTTCGTTATTTTGTGTATTTGACCGTCTAAATTTCAAATTGTTTAGACAAAATACGCATTGACTTTCGATGCCATCTTTAAAACATAGACGTGCAATACATTATTTAATTTTGTTTGTCAACTGCTGTGTGTATTTTGGTTTTCAGTGTGAATTTGTACAAACAGGAATTACTTTTGTAAATGCAGGATCAAATTTTTTAATGGTGCTTTTAGACACTGATCTGAAAGATAAATGTTTGTGTTAGAAGCAGCTTTGCTGGATTTGTTTTTAACTTGTTGAAACATAGTGTGAAACTTTTTCTTAATTCAGTATTTTTACAGGTTTGAACTGTGTGGTCTTTCTGTCTTTCTGGAAAATGTAGGCCAACTTGTGAAAGGAGAGCGTGCACTGCGCTTCAGAACTGCCAGCTTTGCTCGTTCATGCGTCCTCTGTTGATAAAACGGATTTTTTTATGGATCTTAATGTTTAGAGACAATAGCGAAGGTACTGACCTGTGTGTCTCTTTAAACTGTAGATGTTTAATTCTAAGGCTACATATGATTTATGTCCCACTGAGTCTGCTTGGCATATGCTGTGTATAAAGGCTCTGGGCGTAGAGGCGGCTTTCGCCTGATTAATTTATTACAATTTCAGTTTCTGGGAAGTTTTCAGTTTTCCCTCCTGTGTGTATGAACAGTACGGTTGGTGCAAGGTTTTTGTTGTTGTTGTTTATTTGTGAAACTGAGCGTGGTTGTGGACAATTCCGACTGCACTGTTTGATTTGAGTTTATTGTTGGATCCCTTTCTTTAATTGTTAATTCTCTGGGAGCAGTGAAGACCCAGACTAGGACTTACAAGTTTTGCCGTGCCCCAGTGGACAGTGCGAGGTTGTCCTGCAGATCCCAGCATGAAAGCTGAGGGACCAGCCAGCCGATGGAAAGACCGGTTGATGCCTGGACGTGCGTTGGAGCCGATTTTGCTACCCGCACAGAGCGCTTTTAACAGTCGGGCGTTGCTTATGCAAAAGAGAAAAGCAACAATACAGCGTGTTTCTCTGCTCCAAGACATCCGCGGTTCTTTCACACGGTAAGCATGTCTGTTATAGCATGCGCTTCATAAATGTCTGTCTGTCAGCGCAAATTATTCAAACCGTGTTTAAAACGTGACTCATTTGTTGTCCAAAAACATTTCCTCTAAATTCGCAAAATTACTGATTTAAAATATATATTTTCAAGTTTTTAGCTGGATCTCAAACATATGACAGACTTTTGAGTATATTTATATAGCAAAATAAATCACAATGGTGTAACCATGTTAAATAAACGATGCCCAAGTGTGCACCAATGCACTCGAATGCAAGCCTCTAAACTGTATGTTGATAAGTGCATGAAGCGTACCTCTATAGCTGAAACGAGTCTGTATCCATAATTTGTGGATCTACTGATTTGTTTTAATGTGGCACCTTTTTTTTCCACAAACTGCAGATGATGAAATCCTCTTTATTTGATAAAGTGCCCTTAAACTATTGTTGCTCATACTTACTGAGTTCCCCGGCTACTTCTTTACTATGTCAGTAAACTTTTTTGAACAAGAAAGGTACGATAGATTTAAAGGCAAAAAAATGGAATGAATTTTATGTGACTTTTCATATTAATTCCAACAAAGAGTGAAAATCCAAAAGCTGCAGCAATCCTTTGTATTAATGATCTGTGTGTGTGTGTGTGTGTGTGTGTGTGTGTGTGTGTGTGTGTGTGTGTGTGTGTGTGTGTGTGTGTGTGTGTGTGTGTGTGTGTGTGTGCTCTCACAGAAGGAAGGTCATAGCAGGAACTTTTTTTGAATGCATTTCCAATCAGCTTTTTTCCTTTTTACAAGACGTGTAGTTCATACATTGGAATAAATGTATTCTTTTCGACACTTTATAAATACGAAACTAAAGATTTTGAGTTCATGCACATTGTGAAACAAGAATCTAAATATTTGTGTCACAATGATTTCTTTAAAAAACATGTTTATGGGGATAATGTGACAAATCCTTTGTGGTCACAATTAATGATCAACGGTAATTGAAGAGGAAGCTTGAACCCAGGCTCTGGACATTTTCATGACAAGTGTCAGCGCAGACATCTACTAGTGAGACAACATGTTTTTCATCATAAAGATTTTGATATGAAGCATCAGCAGCACGTTAAAGTGTCACTTCAGTAATGTTGCTGGGAGAAAGAAGTGTTGACTCATGTTTTTAAATAGATGACTCAAAACACTAAACTCTAATTTCAGGGTTTATTTTAAATTTAAAGAATATAACAGCTGGTAAGATGATGAGTTTTACTTCTCACTGTGCGTGTTATGTTGTAGTATCCATTTATCATGTATGCTACTTTGCTCTGGAACTGTAAAATGTTTCATTGTATTCATGAAATAAACCAGAATTTCACCGTCTGCATCTTTTACTGTTTTTCTGATTTTGTTCACCCCAAGTTGACAAAACCCACAGACATCCAGAGTTAACTCACTAACAATGTGAAGAATATATCGATATATTCTTCTAAGAAAGTTCACGAGACCTGGAAACCATTGGTAACGAGAGCACTTGGAGCGTGCAACTACCCCCAAAGGGCAAAGGGCTGTAATCATGGCTTGTGTTGTACAGCTCTCTCCGAGCACTTTTATGTGATGTATTAATCAATATGGTTTCTTGAAATGTTTTTTTCCACGTCAACTTTGGCCTTGGGTGCTAAAGTGAAGTTTGAACTAGAGCAATAAAGTTTTTACTGATTTTCACATTCAGTGTTTCGTTCACTTTGACCTTAATCCGATTTAAATCAGCTCGAGATGTTATTGGTGTTTACCATCACGCAAAGTTTGAAAATGATTATCTGATCAATGATTAAGCCTGTCATGCATGAATTATGACAACTTCAATTGGGATTTTTTTCTGAAGTATTTTTATTCATCTTTAGGCATAAAAAATGAATAAAAATACTTAAGAAGAAAATCCTGATTGAGGTTGTCATAATTCATGCATGACAGGGCTAAATAACAATAATTACAATGAAACATGTCATACATCTATAGTAACATTAAACAACTAGTGGGTGGCAAGGTATGGAGTGACACATCAGTGTCCAATGTAGTGGTTTATGTGCAAGTATACCATCAACACTGACACAAATACAAGAAAGCAGCTGTGCACTGTAGTGACCACTATGCGTGAAAGGGTTAAATATTAACTGTGCCTATCTCCCTCCATAAGTTGATTCTTGTGCAGTATGTAACCTGTGATAGGTTGAACTGTTCATGTGAGGTAAGTCGGTAAGAGCTTATCTCCAAACCATAAAGAGCCGAGTAGTTTGGACTTTGTGACTAAGTGAAGTTTGCGATATTAATACTTTTATTTGTTGTGCCAGTTTTCATTAAAACTGTTCATGTGTGTCTGCTTTGAGTCCTTTGAAAAACAAAATGAATCCAAGTTATAGAACAAAGCAGTGTTAAAAGGTGTCTTCTTTCCCTTAAAGTGTGCATAACGAATACAGACAGAATGCTACTACACACATAACGTCCTTAGAGGAGAAAAGAAAAACTGATCAGGTCTGTTAAGGAGTTGGGTGGGGAATTTGGTTTAAACATTACACAAGATTTTAGGAAATACATGAATCATTGTTCTCAACAAAAACCACAAAGACCAACAAGTCTGACTAGATTGTTTGATGAAGCCCTGATAACTTATAGAAGTGGGCGGAGCTGAACATATTATTTAGATAAACCTGAAACAGTTTCAGATAACGATGGCTCTCCAACAGTTTGTGTGCTGTTTCACTGTGGTGATCATTTCCTTATGCAAAGGTAAGAAAAAAGTTTATTCTTCTTCAGATATTTTCTCATTACTGAGGTTATATCAGGGGTGAAAGAAGTATGAGACTAATTAGAGGTACAAATGTGACTATTCTAAATGAAATGTTTCACCTGGATACAAGGAAATAGTCCATTTAGCATTAATGTCATTCAGAGTCATATCTATTATTAAAATTTAATCAAAGAAAGTCAGTCAGTCACTGGACTGCTTCATTTTCACAGTGACGCAAACTAATTTATGCTCTATTCAATCAGTTTCTCTCTTTTATAAAGTGCAGATGTTTCATGTTCTCATGTTCGTTAGTTTACTTTGTCATGTCGGTTATTTTTTTTTTGCAGTTCAGCAAGAGTAACTGCATATGTCACAGGTTACTGTGACATATGCAGTTACTGATGTTATACATGTTAGACACATTTTTATGGTCTGGCTTTTAACTCACATTGACCTAAACAGTTTGGTTTTAACAGCCTTGTTGTTGTTGTTGTTTTAGTTGTTTTTATTGACGTATTTTAGTTATTTATTTGTTTTTCTATATTTTATTGCATCATTGTTGTGCGTTTTATTTATTTTAGTGGCATTTACATTGTTAAGCATTTTGTGCAGCATGGACTGTTTGGAAATGTGCTATATAAATAAATTTGACCTTATTCTGATTTTTGATTATTTATGTTTTTTTGAGTAAATTGTGAGAACATTTGTGAATTATTTTATCAGGAACACTCAGGTTAAAGTTTCATGTCAAAATTAACAACAGAGGTGACTGAGTTGCCGTTTGACTTGGCAAAGATACAAATGAAAGAATTACTGGTAGGTTAATGTTTAAAGGTTTTAAAAACAATCAATATTACAACGTTCTGTTTATTATGTGCTTGATTCTTGAAGAAAGAACAAATTACTGCCTACTTTTACTTTTTTTCTCTCACAAATTGATGTCACCACCTGCATTGAGCTCATATAAAGAAAATAAATATGTCTTCACTGGTTGTGCTGAATTCAGTAAGACTTTACAATAACCACATTTATTAAAGTATAATTTTTTTATTAAATGTTAAACAGTTAATTTCATTAACTGCTTAATAATTTGGGGTTCATAAGTTTGGTTTACAGTGTCAAATTAAACCTGCACATGATTCTTAAATTGCATTAAATTATACCTATAAGAGGTCCCGCCCTCCATCAGAGGATACTTTGCATGTGACACTGAAGCAGAGCTCTGTTTGAATGCTTGAGACTGAAGAAGTTGTCCTCAGTGTGATCAGCTGATCATTAAAAACAAACAACACCCAAGAGTTTACATTAACTATCTTCTCTGTTTTCTTATTTCTCTGTTATCAGTGTTGATATGATAACTAATGCATGTACTGCAATAACAAACATAAAGAGTATAACATTATTAATTAGTCGGTGAGAACAATTGGAAGCTCAGAATTATTTTATAAGTTGCAGCGTAGTGAGATCATTTTGTGAAATCAGTTATTTAAATAAATTCATCTATTCGCTTTCTCACAATTGCAAGTGATCACCTGGTTTAAAATGTTTGTCTCTGTTTTTCTTTTCAGGTTGTCATTCAGAGCAGCCCGGTAAGCATCCAAAGACATTTTCACTATTCTTCAAGTTTTGAGTTTTTTCCTTCTGTCAGCTGTACAGTAATTGGAAAACATACAGAGTAATATCCACATTTGTTTAAGTGACAAAGACTCAGTGTGCTGTGTTTTGTTGTTTCTTTAAACTATACTAAATTATTTTGTGCTGTAAAATGACAGTTTCTATTGTTTCATTTTCTATTGTCCTGATACAGAGAACCCCTCTGTTTCAGTAAAATGCAAATTTCCATTTCCATATTAATAAAATGGACGACCAGTTCAGTATATAATGTGTAAACAGCACTGTTCAGACTTGCAGTTGGTTTCAGTTTATAAATGTTATAAACGTCCACATGAATGCTGGCACTCACGATTTCCCAGAAGAGCGTTGCATAGCTCAATGTTATTAGTCATCTCTGAGTGGTTTTACTCACTGTTTAACTGTCGTCCCTTTGTTTACTCAGCATGTGGCAGCAGGGCTGTGAAGAGCAGCAACATCACAGGAGGTCAGCATGCAACACCAGGAAGTTGGCCCTGGTACGCTGAAGTAAACTCTCTTTTTGGAGGGTCTCTAATCACCGACCAGTGGGTGCTGACAACTGCATCCATCACACTATTGTGAGTCACTGCTGCAACTTTACACTTTTGTAGAATATAAACCTGAATTGAATTTACATTCCTCTCTCATTCTTAAACCTCTTCACCCATTAAAATATAAAACTTAAAGTTACGCTTTTAAAATGTAAAATAAATTCATAAAACTTAACAGTCAGTTTGAAGATTCAGACATTTTATTGTGCAAATCACCAAAACTATTTCCACTAAACTGTTCTTTATTCTTCCATTTCAATCTAATAAAATAAATCGAAACAATTTAAAAGAAAATTAAAAACAGAAAAATAATATTCTTGCACACACGTTTCCACAGATCTTAAACCAGACGTGGAGGTTATTTCTGAGACTGGTAGAACTTCATTTTCATTGAGCCTATTGTTTGCTTGGTTGTTACTTCTTCAGACCTCTGTTTGAATTTTGAGCACTTATTTTTTTTTTTTTTTTTCTGTTAGATTGCAGTGTAATATTTTGATTTATGGTTTATATTTCTTTAAACTTTTATGTTGTGCAAAGGTCTTGAGCGACCCATATATTTACCAATATAAGTTTTTCTTTTTTTAAGTGCTTTGTGGGCTTCATGAAGGTTTATTTCAAGTTGTTCTTTGGACATTGGATGCTTTGAAATTATTTTCAGTCCAGTCCTTGTACCTGAAAAGGGAATGTTTTTTTAAGCACTTGTAACTCTCGCTTAAATATTCTGTAATTTATACAAAGACTATTTTTAAACATTTTGGAATTCCAGTTTTGCCTCATATATCCTCATCTCGATTACTGCTTTATATACTTGTCATTCACAACTTCGATATGTTCCCATAAATAAGAAAAGCCTGTTTAATTAAATTAAATTTGCTTTAACATCACTACCCACCACACCTTTATGATTTTCTAATAAACTAAACATGAGAAATGATAAGTTACTCCTATTTCCATTCAGTAACATACACCAGAAGCCAATCATCCTACATTCAACTGTTGTCATCAACTTAAATCTACCCAAATCTCCATGTACAGCCCAGTTTGCCGCATTTTTATTTAACTTATGAAGCTTCTTCAAACATTTAACATGGAAAGTTTCATGAAGTCTATTCATGGCCCCACACCTCTGACCCGTACAAAAATATACAGTTTGTAGGACCATCAGGTCAAACAACTGTACCTGAGTCTCAACAGATAGTCCAGATCTGTAGCTTTAGTTAACAAACTATAGTTTTTCTAAGCCTGTCCTACTTGTTTATTAGCCTTTTTATGTGATTATTGTAATTAAATGTAACACCAAGATAAACATAATCATCCATGTGTGTGTGTGTGTGTGTGTGTGTGTCTGTGAAGTGATTTCAGTAGCATAGAGGTGTATCTGGGCCGCCACAGCAAGTCAGGTTCGAACCCAAATGAGGTGAATCGGTCAGTGGTCAACTTCACCTGCCATCCTGAATTCAACTCGTCGACTCGTGAGAACGACATTTGCCTTCTGAAGCTGTCGGCTCCTGTGAATTTCACAGACTACATACAGCCGATCTGCTTAGCCTCAGAAAACAGCACTTTCGACAATGAGACCAGCAGCTGGGTCATCGGTTTTGGTGACGATGGTAAGTTATAAAATATTTAATTGCTTTTACACATTTGTGCTTAGAAAGGCCTGATCTATGAATTCCTCCAATTAGGTAACGATTCACTCGCCAACACCCTGCAGGAGGTAAGAATGAAAATAGTGGAAAACTTTAAGTGCAAATTCATCTATGAAGACTACTTTAGGATCGCCGTTGTGACAGAGAACGAGATCTGTGCTGGCTTCGAGGCTGGAGGCATTGATCCATGTCAGGTAAACACATCTTCTTGTTTATTTGTCATAATCTGTTGTTGACTGTCACAGTCATAATCTATTATTTTTATTTTGGTTTATTGTTTTGCTGTAGTTGTCCATAAAATGTATATTAATCATTATTATTAGTTATTTTTATAGCTAATTAATTTTCCCATCATGAAACAACGTCCTTTAATAATTTTGTGAAAATTTCTCTCTATGGTTTAATGGTTTTCTTTATTTGTACTATTTTCTACATTGTAGATAGATACTGAAGACATCAAATATAAGAAGCAAGATAAATGGAAAATATGTAGCAAAGAAAGAAATGATAAATAACTCTAAATATGTTTTATATTTTAGATTCCTCAAAGTAGCCACCCTGTGCTTTGTTGACAGCGCCCAAACCATTGGCCTTCTTTCAATAAGCTTCCTGATGTAGTCACCTGAAATGGTTTTCACTTCACAGGTGTGCCATGTCAGATGAGATGAGATGAGATAGCCTTTATTTGTCAGTTGCAAGTCTTTTGCCCACAACCGAGATGACAGACCTTGCCGACTGTACATACAATACAAACATCACATTGGGGAGACAGGTCAGGCCAGGTAGCAAGGAAAAAACATTGAAATATGTAACACAAAAGGATAATACAGGAATGCACAGATATCAACACACCATAACACAATAAACACAGAGAAGCAACACGGGAGAGTGTTCCAGTGTGTACATCTGATCTGGGACCGCTGCAATCTTCGACTGCGCCTCCAACTGACCCGATGTCCACATCAGAGGGGAGGTAAGCGTTGGAGGTGGCGTTGGGTAGGGAGGGTGGGTAGGGAGGGTGATGCGTCAGTGAGTGCTTATCAGTATCAGTGTATGTATGTGTGTGCGTGTCCATAGTTCAGCTGAGACAGTGTCCTTTGCCCTGCCAGGCTAAGTAAACAGTCTTCCAGCCAACCCAGGTGGCCTTGCATGGAATGGGAAGGAACAGACTCAACACAGCCATTATCAGGGAGTTTTTGTTCAGCTCCAGCCTTGAGCCCACAGCTGGTGCCGAAGGGGTAGCTGCATTATGATGGTGATTTTTCTTTTACAAGCAACTCATGACAATTTCAAGCTGTTTTTAACACTCCGACACTGGTCTCCCGTTGGATAGCTGTGAGTTCTCCATGATGTTATTAGCCCGTCGATTCCGTGATCTTGTCACTCTTTTGCTCACAGAGCAGATTCTGAGACCTCACGACCACAGCCAACTGATCTGTGATGTATTCCAGCTTCCGCCCAGAGGTGTTGTTCTGAGCAGATTCTTCCCTGATGTATCCCAATATCCGCTCAGAGATGTTATTCTGAGTATTCACTGCAGCCGCAAGCGCCTCCAAGCTCTTAACCATGCTACCTTCCGTGAGCCCATTCTGAGAAGTCGCGCCTCGTCCCATCGATTCAATCCCAGTGGGCAGCCTTTGGGGGGTTTGAACAGCCGGTTCCGCTTTCTGAATTCTCCGATAAGCCAGGGCCAGGCCAGCTCCGATCAGCAAGAACCCTGTTATCATGGTTCCGAATAGGCAGATATCTTCAGCGTCCTCGATCGACAGTCCCGCCAGGCACACAATCCTCCATTTCTGCCACCCGTCCATCGTGTATCCGGCAGGGAAAGTCCCTCCAGGGCACTCGGGCTCTCCCGAGCCCAGACTTCTCGTTGAGAAAAGGGTGTCAATAGCATTCAGAGACCAGTTGATCAAATCCATAATTCTCTTTTAGGTTTTAGACACAGACTGTGAGAGAGTGTTCCAGGGAAAGTAATACAAAAAACACCACGAGACTAGACAAGGACATGAGAACTAAGCAGGGAAGATAAGGGAGAGGAGAAAAAGTGCGTCTGCCTCCTCCGAGAGCCAAAGCAAGTTTGATTGAAGTCAGGGTTCATTTGTGGAATTTCTTGCCTTCTTAATGAGGTTGGAACCATCAGTTGTGTTGTGCAGAAGTCAGTTTGGTAAACAGCTGATAGTCCTATTTGACAACTGTTAGAATTCATATTATGGGGAGAAGCAATCAGCAAAACTTTTTTTTTTATTTTACAAAAACGTAAAGAGAAATGACAGTCCATCATTACTTTAAGAACTGAAGGTCAGTCAGTCCGGAAAATTGCTTCATCCGAGTCACCAGCCTCAGAAATCACAAGTTACAGCACCTCACATTAGAGCCCAGATAAATGCCACTCAGAGTTCCAGTAGCAAACATATCTCTGCATCAGCTGTTCAGAAGAGACTGTGCAAATCAGGTCTTTATGGTCAAATAGCTGCTCAGAAACCACTACTAAGTAAAAGCAACAAGCAGAAGTGATTTGTTTGGGCAAAGAAACACAAGGAATGGACATCAAACCAGAAATTTGTGCTTTGGTCTGATGAGTCTAAATTTTAGATCTTTGGTTCCACCCGTCGTGTCTTTGTCCGATGCAGAAAAGGTGAACAGATGGATGGATGGATGTTTCCCACCATGAAGCATGGAGGAGGAGGAGTGATGGTGTGGGGGTGAGACTGTTGGGGATTTATGCAAAACTGAATGAATGCTGAACCAGCATAGCTACCACAGCATCCTGCAGCGACATGCCATCCCATCCGGTTTGCGTTTTGTTGGACCATCATTTATTGTTCAACAGGACAATGACCCCAAACACACCTCCCAGTTATGTAAGGGCTATATGAACAAGAAGGAGAGTGATGGAGTGCTGCACCAGATGGCCTGGCCTCCACAGTCACCTGACCTAAAATCCAATGATGGTTTGGGATGAGATGGACCGCAGAGTGAAGACAAAAGAGCCAACAAGTCCTCAGCATCTCTGGGAACTCCTCCAAGACTGTTGGAAAAGTGGCTAATCAAAGCAAAGGGTGGCTATTTTGAAGAATCGAAAATATAAAATCTGTTGTAAGTTATTTCACACTTTTTTGTTTACTACATGAGAACAGATGGCGCGGCCACGTCCAGACGCCTTCCTGACCGCTCAGCTCCGACTATCCACTTTTCTTGTTTTTTATTTATTTTTTGCACTGGTTTACATTCCAAAATCCTCTAGTCTTATAGTATACGACGGCAGATCACTTGTAAACATCGGTGACAAGGTTGCACATCTTATCTTGGACACTTTTAAACCTGACCCATCCTGGCCGCCAGAGATTCTACGCGGCGCGGAGAACAACAAAGGACGGGCCGCTCATCCGAGGCGTAGAACAAAGAAGCACCGGGGGAAACGCGCTGGCATTAGGAACAGACTGAGACAGCAGGCGCATCGCGCACCACTGCCCAGTATCCTACTGGCCAACGTACAATCCATGGAGAACAAACTCGATGACCTAAGAGCAAGAGTCACCTTCCAACGTGACATGAGGGACTGCAACATTCTGTGCTTCACGGAGACATGGCTGACCCCCACCGTGCCGGACCAGGCCGTAACTCCGTCGGATTCATTCTTTGTGCTCAGAACGGCAGAGTCGAACAAAACAAAAGGTGGAGGAGTGTGCTTCATGGTAAACAGAAAGTGGTGTGATGCCAGGAGCATTTCTACTCTTTCCAGCAGCTGCTCGCCACATCTGGAATTCCTGAGCATTAAGTGCCGCCCTTTCTATCTGCCCCGTGAGTTCACCTCGGTCATCGCCACGGCAGTCTACATCCCACCCCAAGCGGACACAGGTATGGCTTTGTCCGAACTACATGATGTGCTGAGTTCGCTTCAAAACAAAGATCCGGGCGCAGCCCTCATTGTAGCAGGAGACTTTAATAAAGCGAACCTCAGACAAGTCATGCCAAACTTTTACCAGCATGTCTCGTGTCCGATGAGGGGGGACCGAATTTTGGATCACTGCTACACACCATACAAGCAGGGCTACAAAGCCGTCTCACACCCGGCTTTTGGGAAGTCTGACCACAACGCCATCTTCCTCATCCCCAGTATAAACAAAACATACGGAGGGAAGAAGTAACCACAAGGAGGTGAAACGGTGGTCTGCCCAATCAGAAGCTACGCTACAGGACGCCTTTTCGACGGCGTCGACTGGGACATGTTCAGAGCATGCGCAGTCAACATCAACGAGTTTACGGAAGTAGCAGTAAGCTTCGTCAACATGCTAGCGGAGGAGATTATCCCCACTGCGAGAGTCACCACATTCCCTAACCAGAAACCGTGGATGGACAGATCGATCCGCGCTGCAGTAAACGCCAGGACCGCCACCTACAACGCGGGTCTCGCCACTGGTGATATGAGCGCCTACAAAGCGGCATCATACGGCGTGCGGCGCGCGGTGAGAGATGCCAAACGCCGGTACCGGGAGCGTGTGGAGTCCCGCTTCCACCAGGGCGACACACGGAGTATGTGGCACGGACTACGCACCATTACGGACTACAAACCCAGGGACACTGCGCCGATCAACGCCGACTCTGCATTCACCAATGAGCTGAACCAGTTCTACGCCCATTTCGAGGTTAGCCAGGCGGCTAATGCCATCTACCGCTGGACTACCGAGGACAATGACGTCATCAACGAGAGACCGGTGACCAGCTTCGCGGAGCATGACGTCCGAGCGGCATTGAGGAGAGTGAACACAAGGAAAGCGGCGGGCCAGACGGCATCACCGGCCGTCTGCTGCGCTGCTGTGCTGACCAGCTAGCAGGTGTGTTCACTTACATCTTCAACGAGTCCCTGGCGAAGTCTGTGGTCCCCACATGCTTCAAAAGATCCACCATCATCCCGGTGCCCAAGAACAGCAAACCCTCATCCCTGAACGATTACCGCCAGTTGCGCTGACCTCAGTAGTCATGAAGGTGTTTGAGAGGCTGCTGAAGAACATCATCTCCTCCTCCATCCCAGACACCACAGATCCGCTCCAGTTCGCCTACCGACCCAACAGATCCACTGAAGACGCCATCGCCCATGTCCTGCACACCACCCTCAGCCACGTGGACAAGAAACAGGGTAACTATGTGAGAATGCTGTTTGTTGATTACAGTTCAGCGTTTAACACAATAGTGCCCAGCAGACTGTTCACAAAGCTGAGGGACCTGGGACTCAACAGCAGTCTGTGTGCATGGGTGTTGGACTTCCTCACCGGCAGAACTCAGGTGGTGAGGGTGGGTGGGTGTGTCTCCGACAGCATCACCATCAACACAGGAGCACCACACAGGGTGTGTCCTCTCGCCACTGCTCTACTCCCTCTACACTTCGGACTGTGTGGCCACCCACGGCTCCAACACCATTGTGAAGTTTGCTGACGACACAGTGGTGTTGGGTGCCATCTCCAACAGCGATGAGGCGGCCTACATGGACGAAGTGAAGAATTTGGCATCATGGTGCCAGGACAACCACCTCCAGCTGAACGTCAGCAAGACCAAGGAGCTGGTGGTGGACTTCAGAAGGAGTCAGCACAGAGACTACAAACCCATTTTCATCAATGGAGCTCCAGTGGAGAGGGTGCAGTCCTTCAAATATCTTGGTGTCCACATCTCCTCAGACCTGACATGGGCTGCCCACATTCAGGTCCAGACCAAGAAGGCTAGGCAGCGCCTGTATCACCTCCGACAACTAAGGAAGTTCAGGGTCTCTCCAAAGATCCTCAGGATCTTCTATACAGGCGCTGTGGAGAGTATCCTCACACAGAACATGACAGCGTGGTTCGGGGAACAGCTGTGTGAAGGACCAAAAAGCTCTCCAGAGAGTGATCCGTACAGCAGAACGCTGCTGCAGGATTGCTCTCCCCCACTTCAGGACACCTACACCAGGAGATGCCGGACTAGAGCAACGCAGATACTGAAGGACCCGTCCCATCCTGGCAACAAACTGTTCCAACTTCTACAATCTGGTAGAAGGTTCCGCATCATCCGGGCAAGGACAGAGAGACTCAAGAAGAGCTTTTATCCTCAGGCCATCCGGGCCCTAAACCAACACCCCCCCCCCCCACACACACACACACACGCCATCTCACATCATCTATAATTGACTGAGACTCTCCTCCAGACACTCAATTCCTTTAACTTCCTTTAACTTTAAATATGTTTATATTGTCCATTCTGTAAAATAGTCAGATGTCTATTCATATTAATGTACAGAATTCACCTGCTGCTGCTTCTACTGCACATTCACCCAATGTATATACTATATATATATATATATTTATAATGTTATCCTCTACCCCCCCATGTTTTTGCACATGTCGAGGATCGTGTCAGGATACATTTCACTGTGTGTTATACTTGTATAACTATGCATGTGACAAATAAAGAACCTTGAACCTTGAACATAATTCCATATGTGTTCATTCATAGTTTGGATGCCTTCAGTGAGAATCTACAATGTAAATAGTCATGAAAATAAAGAAAAACCACTAAATCAGAAGCTTTGTGCAAACTTTTAACTGGTAGAGTGTCTGTGTGTATAAAAACAATGTAGTGGTTAACAAACTCCCTTAACACTCTCCCTAACAAGATCAAGATCATGATGAGGGAATACATCCACTGGGGATTGTGTCAGGATGGGGATCTGGTCTCTCCCACACCGTTCTTATTAATAAAGTGCTTGATAAGCCTGAACGTTATGACTAACAGCTGGATTTTCCCTTTTTGCAGCTAAGCAAACAGCAAACAGCCACCTACTGCTAAAGAGACAGACAGTGAAAGCTGACAGTATATCCTCGGTTTCTTAAGTCACCCTCATTGTTGCAGCCAGGAGCTACCAAAAGTGATTCTCTTAATTTAGTTTTAGTCTCGTCGTTTTCCTCTGAGTTATCGATTCTGTCACTGTTAGCTATCATAAACTAATGTAAGTCCATTATCTGCAACCAACCAACAACCCACGTGACATTATGTTCTATAACAGAAGATGACGCCGTTTTTCAAACTTTAACTTCAAGCACTTATTTCTTAAATCCAGCTTCACAGACAGAGTTAATGCTATGTCCAGCTCAACTTGTGTAAATTAACCTTTATATTTGTAGTGTTTCATGTCCCCTTTAAGAGATATTAATCTGTCTCAATAATGTTTATTGATTTCTTTCCACAGTTTGACATAGGGGGACCGCTCATGACCAAAAAAGAGTCAGCCTGGGTCCAGAATGGACTTCTCAGTTATACCTTATGTGGTATTTTGGGAAGACCTTCAGTGTTCACTCGTGTATCCCAGTACCACAAATGGATCAGCGACACAGTCACAGGGACTCCACCAGGCTTTGTTCCTGTCACCAACCCAGGCAGTTCAACATCACCAACCACTAAACTCACCACTCTCCCTACAACTTCCCACAAAATGTAACAACATGTTTGACAGTGATGAAAACCTGATCTACTTCACTCATTTCTCTTCAGTCTGCATTCTTGTTGTTTTACTGCACATATTTGCTGGAGCTGGTTCTGTATTTGCACAGAAACATGAAAAATGTTAAACAATTTTTCACTTTTTTTTTTTGCTTTCATGAGATTTTTAATTTTAAGGTAATTTACACTTTTACTCCACACTGTATAAAGTAAAAAAAAAAAGAAATAAAAAAAAACTAACAAAACAGACAATGCCCTGGTAATTTACGGCTGGGGCATTTTCAGTATTTATGGGGTTTTTTTTAAAGAAGTTCACAGGAATTTTCCATAAAATGGAAAATTCTGTAAATTTACATTATAATTTCTGTATAATTAACAAACATTTCTATTAATACTAAAATGGAAAATTTTGTTTTTATTACAGGCATTTACTTGCACCACAACTTAAATGTTCTTTTTCATGTCTTTGAGCATACATTTCTATAAAATTACAACTCAATACACCATTTACCCCAAAATTCTTAAATGTAAACTTCTAAAATTAACCTGTGCTTAGTACACAACAGCTGTACTTTAAAAGACTGTTACATTTAATGTCCTTTTATCCTTTTATTCACTTTAACCAAAACATTAAAATAAAATATGATAGCATCCATCTTTAGATTAATGTCTCACATCAAAAAAAATGACTAAACAGCTAACATACAAAATAACAGATAAACAAAATAACTCACAATCTTTCCCATTTGAGCATTTTTATTTTTCTGAAATCAATTTGTCCTCATGTAAATGTCTTCATATACATGCATTCATGTGGCATCAAAGATTATCCTTCACACAGGACACCTGACATACATTTCATTAGTATCTTCATGCTAAAATCAATGCTGAGGTTGTTTTGCCTCAGCCAAATACTTAAGTTGCAATTTACATCCATGTCTCACGATATAGTATACAGTGGCTTGCAAAAGTATTCGGCCCCCTGAAACTTTTCCACATTTTGTCACATTACAGCCACAAACATGAATCAATTTTATTGGAATTCCACGTGAAAGACCAATACAAAGTGGTGTACACGTGAGAAGTGGAACGAAAATCATACATGATTCCAAACATTTTTTACAAATAAATAACTGAAAAGTTCAATTCAAATTTATTTATATAGCGCCAAATCACAACAAAAGTCGCTTCAAGGCGCTTTATATTGTACAGTAGATAGCACAATAATAAATACAGAGAAAAACCCAACAATCATATGACCCCCTATGAGCAAGCAGTTTGGCGACAGTGGGAAGGAAAAACTCCCTTTTAACAGGAAGAAACCTCCGGCAGAACCAGGCTCAGGGAGGGGCGGCCATCTGCTGCGACCGGTTGGGGTGAAAGAAGAAAAACAGGATAAAGACATGCTGTGGAAGAGAGACAGAGATTAATAACAGATATGATTCGATGCAGAGAGGTCTATTAACACATAGTGAGTGAGAAAGGTGACTGGAAGGAAAAACTCAATGCATCATGGGAATCCTCGCAGCCTATGTCTATTGCAGCATAACTAAGGGAGGATTCAGGGTCACCTGGTCCAGCCCTAACTATATGCTTTAGCGAAAAGGAAAGTTTTAAGCCCAATCTTGAAAGTAGAGATAGTGTCTGTCTCCCGAATCCAAACTGGAAGCTGGTTCCACAGAAGAGGGCCTGAAAACTGAAGGCTCTGCCTCCCATTCTACTTTTAAATACTCTAGGAACAACAAGTAAGCCTGCAGAGCGAGAGCGAAGTGCTCTAATGGGGTGATATGGTACTACAAGGTCATTAAGATAAGATGGGGCCTGATTATTTAAGACCTTGTATGTGAGGAGCAGGATTTTGAATTCAATTCTGGATTTAACAGGAAGCCAATGAAGGAAGCCAAAACAGGAGAAATATGCTCTCTCTTTCTAGTCCCTGTCAGTACCCTTGCTGCAGCATTTTGGATCAGCTGAAGGCTTTTCAGGGAGTTTTAGGACATCCTGATAATAAAGAATTACAGTAGTCCAGCCTGGAAGTAATAAATGCATGAACTAGTTTTTCAGCATCACTCTGAGACAGGATATTTCTAATTTTAGAGATGTTGCGCAAATGGAAGAAAGCAGTCTTACATATTTGTTTAATATGTGCATTGAAGGACATGTCCTGGTCAAAAATGACTCAAGGTTCCTCACAGTGTAACTGGAGGCCAAGGTAATGCCATCCAGAGTAAGAATCTGCTTAGATACCATATTTCTAAGATTTTCAGGGCTGAGTACAATAACCTCAGTTTTATCTGAATTAAGAAGCAGAAAGTTAGCGGCCATCCAGGTCTTTATGTCTTTAAGACATTCCTGCAGTTTAACTAATTGGTGTGTGTTACCTGGCTTCATGGATAGATAGAGCTGCGTGTCATCTGCATAGCAGTGAAAATTTATGCTATGTCTTCTAATGATGCTGCCTAAGGGAAGCATGTACAATGTAAATAGAATTGGTCCTAGCACTGAACCCTGTGGAACACCATAATTGACCTTAGTGTTTGAAGAGGACTCTCCATTTACTTGAACAAATTGGAGTCTATTAGATAGATATGATACAAACCACTGCAGTGCAGTACCTGTAATACCTACAGCATGTTCTAATCGCTCTAATAGGATATTATGGTCAACAGTATTGAACGCAGCACTGAGGTCTAGCAGGACAAGCACAGAGATGAGTCCACTGTCAGAGGCCATAAGAAGATCATTTGTAACCTTCACTAAAGCTGTTTCTGTGCTGTGATGAGCTCTGAAACCTGACTGAAACTCTTCAAATAAGCCATTCCTCTGCAGATGATCTGTTAGCTGTTTGACAACTACTCTTTCAAGGATTTTTGATATGAAAGGAAGGTTGGAGATTGGCCTATAATTAGCTAAGACAGCTGGGTCTAGAGATGGCTTTTTAAGTAAAGGTTTAACTACAGCCACCTTGAAGGCCTGTGGTACATAGCCAATTATTAGAGATAGGTTGATCATATTTAAGATCGAAGAATTAATTAATGGCAGGACTTCTTTGAGCAGTTTTGTAGGAATGGGGTCTAAAAGACACGTTGATGGTTTGGAGGAATTAATTATTGAAGTTAACTCAGAAAGATCAATTGGAGAAAAAGAGTTTAACTTAACATCGATGGTACTAAAAGTAGCTGTAGATAATATTACATCTGTGGGATGATTATTGGTAATTTTTCTCTAATGATAAAAATTTTATTTGTGAAGAAATTCATGAAGTCATTACTAGTTAACGTTAAAGGGATTGTTGGCTCAGTAGAGCTCTGACTTTTTGTCAGCCTGGCTACAGTGCTGAAGAGAAACCTGGGGTTGTTCTTATTTTCTTCAATCAGTGACGAATAGTAAGATGTTCTGGCTTTATGGAGGGCTTTCTTTTAAAGTAGCAAACTATTTCTCCAGGCTAAATGATGATCCTCTAAATTTGTGACACGCCATTTCCTCTCCAGCTTACGAGTTATCTGCTTTAGGCTACGTGTTTGAGAATTATACCACGGAGTCAGGTACTTGGATTTGAGGCCTTAGTTTTCACAGGAGCTACAGTATCCAGAGTCGTGCGTAGTGAGGAGGTAAAATTATTAACAAGATAATCGACCTCTGTTGGAGTAGCGTTCAGATAGCTGCTCTGCTCTATGTTGGTACAGGGCATTGAAGATGATAACAGTGGGTGGATTATATTCTTAAACTTAGTTACAGCACTTTCAGAAAGACATCTACTTTGATAAAGTCTACTCTCCGCTGCTGTGTAATCAATTATTGTAAATGTAAATGTTATCAGGAAATGATCAGACAGCAGAGGGTTTTCAGGAAACACTGTTAAATGTTCAGTTTCTATGCCATATGTTAAAACAAGATCTAGAGTGTGATTAAAGTGGTGGGTGGGTTCTTTTACATTTTGAGAGAAGCCAATTGAGTCTAATAACAGATTAAATGCGATGTTGAGGCTGTCATTTTAGCATCTACATGGATGTTAAAATCACCCACAATAATTATTTTATCTGAGCTGAGCACTAAATCAGATAAAAAGTCTGAGAAATCAGAGAGAAACTCTGTGTAAGGCCCAGGTGGACGATAGATGATAACAAGTAAGACTGGTTTCTGAGTTTTACAGCTGGGGTGGACGAGGCTAAGCATCAGGCTTTCAAATGAATTAAAAGTCTGTCTTGGTCTTTCGTTAATTAATAGACTGGTGTGAAAAATTGCTGCCACACCGCCCCTCGGCCTGTGCTTCGAGATTTCTGGTAGTTAGAATGACTCGGGGTGTTGATTCATTTAAACTAACATACTCATCCTGCTGCAACCAGGTTTCTGTAAGGCAGAGTAAATCGATTTGTTGATCAATTATTAAGTCATGTACTAACAGAGACTTGGAGGAGAGAGACCTAATATTTAATAATCCACATTTCACTGTTTTACTCTTTGGTTCAGATGTGGATACTGTATTGTTCTTTCTTTGTGATTTTTTATGTTTAAGTTGTTTATTGCTGGTTTTGGTTTGTTTTTGTCTTTTGGGAGCTGACACAGTCTCAATGGAGATGGGTTTTGGGGGTAGCAGGAGGAGAGAAGCTGCAGAGAGGCGTGTAAGACTGCAACTCTGCTTCCTGGTCCCAACTCTGGATAGTCATATTTTGGGGGTTTAATAAATTGGTCCATATTTCTAGAAATGAGAGCTGCTCCATCCAAAGTGGGATGGATGCCGTCTCTCCTAACAAGACCAGGTTTCCTCCAGAAGGTTTGCCAATTATCTATGAAGCCCACATCGTTTCTGGGACACCACTCAGACAGCCAGCAATTTAAGGAGAACATGCGGCTAAACATGTCACTCCTGGTCTGATTGGGAGGGACCAGAGACAACTACAGAGTCTGACATTGTTTTGGCAAAGTTACACACCGATTCAATATTGATTTTAGTGACCTCCGATTGGCGTAACCGGGTGTCATTACTGCCGACGTGAATTATGATCTTACTGTATTTACGTTTACCCTTAGCCAGCAGTTTTAAATTTCCTTCAATGTCGCCTGCTCTGGCCCCTGGAAGACAATTGACTATGGTTGCGGTGTCTCTAGCTTCACATGTCTGAGAACAGAATCACCAATTACCAGAGTTTGACCCCCGGCGGTGTGTCGCCGAGTGGGAAAAACAGTTAGACACATGAACAGGTTGGTGGTGTACCTGGGGCTTCAGTTTAAGACTATGCTTCCTCCTCACCGTCACCCAGCCGCCGCCTCTTTCCCCAGCTGCTTGGGGTCTGCCGGGGAACAGCTAGCGGGGCCTACGCTATCTTCGGCTGCACCAGCTACAGGGGCCTGGCTAGCTACGGGTGAATGAAGGGTGCGGCCGAGTCTCCAATTCAGTAATCCTGGCCTCCAGAGCTGCAAATATGCTACATTTGTTACAGGTATCATTACTGCTAAAGGAGGCCGAGGAGTAACTAAACATCTGACACAATGAGCAGGAAAGTGCAGGAGGGACAGGTGAAGTAGCCATGGTGCTAACGAGTCAGCTACGAGCTAAGCTAAGCTAGCGAAACAGTAAAGAGACAGTGAGTGAATACTTTGGCTATAAATTAGGTAGTGAGTATACAGAAAGGGTGATTCAGATGAAGCACGTTAAGATTATACTATGAAAAAGGGATGTATCAAAAGATTTAAATTAAATTGCTAAGCAGAAAAGCTACTCAGAAACACCACTGTGTTTGAGCAGGAACAGGAAGTGATACTCTACCACAAAGCGAGCGAACACCAAGTGACGTGGGGTGTGCGTAATTATTCAGCCCCCTGAGTCAGTAGCTAGGGTGGAGGTTCACCTTCCAGCAGGACAACGACCCTAAACATAAAGCCAGGGCAATAATGGAATGGTTTAAAACAAAACATATCCATGTGTTAGAATGGCCCAGTCAGAGTCCAGATCTAAATCCAATCGAGAATCTGTGGCAAGACCTGAAAACTGCTGTTCACAAACGCTGTCCATCTAATCTGACTGAGGTGGAGCTGTTTTGCAAAGAAGAATGGGCAAGAATTTCAGTCTGTAGATGTGCAAAGCTGGTAGAGACATACCCTAAAATACTGGCAGCTGTAATTGCAGCAAAAGGTGGTTCTACAAAGTATTGACTCAGGGAGCTGAATCCTGTACCAGAAGGGTGATCAGCATTTGCAGGGTATCTTTACGTTATCTGGATAAATGGTCACACGAAGCTGGTTATCAGCTCTCTAAGTTAACCCAGGGTTTCCCAGCACGGCCACATGAAAGTGTTGGAAGCATAACTCTAATCAACGGGTTGTCTACAAATCTACTTCAGGTGTCATATGGATATTCTTCAACAAAAAATAATCTTCCCATCATTTCTTCATCAGAAATAAGGATTGAAAATCTATAAAGAATATAAAAATATGACAGGAAAATGCAGTGCTCTTATAAAAAAGACAGGAGATGAAAGCTTCAATTGGTTGCAGATCAAAGAGAAATGAATGTGATTGGTTGAACAGATGTTCTAGCATCAGCATTTCCAGCAGTGTGAAAAGAACTCAGCAACAGATCAGAACCAAGTAGAAAAACATTAAAACAGTTTCTAAATCACTAAATAAATATACGTGACAATGCTATGCACTGTTTGTGCTTCATTCTGTGGTTTTAGTACAGCAGGCTTGACGCGCTGCTCATATATAATCTATATTGCTGTAAATAAAAATGTGGTGCTTCCAGCTGATTTTAAACTAAAACCAGGGCTGGACTGGGACAAAAAAAATCGACCCATGTGGCCAAACATGATCACTCATACATATGTATTATGAATACACACATTATGTATGTATTTGATTTTGTTTGATAGATATTGAAACGGGTTTTAATCAGTTTGGTACAGTTGTTAGGTTATTTCTTAGTTGCACTGCAGCAACAATGGTTAGAAGCTACACTGTTAGCAGTGGCTCATGGTCAAAGTAGCCATTCATTTTTACCTGATTGCTTGAATGTCTTCCTTCCTAATTATGTCCCTCCATCTATTTTCTTACTACATAATTTCATTCTTGGCCATCTCTTTCTCACTTCTACAGCAGCTGGTGGTAGCAACAGCAGCCTCCTGTGAATTTGAGGTCTAGTTGTTGATGGTACTACTGTTCACGGTGCAGCAGCCCTGACACATTTTTCTGCATCTCTTCTTAGTTTCTTTGAAGCTGTTTTAGCTATTTTATAGGTAACTAATGGTCAGCAGGTAGTGATTTCATTTAGTGCTATGTAATTAAAACTGAATTCCAGTGTATTTCACGATGTTTTTTTATAGCTCTCATTCTTAAACCTCTTCACTGTTGAAATATAAAAACAAAAACTTAAAGTTAAGTTTTAAAAATGTTAAATAAATGGATAAAATGTACAGTCAGTTTGACCACTGAGGTATTGTACACTGCAAAACACCAAAACTATTTCCAGTAAACAGTTCTTCATTCATCCATTTCAATCCAAAATAATAAATAGATACAACTTGAAAGACAATTAAATACCATGTGGAGGTTATTTCTGAGACTGGTTGAACTATTTCTTTATTTATTGTTTGCTGGGTTTTTATTTATTCATTCTGTTTGAATTATGAGGATGTGTCACGGCTGCCGGGGCGAGCCATGTGGTGTTGGAGGAAAAGGACCCGAAATGCAGGCAAAAGAATGATGATATGAGTGACATTTATTTACAAAGTGGCAGAGTGACAAAAACAGGCAATGAGGCATGAGAAGTTACTGAAGAAACAAACCTAAAATGGGAAAACTAAAGAGCAAACCTGAAATCATAAAGAAACGTGAAGGGCAGAGAGACTAAGGAACAAAAACACCATGAAAAGCAGACGAGCCAACAAGGAGCACAGACCGACACCCACTAAATATACACACACAAGGTAATCAGGTAATGACACACAGGAGGGAAGCACAGCTGATCCTAATTCACAAGATGACAGGAAGACACAAGCTAACACAGTGATAACAGACAAAGACCTTCAAAGTAAAACAGGGAATTCACAAACACAAACTCAGGGACACAAACAAAGCACCAGGGGAACGACACAGAAAATAAACCTAGAACTGGAAATCCTGAGAATGAAACCTACATACTAATAGAGATAACCATGAAGAAACTAAACATCAGATCAGCTAATAATAATAAACACATTGCCAAACACAATACGCTGGGTCAATGATCCAGCACCATGACAGGATGCCATGCATTTTGTCTGTTAGGTTCATACTTTGTATTCTGATCTATGCTTTAAATTGCTTAAAACTCTGATATTCTGCAAAAGTCTTGAGCCACCCATCATTTCTCTGTGTTTTGCATAAGAGAGGCCAGACTTTCACATAGTAGTTTGTATTCTCTTGGCTTTTTAAAGGTATTTCAAAGTTGTTCTTTGGACATTGGCTGCTTTTTAAATAATTTTCAGTCCTGTACCTTAGAGGAGGATATTTTTTCAAACTCCACTTTAAACTTGCAACCATGTAAATGAAAGTGTATTCATTTTAACTTAATGGATGTGCGTGGTTGTTTCATTCTTATTAGTTGCTTTCAATGAGTTTTTTGGGGTCTGGAATTATGTCTTTGAAAATGTGGAACAAGACTGACCAAAGAAACACGCAACCTCTTGGTGCCTTCCACAAAATGGGACATTAAATGACTACGGATGTGAATTCCATAAATGTGCAGTTTTCCCACTGTGTATTAACCTTTTATTGAAATAAATTGTGGTTGTTTTTGGTGACTGAGAGGACCTAAATAAACATATTTTGACCTCTAAGATCATTCCATCACATGGAAACGACTTCTGCATTTCTTTAAGTTAAACTTTATTATAAATTCAACATGATGTCACAAAGTTTACACACCCTAACACCAGTTTTAGTAAAATACTCTGACATGCATACTTAAAATTGAAAAAATAAAAAAAATAAAAAAAAATAAAATTGGAATTTAAAAGTAATCGAAAAAAATCACACAAATCTTTTGTGATTAAATTTATAATTTATATAATGGATGAAACACATCAATGGCATTCACAAATTATTAATCAATCATTTTTGTCATATATTATTTAACAAACTCTCGTGTGAATGATTATTAAAAAGAGAAAACATTAGTAACACTGTATGCGTTCAGTAAAAAGGAGGCTCCATTTTTCTCTCTCGCTTACCATCCTTTACTTGTCTCCCTCCCTCCTCTGTGTGTGTGCTCTTCAGAGGAGCTGTATGTGTAGAACCAGCCATTCCAGATATTTCTCAAAGGCGTGTTTTGGCAGTACATGTCAGGAGTCACCATCTTTCATTCATTTGCATATTTCGTGGTAACTAACAAAACACCAAAATAAGATAGTCATCTCTTTTCTCATCTTATCTGCTGGTCCATTTGGAAAAATATTATCAATCAATAGTTTTTAAATTTTCTTTAAAATTTAAAAAGTAATCCATGTGAGTCATTATACACAAAAAATTAGTCACAGTCAGTGCCTTGATGATTTATTCACTAACCCGACGAATTAACTAACTCAGACATTTCAAAAAGGCTAGGTGAGGGTTGTTGCTGGTTGTCTGTTCTGCTCCTTCTCCTTTTAGCGTGTGAAACCAAGGCAAAGGAATGTCCGGTGATGTGTTTTGTATTTGTGTTTGTGGGAGTAGTGTGGATTTGTGTTGCCAGGTACTAGCGAGTAGTGTGAGCCTGTGGGCCACTTACGTGCTTTCTATTTGTTGCTTGTTTTTCTCACTTTAGAAAGGTGAATCTTCTGTCCTCAGCTGAATGTCTCTATCCGGCTTATGCAGAAAGCTAAACATTAAATGGCTTCAGTGAACACTCAGGAGACCATGTCGCATTCTTCAGAGCATTACTGATCCTTATTTTTTTTTGTAAAACTGTCATAACAGAAACAGAATACTTTGTATTTAGTCTCCATACAAATACACAAACTTTACATTTAGCGTTGTTGTCATTAGTAAACAGTCACTACACAATCTCAACATCGACTATAACACATGCATTGCATGTCAAGAAATACAGCTAACACCATATGCTGGTATGTTTCATGCTAGCAGGTGTGGAGAAGGAAGTAGTATGTTTTGTCATTTTGATTTATTATTTTGTTATTATTGGTATTACTGTCATTACTGTTGCATCATAAACATATAGCAAGCATATGTATACAAGAAGTATTGATACAAGAGGTATTGATATTGCATTCAAATGTTCAAATATATTGGTATCATATTAGTCTTTATTACAGGTCCAGTAAGAACCACTTTAAACTGTTGAGTTGAATCTATAAACCGAAATGAGACAGGAAGTTATAGGCTTTTGAAGTTGCAGGTTTTGCAGAAGTGAAACCGAAAGCAGAGTGAGTGCAAGCCAAAGAGTAGGGTGTTTATTATGCATTTATCTTTGATTTAAGCTTTTAGTAGAGGCTTTTGATTAAAACATTTATTCAGTAGATTACATATATAGTTCCAGTTAGGTTATTATATGTAAGGATGAGCCTCTGTTCTGGTGAAAGGTCAGAAGTGTAACGGGTGAGATGTGAGAGCATTTAAGGGCGAGACACACATACAGACACAAATAGTGAGAGGTCATGACACGTACGCAGTACACAGCATGCACGCGCCCCCGCACGTGCACGCACACACATATTTGATAGACTCATGTAGGTAAGAGTTTATAACTGCAAAGTCGAGGCGTACGTGGTAGTCTGTTACAGGAAGTGCACCAGATGTCCCAGGAGATAAGCGACAGCGAAGGCGGGCTGACAGGAAGCACCTGCCGTTGACCCGAAGAAGATGTTCTGTTTTAGACTATGTTAAGAGTCATTGTGGTTTTGGAGTGACGTATGCTTTGTTTAAATCTGCCTAGCAACAGAAAAGGGGGCTGTACTATCTTAACCCCATAAAACCCTTGTCTGAATATGGTAAAGCAGTTCAATACTGATTGGGTTGTTGGACTCACACATGTGTTCATTAAAATGTCGTCTAAATTGCACACGCCTGGATCTGTGGTTATTTATGGATTCCTCTCTCAACATTGAACCCTAACACAGGCTAAACAAAGCACCAACAGCTAGCTTACACTAGTAACGTAACAAACTCACTAAACACACAAGAAAGTCATCACGTCACTCAAAAAGATACTAATAAGTGAGAACAAACAACCGTTTTGCCACACTTACAGGTTAAGCCTTTTAGGTTAAGGTTAAGAGCAACAGATGCAGGAATTGTCAGAGACACGGAGAAATGGACCTTCCCTGTCGAGCGCTGGGAGAAAACCACTGCTTGAGGTCTTCCATGGCGCTTCCCCTGTTAAACCACTAGATGCCAGGCTTTACCATGGAAAGATCAGGAATAAACATGTTTACTGACATGTTGCTACAATTAATTACAGAACGAATGATTATGACCCATCGTATAACAAACTTATAAAAAACATACCTCAGAAATAACCCAAGGGACAGAATACTCCCCGCCTGACGTCTGCAAGACGTCACACCAACTAAAACCAAATCCCACTATTTCAAACGATATTAAGAGTCTTTCAGACTTAGCCCTTAGGTACCAGCAAGACGACTTCACTTATGGCAGAGGTCCCCAATCCCAGTCCACGAGGGCCGGTGTCCCTGAAGGTTTTAGATCTCACTCTGGGTCAACACACCTGAATGACATGATTAATTCATTACCAGGCCTCTGGAGAACTTCAAGACATATTGAGAAGGTAATTTATCCATTTAAATCAGCTGTGGTGGATCAAGGACACACCTAAAACCTGCAGGGACGCCGGCCCTCGTGGACTGGGATTGGGGACCCCTGACTTATGGGCCTCAGGTACACTCTGCATTCGCCGCTGCGGACGATCTTTGATCTTCCTTACTCTGCCATCTTGGCTGGGAAAGGTCTTTGTGACTAGCCCTAGTGGCCAGTCAATCCTGTTTTCTCATCCATCTCTGAGCAGGACCACATCTCCAATTTGTAGATTGGGCTTTGGTGCCCTCCACTTGCAACAACCTTGTAGTACACTGAGGTACTCTCTCCTCCATCGTCCCCAGAAGACGTTGGCCAGGTACTGTACACATCTCCATTGTGCTCTAAACAGGTCCTGGTCACGGAACTGGCCCGGTGGCACTGGGGGCACACCTTTCGTATGAGTAGCATGGCAGGAGTGAGAATCTCAGGATGCTCTGAGTCGGCAGAAACTGTAGTAAGTGGCCTTGAGTTAACTATAGCAGTGACCTCCGCTATGAAAGTCACTAACACCTCATGTGTGAGCTTTGCGTTTCCGTGCTGCTGCAGTATTACATCAAGGATCCGCCGACTGACGCCAATCATGCACTCCCAAGATCAAGCCATGTGTGAGGCATGAGGAGGGTTAAATTGCCACTCACAGCTTCTGTCTCCAAGATACTTGTTGATTTTGTCGTTATGACAGCCCTTCTTGTCAATTTGAAGTTCTCTGCAAGCGCTCACAAAGTTTGTGCCGCAGTCGGATCTGAGCAGTTTGACAGCACTTCGAATGGCAAAGAAACAGCGCAGAGCGTTAATGAAAGATGAAGTGTCCATTGATTCTATCACTTCGATATGTATGGCACGAGTGCTCATACACGTAAAGATCACTGCCCATCTCTTGGCCTCTTCATGACCTCCTCGTGTCTTTTTGACTGTAACAGGCCATGGACCAAAAACATCTAGGCCCTCACACATGAAAGGAGGGTCTGTAGACATTCTGTCTTCTGGTAGATCTGACATAATCTGCTCTTGTTGCTTGCCTGTTGTTGTGTTCAGAATTTTTGGAAGGAATCTCACGAGAAAGGTTTGTCTCTTAAAAAAGGACTTACTTTGCTTTTGGCAGTTGAAATTACAAGCTTACACAGCACTGTGGACCTGTATGTGAACCAGGAGCCTGTTTCACAAAAAGGATGACCCTCAAACGGGCTGTACAACATTATATAGTGAGACAAAAACATAGATTATAGCAGCTATCGTTCTCCCGCACGGACGTGGCAGTCTTGGTGTCTGCTGTGAAGCATCCTCATACCTCAGACCTCGTCTGGTATCTGCACCCTCCTCTGTAAGAGACAGAAAAGGAAAACACTTCCCTGCCTAGCCTTGATAATCTAAGGCTATTATCCATTGTTCTTCTAGTGAGTCAAAGTTGGTTTAGAATATCATATTCGTAACTCTCTGACCCAGAGACTTATTCTAATCATAATCTATGTGTGTAAGCGTGTTTGCATTTACCCCTCTGCACTCTAAGTCATTTCCTACAATATATCAGTCCAGACAGTCACGCCGAACGAAGCTTATGACCTTCAGAAGACTGAGTACCAACTCATTATGAGCACATTTGCAGTAAATGTATGAAAATGATTATAACCACTTATTTTGGTAAGAGAAATCAAAAATTTTCAATCCTAACACTCTTAATTTGCGACATGTGACACAGTTCAAGATAACACTACTGATGGCTCTTTTCCCACCCACCATCCAAAAACCTCCAGCTCTGATTGCACTTTCGTAAAGTGTCTGCCCTGATGACATACTTGCGCATGAAAGTGTCTGATTATGAGCTGAGTTATGTGGTGTTTACTGGGAATGAGCATGGGGTGTGTCTCATCTGTTGACAGTTGAACTCTCTTCAGCTGGCTGAGTCCCTTTATAATTGCATCAGCATCTATGAAGGGACTCAGCTTGCTAAGTGGACTTTGTGTGCGAATGGACTCACTCTGCTCCATGCGCCTGATGTCATCCACATACACCTCTCTCTGAACTTCACGAGTGATAGTGACCTTGGCCTGCTGAAGCTGTTCTTCTGTAGCATAGTTGTTGCACTTGAGCCATCCACGACATGCGCTCTCTTTTTCACCTTTAAATGACTTGGCAATGTGCAGCAGTCTGGAGACAGTTTTTAACAGAAATCTCCCAAACCTTGGACTGTCATGTGAAACTCGTCCAATTCTCCATCCAGGTCATGATCGCGGAACCACAAAAAACGCAGATAATCACGATGGTCCTCTCTGACCATGAAGTTGTGAAACATTTGCTCCACGTGGGCCATCACAGCATGTGGGTCACCTCTGATCCTGAGAAGCACACCCGAAAGGCTGTTATTGAGATCTGGGCCCTTACACAGCACTTGATTCAGAGACACATTTTCGAACTGGGCGCTTAAATCGAAGACTATTCTGTTTTTTGCTGGCTTTTGGGGGTGGTAAACACCAAAGTGTGGGAGATACCAGCATTCTTGGTGGGATTTGAGAGGGGGAGCCCTTTCTGCATGACCTTTGTCATGGGCGTCATTTTCATAAACTCCACATAATGATCTTTCATCCCTGGTTTTCTCTTTAATGTCTTTCGTAGGGACATGAGGCGGTTGAGAGCCTGCTCTCTGTTGTTGGGTAAGCGATGTCAGGGATGATGAAAGGGCAGCGCGGCGACCCAGTTATTTGCATCATCTTTAGCAAACTCTTTGTGCATAATGTTCAGAAACGACTTGTCTTCTGCAGAGAGTGCCATTTTGTCATCACCAGTAGTTTGCTCAAAGATGTGTTTGCCCAGTTCATCTTTGACCTGTGTGCTCTCTAAAAGGGGGCATTCTTCTGTGATCTTTACCTTTGTGTAGATTCTGTTGCTACAAGGAGAGAAAAAACTGGGGCGGCCATTATGCAGTATGTTTGTCTTGTAGGAGTTCACTGTGGGTCTGTGAGCTCCCGAGAGGCAAACGTCCCCGACAATTACCCATCCAAGATCAAGCTGTGTGGTGTAAGGTGCTTCATTGGGCCCATTTGCCTGGCGTTGAACCTTGTGAGCCTGAATTATATCACGGCCTAAGAGGAGGAGAATATCTACCTCTGGATCAAGTGGCAGTGTTTGTGCGGCTATGTGACAGTTTTATTTATTTATTATTTATAAAAAATAATATATTTTATTTATAAAAAAACTGTATTGTATATATATTTTATTGCATGGGCACTGTATCATGTAGATTACATTTTTAGTCCTGCATGTGATGAAGCCCTTTATGGCAATAGTTTTGTCACTTATAAACACTTTAAATGATTTGACATTTTTGGTGTATTGGCAATTTATGCACGACCCACATTTGAAATTACCTTGTAGGTTATGGCTTATCGGGGTTTTATCTGGAGTATTAGAGTCCTGGGAAGCTCTAACAAGCCTATCTTTAATATTTCTTCCTCTCCTATAGGTTATCATTGGTGGTTCTTTAAAGGTACCTAATAAGTTTGGGTCATTTTGAAGGATATGCCAATGTTTTAAAATTATTTCTTTAATGTTCTGGTATACCAGAAACAACCTCCACATGTGGTTTAGGATCTATGAGGAACCTCGTGTGCAAGAATATTATTTTTCTGTTTTTGTTTTTTTTGTTGCAATTTTCCTTTAAATTGTCTTGATTTATTAGATTAGATTGAAATGGATGGATGAAGAACTTTGTACTGGAAATAGTTTATGTGATTTGCAGTATAAAAGGTCTGAATGGTCAAAGTGACTGTAAAGTTTTATCCATTTATTTTACATTTTAAAAACTTTAAGTTTTTATATTTTAATGGTTGAAGAGGTTTAAGAATAAGAGCTATGAACAGAATGTGAAATTCAATTCACTATCATTTATATAGCACCAAATCAAAACAGTGGCCTCAGTATAAGGTAAAGACCCTACAATAATACTGAGAAAATTATCTGTAGCTTGCTATCCAAGTCAAAGATTTTTTGAATAAAGCGCCATCTCTTGGTGACACTCTGCAATTGAATGAGAGGGGTGTGTTTATGGTGTAAAGTAGATACGGCGCGAGGGAAGGAAGGAGGACTCTCAGTGACTGATCTCTAAGAGTTACACAACTGTCCTAATAACTTTGCTACACTTTCCTTAAACTATTTTAATGACCTAATGGTTGTCATTAAGAAATCCAACGCTTCTTAAATAATTGTGAGGAGTGAAATGTTAAGGTGTTTTCACAAATTGACTAATTTCTGTTGTTTGCTCAAAATGAATGCAAATGAATTAAAATCCTTTTTG
The DNA here is from genome assembly GCF_013358895.1 of Oreochromis aureus. Lineage (NCBI taxonomy): Eukaryota > Metazoa > Chordata > Actinopteri > Cichliformes > Cichlidae > Oreochromis > Oreochromis aureus. Next base: position 35,779,963 of record NC_052944.1, read on the forward strand.
GGGGTGTCCTTATTCAGAATACCTGTGTGATTAAATACATATTGTTGTGTTTTATTTTATTTTTCACTCTTAGAAACAGAACCATCAGGAAACACTTTCACACATTAACATATGAAGTCACAGAGGTTACAGAGGTTTTTTTACTTGTATGACTTTTGTCAAAATGTTTCAAATTTTAGTCAAATGAAGGTCGATGGCGTGAACATATCTGGTTCCTCGCACACTTAGAATAAACATTTTTTCCAAAAAGAGTGTATATAAGAAAAACATAAACAATTTTTTACTGACACTGGCACTTTTCTCTAATTTAACACCCATATCAAAGTCCAGTCATGGATGACGTTTCACGATCATTGGTGAAGGAGGTGATAACTATCTCCAGTAAGATACTGTGACTAAATATTTAAGTTCACTTAAGTTAAATCCAGCCAGCTTTGAAGGACAACAACAACAACAATATTTAATGTGAAGTTAAAAAAATAGCATTACATCAACTGGTGGTACCCCTTAGGTTTTTTTTTGTTTGTTTTGTTAAATGGAAATTATATAAATGCCATCAGGCATGAGACCTGAGTACCTCAGCACCTCAGCACCAAACTCACAACATCAAAATGGTACAGCTGAGCAAAACTGGCGCACACATTTTGGCAAGGCCAGGTGTATGTTAATAGAGAGCTAACTAAGGAATTATGGACCTATGATGTTTTAACAAATTTTCAAGACAGACACCTTATTTGATGCTGACAGGAAGAAGACCAAACCTTTCCAAATGAGAAAATTTGGAACAACCTGTCATGTCTAAAGATAGAACAAGAGAAATCTAGACTCAGGATGTGAGAAAGGAATTTCTGATGGATATGACAAAAATAGTCCAGCATACTTGTTTTTTTATCTTAACAGAAGGACAGATGGTGAAGTTTGTGATCAAAACAACCGTGAAAAGGCAGGCACAAACTGACATAATGGCAGGTGATGATGATGACTTTGAGATATGGGATAGGACTAGCAAGGGTCTGAGATAAACAAGACCAGATTTCAGTTCTGCAGTAAGTAAACTGCCACAGTATTTGAATGGGCCAACTGAAGAACAATTACCTACAGTAAAACATGCACTGAGTACACACTGAGTACACTACCGGTCAAAAGTTTTATCATTTATTGCAGTTCAAGTCATTGAAGTCCAATGAATAGCTTGAAATGGTACAAAGGTAAGTAGTGAACTGCCAGAGGTTAAAAAAAAAAGCAAAGTTATCCAAAACTGAAACTTAATATACATTTCAGGATTATACAAATAGGCCTTTTTCAGGGAACACAAAATGAGAGGACAAGTTTCTGATAGTTAACAGCTTGCGTGATAGGCGGCTCACACGACAACAATTTCAAGCACAACTTTTTCTTTTCGGAAGAGAGGAGACATTGAGACGATAGCTCCGCTTCTGCTCACAGAAGGCCTTCCAAATAAAGGTAAGCAAAGGCTGTTGTTTATACCAAAATCTGCACAATTGGACATAAACTAGATTTAAATGTGAGCGGACGAACTTTCTCTCAGTCAAATTGATAGTGTTTATATGATGTGATACATGTTTAGTGCATAACAATTTGAAATTACAAGTTAGTAAAAAAAGCTTAAAATATAAAGATTGAAGGTTTTAAATTTGATTTTAAAATAAAAGGTGGTAACCAGCTTATGCATGGTTACTGCATAAACTGCTGTGAATAGATGAGGCTGACAGATAAAAATAATTCAAGAACACAGCTCCATGGTTAGAAGTGCCAAAATGAATTAGTTTTGGCACTTCAGTATATGTTTTACTGTAGGCAAATGCATCATTAAATAATTAGTTAAATGTGTCAATAATTAATTAATTAAATATATAATTAATTAATCAAATGTCTTATTCATTTAATAATATTGGAAATAAATAAATGACAAAATAATTTCTTCAGTGTTTTAGATCAAAATAAATGGCCATTTAATTAATTATTTAAATATTTATTTAGTTAATTTATGGTGTATTTGATTTATTTTGTCACACCTGGCCCTCCATATCCTTGGCATATAATGTCTTGTGAAAGGGGAAACAGTGACTACATTTATAACACAGAAGGTCTGGTCTTCATATTTGAGTGTGACTGAAGTGCATCTAAATTTTACTGTCTCCCTCTCATTTTCTCACCTTTTCAGCTTGTTGACTTTGTAGCAGCTGTCTCCCTTCTGCTTTTGTGTGTGTGTGTGTGTGTGTGTGTGTGTGTGTGTGTGTGTGTGTGTGTGTGTGTGTGTGTATACCATGTTTACACATTTGTGTGGGGACTGAAAGTTGGAATGAAAGCATGTAACACTACACATGGTCTAAACATTAAAGGCTAGCTCATGATGAAATGATCTGCCATAACACTAATATCACCTGCCAAATGCTGGGGGAAAACACTCACACACATACAAACAGTAGTATAAATGGCAGAACCCCCTTTTTTCTTTTTTTTTCTTTTTTTTCAAATTTTTTGCTGTAATCAAATTCAAAACAGCAAACAGACTGGCCACTTGATCTGGTAAAATCTCCAGGATGAGAGGCATGCATCATATACTTAAGACTTCAGAGAATTTCTGCATGTGCAGAACCAGCCATTCCAGATATTTGTCACAGGTGTGTTTTGGCAGCACAGGTGTGTTTTGGCAGCACAGGTGTGTATGGCAGCACAGGTGTGTATGGCAGCACAGGTGAAGAGCAAGAGAAACTAATATGCAAATAAATGAAAAGGTGCTCTCCTTCATTCATTTGCATATTAGTTTGGTAGCAAACAAAATACCAAAGCAAGATGGTCATCTGTAAGCTCATCTATCTGTCATCTCATCTTTTTTGTCAGTCCACTTTGTGCAATATTATAAACAATACTTTAATCACATACAGTACTGTGCAAAGGTTTTAGGCATGTGAGAAAAAATGCTGTAAACAAAAAATGCTTTTTAAAAAAATGGAAGTGTTAATCATTTATTTTCATTATTTAACAACATTCAGTCAATGAACCAAAGAGAAATCTAAATCAACTCAGTATTTGGCGTGACCACCTTTTGCCTTCAACACAGCATCAGTTCTTCTAGGTACACTTACACACAGTTTTTGAAGGAACTCGGCTGGTCGGTTGTTCCAAATATCTTGGAGAACTAACCACAGATCTTCTGTAGATGTAGGCTTCCTCAGATCCTTCTGTCTCTTCATGTAATCCCAGACACACTCCATGATGTTGAGATCAGGGCTCTGTGGGGGCCATACCGTCACTTCCAGTACTTCTTGTTCTTCTTTACACTGATGATAGTTCTTAAAGACTTTGGCTGTATGTTTGGGGTCATTGTCCTGCTGCAGAATACATTTGGGGCCAATAAACAATCTTTTATATTTCTGAAAGCATTCTTTGTTTACAGCATTTTTTCACATCTTTCACACCTAAAACTTTTGCAAATTCCTGTACATATTTATTTTTAACAAACCCCATGTGAGTGATTACCCAGACAAAAAATGTTTTGAGGAGTGAGAGGGGTTTGGAGTTATTCTCATGGGTCCCGTGGTTTTGGATCCACGATGCCACTCTCGTTACGGATTAAGGCTACGTCCACACTTGCATGGGTATTTTTGAAAACACAGCTTTTTCTATATGTTTGTGCCTTTCATCCACACATACACATGTTTTGGATCACTGAGATTTTTTTTAAATCTCCTGCCAGGGTGAAGATTTTCAAAAACTAAGTTTTTGCGTTTATGTGTGGATGAAGTAAAACTGAGATTTAGTCAAAGGTGTGTGGGTTTTTTGACGTCACGCTGTGCGCCAGGTTACATTTCCGCCACATTTGGCGGATATAGACAAAATACTTTGGCTGTTAATCTTGCTATCTGCAGTTTTTAAACGCTTACATATACACAAGCAGTTACTGTCTCTCTATTTAGAAAGACAGGGGCGTCAGAGGGAACTTAAACATTCAACACAGACACTCTCACAACCCAAATCCTGACGCCAACGTCGCCGTCAGTTTTGAATAAACATAACTTTTAAAAATTTAATTAATGTATGCTGTATGCATTTTGTCCACTCCTAAGTTACAAGTCTACACCAGCCATATTTCAGCGCGCTGTGAGTTGTGATTATGAAACACTCAGACTTATTTAAAAGCTTCAGTTTCTTTCTTTATTGAATAAACTCTGAGCCTGTGAGACAAAATACAAAATACTGTCTTTAGTTATTAACATTTGAAATGATGAAGGCACTTGAAACGTAACACAAAATTAGCTGCCTTTCCAAAAAAACGCTTTTCAGAAGTACTTAAGTAAGTAAGTAAAATTTATTTATATATAGCGCTTTTTAAAACAGGAAGTTATTTCAAAGTGCTTCACATGGAAATAAAAGCATATCAAACGAAACAATCAAAAAGGTATAAAGCATATCATTCGAAACAATAAAACCCTATAAAGAGGGTATAGTAGCATATCCAATAAAACTGTTTGCTACACATGAATAATACCTAAATGCCTGTCTAAACAGATGTGTTTTGAGCTGTTTTTTAAAAGAAGCTACAGAGTTGATGGTGCGTAGCGGGGGACGTAAACTGTTCCACAATACTGGAGCCAGGGTTTGAAAAGCGCAATCCCCCTTCGTTTTCAACGGGTCCGTGGAATTGTTAGGAGACCACTATCAGTGGATCTAAGGATCCGGTTTGGAGAGTAGGGTTGGAGAAGCTCAGTGATATAAGTGGGGGCCTCACCTTCTTGGGACATGAATGTAAAAGTGAGGATTTTAAACTGATATCTATACTCAACCGGAAGCCAGTGCAAGGATTTTAACACGGGGTGATATGGGAGAATTTATGACTGTGGGATAAAAGCCTTGCTGTGGCATTTTGGACCGCTTGGAGCGCAAACAGGGTTTTGCGAGGGCACAAAACCCTGTTTGCTCTTTCCCTCCCAGGCTTCTAGACTTCTGATTGGCCAAAAATTTTACACGGTTAGGATTTGGCATCTTCTTGACAGCATTTGGCATTTACATGGGGATATGTTTTCAAAACTGCACGTGTGGACGGGATTTTATTAAAAACAAAAATGGAAAATCTCAGTTTTAAGAAATACCCTGTACATGTGGACATAGCCTTGGTGTTGCTGTATTTTCTCAGCCAAAGCTAGTTTAAATAATATTCCCACCACACATAATAATGGGGAAAATTAGCAGCTACTGAAAGTCACCTCATACCTTGAGGTAGCTGTTTGAGTGCAGTTTGTTGGTTTCAGTCAAGCATTAATTGCTAAAGACGTCGCAAAAAAAGCAATTTGAAAACTCCAAAGGCTGTCCATGCACAGAACCAGCCATTCCAGATATTTGTCACAGGTGTGTTTTGACAGTAAATGCCAGAAATTGACAGCTTTCACTTGCACATTTCTCTGTGAGCAAACAAAATACCAAAGCAAGATAGTCATCAATAATCTTCATCTATTTTCAGTCAGTCTGTTTAAAAAAAAAACAACTGATCAATCCTGACGGGCAGCTTTTGCAATCAGAATCGTGGTCTGAATGCATGAATGGCGCCGAACACATTTTGTTTTTGCAAGAACAGCTCTGTGGAATCTCTATATGCTTGTCTTGTTCATGTGAATTGTTCATCTGTTTATTTATTAATTTCTATTTGTCATAATTCAGATATAACATTATATGTGGTAAATTATGATGGGGTCTAAGTCAAGACAGGCAAGAGGGGGGAAAAAGAAGAAGAGGTGGTGTTGGTGGGGGGTTCATGGAAACATGAGGAAATGTACAATGTATCGCAACAGCTGCACCTGTAAGAAGAAAAAATTAGAAAATACAAATATCCACAAATCATTGTTCTTAGAGAAAGAGAGAGAGAGAGAGAGTGTGTGTGTGTGTCTGTGTGAGAGAGAAAGTGTATGAGTGAGTGAGTGTGAGAGTGCATGTGTCTTTGTCATAAATATGCTTGATAATGAGGGCTGTAAGGTGCAGTGAAGCCCCCCAGAAGCCTGCAAGCAGACAGAGATGGAACCAGGACAACCGCGCGATCTGCAGAGTACCAAAGATCTGAGACTCAATGACATCTGCAAGCCCACAGGAGAACGAGTGAGGTCCCAGATGGAGGTCCCATTTTGTACACTTTCGTTCAAAGTTTACATGATGTACACAGACAGAATTCTACCAAAAACATAACGTCCTTAGAGGAAGTAACAAATGGATCAGGTCTGATTAAAGTCTGTTAAGGAGTTGTGTGGGGAATTTGGTTTCAGCATTACACAATCTTTTAGTAAATATATGTTTTGCTGTTCTCAATAACAAGAACAAAGACCAACAAGTCTGACTGGATTGTTTGGTGAGGCCCTCATAATTTTTAGAAAAGGGTGGAGCTGAACATACTGTTAGATATTTAAGGTCTAAGATGATCTGAAACAGGTGCAGTTAACGATGGCTCTCCAACAGTTTGTGTACTGTTTCATTGTGGGGATCATTGTCTTATCCGAAGGTGAGAAAACATTTTATTTTTTCTTCAGATATTTTCTCATTACTGAGGTTATATCAGGGGTGGAAGAAGTACGAGATTTATTTAGAGGTGCAAATGTGACTATTCTAAATGAAATTTTCCACCTGGACACAAGGAAAGAGTCAATTTAGAATTAATGTCATTCAGAGTCATATCTAATAATATAATCCAATCAAAGTCACTGAACTGCTTCATGTTCACAGTGATACACACTTATTTATTTAACATCAACATTTTCTGTTCTATGCAGTCATTGTTTTTTGAGTGAATTGTAAGAAAATGTGTGAATTATTTGATCAGGAACACCGAGGTAAATGTTTCATGCCGAAAGTAACAACAGAGGTGATGCTGAGTTGGAGTCTTTAAAGATACAAATTTTTGTTTTCTTTCTTTAAAAGACGTAGAAATGTGACTTAAAGATTAACTGGTAGGTTAATGTTTAAAGGTTTTAACAACAGTCGATGTTAAAATGTTCGGTTTAGTATGTGATCAGTTTTTTAAGAAAGAGGAAATCACTGCTAGCTTTCACATGACTGATTTCTCACAAATGCAAGTAATCACCTGCACTGGGTTAACGAACATAATGATGTCTTGCTGAATTCAGTAAGACTTAAGGATAATCAGAAGTGAAAGGGTAAATAGTTAATTAAACTTTAGCAACTGCTTAATAAATTAGGGGTTCATAAGTTTGATTTACAGTGTGAAATTAAATCTGCACATGTTTCTTAAAGTGCATTAAATTATATCTCTAAGAGGTCCCGCCCTCCATCAGAGAATACTTTGAATACTCTGTTTGACTGCTTGAGACTGAAGAAGTTGTCCTCAGTGTTTCATCTGATCATCACTGAAACCTGTATTACAAAGAAACAGCACAAATGAGTTTCCATCGACACATTTTCAAAAAACATTATATGTATATATTTAAAATATAGAAACTAGACCTAAACTGGCTGGTTTTAACAGAAGTAAATATCTGGAACACCACTTACTTTGAAAAAAAAAATCATTGCCTACTTTCGCATATTTTCTATGAACCTGTTTGTCTCCGTTTGTCTTTTCAGGTTGTCATGCAGAGCAGCCCAGTAAGCATCCTAAAACATTTTTCAAATTCTTCACATTTTGAGTTTGGTTCAATTTTTTCTTTTCCTTCTGTCAGTTATACAGTAATTACAAAACATACACAGCAATATTCACATTCGTTTCGGTGACAAAGAAACACTGCACCGACTTTAGTTTTTTTCTTTAAACTATGAAATTATTTTGTGCTTTAACACTCGAGGAAGCATTTGTGTATCATGTGGATACCACAGTCTAATATTCAGATGTTCAGCTGGTTTCTGTTGATCCTCCTTAAAATCACATTAACATGAATGCCAGTACTCAAGATTTCCCAGCAGAGTGTTGCACTGATTAGTGGTATCTGTCACCTCTGAGTGGTTTTAATGCTGTGGCTGGTCAGTGTACTCACTGTTTAACTGTGCTCTCTTTTGTTTTGTCAGCATGTGGCACCAGGGCTGCGGACAGCAGCAGCATCACAGAAAATTGGCCCTGGTACGCTGCTATAGGTGAAGGTCCAAATCAATTTGGAGGGTCTCTGATCAATGACCAGTGGGTGCTGACAGCTGCATCTGCTACACTATTGTGAGTCACTAGTGCAAGTTTACACTTGATGATGATGATGATGATGATAAAGTGTAACATGTATGTGCAGTAAATAAATATCAGAGATATGTTTTTTATTTCTTCAAAATCAGCTCAGATGGCACTTCTTTTAACATTTGAAAACAACAGCTGTTGACCAAAGTGCTGAACTGTAAAGTACAGCATTGTCTGCACAACAATTGAAATAACATGTCACATTAAGGAGCTTGGAAGAAAAGCGTCTGGACTTCTTTAAGTTTCTTGAAGGTGTTTCACTCACATCCAAGAAGCTTTTTCAGTTCTAAGAGCAAACGTTAAATAGTCCCAGATTTTAAGCCCTATTGGGAGAGTCTCTAAGATGGCTGTTGACCCACTTTTAATCATCTAATCTGCCTTGAGATCCTTCCTCAGATGCCTTAATGCCCACATCTTGGATCACTTTATCTCAGTAAGTCACATGATAGAGTTGGGCAAGGTCTCACAATGGGTTCACCAGAAACCTTGGCTGATTGTGACCCACATCCATTTTCACACCTTGGCTAGTGTGACTAGGCAGATGATAAGATGGCTAGCTTAGTTTAGCATAAAGAGTTTAAATGGAGAAGTTGCTGCAATTAAATACAACTATGCACATCTGTAAGGTTCATTAATGAACACATGCTGGGGAAAACTAAGATCAGGTGCAGCAATGCAGTGTGGAGAAAAGACTCGGTGAGAAATAAGTTACATGACTGTTTGTTTTGTGAGCGCTAGTAAAGTTTTCTTTGTGTGCAGGCTGTGATCAGTTGACTTCACTTCACATTCACTGCTAAGTTAAACAAAATATAAACAGATGTTACATAAGCTCTATGGCTGATATCCAAACACTATAAAGCTAGCATTATGTGGTAGAATTAACCAATTTATGTAACATGCCAGCCTGATCACACGCACACATAGGCACGCAAGATAAAAGAAAAAAGGAAATTCATGACATCGACTCCATTGCACTGTGGTGTTATAAAAATAACCTGTGTGTGTTTGTGTAAAGTGTTGGCAGTACCACAGTGGTCCATCTGGGCCACAACAGCAATTCAGGTTCAAACCCGAATGAAGTGACTCGAACAGTGGAAGAAATCATCCAGCACCCTGAATTTAACGCGGCGATTGTTAAAAACGACATTTGTCTTCTGAAGCTGTCAGCTCCTGTGGATTTCACAGACTACATTCAGCCGGTCTGCTTGGCCTCAGAAAACAGCATTTTCAACAGTGAGACCAGCAGCTGGGCCATTGGTTGGGATTATAATAGTAAGTTATAAAATATTTATTTCCTTTTACAGCATTGTGTTGGATTCCTTAGAAAAGCCTGATCTTTGAATTCTGTCCAATTAGGTGATGTCCTCCAGGAAGCAAAGGTAGCAATAGTTGGAGACAATGAGTGCAGAGACAGCTACCCATGGGTCCAAGGGGACATCATCTGTGTTGGAGAGACAGATTTATGTTTGGTAACATTATTTTTAAGTTATATTGCAATCTGCTGATGACTGCCACGGTGATCATCTATAATTTTATATCTATATCAATTTATTTGACTTATTTTAGTACTTTCTCCTCTGTCTTGTTTTGGCTCACACTGTTGCCCATGTGGGCCACAAAGGGACATGTTTGCTGGTTAGCTGAGGGGACATTTCTAGCATTTCTTTGTCAGTGCTGAAGCTGGGCATTTTAACAGTCTAGGAACCGATGTGGAAGGTAAAGTAACAGCTGCAGTGTTTGGCTTAATTTTTCAGCCCCAAAGTTTGGTGCTTTACAAAAACGGTGCATTTGTGATTAGCTCGCTAGCTATCCAGGTACACTGGATAGTGAGAACAGCAGAACCGGCCATTGGCGTCTTCTTCTGATCACAGATGTGAGCAGATTGACACTGAGGACATGTGATAGACATGAAAGAGTCTGGACATGACAAATGTTATGATGCCTGAAACATCATCTGTGAAGAGAACAGGGAACTAGTGGGGGACCTGTAAGTTCTGGTGTTCCATGTCAAATCCAGTCGAGCTGCACACTGCTGCAACACACTCTTGAGACTGTGCTGAAGACACAGCAAGCCTTGTTGTAACAGCACGTATGGATCTGTCATCCTGGAGGAAATGGATTATTTTTGAAAGCTGAATGGGCTGCAGAGTACATCTCATGCTCCATTAGTGACAAGGATGTTAACAAAAAGTTATGCTAGAGAAAAATCAATCAAGGGGGATAAGGAGAGAGAGAGTTTGTGGCCACCACATGAGAAATCATTCCCTTTGTGGGGTTTTCTTGTTGCTGCTAATTCAGTGCACCTGTCGTCACTTTCATTTGCACCAAAGCAGCTGAAATGGATTCACAGTTCATGTTTCCTAAACAGATAGATTGATATCCCTGAAGGTTAATTGACTGTATATTATACTGTGATCTTTAATTGTTCCCTTAATTTATTTGAGGAGTTTATAACAAGAATTAACAACAAAGTTAGTGTTTTCAATAAAGTAAAATAAAGATGGTAGTAGCTCCTCTGATAAATAATTTCATTGGAATGATACCAATTTGTATTTCACCACAAATTCTCTTAAGATATGATAATATGATAAAACACTTCCTTTGAGAACTGGCCTTTCCGTTCACCCCCATTGAGGTGTTTGCCTAAAAACAAGACAACAAAGGGAACAGAGTAGATAATCCTATTTTAAAGTTTTCAAAAATGGTGCGGTAAGAGGTTCACAAGAGCTGTAATCTGTCCCCACACTATGCACCCCTGTGGCACAACCCAAAAATAAAAAATAGGTGAACACACAATTTATTAGCCACAATGGCACAAAAAAGGCATACGATTAATTAGTGATTTATATGAAGAAAACACTGTCATGTCTTTTAGTGATCTGACAGTAAAGTTTACTTTGGAACGACCCGGCGTTTCTGACGATATCTACAAATTAGAGATTGTTTGTAAGATAAAATGAAACTGTCTCAGGAGACAAATCTTATAGAGAATTTCCTTCTACTTCTACAAAGCCATCAAAATGGTATAATTTATGCCATCGGGCTAAACACAACACGTGTAAAAGTTTTCAAAGTATTTGGGAAAAAGATCTGGATTTTTCCTTTGACAAGGGAACATGGGATTCAATTATCTCTGAAAATGGGTTTTACATCAGGGAAGCTAGAGGTAAATCTCTCCAATATATAAAATTCTCAACTGGTATTACACACCAACGAGACTTTATAAAATGGGAATTAGTAAAGGGTGCTTGTGTTGGAAGTGCCAAGAAGCAAAAGGTACACTAGTGCATGCTTTGTGGGAATGTCCATTGGTCTCCCCACTATGGGAAATCGTTTTCAAATATATAGAGAGCTGGGTGAAATTTAGGTTACCTAGATCACCAAGAATGAGCCTATTGCGGCATAGAGGGGAGTTGCCACAGCCAATAAAGCAGGCTTCAGTGTTAAACACTGGGCATGACTGAAAATGTGGCATACAAGAAAATGCTGGGATAATTGAGCAACAAAACAAAGACTGTAACAGAGCAATGGGAGAGTTTTGTTTTTATGTGTCTTCAGCATGAGGATAATGTGAGATATAGTCTGAATTAAGTGTCTTGTGTGTGCAACGGTTTATTTATAATCACTCAACCCCCTCCCCTTTTCTTTTTTTTCTGCCTTTAATTGTAAAGAAAAGATTTACCAAGAAAGTTAAAAGTTTATCAGGTGAAAAAGGTCAACCTCTAAGAGATACGCAATTTTAAAAAAGAGATACACGTCTGTCTTAATAACTTTCATTATTTTCTTTCCACAGTCTAGAAGAGGGGAACCGCTCATGATCAAAAATGAATCAGTCTGGGTCCAGACTGGAGTCTTGGGTTTCTCTCAATGCATTTATACTCCCAGATCTCGTTCAGTCTACACTCGTGTGTCCCAGGTGCAGAAATGGATCAGTGACACAGTTACAAAGACATCACCAGAGGGTTCATCAACAACCAGCGCCCCTCCCACTCCAACTGCCCCTCCCACTCCAACTGCTCCTCCCACTCTCATTGCTTCCCCCAGGACCACAACCACTGCTTCCATTGCTCTTCCCACTACCACTGTTCCAACCACTGACCCGACATGTGACAGTTTGTTTTGTAGTGGTGAAAACTTGATCCACTTCACTCAATTCACCTCACTCTGTGTTCTCGTTGTGTTACTCCATGTGTTTGCTGGAATTGTTGGAAAGTAGATCAACGCATTTACTCAAGTTCAAATATAAACATGAAGTACTTTACCTAAGTTTTTATTTTACAACTTTAAGTTGAACACTATACCTTTTATTCCACTATACTTAGAGAAATCGGGAGTTTGTTTTATTTTTTAGCAAGATTATTATTTTTATTTCAGTTTTTTCTGTCTGTCTGTATTTGCTTTACCTTCTTTAAACTACTTTAATGACCTGATGATTTTCATTAAGAAATCAAACACTTCTTACATAATTCTGAGGAGTGAAATGTTAAGCTGTTGTTATCCCTACTTGTATCCATTATTTGCTCAAAATCTTACGCAAATGAATTAAAATCCTTTCAAATAAAAATAATTTTCTTTTCGTGTCCTTATTCATAATACTTGTGTGACTAAGTACATATTGTTTTGTTTTATTTAATTTTTCTCACTTGCAAACAGAGAACCAGCAGAAAAGACTTCCACACATTAACATTTGAAGTCATATTTCTAATGGCCATCATGAGGCGACTCAGATTGTAAAATCTGGGAAGATGACACTGCTGATGATTTTCTCAGTGATCTGGCAAGTTTACAGTTCATATTTAATTTAATATTTAATAAAACATCAAGTTTTCTTTTAGGATATGATTCCCTGAAGAGTCAGAGAGGAGGATAAAAAGGATACATTTTACCTCGTGATTGACAAGTCGTTAGTCTATAAGCAAGACTCAGATTCTCGGTCAACCCTTCATATGTCACATCACAGCTAGCAACTGAAGCGACTACCAAAGAGAGTGCTAATTCATTAGAGGATGACCATGGCAACCATGTCCACTGATGACCCACCATCAGCAACAAAGCAACATAATAAGCAATATGGGCTCTGCGTGGGTTATAGGACACTCACTGAAATGCAGGGAAATCCAGAATTCCACGTCTAGACTGTTATTGGAGCAGATTACAGGATTTTTTATTTATTTTTTTTTAAACGGGTGTAATTTTTTTTCCAAAGTGTATCATTTTTTATGTTAAATGAAGGTCAATGAAGTGAACATATCTGGTTCCTCGCCCACTTACAACAAAGTGTTGCATAAGGGTGTATAGGCTATTAAAAAAAAATGGGAAAAATCACACGTAAACAAAAAGGAACATTTATTTATGAAGATAGCTTTCAGTCCACTATTAATAAACCCAATGAGACTATTATGTTTGCTGTTCGACTCCTGTCGTGGAACTCTTCAGCTGCTCCTGCTGAGAATCCATGCAGACTGAGGTAGGACTTCATTTTGATGGGCACATCATCACCAGTGTTGGTCAAGTTACTTGAAAAAAGTAATTAGTAACTAATTACTGATTACGTCTTCAAAAAAGTAATCCAATTAATTTACTGATTACTTATTTTCAAAAGGAATTAGTTACTTAGTTACTTTTCAAAAACATGATACAACCTGAATACGCAATGGACCTTTCAGCCCAATTCTATTTTATGCATAATCCATCATATGAAATAAAATAAAATAAAATGGAAAGCCTCTTTATAAAATTTGTTTTATGAGTTTTAATCTTTTATTTTTATGCACATTGCGTTAAGCAAAAATTGAATTATATGCAACTGTCTTTGACTTGAAGGAAATCTTTAACATTTAAACCTATTTTCTGCATACTCCAGCATATAAAATAAAGTACAGTGGAACTCTGACTTACGAAATAAATTCGTTCCAGAGGGTCTTTCGTAAGTCAAAATTTTCATAAGTCGAAGCACCTTTTTCCATCGCTTTTTGAGTAAGGCGATGCTGGCTGAAGACTAAGTTCTTGGTGGAGGAGGACCTCGCTCATATTTATCAATAATTTCTCTCTTTGGTTCCATCGAGAGCACTTTACGCTTCTTCTTTTCACTCGAATCACTTGCAGAAAGTTTTTTCAGCCCCATTATGAATGAACGATAGGCTAATTGCAAACGAAAAGCACACGAAATAGCTCGCTGCAACAACAATACGTCTTTCACGTGGAACAGCGAAACGCAAGTACGAAAGCCAAGGGGTTATCAAATGATTCAGAAGGCATTGTGGGCATTGTGGGGTCAGCCAGCGGATTTCGTTACGCGGGCATTTTGCCGTACCACATTTGTCCTAGCCCGTTCTCACTCCCGAGGCGTAATATACTGATGATTTGTCAAGTCCCAAGGCATTCCTGAGGAACGCGAAAGGTGACCTTCCGCATTCTTATGCAACGCGCCAGGTTATGGATGAAATCCAGTAGAATGATGCTCCCGCGATAATACACGTTCCAGCCATGTATTCCAGCCCTAACATTATCCCTAACCTTAACCAACACTTTAATGATGTTAGATGGTGTTTTCCAAAGCGATTTAAGTAAATCAAACGTACATGTGTAGATTCATTCCAAACAGTTCTCATGTTTCCTAACTTTTCTGATCTCGTAATATAGGGACGTGTTGGGTGCCCGGAAGCGTAATATATCAATGATTTGTCATCTAATGTAAAATGTTACGCTTTGGGAGTGAGAGTGTGTTGTTTGTCCCAGATTTTATTTGTGGGGTCTTTACCTTACAAAGAGACACAATTTGTTGACTGTTAAGCTGCAGTATATGAATAAAACTGAACAGATCTAAAGAAAGTGTTTCTAAAATTTTCCTTTATTTTATTAGAACAGGACAGATGGATGACCACAGCCACCTCAGGATATAATACATAAAATGGACATAATAAAAAATGTAAAGAAAAATAAATCAGACAGGTGGTGAAAACTTCAGATGCAAGAACAATAGTTTCTATTATAGTTTATTATAGTTTTTATTATGTCCAGCATTACTTTGGTACGACCAGGCTCTGACAGCAAAGAGCACCTTACATATGAGTGACACACCAGAAACATCTGACAGAACTTGAGGTCCTTGCATTCATTTTCTATTTTTAAAAAAGTGGTTCAAAATCATCCTCTGTGCCACCTTTTCTTTGCTGTTCTCAATTTCTCAACTGTTTAACTTTATGTAGGGAAGAAAAGTTTGACATAATACACAACTGTTAAATGTTAGAGAAGCATCTGAAAATGAGGTCACAGTTACTTTACAGTTACTAACCTTTGCTTGTGCTCACAGACTAAATCGCAACAAATAACACAATAAGACAAAACTGATGTTTGTGCACATGTTTTCATGGTACTTCTCTGCATGTACCAGTGTGACAAAGTCCTGAATGACACCAGTTAACACAAAATTAAAAAAGTAGAGCAATGTTTTTTTTTGTTTGTTTGTTTTTTTAAACACATTAACCCTAACCCCCTATTAAAAATAATGTACTATTTACCTCGGAAGCATAACGGCAGTTTCTTCAGCTCTGAAGTCCAAACCTTGTACAACCCACCCCCCACCCCCCCCAAAAAAACAAAACCCCAAACAAACGTACTTTTCCCTCACTTTGGGATTCGTGCTCCCAGAATGCATTGCGATACTGAAGAAACAGGGGGAAAAATGTTTCACTACTATACAGCATACTGTACTGTATTTTTATACAAAAACGCTATAGTTAGTAGAAAACACAAAATTTGTGACTGTCAATAAGAATTCAGACCCGTCTTAAAGAGTTTCCCCGTACATATGGAATATGTAACGGAGGGGAGAGATAGTCTATGAAAGAGAATGGTAAATGGCCTGCATTTGTATAGCGCTTTACTCAGTCCCTAAGGACCCCAAAGCGCTTTACACTACATTCAGTCATTCACCCATTCACACACAGGCAATGGCAAACTACATTGTAGCCACAGCTGCCCTGGGGCGCACTGACAGAGGCGAGGCTGCCGGACACTGGCGCCACCGGGCCCTCTGACCACCACCAGTAGGCAAACATGGGGTTAGTATCTTGCCCAAGGATATTTGGCATGCAGCCAGGAGGCAGCCTGGGATCGAACCAACAACCTTCTGATTAATAGCTGACCTGCTCTGCCACCTGAGCTACAGCCACCCTTTGTACTTTGCACTTTGTAATCCTGGTTCTCTACGTGAGAAACTATATCTCCAGCTTCAGTCCGCTCTGAGATGCATTCCAATCAAACTATCACCGGTTTCACATCCGCACAGGTGTTTTATACGTAAAATGCGGGGTGTAGCTGGGCTACAGATAGATAGATAGATAGATAGATAGATAGATACATTCTCGGCTAAAATATTGGAAATATTGGATATATACACCAGCTAAATAGCTGGTGACAGACAATGGTATTTTTAAACTTCAGAGTACCACCAGCAATGCCGCTTGGGATATAAAATGCATTCTGGGATACCCGACTGACCAAAAGCCACACGGTAACCAATCAGATGTTAGATAAACTGCAGTGGCAGCGTTAACCCCGCCCCCTCACTTTGATGGATGAGGCTGATAGATAAAATTAATTCATGAACACAACAGCAGGGACAGGAGTGCAAATATGAATCAATTAAATACTGTCAAGGATGCTGAGGCTGGACTCGAAAGCAGGACTCCAACTGTGCAGTCAGGCAGATGTTGATTTACACACCAGTGATATTAAGTACATACATACAGTGATAGGAAAAAAGGGGTCTCTTCACTCAGTCCAATCCCATACCATGTCCACTCACACTCTTTCAGATCGGGTCCAGGGAAAACAGGTGCAGGTAGTGATGTGTCCTGTGTGTCGAAGCTTCGAAGCGTATGTCGGGTAATCTCAAGGGAGTTTTTGTGAAGCACGTATCGAGGCTTGCTTTGATTACATATGCAGTGACGTTCGAGGCCTCGCGGGCAGTCCGTACCATGTGACTGATTGAGGAACTGGCTCGCCGGTCCGCGCCAGATTAGAAATAAAATGGACAGCAAAACACAGCTGATTTCCCCCAACACACTGTGTCGTGGAATTGGATTACGTACGTGCTACATAGTTACTTGAGCATTTCTTCTTCGATGGAACCAGCAAGGAAGAGATTTATTTTTTTTAAATCTCATCTCTCTTTATAAAGTAGCTATGCACAAAGTAATAAATATCACAAATGATGAGTACCATAATAAAAATAAACAACACTACAGATCCTATAATCTGATTTCTGTCTTTTAGTTTATTAAAAAGTAAAGCGCCACACACTAGTTTGTGTCATTATCCAGATGTACATAAACATGATTACACAGTTACACAATCATACCAAAACTCTGTCCTGATAGTTTCCACTTTCTGTTTTGTATCAGACATACTGAGACAATATTCGTGATAAATAACCATGAAAACAATTTATTTATTCAGTTTAGAGGTTTACACATCACATCATTATAATCACTGAGCCTGTTTCACTTGACTTGTCCACTTGGTGGCGCAGTAGAGCAAATGACTCATCAGAATGCTTCGAACCATGAGTCGACCAGTTGGATGGAAAGCTTCAATTCATCACGAGGCTTCATCTCATCATCACTAGGTGCAGGTCCACGGAGATCTAAACGAGGAGCTGGAGAGAGGTGTCAATAAAGCACAAGGAAACACAAGAAAATACACAAGTAAGACACTCCAACAGCATTAAACAAGGCCTTAAATCCCACTGAGCTTCATCAGCTGCTGATGAGCCGCAGGTGTGTGCGTGGGTGAAGGTCAGGTGACCCACAGGCACACAGACCAGTGTTCCTGTGGTGATCGTGACGAGTTTATCACTGCAGGGTGGTCATTGACAAACCCTGACGAATACTTAATTATATAATGAATTTAAAATTTATTATTAAACATTACATTATGTTTAATAACAATTAATTAAGTTAATTATTTCCTCACACTTACTACATTATGGAGACACCATCAGTAACATTTTATAATAGCTAGATTTATTTAATGATTGATTCTTAATTCAGTCAGCTATAGTAGATTTTCTTCATTTTTCCAATAAAAATGTTTAATCCTTGGCTAATAATTGGTTTGCGAACCATTAACATTGTGTGAATAGTTAAGGCAAAGCTGCTGCTGGTTTTTCTTTCTAGACAGTTTATAATGTGTCGTGAACCTCGGAAATAATATTTGGACATCTGTCATAATGATTCAGTCATTTGTCTTCAGATCTACCTTCCACTATCAACATGCACTTTTAACTCAATTATAGTGTCACCACGAGATGGCGCTTTAGTAACCTATGGAAAGATTTTCTGTGTATTACTGTAGGGCCTTTATCTTATAATATAAAGCACCTTGAGGTGTCTGTTGTGATTTGGCGCTATAAATAAAATTGAATTTAGTTGCATTTCACATTCTTTTGAAATCTTTCGTTGTAAACCTCTTCACCTATTAAAATATAAAAACTTAAAGTTAAGTTTTGAAAATGAATAGATGGAAATAGATGGATAAAACGCCATAGTCAGTCTGACCATTCAGGCATTGTACACTGTAAAACACCAAAACTATTTCCAGTCTTCATACCTCAGAGAGGAATGTTTTTTCAAGCTTTGCTTTAACCTTGCAACCGTGCAAATAAAAGTATATTAGATCAGTTTTTTTGGAGCTGGGGTGATGGCTTTGAAGATGTGCGACAAGACTGACCAACCAAACAAACAACCTCATGGTGCCTTCCAGAAAATGGGACATTAAAAGACTACTGATAAAATGGCATTTAGACTACTGTGTAATTTCTATAAATGTACAATTTTCCTACCTGGTATTAAAATTTTGTTGAAATGAATTGTTGATTTCCAGAGTTTCCTGAGGACCTAAATAAACATATTTTGACTTCTAAGATTACTCCATCATTCAACGTCACGTCACAAATTTTTGTTGCAAGTTCTTTTTATCTAGGGCAGGGGTCAGCAACCTTTAATGCCCAAAGAGCCATTTGGACCCAGTTTCCACGGAAAAGAAAACACTGGGAGCCGCAAATACTTTTTGACATCTAAAATGAAGATAACACCCTTATTGTTTTTTACGTTTATGCTTTGTATAAACACCTAAAGTGTGTTGCTTACGAAATCCATGAATTACTAGAGAGAAAATGAAATTTTATTTATGTAATGGACACATTTTGAACTCTTAAAAACTATAACAAAAAGGAAAGACACCTAGTTGAAGGTCTCTTTTAAATGAATTAAAAAGTTGAACTTAAATTATTCATCTACCAAACAAAAACTGTAGTGAGATTTTGCAGCCTGTAGTGGAGCCTTGACCTGAATTTTAAAAATAATTGGAAAAAAATCACTCAACTGTTAAAAAAAATGAAAAATAAATATTTGCAAAATATCTGCACAAATATTTATTTTACGTGGTTAATGTGTGTGGCAGGGCGTGGTCTGCAGTGCCGCTGCAGGGGAGGCGGACACACCTGAGCGGCATCCGCAATCAAGCCTCGCCGCCTTAAAGTCTGTGCTCTCTCTGCTGTTGTGTTGGTATGTGTCGGGCTGTGAACTGGAAAGCTACAGCTGGCTGTGTGGCTACAGCAACCATGTGTGAAAATTGGTCAATAAAGAAAAACGATGTACATGCAAACATCATCGGGTGTGCCGTGATATGTTTACAATGGAACTTCTGCTCCCGACCCTCTGCGCGCAGTGTCTGCAAATCAGGGCTGTATGAAGTCACTTCATCTTTACGCAGGACTGTAAGCTGTCATCTGTGAGGCGTGAGCAGTGTTTGTTTTTACCATAGTTCATGGTGGAGAATAGCTGCTCAAATACATATGTGGATCTGAAGATCCATACTTGGCCTGCCTGGGGTTGAAAGTCTCCATAAATGCACGGCATTTCGGCGGGTGTGGTCTATACGAGCGATGAAAAATAATAACATATAATTTTATTTTTATATTTCAAACAGGGGCGATTCTAGGATCAGAGCTTTGGGGGTGCTGAGCACCCAGAGAGCTGCCCAGCCAGGCAAACTAAACTTTACACGTCATGATGAGACTTCTTCCCTGTCTCTGTCAGTCCCTGCATCCTTAAATGTCTCAGGTTGTCCCGAGTTCTCTATGACTGTCTCCTTGGTGCATTTAAACCCCTGTTCCTCCCTGTCCTCGTCCTCTGTTGTCTTCGTCTCTGTTATCAGTCATCATAATTTTACCATCTCTGTGCAAGTCTGTAAATTTCTTCATTAAATCATAAGATTCTTAAATTCATCCAGTCTCTCTGTGCCTGGGTCCTCGTCACAAAACATGAAATCACTGTTTTGTACATTTTAGCACAATTTAACCCCCACATTTGTGAAAGAAAAACAAAACACTTTTTTAAAAGGCTGTAACAAAACCATCAAATCTGATAAAGGTTATTTAAATGCTGCAAATGAAGAATGGATTGGAATAAAAAAAATACATATCCTAACCTTAATTACTGGGGGAGAATAATGAATGATGCTCATAGTGAGTAAAAAGTAAACTGAGTGCATTTTTTGGACAGAGATTCACTTTTAATGAGTATGTATAATATAATGCAGATACATAAAAAACACTCCCAAAACAGAATAAGTTATTACAAATAAATTATTACAAAATATTAATTAAAAAAATATAAAAATGGAGGCAACTTTGCCTGTGGTAGAATGTATACAATGTATGAAAAAATCTTTACTGCAGACACTAATTTTACTAATTTAATAATAATCATTTTGTGTTGTAAGACTTATGAGTTTCATGCTTTCATAGTGGTCCTTAGGAGAGCTTGACATTTTCCCAATGGTACACACTGTAAAAAGTTTGAGAAACACTGATAAGTGTATGTGTGCCTTTAGAAAACATTTAAAGCTGCAGTACAGAATCTTTGAAACAAGCCAGCTTAAAACATTTTTAGAATATAAACAGAGCACTCTGCTTCTCTTTACAGCTCCTCACTCCACCAGGGTGCTGTTTGGCACTTTCTGATAGTGCGCAAATGTGGTGCACGTACTGCAGTCATACAGACAACTGGACGGTCCAAAAATTGGCCTACCTATTACTGGCTGAAGTTTTAATAGAGTTGTGGCTGAACCACATAAAAATGCATAATTAATTTTAATCTCCCCAATCAATGATAATGTTGGAATGTTGTTAAAGAGGGTCAAAAATGTTTCAACCCAGTTTGTTTTGCAGATTCTGTATAGCAGCTTTAATATAGGGAGGACACAACTTCCTGATTGTGTGAGTAAAATCAGGTTTTTTCTCTTTGTCAGTTTAACAGTTTCAGTTTTGCCCGGTCTGTTTTCTTACCTGGTTCTTCCTGACCTTGTTTCTCCTCATGTTCCCTCTTTCCTCTCTCCCTCTTTGGACTGACAATCATACACAAATAGATGAAAAAAATTACATTAATATGAAAAAAATACTATTAAGATCACTAATGAAAAGTCCTCTCTCAGTGTACTTTCAACCAAAAGGCAAATAACCAAACCACATGAACATCTAATAAAAGATATAAATATTGAAACACTGATCCAACATTATTTTTGATTGACGGATCATTTGATTTTACACTTTTACCTGAATGTGGCTCCTTTTTTTGAAAAAACTTCCTTATATCCATTATGAACTGTCTCTCTGTACACACACACACACACACACACACACACACACACCAGGAGTTATAAGGTTAATGGGCATTCAGTCAGTTAGCTAGTTAGTATCCATTTCAAACAGGACAGTGGTAACAACAGAAGCTACGGACAATTTTAAGTTTTAGATTTTAAACAGGCTATATACATTTCAATGGGAGCAACAGGATGGTCAAATGTCGCTGATGTTACTACAGAGCAGGACGGATTGTAGGGTAGCAAACATCGACGGAAAACAAGTTTTCAACACTGCAGGTTACCTGGTGTAATGTTTTTAAGCTATAATGAAACATGGCCTGACTCCTACCTAACTATATAAAGAGTAACTGCAGGTTAAATGCAGCTAATATGTCCTGTTTTAAGCCAGTCACTTACACCTCCACTCCGCTGCGTTTCAGCCACCATCGCTCTGGCAGCAAGGGTGCTAGAGCCAGAGTAGGGGAGAGGCGAGCTGAAACAAACCATTTTGCGGGGGGGGGGTGTATCTATACTTTTGTTGTTGAAAGCACCCCCAAAAATGGGCTAAAATCGCCCCTGGTGGTACTTCAAGATTTATACTGTTTTCATCAGGTTTCCAGTCCTCGTTCAGTCTGCTGCTGCATCACCAACATGCAGCTGTATTATCAGGAGCGTTTAAGCTGCTGCCTGAGTACTGAAAAACAAATATTAATGCTACAAATTATTTTTCTTAAAGGATGTAAGCTGTACAGAGTACTGCACATATAACTTGAACATACCCGTGAACATACCTCATTAACATTAATTCAGAGTGTTTTTTTATCCTGAATATTTGAAACAATCTCAGTAAAACAAAAAATATATACAGAGTCAGTGCCAAAAAATTAATTGGTCTGAAAATTAAACATCAATTTTAACTTAATCTGCCACACGGCTGTAGTTGGTTTCAGTACATAAATACTGGGCTTTGCTATTTTTAATCTGTAGCTCTGCTCTAAAAGAACGTACGTACCTGGGCCCGCCTACTATCCTCGGAAACGTAAAATGCCCAAGGCGAAGCGATCAAAATTCTGGCTGTACTTCACAGCAAAAGATGCAAACTCAGCAGCCTGCAACAAGTGCTTTAAGCTGATACTGTGATACTGTCAAAGGAGGTAACACCTCAAATCTGATGAAACACCTGGCGACACATAGCGTTTTTTTAAAAGCCGAGAAATGCACCGTATTTGATAGCTTGCTGCAAGATCTCACACTGAGCACATCTACTGCGGGTGTGGTGCCTGTTATCGGACCCGGAGTTAGCAACATCCCCCAAAAACCCGAAGAGGAGAGTCCTGGCCCCTAGCCCTGTCAGCGTAGCAGAAATGATGACAGATGATGATGGCAGCAGCAGCCGTTCTCCTCTGCGTGAGTAGCTTCATGTTGTTCGTGTGTAATTAACGTTGAGTAGGCTAACCACGTTATTACATTAATGCATGTAAGGTGAACTAGCAAACAACGTCATAGTTACATGCGGCTGTCTTCTTGTTTGATAGAGTGAGACCATATATGCCCTATAGCTGCAGAAAAGGCTAACATTGTTATCTTTTTACAAAAATAACAGCTAAACATGAGAGGTTTTTGGACCAATGTTGTGTTCTCCATTCTTTAAGCACCGGTTTGAGCAGGGCACTGGAGCATTTTTCTGATCACAACTTTCCTCTGCAACAGCAGGCACAAAAAAAGCAGAAACAGCAGATGTGACCATTGTCCTTTATGTGTCTGGGTCAGCAAAATATTTATTTTATTTTGAAAGGGAATTGTCAATATGTTTGGGTTTTTTTATTTCAAATGTGCAGAAAAAAAAAGTTCAGTTATAGCTCATTTATTGTTTTTTTAATGGACCTATAGGTGTGCATTTGTGATAGGTCACCAAATTTAAAAGGGAAACAGTGAATAAGCATTACTTGTTATTCAATACATTTGTGTTGGTTTGAAATTTATCGTAATCTGCTGCTTACTATATATATATATATATATATATATATATATATATATATATATATATATATATATATATATATATATATATATATATATATATATATATATATATGGCCCAGATAAATTCATTGGTTTGAAAATCTGGCCCAACTAACTTTTTAGTTGAATAGCCATGGGCTAGACTTTCACCTAGTATTTTTTTTAATCCTTTCATGCATGAATTAGAACAACCTCAATCAGGATTTTTTTCTTAACTATTTTTTTCAACTTTAGGCATGAAAGGTGTAACAATAATTATAGTGAAACATGTCATACATCTATAGTAACATTAAATGACCAGTGGGTTGCATGGCATGGAGTGATACATCAGTGTCCAATGTAGTGGTTTATGTGCAAATACACCATCAACACTGACACAAATACAAGAAAACAGTCTTTGAATAGGTGTCCACTTTAATTTGCATGGTTCCAAGTTTAAAGTGGAGCTTGAACCTTGGAACCATGCAAATTAAAGTGTATTGGATGTGCGTGGGTGTTTGATTCTTATTAGTTGTTTGGGATAAGTTTCTTGAGGGTTGGAATGATGTCTTGGAAAATGTGCAACAAGACTGACCAAACTAACAAGCAACCTCATGGTGCCTTCCAGAAAATGGGACATTAAATGACTATGGATAAAATGGCGTCTAGACTACTATGTGAATTTCATAAACTGTTGTTGTTTTCTGTGACTGAGAAGACCTAAATAAACATATTTTGACCTCTAAGATCATTCCATCATGTGGAAATGACTTCTGCATTTCTTTAAGTTACACCTTATTATAAATTCAACATGATGTCAAAAAGTTTACGCGCCTTAACACCAGTTTTAGTAAAATTCTCTGAACTGTACATTTTTAAAAATAGGTTTTTAAAAGTAATTTTTAAAAATCAGACAAATGTTTTGTGATCAATGGCATTCACAAATTATTAATCAATAATTAATTTTTGTCATATAGTTTTTTTAACAAAATCCCATGTGAATGATTATAAAAAAAACATCTCTCTTACCATTCTTTACTCATCTCCCTCCTTCCTGTTCTGTGTGTGTGTGTGTGTGTGTGTGTGTGTGTGTGTGTGTGTGTGTGTGTGTGTGTGTGTGTGTGTGTGTGTGTGTGTGTGTGTGCGTGCGTGTGTGTGTGTGTGTGAGAGAGTGTGTGAGTGCTGTGTTGGGCCACTTTATAACATGCATTCACTATACATAACACTTCATAGAACCAGCCATTCCAGATCTTTATCAAAGCTGTGTTTTGGCAGTACATGTCAGGATTCGCCATCTTTTCATTCATTTGTATATTTTGTTGGTAACAAACAAAATACCAAAGCATGATAGTCATCTATAAGATCATTCACATTCATACACATTCAGTGTATGAATGTGAGCGTGAATGAATAATGGCATTGTAAAGCGCTTTGGGTGCCTTGAAAAGCGCTATATAAATCCAATCCATTATTATCATCCATCTGTTATCTCATCTTATCTGTTGGTCCATTTAGAAAAATATTGTCAATCAATAGTTTTGTCATTTTTTAATTTTTTAATTTAAAACAAAAATCCCATGTGAATGTCTTGCTGCCTGCTCAATGATCCAAGTAAGCAAATCCCCAAAAGTTGATTCTGTTCATCTGAACGTAGCGTTTTCAGTGGGAGAAACGTTTCGTCACTCATCCAAGTGACTTCTTCAGTCTCAGCTGTCTGGAGGTTTCCCCAATCTTCTAAAACTCAACTCAAACTTCTTTAAGTAGTCTTCAGTAGCACTGAGGTGTATGTGGGCTGATGTAGCAAGTCGGGTTTGAACCCAAATGAAGTGGATCGGTCAGTGGTCAATGTCACCTGCCATCCTAAATTCAACTCGTAGGCTCGTGAGAACGACATTTGTCTTCTGAAGCTGTTGCCTCGTGAATTTCACAGACTACATTCAGCCAATCTGCTTAGCTTCAGAGAGCAGTACTTTCGACAATGAGACCAGCAGCTGGGTCATTGGTTTGGATGACGCTGGTAAGTAATTAAAATATGAAGTCCTTTTACAGCCTTGTGTAGCTCTTTTTGTGTAACCGCCCATCTCCTGTCCATGTGATTTGCAATTTTCCAGCAGGACCATCCTGTAAAACTAGCTGCACAAGTTGAAGAATGAACTTTTTTAATTTCAAAAAGACATCAGGGGTACTTCCCAAAGTCTGACCTGATCTATCCATCCGCTCAAAGTCCACAGTTATCACCGGTACGGGTCCGTGAGTCGTTTGGTACCGGGCCGCGAGAGTTGAGGCTCGGGTGTGAAATTTATGGTTTTCAGGGTTTTATCGTTAACTCGGTTTCCCTGGGTCTTTTCCCGTGTTGTAGTCGTGTGTCTTATTTTGAAAGAAATATTCACGCACTACCACAAATCATTAAGGGGCAGTCAATGTTGGCATCTCCAAACATATCAGAACACCTTTGCAAATAGGCTTTATTCAACCTGTCTTGAATTACTGTGCACAGTAACCAAAAATGTACCCAAATTATAGAAAAAAGCAGTGTTAATTTAACAGGATAACAATTATTTGTAAAAGGGTTTTTCTTTCTCTTGATGTGTACATAACGTATACAGACAGAATGCTACCAAACACATAACCTCCTTTGAGGAGAAAAGAAACTGATCAGGTCTGTTAAAGTCTGTTAAGGAGGGGAATTTGGTTTTAACGTTACACAACAATTTGGTTAATACAGGTATCACATTTCTGAAGAACAACCACAAAGACCAACAAGTCTGACTGGATTCTTTGGCGAGGCCCTGGCAACATATAGAAGTGGGCAGAGCTAAACATACTTTTTAGATATACCTGAAACAGTTGCAGTTAACAATGGCTCTCCAACAGTGTGTGTGCTGTTTCACTGTGGTGATCATTTCCTTATGCAAAGGTAAGTAAAAAGCTTATTTTTCTTGAGATATTTTCTCATTACTGAAGTTATATCAGGGGTGGAAGAAGTACGAGATTAATTAGAGGTACAAATGTGACTATTCTAAATGAAATGTTTCACCTGGATACAAGAAAAGAGTCCATTTAGCATTGATGTCATTCAGTGTCATATCTATTAATATAGTATAATCAAAGAAAATCAGTCAGTCACTGGACTGCTTCATGTTCACAGTGATCCACACTTTTTATTTGATATCAACATTTTCTGCTCTATTTAGTCAGTTTCTCTCTCTTATAAAGTGAAGACATTTCATGTTCTCGAGCTCGTTAGTTTACTTTGTCGTGTTGTTTTTTTTGCAATGTTCAAATTCAGCAGAGTAACTGCATATGTCATCAGTTATTATGATATATCTACAGTTACTGATGTTTTATACGTGTTAGACACATTTTAATGCTCTGACTTTTAACACACATTGACCTAAATACTTTTATAGGTTTTAACAGCCTTAGTTGTTGTTGTTGTTTTAGTTGTTTTTATTGAGTTGTTTTATTTATTTATTCTTTTGTTTTTCTATATTTTACTGCATCATTGTTGTGCTTTTTTATTTTAGTGGCATTTACATTGTTAAGCATTTTGTGCAGCATGGACTGTTTGGAAAAGTGTGGTATATAAATAAACTTGACCATATCCTGATTTTTGTTTTGTTTTTTGCTGGTTTTTTTGAGTGAATTGTGAAAACATTTTTGAATCATTTGATCATTAAACACTGAGGTCAAAGTTTCATGTCAAAGGTAACAACAGAGGTGACTGAGTTTCTGTTTATCTTGGCAAAGATGCAAATGAAATGAAAGATCTTTGCTGGTTGTGCTGAATTCAGTAAGACCTTACAATAACCGAATTTATTAAAGTATTAGATGTTTATTAAATATTAAATAGTTCATTTCATAACCTGCTTAATAATTTTCGGGGTTCATAAGTTTGATTTACAGTGTGAAATTAAACCTGCACATGATTCTTAAAGTGCGTTAAATTATATCTCTAAGAGGTCCCGCCCTCCATCAGAGGATGCTTTGCATGTGACTCTGAGGACGACTTCTTCAGTCTTAAGCATTCTCATGGAGCTCTGCTTTAGTGTGATCATCTGATCATCCCTCAAACCTGTATTACAAAGAAACAACACCAATGAGTTTACATTAACTATGTTCTCTGTTTTCTTATTTGTCTGTTATCAGTTTTGATATGATAAATAATGCATGTACTGTGATAACAAACATAAAGAGTATAACATTATTAAGTAGTCAGTGGGAAAAATTGTGAGCACAGAATTATTTTATAAGTTGCAGCGTACTGAGATCATTTTGTGAAATCAGTAATTTTCACTTTCTCACAATTGCAAGTGATCACCTGGTTTAACATGTTTGTCTCTGTTTTTCTTTTCAGGTTGTCATTCAGAGCAGCCCGGTAAGCATCCAAAGACATTTTTACTATTCTTCAAGTTTTGTGTTTTTGAGTTATTTCCTTCTCTCAGCTGCACAGTAATTGGAAAACATACAGAGTAATATCCACATTTGTTTAAGTGACAAAGACTCAGTGTGCTGTGTTTTGTTGTTTCTTTAAACTATACTAAATTATTTTGTGCTGTAAAATGACAGTTTCTATTTTCCTGATACAGAGGACCCCTCTGTTTCAGTAAAATGGAAAGTGAAATTTTGCAGAGAAACTGGAGGAACCAGTTTATAATGTGTAAATTACACTGTTCAGACGTTCAGTTGATTTAGGTTTAGTCTTCTTAACCCACATGAATGTCATTACTCATGATTTCCCAGAAGAGCACTGTATAGCTCAGTGTTATCTGTCATCTCTGAGTGGTTTTACTCACTGTTTAACTGTCGTCCCTTTGTTTACTCAGCATGTGGCAGCAGGGCTGTGAAGAGCAGCAGCATCACAGGAGGTCAGCATGCAACACCAGAAAGTTGGCCCTGGTACGCTGAAGTAAACTCTCTTTTTGGAGGGTCTCTAATCACCGACCAGTGGGTGCTGACAACTGCATCCATCACACTATTGTGAGTCACTGCTGCAAGTTTACACTTTTGTAGAATATAAACCTGAATTGAATTTACATTCCTCTCTCATTCTTAAACCTCTTCACCCATTAAAATATAAAAACTTAAAGTTACGCTTTTAAAATGTAAAATAAATGCATAAAACTTAGCAGTCAGTTTGAAGATTCAGACATTTTATTGTGCAAATCACCAAAACTATTTCCACTAAACTGTTCTTTATTCTTCCATCTCAATCTAATAAAATAAATAGAAACAATTTAAAAGAAAATTAAAAACAGAAAAATAATATTCTTGCACACACGTTTCCACAGATCTTAAACCAGACATGGAGGTTATTTCTGAGACTGGTAGAACTTCATTTTTCATTGAGCCTATTGTTTGCTTGGTTGTTACTTCTTCAGACCTCTGTTTGAATTTTGAGCACTTATTTTTTTTTCTGTTAGATTGCAGTGTAATATTTTGATTTATGCTTGAATAGATGAAATCTGTTCATGGCCCCACATCTCTGACCTGTACAACAATATAGGTATTTGACAGGGGATTTCTTTAAATCACCTTGCCGTTCTTCAGCTGAGACATCTGAGTTAGAAAACACAAACACTGCAGATTTTCTTTAACTCGCGAGGGCAGCCATGGAACGCAGGATCTGCGTCTCATCACTGTCTGCGTGCTTTATCTATACTTTTCTGTGTGTCTGTGTGTGTGTGTGTGTGTGTGTGTGTGTGTGTGTGTGTGTGTGTGTGTGTGTGTGTGTGCACAACGATAACAGAGTTATACTCAGAACTCAGAGCTGAGGTTCCCCTTTTCTAAGTCTGTATGTTCCAAAACAGAAAGAGGAAGCTGCAAGTTGTTTATCACAGAAGAGTTCATGTCAAAAGTTATTAGGTGAAAAGTCACGTAGACATGTGGTTTGCTTAGTGATCAATAAAAGAATACATTTCATGTTAGCTGATCACATATACATGATTCTCCTTTGACATTCCCTCCTGTTGATCACGAAATGAAATGTACAATTCATCAGTGAGTAACTACTTGTCTTTCACATTCTCAGTTACTACATCATTGGTTACACTTCATCTTTATCTATCAAATAGGAAAAGAAGTCTTCATGATCTTCATTGATTTCAGTACATCTGCGTATGCTGTGAATGATAAACTTATCATCTGTGAAATTACAGCTTTAAACAAGGAATAACTCAAATAAAGAAAACAAAATAAAATCAGGAAAAATCCAACGACAATCAACAGTCTCTTTAAAATCTGAAGTCATGTCTGAAGAATGTACATTATCTGATATGTAAGTGCAGCATGTGGTGTTGAATAAGACACACAATCCTCCTTTCTCAGCCAGGATCATGTGCAGTGCTACACGATGTTGCATTACAGCAATTCTGAGAGCGTCTATTTCTTGGTTTTGTCCCTCGTTGACCTTCCAGGATGCTTTGAGAAACAAGCCGAATCTGTAGTCCAGCATCTCACTTCTGAGAGCACGTTTTCCCAACTCCTGCCCACAGGAAGAGTGAGTTGAGTACCTTTTGTCCAGTTGTCCAGAGTTTGAATTCTTCCTTCTTCCTGGGTGGATAGTGTGATGAGCAGAGCCGTTGCCAGTAGTGAGACGCCAGTTACCACCTGAGAACACTACATTTTTACTTAAGGCATTTAGGTCATTTCTATTTTTCAAAGAACTCACACATCTTACATATTTCAAACTTTTAAGTTAGGAAAAAACTTTGCATTGCTTACAGCTCTAAAACTAGACATTAGTAAATCATATGCCTAATCATTATGTGTCATTGTGATCCACAAGTATGATCACAAATTTGTTTTTCAAGCCAACAAAACAAACAAACAAAAACAAAAACAAATTGCCTATGGCATCAAGGCTTTACACACATGAGTCAGGAAACAAAAAGAAAAACTGCTGCCAGAAACAAAGCAGAAGTGTGAGGAAAAAACTGAGCTCACAGACAGCTGCATGTGGAAAATTGGTCCAGGTCTGCTTTGCGCCTAAAAATAACACAACTATGACATTTTCATTATTATCTGGTGCTTAAACGACCCGTTTCTCTCTCTCTGGTCAGAAATACCCATTATGTCATGTGTACAAGTGTATAAATGTAAGCGTGTTCCTTGCGTTCATGTTAATTGAGTGTAAGCTGCTTTCTTCATTGCAAGTATTTGTTACAATAAGGTTTAATTCATGCATCTTTTCACTGAGTTCTAAATTCAAACTATCTCACTTCTGACTCTTTCCAAAAATAATTTCACATGTAACAATCTGTGTGTGTGTTTTCTATTCATTAATATAGTTGTCAGTTATTTCTGTCATTATTTTTACCTTCTTTTGTTTGTGACGTGGTGGACATCTCTAAACCATCATGAGTTCAGGCTTCAACTTTAATCCAATTATATCCTGTATTCTCGCACTCGAACTTGTCCTGCTTCACCTCCCATCGGTCCTCGTCCCTTTTTTCACAGTGTCCTTGTGTGGCCTTCAAAGCTCCAACAAACACAGTCTGTTTCTTCTCTGTTTTGATCTTTCAGTATTCTTCTTTTAAGTTAGGTTCCAGCCCGGCAAAATATCACATTCAGTGCCTTCGAACAGTCATATCACACTGTTCTTTAACAGCCTGCAGTTTCCCCGTGCATGTTTTCATCACGTGGTTTCTTTCATTCTGCTTCTGGAGTCGTCAGTCAGTCTTATTTTATTTGCACTGTCTTTTGCCTGCTGTTAATTCTTCAAGTCCACGATGTTCTGTCGGTCTTCATCATGAGATTAACTGTCCTTTGAGCTTCTTCTCAGGGTCGAGGACAAAGTGGGAGGTCAAGCTATAAAATTTTAGCCAAAAAGTGGCCTGTTTCCCCAATTGTTACTCTATCCTTTTTGTCGCTGTACTCAAGGTTCCAGGTTGAGAGAAATCCAACTGTATTAATACACTAAAGCATGGAATTAATATCATTTGCATTTATTTTCTGAAAATATCCATTCATTTCATCTGGCTAGAGTTTAACTCGTCTGTTTGTCTCTCTGTGTGCTTTCTTGACGCAGTCAGCTCCTTTTATGGGCATGTAGTTCCTGTTACACACACGATTTCCTGTCACAGACGCACCACAGGCACATATTTCCTGTTCCTGCAGACTAATCGAACTCTTTGTTTTTTTCTTTGTATTTATAGCCTACAAACCCTCTTTAATTCTACTAAATCTTGATCTAAAAACAATACACCTTTATTTCACGCACACACTTTTAAATAGAGCTCTTTCAGACATCAGGAATCATCACACACTCTGCCTTTTCTCTCAAACTTCCACTTTTTCACTCACTCTACTATGAACCTTTGTAGTGTTATTATTACTTATTTTTTATTATTTTTGTACAAATCACACCCAATCACTCAAAACCTACTACTCACAGCATTCACACACTTAAAATAACTCAAAATATGCTTTCCTAAGAGTATTTTATCAGACATGCTTTTCATAATCAGAAAGAGCGAGTCAAAGAAAAACAATTTAAACCTCCACTAATTCTCACAGGACACACATAAAATGGAAAAAATAAATAAATAAATAAACACACCAGCATATATTGCTTAAGAAATGTTAATATTGAAAGTAATATGTTAGTCTTAAGTATATACAATGCACTCCATACATATATATATATAACTCAAAGCTCGGTCAATTACTATACATACTGCAACAACTCAAAACTTTATTTATAGGCCTCTAATAAACATAAATGGTGTCTTAAACACACGCATTCGACAATGTTTGCAGCATTATTTGTGAAACCAACGGTGGTTTAAACAGGTCACAGTTTACTCATTTGCATTTTCACATTCACACACAGTCTCTTTTATATTACACAGACGTCTTTTATTTACAATCACTCTCAGGCCTGACAGCTTCTCAAACCTGTAGCTTTAGCTGTTGTATACAGGGTTTGGCTTAGTAGTTGTTAGTATAGGAGTGCTCTATATCTCAACAATGTCTCATCTAGGATGACAGGTTTTCAATCAGGTCAAGTGTCTCTATGCACCTGATTAGTTTAGGTATTTTCCTTATTTTCTTCATTTCATATATCATTGTACTGAGTTTGAGCAAACCTTAAGCTTGAATCAGACTACTTTTAACAATCTTCCACCTCACATCATAACTGACTGAGGTGCCTCTTCTTATTAATATTATGTCATTATTAATGTTATCATTGTTTTGTTTTTGTTTTTTGTTTTTTATGACAGCAATAGCATATTACAATATTTATTAGTATATTACAATATACTACTATACTATTAATATACAATAGTTTATTATTTTATATTTTATTATGTATCCATCGAGGGCTGGGGGTGATCTGCAGCTTCACCCCCCCAAGCTGGAGACATTTACCTTTTCCTTGGCTGAACAATGACACAGCCTTAATATACCTTATGCATCTCTCTATTTTGTTTAATATGTTTTCGTGTGAATTATCTGCTTTCATTCATTCTATTCATTCTGGGCATGGTTATCTACCCAATTTTGTTTCATTTGTTAGTACCAATTTACAGGTTGTTATCCTTCCTATTATTAGTTTGAATACATAAGCTCTAATTTAATTTAGCCTTTTGTTTATTCCACTTTATTCCTCTTGTATTTATATGTATTCAGTTGGGTCTGTATCCAGCCCTTTTTAAACTTTGATCTCTAATCTTTTACTTGATGAGGGATTATTATGTTCTTCCTGATATGAGTGAATGTATAGTGGGACGTTTTGTTTTCTTAGGATTTCTCCATCTACAAGCACTAATTTGTCCGGCGCCCGGACATTTCTTTTCTAACCACTGCTCGTCAGCAGTGAGTTTCGTGGGCTGATTCCCCATTATCACAGAACTGCAAAGCTTTCTCTGGTACTAGATTCCAGGGTGGTTGCTGACACGCCCTGTGCTATCCACAGGGCGGTGTCAGTTTTATGAGACAGAGCTCAACCTTTCCCTTTTACCACCAGTACTTGGGCTTATGCAGGATACACAAAGAAAACAATAAAAACAATGGAAGTAGTTCAGCAGCATAGTGTGCTGTAAAATCAACTTACTTCCAAAGACATACACAAAACACATATACATACACACAGATAGACATTTGCGCGCTGATTTGTCACGAAGTATTTTCGGCTACTTCTGAAACCAATCTAAACTTAGTTCCTTCCGGCGAACTCAAACCTATTTCATGTGTTTCTTTCTTCAAACCCTTGCGGCAGGTTAGACCTTCATTCAGTGTTTTCTCACCCTAAGTCGTCTTTTGCTGGTTGTTCAGGTCATCTGGCTGAATCCCACCGTCGTGGACCAGAACTATCCGGTTGTTCAGTGATGACGTGACGAATCCTACTTCCGGGCCTAAACCAGTCTGCGTTTAATATGGCTTTTGTGTTGTTAACATGTTTAATGTTTTGTATTTTCTTCTATTTAATCTCAAAAAGCTCCTAAAACAGTCAGTGATCACTGTTGACCTCCCTCGGCTTTTATTACCGCTAATCATTTATTTAAGCTCAGCTTTTAAAACCTTACGATGTAACTACAGCACAGCCCATGCAGCAGTATAATGACTAACCTCGTATTGTGGATGGATTATCTCACTTGTTCTCCTGGCTGAAGTTTAGTCCTTTTACAGCATCCTGCCATGCGATTACATTTGTTCCTGACCACCGAGAACACTCACGTTAACTTTTATCGAGTGGAAAAAAAGTTAGCTTGTTTATGTTATGCTAACATAGCTGTGTCGCTAGCGGTCACGTAGCACATTATTATATACCAGCTAGCCAAACTTCAGTAACCCTACAAACGTCACTGCTGTTTAGTTTTCTGTCTTCATTTATGTTGGAAGTGATAGCAGAGCTGTACGTTTGAATTTTTTTCCAAATCCCCGCAGTCAGGACATGCTATATTGTATTTAGATAGAAGCTAGTGAGCTAACTTCCTGCTAACTTCTAACGCCGTTAAATGTCATAAATTCCATTTTCATGGATGCCTGGATGTTAAACTCAATTGTTACACCTGGTAGAGCAGAACACTGATAATTTTATTAAAGATGAAAGACTTTAGACAGTTTTTCAACTCTCAGTAATGCCACAGTGATCGTTTGATATATGGACCTGCAGCGGAGTTTAGGCCCAGACACGGCCAGTGACGTCAGACTGAACAACCGGATTACACCGGCCTGGACCCGAATTTTTCTTACGTCCCAGGTCTTTCACCTCTACCTAGAGAGGGCTGTCGACAGACTTTTGTGCTGGCTTCTCACGGCGTCAGGATGCAGCAGTCAGACCTTGCATTGGAGTCACAGAAACGTGTCTGTTTCCATCGCTAAGCTCGAAGGATCAATTTAAATGACAGGGGATTTCTTTAAATCACCTTGCCGTTCTTCAGCTGAGACATCTGAGTTAGAAAACACAAACACTGCAGATTTTCTTTAACTCGCGAGGGCAGCCATGGAAAGCAGGATCTGCGTCTCATCACTGTCTGCGTGCTTTATTTATACTTTTCTGTGTGTCTGTATGTGTGTGTGTGTGTGTGTGTGTGTGTGTGTGTACAAAGATAACAGAGTTATTCTCAGAACTCAGAGCTGAGGTTCCCCTTTTCTAAGTCTGTATGTTCCAAAACAGAAAGAGGAAGCTGCAAGTTGTTTATCACAGAAGAGTTCATGTCAAAAGTTATTAGGTGAAAAGTCACGTAGACATGTGGTTTGCTTAGTGATCAATAAAAGAACACATTTCATGTTAGCTGATCACATATACATGATTTTCCCTTGACAGTATTACAATTTGGTCAAACAACTGTACCTGAGTCTCAACAGATAGTCCAGATCTCTAGCTTTAGTTAACAAACTATAGAGTTTTTTCTAAGCCTGTCCTACTTGTTTATTAGCCTTTTTTATGTGATTATTGTAATTAAATGTAACACCAAGATAAACATAATCATCCGTGTGTGTGTGTGTGTGTGTGTGTGTGTGTGTGTGTGTGTGCGTGTGTGTGTGCGTGTGTGTGTGAAGTGATTTCAGTAGCATAGAGGTGTATCTGGGCCGCCACAGCAAGTCAGGTTCAAACCCAAATGAGGTGAATCGGTCAGTGGTCAACTTCACCTGCCATCCTGAATTCAACTCATCGACTCATGAGAACGACATTTGCCTTCTGAAGCTGTCGGCTCCTGTAAATTTCACAGACTACATACAGCCGATCTGCTTAGCCTCAGAAAACAGCACTTTCGACAATGAGACCAGCAGCTGGGTCATCAGTTTTGGTGACGATGGTAAGTTATAAAATATTTATTTTCTTACACACATTTGTGCTTAGAAAGGCCTGATCTATGAATTCCCTCCAATTAGGTAACGATTCACTCGCCAACACCCTGCAGGAGGTAAGAATAAAAATAGTGGAAAACTTTAAGTGCAAATTCATCTATGAAGACCAGTGTTGGGACTAACGCGTTATTAAGTAACGCGTTACAGTAACTACGTTATTATTGTGGTAACGAGCACGGTAACTAGTTATTATGCCAAAACCAGGAACGCGTTACTCGTTACTGGGATTTAGATAGGCTCGTTACTCGTTACTTCGTGTGGTGGATATCGCGGAGCTTCCACAGATTCAATAACATTAGCAAGTGGTGGAAGCCAGCAGGTGGATGAAGGAAAAGGGAGGCAAGAGGAGAGACCCGAAGCGGCCGCCGGTGTCAGGTGAACTGAACTTCAGGTAAGAAGTTATGACCTGCAGTCTATCTGAGTCAGATATAAACCAAGTTTAGGTGGAGTTTATTTTCGGTATGCTGCTTATCGCCCACTTTGCGCCAGAAAGAGGAAACCAGCGGATGTCGCGTTAAACAACAGCAGCACGTTTAAGCTTGATCAGCTGTTGTTAGAATTTATTTAATATTAATTGCTAGTATCAGCTGATGTTTGCTGGAGCCACAGCTGTAAAGCTGCTGGTCATGATGTTGGTTTGGATATCTGGTGAGAGGGAAACATGCAGATGAAACCAGGAGATGTCCTTACTGAATCATCAGAGCTGAACAGGTGATGGAGAAACAGGTTTACCTTTTAGGTGACATGAATGAGTTGAAGGGAAGTTATGAACTGTTTCTGAGAGACAAATAACACCAGCATCCTTTTCTACGTAGCTGACAGCTGGTAACTGTGCAGGGGCGGGTCTAGCAAAGTGTTGCCAGGGGGCCAGGTAGGGCATTAACAGGGAAAGGGGGGCACAAAGAAATAGTTTTCTTTATTATTCTCATTTAAAATGTCTCGCTTTTAAAAAAAATAATTATCTGAGTCTTACAACAAACAATTGATAGATTGATACATATATACCATCAGAACAGTGTACATCACTGTCACAACAGTGTTTATTTTCATTCAAAGGCTTTATGATTTTTCCTATAATGGTGGGCCGGTCTCTTGTCAAAATGCCCGGGACGATTTTTTTGTCCCAGTCCAGCTCTGTATGCAGCTCATCTGCAGTCTGGTGTTACCTACATCTTCCTATTCAGAAGGCAGAATTTCCAAGTTCTGAGTACAATCAAAAGCACCACGACTGCAGTTTTTGTGTTGGATGTAAAAAGCAGGCTAGAATCATGGCGGCGGTCAACGACGGTCCAGGCGTGGGATTTCTCTCGTGGAAATGTGCACATTATTTTTTCCTTTCTGTTGGTAGGTGGCACAGTGCACTTGTGGCAAGTAAGCAAGCTAGAAGACTGGCAATCTGGCTGGGTATCCAGTTACGGAAGCAACACATTAACAAGAGAATTCTGAGTAAAACCAAAGTTACTTTCCCTAGTAACTAGTTACTTTGAAAGTAACGAGTAACTTGAAGTAACTGAGTTACTTTTTTAGAGAAGTAACTAGTAATGTAACTAAGTTACTAATTTAAAGTAACTTACCCAACACTAATGAAGACTACTTTAGGATCGCCGTTGTGACAGAGAACGAGATCTGTGCTGGCTTCGAGGCTGGAGGCATTGATCCATGTCAGGTAAACACATCTTCTTGTTTATTTGTCATGTAATCTGTTGTTGACTGTCACAGTCATAATCTATTATTTTTATTTTGGTTTATTGTTTTGCTGTAGTTGTCCAT
This sequence comes from Oreochromis aureus, assembly GCF_013358895.1. Lineage (NCBI taxonomy): Eukaryota > Metazoa > Chordata > Actinopteri > Cichliformes > Cichlidae > Oreochromis > Oreochromis aureus. The sequence continues at coordinate 35,817,884 of NC_052944.1, forward strand.
AAAAATGTATATTAATCATTATTATTAGTTATTTTTATAGCTAATTAATTTCTGTCTTGATGCATGCTCAATCATCCAGGTAAGTAAATCTCCAGAAGTTGATTCTGTTCATCTGGACGTAGCGCTTTGTGGGAGAAACGTTTCTTCACTCATCCAAGTGACTTCTTCAGTCTCAGCTGACTGCAGGTTTCCCCAAACCTTATAAACAGTATATTTGCATAATGACTGAAACCAGCCCACTGAAGGAACAATGGGCTGGGAGGTCAGTTCCTTAATCTTAATTATGCAAATTCTCTTGACCATTGATCAACAACCACTGATCAAAGCCCACTGATCAATGGCCATGAGTACCATTCACAGAGAGTTGGGGAGTGGCTGCAATCACAGCATTGTAAGATGGTGACAGATGTACCCTTAGGCCCCCTCCTCTCCTCTCCCCACTCTCATCATCCACTGGAGCACAAACTGGGTGTCATTAGGATGCTACAACACAGAGCGAACACCATGTCAGGGTTCATTTGTGGAATTTCTTGCCTTCTTAATGAGTTTCGAACCATCAGTTGTGTTGTGCAGAAGTCAGTTTGGTAAACAGCTGATAGTCTTATTTGACAACTGTTAGAATTCATATTATGTCAAGAAGCAATCAGCAAAACTTTTTTTTTTACAAAAACGTAAAGAGAAACGACTGTTCAGAAGAGACTGTTCAAATCAGGTCTTTATGGTCAAATAGCTGCTCAGAAACCACTACTAAGTAAAAGCAACAAGCAGAAGAGATTTGTTTGGGCAAAGAAACACAAGGAATGGACATTAGACTAGTGGAAATTTGTGCTTTGGTCTGATGAGTCTAAATTTTAGATCTTTATAGTAGCACTTATTAATAAAGTGCTTGATAAGCCTGAACATTATGACTAACAGCTGGATTTTCCCTTTTTGCAGCTAGTCAAACAGCAAACAGCCACCTACTGCTAAAGAGACAGACAGTGAAAGCTGACAGTATATCCTCGGTTTCTTAAGTCACCCTCATTGTTGCAGCCAGGAGCTACCAAAAGTGATTCTCTTCATTTAGTTTTAGTCTCGTTATTTTCCTCTGAGTTATCGATTCTGTCACTGTTAGCTAACATAAACTAATGTAAGTCCATTATCTGCAACCAACCAACAACCCACGTGACATTATGTTCTATAACAGAAGATGACGCCGTTTTTCAAACTTTAACTTCAAGCACTTATTTCTTAAATCCAGCTTCACAGACAGAGTTAATGCTATGTCCAGCTCAACTTGTGTAAATTAACCTTTATATTTGTAGTGTTTCATGTCCCCTTTAAGAGATATTAATCTGTCTCAATAATGTTTATTGATTTCGTTCCACAGTTTGACATAGGGGGACCGCTCATGACCAAAAAAGAGTCAGTCTGGGTCCAGAATGGACTTCTCAGTTATACCTTATGTGGTATTTTGGGAAGACCTTCAGTGTTCACTCGTGTATCCCAGTACCACAAATGGATCAGCGACACAGTCACAGGGACTCCACCAGGCTTTGTTCCTGTCACCACCCCAGGCAGTTCAACATCACCAACCACTAAACTCACCACTCTCCCTACAACTTCCCACAATATGTGACAACATGTTTGACAGTGATGAAAACCTGATCTACTTCACTCATTTCTCTTCAGTCTGCATTCTTGTTGTTTTACTGCACATATGTGCTAGAGCTGGTAAAATGTAGATCAACACATTTGCTCTGTTCCATAATTACATGCAAACATGAAAAATGTTAAACAGTTTGCCCCTTTTTTTTCCTTTCATGAAATGTATGATTTTAAGGTGAATGTTATACTTTTTACTCCACACTTTAAATAAAAACTTTTCATATTTTTTATTACCAAATTAAATTCACTTCATCAATGAATCCGAGAGAACATTTCTCCCAGATTAACACTGTGGGGTCTGTACCTTACAAAGAGACACCATTTGTTGACTGTTAAGCTGTGTTATATGAATAAAACTGAACAGATCTAAAGAAAGCGTTTCTAAAATTTTATTTTATTAGAACAGAACAGATGGATGACCACAGCCATCTCAGGTTATAATACATAAATCAAATGGACATAATAAATAATAAATCAAGGTGTTTCACAGACAGGTGGTCAAAACTTCAGATACAAAAACAATTGTTTCTAAGCTTGTATTATCTCCAGCATTACTTTGGTATGACCAGGCTCTAACACCAAAGAACACCTTACGTATGACTGACACACCAGAAGCATCTGACAGAACTTGGGGTCCTTCAGACACTTAAATCCTTAAAGTGTGGGTCCAGCACAGTAGCTATCTTCAGCCACTGATAGTTAAGCGTTGCTACATGTTGGGATAGGTCCTTTGTGAAGTCAGTCTTAAATCTCACCATGTAGTAATGGAAGTGGTGGTTCAAGCTCCACCAAGTGTATTGGATGTGCGTGGGTGTTTGATTCTTATTAGTTGTTTGGGATAAGTTTCTTGAGGGCTGGAATGATGTCTTGGAAAATGTGCAACAAGACTGACCAAACAAACAAGCAACCTCATGGTGCCTTCCAGAAAATGGGACATTAAATGACTATGGATAAAATGGCGTCTAGACTACTATGTGAATTTCATAAACTGTTGTTGTTTTCTGTGACTGAGAAGACCTAAATAAACATATTTTGACCTCTAAGATCATTCCATCATGTGGAAATGACTTCTGCATTTCTTTAAGTTACACCTTATTATAAATTCAACATGATGTCACAAAGCCTCCATTTCTCTCTCTCTCTCTCTTACCATTCTTTACTCATCTCCCTCCCTCCTGTTATGTGTGTGTGAGTGCTGTGTTTGGCCACTTTATAACATGCATTCACTATACATAACACTTCATAGAACCAGCCATTCCAGATCTTTATCAAAGTTGTGTTTTGGCAGTACATGTCAGGAGTCGCCATTTTTTCATTCATTTGTATATTTTGTTGGTAACAAACAAAATACCAAAGCATGATAGTCATCTATAAGATCATCTGTTATCTCATCTTATCTGTTGGTCCATTTAGAAAAATATTGTCAGCCAATAGTTTGGTCATTTTTTTATTTTTAAAATTTAAAACTGAATTTAAAAATTTAAAATTTAAAAAAAAAGTCCCATGTAAATCTCCAAAAGTTGATTCAGTTCATCTGGACGTAGTGTTTTCAGTGGGAGAAACGTTTCGTCACTCATCCAAGTGACTTCTTCAGTCCCAGCTGACTGCAAGTTTCCCCAGTCCTTATATATCTTTCATATATTGTCTTTATTTTGCATAAGAAAGGACAGATTTTCACCTAGTTTTTCTTTTTTTTTTTAAGTGCTTTGTGGGCTTAATGAAGGTTTTTTTCAAAATGTTCTTTGAACAACTTGAAAAAAGTTTTTTTTATGTTTTTGGGGAATGTTTTTTTAAGCTCTGAATTAACTTTGCGACTAACTCTACATCTAAACCTCGCCAAATTACATCAAACGGAATGATCTAATCTACACAAATAATGCTTCACTTGGATCTCTCGCTTGAATATTCTGTAATTTATACAAAGACTATTTTTAAACATTTTGGAATTCCAGTTTTGTCTCATATATCCTCATCTCGATTACTGCTTTATATACTTGTCATTCACAACTTCAATATGTTCCCATAAATAAGAAAAGCCTGTTTAATTAAATTAAATTTGCTTTAACATCACTACCCACCACACCTTTATGATTTTGTAATAAACTAAACATGAGAAATGATAAGTTATTCCTATTTCCATTCAGTAACATACACGAGAAGCCAATCATACATTCAGCTATGAGCAAGCACTTTGGTGACAGTGGGAAGGAAAAACTCTTTTAACAGGAAGTAACTTCCAGCAGAACCAGGCTCAGGGAGGGGCGGCCATCTGCTGCGACCGGTTGGGGTGAGAGAAGGAAGGCAGAGGAGGAGGAGATCCAGAGATTAATAACAAGTACAGTTCAATGCAGAGAGGTCTGCTAACACATAGTGAGTGAAAAAGGTGACTGAAAAGGAAAACCTCAACGCATCATGGGAGTCCCCCAGCAGCCTATGCCTATTGCAGCATAACTAAGGGAGGATTCAGGGTCACCTGGTCCAGCCCTACATATCAGAATATTTTTGCAAATAGGCTCCATTTTGACAAAGTGACCAGATACATGAAGATTAGGCCACTAAATTCTTGGCTAAAACAATATTAAAAGTGTAGTAGGTGACAGACAAACAGAGTATTTAAAAACTTTACTTACAGTTTAGAGCACCACCACCATTGCTGCTTGTGATTTGAAATGCATGCTGGGATACCTGGCTGCCCCAAGTCTACTCTGTGCACAGTAACCAGTCAGACAGGCTGCATGTAAATGGTAAATAGTTACATTTCATTACCTGGTTAATAAATTTGGGGGTTCATAACTTTGGTTTACAATGCGAAATTATATCTGCACATGATTTTTAGAGTGCATTAAATTATATCTCTAAAAGATCCTGCCCACCATCACAGGATATTTTGCATTTCACTCTGAAGCAGAGCTCTGTTTGACTGCTTGAAACTGGAGAAGTTGTGCTCAGTGTGTTCATCTGATCATCATTTAAATCTGTATTAAAAAAGACACAGCATTTTCTGTCAACTAGTTTAACTGAAAAGACAGATACAACTCTACCTTTCTTTTCAGGTTGTCATTCAGAGCAGCCCGAACATTTTCACTGTTCTTCAAGTTTCGAGTTTTGTCTCTTCCCATACGCAGTGTATGACGAACTGCACACACACAGTTTATATGTTTGCTGATGTTTGTTGAGCTGCTTGAAAAGTTGCATTCAACACGGCCTGGCATTTCAAATCACCCGCCAGTGAAAAAACATTCCTCTGTTTATGCTCGGTCCTCTTCTGAAACATTAGCTAGATTCCAAACTTTGACATCTGTAGCATGAACCCGTCACAGGAATCAGAAAGAAACAGGATGTGTGTGTGTGTTGCGGACATAAGCAGAGCCTGAGGCGTAATCTTCTTATGGCTCAGCAAGAATCCAGCTGGAATCAATGGCAGCCTGCAGCACATGAAATATGAACTCGGTGTTATGTATACATCTAACCACCATGACGCAAATATAACACGCTGGCTAGACCACACACACACACACAAACAAACAAATTCAAGACAAGGAAGTAAAAGGAAAAAGTAAACTCATGGCATTGACTGCTTTGCACTGTGATAATGATCAGTATGAGGCACTGTAAAAATAAACTTTTATTTTGTGCTTGCTTTTTGTGTGTTTTTGACCAGCAGCTGGATCATCAGTTTGGGTCTTAATATATGTTATAAAATGTTTGTTTGCTTTTACAGCATTGTGTTGGAGTCTTCAGGAAGGCCTGCTCATTGAATTCTCTCCAGTTAGATGATGGTTCATTCACCAAAACCCTGAAAGAGGCAAAAGTACCAATAATGGGAAACAACAAGTGCAAATGCATCTATCAAGGGAGCTATACCAAGATTACAGAGAATATGAACTGTGCTGGAGACGAGGATTCATGTTCGGTGACCACACTTTAAAAAAAAAATGTATTATGTAATCTGTTGTTGACTGATAATCTGTTGCTTTTAATCACACTTTGGTAAAGCATTAATGATAATATTAATATCAATGGACAGCCAAACAGTAAAGTTTTTTGTGTTTTTTAAAGCTGATTAATTTCTTAAATTCCAACACATTAGGTAAAAAAAATTACTCCAACAGTTAAGCCAGCCAAAGTAGTTTCACTAAAATCAATATTTGGAGACGCCAGATGATCCTTTACTAAATAATATCAGTTCTTTTGTTCGTTTTCCTGCTTTTAACACTTTATATTTAATTCAAACTTTATTGCAGTCTGTCTTCATAGGACATTTTTCAGTTTTTGTATCACTTTTTAAAAAAGTTTATACCTTTTAAGTTTGTTCAGGGATTCTATAATTATAACAGAATGAGCCTTTCTACAGGGAGGAGGTCAGCGCCCTGACCCACTGGTGTCAAGACAACCATCTCACCCTCAACGTCGCAAAGACAAAGGAGCTGATAGTGGACTTCCGGAGGTGCAGAGGAGTACACACCCCCATCACCATCAACGGCGCCGCTGTGGAGAGAGTGAGCAGCTTCCGCTTCCTTGGTGTACATCTGGCTGAGGATCTTACGTGGTCAGTACACATAAACAAGACAGTGAAGAAGGCGCAGCAGCGCCTCTTCTTTCTCAGGAGACTGAAAAGATTCGGCATGAGCCCCCGCATCCTCAGGACCTTCTATCGCTGTGCCATTGAGAGCATCCTCACTGGATGCATCACCACCTGGTATGGCAACACCACCGCTTACAACCGCAAAGCTCTCCAGAGAGTAGTGCGGTGTGCTGAACGGATAATTGGAGGTGAGCTTCCTCCTCCAAGACATCTACAGGAAGCGGTGCCTGAGGAAAGCGGGAGGATCATCAAGGACTCCAGTCACCCCAGCCATAAACTCTTCAGACTACTTCCATCAGGAAGGAGGTTCTGCAGCATCCGGTCCCGTACCAGCAGACTGAGAGACAGCTTTTTCCACCAGGCCATCAGACTGCTGAACACGTCATAGACACCTCACCCTCACTACTGGAACTTCAACATTATGCACTCCATACTGTACATTAATGCCACTGTTTTGCACATACCTACCTCTGTATATTTTATATTTTATATATCTTATTTTATTGTTTACTCTATTTCATTTGTAAAACATGTATATACACACTCACACACACACACACACACACACACACACACGTAGAAAAACATATTTAGTACACACATTCAGTAATGTATATACCTTTATATATGGTACATATATTTATTACTTTTAGATTAACCATTTTTATATTTTGCTTGTTGCACGTTATTGTATTTTGCACAACTCTGTTGCTTGTGAAGCTTGCACACAAGAATTTCACTCGCATGTACTGTACCAGTGTACCTGCACATGTGACGTGACAATAAAAGTGATTTGATTTGATTTGATTGATATGGATATATGTTGGCAGCAAATATAATAGAGGTTTTGCACACCAAACAAGCAGCACAAGACAGAAAGCGATGCTTTCACTATATTATTATTGTTGACCTTTTGAACATTAAAGCACAAAGCGGTTATTTAACTGTGTTGCTAATGTTCTTTTATACAATGTAAAATCGAAATTTAAACATGAATTAATTCATTGCTGTGCAGAAAGAGAACTCTCATCTGGCACTCTGCTTAAACCTCATTCAAGGAAACAGTGACCTGTTCTACCTCAAAGAAGTGGGGAACTGCAATGGATAAAGAAATGCAATCAGCCAGTGAAAATGACACATTTACCTTAACCACTTTGCCTGAGGGGAAGAAAACAGTGGGAGGTACATGGGTGTATGCAGTCAAAAACAATGTTGAAGGTGCAAAACGTGGCCATAGCTTGTACACCAACTACAGCCTGTACATACTTATAGTTATAGCATATTCATAACATACCTTCATACCGTGTACATTGTAACATACCCATAATAGACCCATTTTTGTACCCTCATACCTATAACAGACCCATTTCTGTAATATATCTATATATCTATATTATTGCTAATATATATTTTGTAATATATCTATATTATGGCTAAAGCACTTCTGGATGGATGCAAACTGCATTTCGTTGCCTTGTACTTGTGACATGTGCAATGACAATAAAGTTGAATTTAATTCGATTCTATTCTATTCAAAGGATACAGTCTGAAGATTGGTATAGACCAGGGGTGTCGAACTCCAGGACTCGGGGGCCGGTGTCCTGCAGGTTTTAGATAACACCCTGGGTCAGCACACCTGAATCAAATGATTAGTTCATTACCAGGCTTCTGGAGAACTTCAAGACATGTTGAGGAGGTAATTTAGCCATTTAAATCAGCTGTGTTGGGTCAAGGACACAACTAAAACCTGCAGGACGGCAACCCTCGAGGCCTGGAGTTCGACACCTGTGGTGTAGACTATGAAGAAATGATTTCACCCACTGCTAATGTGACCAGTATCAGAGTGTTGATACAAAAGGCAGCACAAGAAAACTTAGTTTTACATCAGATGGATGTTAAAACTCCCTATCATTGCTATCAGCGATGAAAAAGCGGTGATTGAAGAAAATTTGAAATGAAAGATTTGGGTAAACTGAAACATTTGGTATTGATTGACCTGAGTGATAAATATGTAAGGATGTCACAGAAAAAAAGTTTGGATAAAATCCTTGAAAGGTTTGATATGCAAGATTGCAAAGCAAGACTGACACCTTGTGAGCAAAAACTGAACTACAGCTTGTGAGCTATCCAGGTACACCAAGGACTGTTTCAGAGTAACTCTTGCTTCCTGTTTTTGTGCCAATTAAAACTAAACCAACAATAGACCCATCATTTTAATAATGTTCTGACATCAAATCAAGGTGAAGTAAGTTGTGAGAGAAGTCCTGGTCAGGTGTGCTAATATGTTTATATATTTATTTGAAATATTACACTGTTCAAAAATAAAGTAAATAAATAAGGGAACACGCGATCATCACATTGTCAAACTTCATGGATATCAACCTGTCCAGTTTGGAATCACAACAGATGAGCTTAAATGGCCTCCTACAAAATGACTTCCAGCTTTCTGCTCGTGTTTATGTTTTTGACCAAACTGTCAGACACAGAGTCCATGAGGGTGGTGTGAGGGCCCAGCATCCTTCTGTGGTACCAGCAATGTGCAGATTGAATGCAATTTAACACAGAGCAGCAGAACTGGACATCAGTGTCCTGTTCTCACTACAGATGAGAGCAGATTCAAAACTGAGGACACGTGAGAGATGTGAAAGAGTCTGGACATGACAAAATGCTAAAACGCTAAAATGCCTGAAACATCATCTGTGAGGCGAATTGAAAAAAGTGGAGGACCTGCGAGTTTTGGTGTTCTTTGTTAAATCCAGTGGAGCTGCAGAGCCCTGGTCTGTAAACAGAACAGATACTGGGACATGATGCCACCCTCATGTTCCTCACACAAAGGAGCAGATACTGGTCCTGCTGCTGGGTTGAAGTCCTTTTACAGTCCTGTGTAGCTCTTCTTGTGTAACTGTCCATCTCCTGGTATCTCCAACACAGTCTTGAGAGTTTAGCAACTTTAATATTTAAATTTGATTTTTTTTTCTCTCTGTCTGTATTTGTTATACTTTCTGGAGACACAGCAAACCTTCTTGGGACGGCATGTATGGGTGTGAAATCCTGGAGGAGCTGGATTACCTTTGAAACACGAATAGGCTGCAGGTTACGTCTCATGCTGCCAACAGTGACAAGGATCTTGAGAAAAAGTTAAAATACAGAAAAATCAGGAGTCAGGAGGGATAAGGAGAGAGAGATGATCTGTGGCCACCACCTGAGAAATCAGTCCCTTTGTAGGGTTTTCTTGTTGTTGCGTCTTCAGTGCACCTGTCATCACTTTCATTTGCACCAAAGCAGCTGAAACAGATTCCCAGTGGTTCATGTTTCCTAACTGGACAGATTGATATCCATGAAGTTTAACTGACTGTGTGTTATACTGTGATGATCAAGTGTTTCCTTAATTTATCTGATCAGTTTGTAACAAAAATTTACAACAAAATTAAAACTTTAGCAGGTGAAAAAGGTCGACCTCTAAGAGATACACATCTGTCTTAATATCATCAATATTTCTTTTTACAGAGGACCACAGGGGGACCACTCATGACCGAAAGCGATTCAGTCTGGGTCCAAGGTGGAGTTTACAGTGTATTGGACTGCACTGGAGCTCCTAAAATCTACACTCGTGTGTCCCAGTACCAGAAATGGATCAGCGACACAGTTACAGGGAGACCACCAGTCTTTGTTACCTTCACCTCCCCAGACAGTTCATCACAAACCACTGCCCCTCCCACTGCTCATCCCACTGCACCAACCACTGCTCCGATATGTGACAGTTTGTTTTGCAGTGGTGAAAACTTGATCCACTTCACCTCACTTTGTGTTCTTGTTGTGTTGCTCCATGTGTTTGCTGGAACTGGTGGAAAGTAGTTAAACACATTTACTCAAGTTCAAGTACAAACATGAAGTGCTTTACCTGACATTTTATTTTACAACTTTAAGTTGAACACTACACTTTTCACTCCACTATATTTAGGGACATCAGGAGGGTTTGTTTTTCTTTAGCAACTTTATCATTTTTCTCTCTATATATCTGTCTGCATTTGCATTAAACTGTTTTAATGACCTAATGATTAAGAAATCAAACCTGAAATGTTAAGATGTTGCTATCACACATTCACTTATTTCTGTTGCTTGCTCAAAATCTCATGCAAATTAATTAAAATCCTTTCAAATCTTCTTTTGTGATGGATTTTTTGGGTGTCCAGGTAAAAGTTGTGTAATTAAATATATATTGTTGTGTTTTATTTTATTTTTCATTCCTGGTAACAGCAGAACCAGTGAAAGTTTTAAGCTTAATCTTAAAAGTAGAGATAGTGTCTGTCTCCTGAATCCAAACTGGAAGCTGGTTCCACAGAAGAGGGGCCTGAAAACTGAAGGCTCTGCCTCCCATTCTACTTTTAAATACTCTAGGAACAACAAGTAATCCTGCAGTACGTTCTTTCCTTACATCTTTTATTCAATAATACAGACAAGTAATTTTAGACTCGATAATAATATGTTTGATGATACTGTCATGCAAAATCGTGGTCAAACTTCATTGATTTTTAGCTGTCAGGTTAAAACTGGGGATCCAAGATTTTCATTTTCTCTGTGCAGTACAAAAAGTGCAAAGCCTAAACATGTTCAGTCATTTTCCGCTCTCACACGTCTGCTTTGGTAGCTTCACTTTGGCGCCGCCTAGTGCAATAACACAATTTAACACACTGATGTTTCAGTAAGTCTGTCCCTGCTTCTGTTTTAGCAGCTATTTCCTTACTATATCCTTTGGTCCGAGGCACGCTGATTCCTTGGCATTTATTGACCTGTGAATATAGTGACCTTTGTTTATAAAGTGGAAAACCAGTTTTTAAGCCACATCTTTTAAGGAAAGCACTTTTACACTTTTTTAATGCTTTTTCTTATTTTCTGTGATTGATGTTGTAACCTCAGGTCGCAGACTGTTCTAAACACAGAACTTCAGCCATTTTCAACTTTTGCATCTCGATGATGTCAAGATATCCCTAATATGGTCATCACAGGTGCCTCGCCTTATTTTAGACAGAGTCGAAACTTATGAGCTTACCAAAGGCCCAGTGTGAGATAAGGATTACTTTAAACTGTGAATCATTACAGCCATTTAAGTAGAGTCCAAGAGCCAAAACATGGGCCTTAAAAATTAACATAATGGGTTTATTTTAAAATAAGATCAGAAAAACTGAGAAGCTAAAAATCTGTTTTCCTTTCTGAATGAATATGGACCCCACCAATAAAAATAAAATAAATGGGTAAATGTATGATTACATGGAAGTATGTTCTCACGTTCTTGTATAGCATTGAATTTTTCAGAATGATAAAAAAGTCCAATGCAATCACCTAGCACTGTGCGATATGACCAAAATCTAATATCCTGATATAAGACATTTATCGTCCCGACAACGATATATATCACAAAAATTTGACATTTTCTGTAAATTCTGTGAATCTCGGGCAACTTGACTTGCGTGAAGTGTTTCCAGCTGGGCGTCGTGCACCTGGAGTTGAGTGTTTTGACCGATGCATGAAACTATACATTTTTAGACATGAGTTGTAACGGCCACCGCAGTCTAAGGTTTATTTTGAGCACCTGACGGCTCTGTTTTGCTTCTCGTCCCTAAACTATCTCCATACTCTTTCACGTGATTCTTGCGTAGGTGGTTGGGGTTTGCCGTGTTTGAGACGGAGGTGGGGACTGGTTTCCTGCATAATTTGCATAGTACAGTTTTCTGGTCCGTGCCAGACTTTTCATAACCAAACCATGTCCATGCTACAGAGGTAGCCCCTCGTTTAGAAATAAGGTCCTCGATTTGTATTGACTGCTCCTTCTGTTTGTCATCATTTCAGAATATTTTGAAAAATCTCAAGGATCTTCAGCTTTATTGTGAAAGGTTTATATGGAAAATAAACAGGTGGACGGCGGAGCCACACGCTGGGCTTACCGTCGTTGTTGCTAACGATAACGCGTAAAAACAGTCGTTTGTCTGTTCGTAGAGTCGTTATTTCAAATATAAGAGAAAGAGAGAACTTTAAGAAATTAATATAGCTACTACAGTGACCATCAAAACGATGAAAAAATATAGCCGTAAACACTTTATTTTCGACACAACGAAACAAACGATAGCGTAATATGAAACCATAGACATTTTCGTATCGTCAACAGTATATCGAACAGCCCTACAATCACCAGCCAGCCAATTTTTCTTTTTTTTTATAGATGTATGGAGGCTGCTGTCCTGTTTTTACTCTTGTGTGAGCCATTTACTCTGAATAGGAGGTAGCTTTGTCAAGCTAAGTGTGTTCAGTGGTTGTTTGGTTGAGATTTGCTTGCCTAACTAATGGTCCGTGGACTCTTTTGTTTGTTTCTTTATGTGTTTAGTTTTTAGTTGTGAAGCACTTTGAGATATTCACTTTGAAAGGTGCTAGATAAAATTAAATGTCATTTTTACTTACAAACAGAAGTGTTAATCAACACCATGGCCATTAAACTGGGGCAGTTTTGCCCTTAACTCATGCCCTTACAACTCATGACACTGTTAGTTATTTAAAAAAAAATACACTAAAGTTATACCTTCTCCTTGGTAGGGATGGGTACCGATACTTGCTGCTAGATAGCTTGCTGCAAGACCTCACATTGAGCACATCTACTGCGGGTGTGGTGCCTGTTATCGGACCCGGAGTTAGCAACATCCCCCAAGAACCCAAAGAGGAGAGTCCTGGCCCCTAGCCCTGCCAGCGTAGCAGAACTGATGACGGATGATGATGGCAGCAGCAGCCGTTCTTCTCTGGGTCAGTAGCTTCATGTTGTTCGTGTGTAATTTACGTTGAGTAGGCTAACCACGTTATTAAATTAATGCACATAAGGTGAACTAGCAAACACCATTGTAGTTACATGCGGCTGTCTTCTTGTTTGATAGAGTGATACCATATATGCCTTATAGCTGCAGAAAAGGCTAACATTATTATCTTTTTACGAAAAAAAATAACAGCTAAACATGAGAGGTTTTAGGACAAAGTTTGTGTTTTCCATTGTTTAAGCACCGGTTCCAACCAAAGAAGGTATGTTGTATCAACAGAAAAGGCTAACTTGGTTATCATTTTGCAGAAAAAAAAGACTGCTAAAAATAAAAACATGAGAGGTTTTTGGACAAAGTTTGTGTTCTCAATTCTTTAAGCACCGGTTCGAACACCGTTTAAGCACCGGCACCGTTTCAAAAGTACCGGTTTGGCACCGGTAATGGATAAAACCTAAACGATACCCATCCCTACTCCTTGGACCACCGCTTCTTTATTTAGTTGATTTCTTATTCTCTGGTCTCTTATGGTTTGGTCTCCATACCCCTGACATCCATAGATTTTAATGAAGCTTGCTTTTAGAGCTCCATTCAGAGATTTAGACAGAGCATCAGTATTAATGACGCAGAGACTTCACTTCCCTTCAGGAAAACTCCCCAGATCCCGCAGAGCTGCTGAATGACTCCACTCGTCATCCATCGACCTCCATTTACCCCAAGCCGTATTTACTTAACCGTCCAACCACATTTGAAGAACAGCCCCGCCCCCGAGAGGGAAACACATTTCAGCACCGGACACCAAGTTGACATAAAGAGAGCGTTTACCCACAAGGGCATAAATCACAGCAGGAGATGCAAAGCTGGTTTAAAATATCATTATTATTATTTATGGTACTTTTTCCTCAGATGAGTGTTTTTGCAGTTATAAAACAGGCCTTTTCAGTAATGCATTTTACAAAAAGAGACAAAAAAATGGTTTGTATTAAATCAAAATGACAGATGGAAACATGAACAGAAGAATTATTCTCTTTCTCAGGTCCAATAAGCAACTTTTTGTCCCTCTCCTTTCAAATCAGTACATTTCCAGTCAATTTTTAGCACAGGAATACATTTAATATGTACAAAACATGGGATTAACAAAGTTTTAAGTTTAACTGGACATCTTAAGAAAACGAAATGATAACGGAATAAAATGTAGGTTTGTTCTTTGCTTCAGTTGATCAATAATTAAATGATCAAACAGATTGGACCAAAGCGTTTTAGAGCTGTTTCATTTCACTTCAGCATCACTTTTCTTAGAAATCTTTGGGGTTCGCTCTTCTAGTTTTGAATTTGATTTACTCAGACAGGCAGGTCTGGACTCCTTCCTGAAGTTTAGGCCAGGGGATAAAGCTTGGAAGATTTTGGCAGCAAATCTGAAAATTACAAGACAGAAGTTGTTTTAAAGTTTAATGGAGGATTGTAACAGTAAACAATTAACTAGACGTTCTGTTTTAAACTCCCCCTTTCAGGAAAGCCGAATTCGCTCCATTTTGTCAACAAAAACCACAAAATTCAGTTTTCAAACGGGCTGTATCTACTCTCTAGATAAAATGTAGATGAGAAAACTGACACCACATATATCAATCTACTTCCAAGAGCCTGTTAGCTTAACTTATCGTAGCAGAAAGACTTGAAACAAGGGAACACTGCATTTCGTTTGTTTAATGTGTACCAACCGCACTTTAAAGCTCAATATTTAACACATTGTATCCAGCTTGTTTTATTCATATAATTTAAATTCATATAATTTAATTTATATTTAAAGAGTTTAATGGTTATTTATGGTTTAATTTGTGTTTTTTGTGGTCAACCTAAAAGTTAAAACAAAACCAAAACAAGCTAAAACAACTACGCATGTGTTAAGTAGCTAGGTCTTTACACTTTTGTTCCAGTATCATTTGTGATACTTACCTTATGCTTTTATAATAATTCATGTTAAACTGTGTTTAACATTTATATTATGACTCACCGAGTAGATTGGTTTTGTTTAATTTGAGCTGAACTTTAAAACAAGGCTAAAATAAACAACCTAAAACAATTAGCCGCTAAATCCTAAATACCAAGATGCTAGCTCCATTAGCATCAATAGGTAGACCTTTAAAACACTGCAGTTTTCACACTTTCAATCCTTTGTTTATGAATTAAATAAACAAAATACAACGTGTTAATTATTTAATTTTGCTGGCAGAGTAAGAGTCAAGCTTGCAATTTATGCTAAACTAAGCTAACCGGCTGCTAGATGTAACCTTATATACTGAAGGGGTTTGATAGGGTTTGAATCTTCTTATCAAAAACAGCCAAAATTTATATAACATTTGGGACTCAAATACAAATTTTAGGGCAAAAATGGTGGATTTAAAAACATTTGTAAAACTTTACAGTTACTAGAACAAGCTTATTGGACAGAAAAAAATGAAAAACAATAAAC
This sequence comes from Oreochromis aureus, assembly GCF_013358895.1. Lineage (NCBI taxonomy): Eukaryota > Metazoa > Chordata > Actinopteri > Cichliformes > Cichlidae > Oreochromis > Oreochromis aureus. The sequence goes on from NC_052944.1 coordinate 35,833,380, forward strand.
AAAGTCTAGTTCAGCACAAACCAAACACTCCTCTGGATTCATCCACTGCCAAAATATACAGTAAACTTCAACTCCTTCTGGTCTTCTCGCTCATCTTTTACAACCAATTCCAGTCATTTCAAATATCAAAACTGCTATATACATTATAAACACGCATCTTCTGTACATAACGGTCACTCTGTGGCAGAACAAGTCAGTGAAGTGTCAAACTCCACACAGTAACACATGTTTACAGCCACAGACATTACAGTAAAAAGAATATAAAGTGATATGACAATATGACGCTTAGATAAAACAGTATATGTGTTGCTGAAGGCCGTAGAAAGGACATGTTTAGCTGTTAATAATGCTGCAAATGGCATTTCACAATATTGGCTTTAGTGTGGTTAATGTGAGCACCAAAAAAATCCTCCTTTAATTCTCTGAACCAGGAGATTTAAATACATTAATAACAACAACAACAACAACAAAGTGAGCAGCGTCTTAATGACACATTCATCAAGCGAAAATGTCTTTGGCAGCGTGGCGCGATACTGGTTAGAGGACAATAAATGTTACAGTACGTGGTTCATAATGTGAAGCAGAGGGTACAACATTTTCTCACGTGTCCGTTCGGTCCACGAGAAGCCGCTCACTACAAATCTTCACCAGCTGTTTCACTCACAGATCGCCCCCCATTTCCAACACCGAGCATGCTCTCTGCTCTCAGATCGCACATCCGGGAGATTGATTGTTGATATGTTTTGGTAGATCTTCAGATTTATCCATCCACTGCAGTCTGTAGTTAATGATAATAACAGTCTTTTTTTCCCTGCAGAGGTGGAAGTCAGCCCTGTCTTTTTTCATTTTGACACCTTGGACTCTTGCCTTTCTCTTGGTCTCTGTTGTTGAGAGACCTCCATTCCTTCCCACCTACTTAAAGCCTTGCAGGGTGCTGATTCAGCTGTTTGTGTTGGACCTGAATTCTCTGCGTACAGGTCTGCTAATCCTTAAAAAAGCAGTTCGAGGTGCTAAATGTGAAGCTACACGAAGACGTCAGAAATCTGTGAGGCAGTGAGTTTTAGACAAGAAGACGATTTCGCCAGCTGCAGATGGAGCCAGTCCAGTTATTTCCAAGTTAATCAGCTCCTAGCAATGGTTTCATACTTGGTCTCAAAACAAGTGATGCAGTTATCCAATTTGCAGTAAGGGAAACAAAGAGAGGGGAGCATCTTTCAAAATAAGAGCGGAGGTTCACGACAAAAATTGATCAGAGATGGCATCCTTTTCTTGGACAGATGAAATGGTAATCACCAAATCTCCTTTTCTTCCTATCCAAATAAAGTCTATATGAAGAAAAAAAAAACTTCCTTCTTCTCTGCTTTCAAACTTTGTTGTTCCTAATATTGTCCATATCCCATTGACATGCCCATGCCCATTCCCAGCCCCAGTCCCAGGCTCTCCCTCAGCCCCCTCAGCTGCTCTTCTCCCAGCCGGATCTTGTCCTCCAGCTGCCGCTGCTCCACCAGCAAGGCAGCCTTCATCTTCACAAAGTGGCTGCCGAAGGGAAAAACACAAAAAAACCAAAGTGAATATTATTAAAAAGTTTGGGGCAGAATGTTGAGCTTTGATACTTTGATTTATGGAGTTTTGTGAACTTTAACATGTTTAAGTGCCTGTTACACGCTGCCCTTCAATGCAAGAAAATGTATTGAGCTCAGCTTATATTTAGTGAAGCGGTCAGATTCCTGTGGTTTGCACGAGCTCAGGTGCATGCTCAGAGACAACGCCACTGAAAACCCAGGTCATAACACACATAACACACATTACGCACATGACCCAGACTTTTTAGAGTCATCCCGATGTCTGGCTTCCTGGCTTCACTTATATGCCTTGGTGACCTGGATATGGTTTGGCATGATACTTTAGACCATCTCCACTGGATATTAAAAGGTCCAGCGAGAAGTCACCAGACGCTGCTGGAACTGTGACACTTTCCATTCTCTGGACGAACCCACTCCAGAACTCCTGACTACACTCTCACAAAGAAAAGTCAGCTCTCACCAGAACTCCACACCGGCTACTCTGGGTTTGTTTATGTTGCCACACTGGGCATATATCCCACCTGTAGTCCCTGTGCTGCTCTGGAGAGAGGCAGCGGGCCAGCACGCGGCTCACAGCCTGCTCTCTGCGGTCTACGTGGTCCTTCAGGTCCTGAGCCTCGGACAGCTGCCTCATGAGCTGACGCTTCTTCTCCAGCAGGGGGAGCTACAGGGCAGAGAGTAAGGGAGAGGGAGAACAGGCACATTTTAAAAACAAAACCTGATGCACTACAAGTCCATTCTTTCTAAATCTGCTCTTGTCCCCGTTTCTCTCCACCCTCATCTTCCTCACCCTCTCGTGGTGCTCCGTCTCGGGGTCCAGTGTGTCCAGCGTGGTCTCCACCCTTAGCAGCCTCCCGGACAGCGACAGCAGCAGACTCACCACCTTGTCCAGATCGCCGATGAACATGCGGAACTTGTCCACCTCGTTGGGCTTGCACACCGACACCACCATGCTCTCCACCTGAGAGCAAACACCAAGAGCAGATTTACTGTAAGTCAGTGACATGATGGACAGAGCTGATGAAACACAGAGCTGATGCAGTTTCAAGAAGGTAAATGTGAAATCTTCCCCAGCATCAACACTCTTCTTCATTCTGCATCCATAAGATGCTATTAAACAAATAACTGCCACGAACTTTTCAAATAAACCTTTCTGGTTTTCGTAGCCTCCTATTGGTTAGAAAATCGAACACAATGTGCTAATTTAAGTGAAGAAAAAAACCTATTAGCTTTAAAGGTCCCCACACTCTTACACTCACTTATATTTACACTGTTCATTTGTGTTTCTTAAACACTTCCTTAAAAGCCTTCTCCTTTAGGGTTTGTCACAGTGGCTCGTCTGCCTCCATCACATCCTATCCTTACCATCCTCCTCTGTCACACCAACCCTCTGCATGTCCTCCTTCACTATCCATAAACATTCTCTGTGACCTTCCTCTTTTCCTAGTATTTAAACTCTACCTCGGCTCCCTGCATGCTTACCCATCCACCTGCCTCCGTCTCATTCACACTCATGGATTCTGTCTTGCTCCCACTGACTTTTATTCCCCTCCTCTCCAAAGCACATCTCCATCACTCCAGGATCTCTCCCACCTGTTCACAGCTCTCACTACTGATCACAGCGTCGTCTGCAAACATCACAGTCCAGAGACTTCTGCTTGTCCTCATCAGTCAATAGAAAAAGGGGCTCAGAGCTGTGATATCTTCGTGTTGGTGTTGTTCCTGGATCATCATAATATTTGTCCAGGATCAACACTGCATCTGACCAATCACACTGTTATGATGTCACAGAAAACTAAAATGCTGATGACATCCACTTAGGAGGAGAGGCCGTTCGGGTCAGGCTCAGGGTGGGGGTTAGGATGCAGTTGTGGTTGGGGTTAAGGTTATAGTTTGGTTAACCTTAACCCCTATCACTGCAATGTGATTGGTCACTTGCAATGGTGAACCTGGACCAGAATTTGTTTTGGGTTTTTTTAAATCAGGAACGACACCAACATGAGGATATCAGATCGTGCATATCATCCCACCCCCACCAAGAACCCATCTGTCACTCCCGTCGCACACCTCCCCGCTGTCTTGCTGTCCTCATACATGCACCACCTTCACATACTTCTCTGCCCCTCCTGACTTCCTCATGCAGGACCACAGCTCCTCTCTCTATCATATGCTTTCTCTAGATCCACAAAGAGCAGCTCCTTTTGACCTTCTCTGCATTTCTCCATCAACACAAGAAAGCAAACATCACATGTGTAGTACTCTAGAAGCCAATGAAGGCAAACTGCCGCTCACTGATGAGCACCTCCCTTCTTAGCCAAGCTTCAACAGCGCTTTCATCACCTCATCAGCTTCATCTCTGTGCAGTTACTGCAGCGCTACACATCACGCTTCTTCTTAGCACATTAGATCTCTTGTGTTTAATTTGTGCTGAGAGTGAAAACAAACCATCTAAAACAAAGCCATAAGCAGCTTCGCTTTAAAAAGAAAAAGTTACACTAGTGAAATCAGGATTTTCTTTTAAACTGATTCAACAAGAAAAATACAACATGTTAATAAGTGCGTTGTTCTGTGCTGACATAATGACCAGATGAATGAGTTCGTCCTCACCTCCTCTCCCAGCTGTGCGTTGGCTCTGATGTCCTCCTGCAGTCCTCTCTGAGCCTCCCTCAGCACTCCCAGCTTCTTCCGAAGGCTCTCCATCAGCTGTTTCTGCACAACAGAGGAAGAACTCCTTAAAGCCCAATAACCAGGAGCGGTCGTCTCCCTTCTCCACCACACCCCTTCTTCAAACAGCAGCCTTCTGAATTACCTTGTAGGTCAGCTCGTCATCCTCGTCGCGCTCTCTGTTATCTGTGAAGTCCTTCATCTGCGACAGGATCTGAGCCTTGGCCGTTGAGGTGCTGTAATAGGACGAACAGCTGGAGCTTGCTCCTGACCGCCTGTGGAGAAGGCACCGGCAGGGGAGTTTATGTTATTCACACAGTGATAAAAGACAAAAAAGGCAGAGGTGCAAAACAGACAAAGCTGTAAAAATACAGTGATTACAGGTGCATGTAAAAGAAGTGCAATTAATTACGTGGGTTTAATGAGGCAAGACATTAACGAGTGGCATCTCGGCACAACTCTGCTCCAAAACGGTTAAACATGATGCCAAATGAGAGGACGGTAAAGAAAAAATGACGATTCATTTGTAGGTTTACTTTTAAACATGTGTGTTTCTAAACTTTTTAAACTTTATGTCGTCTATGCTTTTTTGCTTTTTCAACACTGTAATGCTTAGGGGAGTTCTTTTCCAACATAACGGATTGAAATATTAAAAATAAAACCATGACTTGCAATTTTACAATTAATTTAACTACGATTTTTTGAGTAACTTGACCCGCTTCCACCTATATGGGTTTGTCTGGGCTAAAGTTAAACTACAACAAAAGTTTTCACCGTTAAATCAAACAACTTGTCCTTGTCAGGGTCCAGTCCAGGCCTTTGGAAAGCTTCGTACAATGTTGAAATTAAAGATAAGAAGGGTATTGTGTCGGTTCACAGAGATAACAACCTGCTCCTAAACACATTCATGACAAAAGGTGCTGCCTTTAATTATCAGCAGGAACTGTGTGGAGGCGAGTCACAAACGTCTGGTTTAGTTTACATCAAGGAGGATCTGATCCCAGAAAGCACAGCAGAGACTTTACTTCCCGAAGTCCTCAGGAGGAAGAAAAGCCCTCTGAGACTGTTGGTTTCCTACTTCAGCTCCATAGATAGCATTTTAACATACTGCTTCCACATGGGGTTTCCTCGTTGCGTAGTGGCACAGAAAAAGGTCCAGAGGGTTATCAATGTTATCAAGGGTTAAAATTATTGGAAACTGTGAGGACCTACACAGTTCCCACTGCCTCAGAAAGCCTAATATAATAATCATATCATCACAGACCTCTCCCAGCCCGGTCACCTCCTGTTTAATCTGTGACCATCAGGTGGGGCAGAGCAATTAAAAGGGCAAACAGACTAAAAAACTGTTTTTATGCTTTTCCCTTTTTTATGCGTTTTTATATCTTATATAGTTTTATATGATTTTTTTAGGACTGTTGAGATTGCATTTAAAATTGCTGTTCATAATACAGTGACAATAAAGACACTTCGTTAAAAAAAGTGAAGACAAAAAGGAAAAATAAATGTTTCTTTATTGATTCTTCAGTTTTAAGATTAAAAAATGAACCCGTCTGTGCTCTATGTGGTGCTAATTACCCATCATGCATCTGCATCTGTGATCATGAACATCTGTAAACCTAACAGAGAAGAACCTAGTCTTTTGGAAAGGTTGTGGGAAACAGAATGAGCTTAGTGATGAGAACAGTTAAGTCTTGTACAAATCAAATGGTCTGTGTAATGCACACATACACACACACACACACACACACACACACACACACACACACACTCTTCTCTTATACCTATCTAGGCTGTCTGTGCTGTGCTCTGCGGGTTGCGCTCCTCTCCAGCTCTCCGTGCCCGACTCGCCCTCACTGCTCTGGGGGAAGAGCTCCTCAAGGCTCAGCCCCTCTCTGCTGCTGCTCTCCCCACCCTCCAGTTCCTCCTCCAGGGAGCTGCTCTCCGCCCTCGTCCTGCGTGACGGCGACGCCTCAGAATCCGGGAGCGTGTCGATGTCCGTCTCCAGGACCGTGACAGGGAGGGCGAAGCACGGGAGCTCGCTGGTGATGGGAATGTCCTCTCCTGGAAGCTCCTCCTCCTGAAAGTCATCGATGTCGGTCTCCAGGGGGATGTCCAGGTCAGCCTCCAGGCTGTGCTCCGGGCTCGGGCTGAGGGTCGTCTCTGATTCGGTTCCTGTTTCAATGATCTTCTGCTGCTCTTCCATCTGGAAGCCTCTGTCCGCACGAAGTTGCTCGCAGTCGGTTTGACTGGCATATCTATCGGAAGCCTCGATGACACCTCTGTTTTCTAAAACAGGAGGGTTCGCCGTGTTGCTGTGAACCCTGGGGGATGAAGCTCTCTCCCACTCGGCTCCAGGTCTCACCCCAGGCTGCTGTTTGTAAGGTTTGACTGTAATTTTGTCGTGGTCTGGGCTGCAGCTGACGTCCGTCGCAGATGAACTACAGAGAAACAAGAGAATTAAAATAATCTGACACATCAGTAAACCAAGCACGGGAATTAGGAGTCTATTAAAAAGTTAACAGTGACTCATATTAGCCCATCAAATGTTGATCTTTACTGGTTTTCTATGCCTGAGAACAGGATCAGATCATTTTCTTGTTTTGTTATGCAACATTTTTTTCTTCTCTATTTTCTGACTTTTCTAAAACAAATAATTCAGCATTTAATGAAAAAACAAAGTTATTTATAAACCTCAGCATTTCCTCCGGTCTCACCTGTTCACACTGTTCTCCTTTGCTACTGAAGGAGGAGGCGGCGGTGGAGGCGGCAGAGGTGATTCAGCCTCCCTTTCTCTATGGGGCGGAGCCACCGGCCTGAATCCCCTCCTGGAGAACATGGGGCTAGGCGGAGCAACAGTAATGAGGCGTTCCTGAAACTGAGGCTGATTCTGATAGGACGGGGCGATTGTGCGTTCCTGGGTTTGACTGCAGCTGCATCTTGGGCACCCGCCCTCCACCACTTCTTGCCTCTCTGGAGGAAGACTGAAGGACCTCTGCCTGGAGGTGTCAGGTGGAGGGATGTAGGAGGACGAGTGAGCTGAATAGTGAGCCCCTGGAGAGTTGAAGGAGGGAGGGATGGAGTGAGGAGCAGCAGAAGCAGATGAGGAGGAGAACAGGGCGTGGTGAGATGCTCGCCGGCGGTGGAACTGCTCCCACTTCGGGGGTGGTGGTCTTGGAGGAGGGGGTGTCTTCTTCCTGTTTTGCCTGGAAACGCTCGATGCATCTCCACGTCTCATGTTGCCTTCCTCCACCTCACTCAGGGTCTGGCTGGTTGCCATGGAAATCGAAGGGGACCAGCGCTGGCTGCTGTCGAAGCGGAGGTCGTTTTCGGACATGGCTCGACCTCTGAGATAAAGAGGAGCCGGCGGAGGTGCAAAGGCGTAGCCGTTGTGGTCATCGGTGCTGCTGTCCGTGTGTCTGAGGCCCCATCGAGGCTGGTGGAGGAGCTGCTGGTACTGACCGATGTTCTCTGGAGGTCTGGACTCCCGCCTCCAACTTGGATAGTCCCTTTTGTTGTGGAGAAAGTGGAGTGACACAAGAAAATTAAAATGTATTTTATAAATAAATAGAGAGCAAGCCAAGCCTATAGATAAAGGAAGAGTTCAGAAACATCGCGACACAAATTCCTTGTAACAGAGCTCAGCTGAGATTTGAGGATGAAAGGCTTAGTCAACACTAATCAGAGACAGAGGCAGCCTAGCTGTTTCTCACATTCACGCCACCTGAATTTTCAGCCTTTGCTGGTGATTTCTATATTTCTGACTTTGACAAAGCCTGACATTTACAACTTAAAAACTTCTTCAGTTTTTTTTTTTTTCAAATTTAGACAAAAAGAAACTGTTCAGTTTAAACACCAAATGACTGCAAAAAGCTTTGCAGTCCAAAGACTGCATGAACTGAGCATCATGGGTTTGGGATGAGCATCATCAACCAGTTTGGGATGGTTGTTGCTGCCAGATGGGCTGGTCTGAGTATTTCAGGAACAGCTGATTTGTGTGGGATTTTCCCACACAACCATCTCTGTGGTGTACAGAGAATGGTCTAAAAAGAGAAGATGTCCAGTGAGGAAAACAGTGGGTGGGTGAAGAAGAATGGCCAGACTGCTTCAAGCTGATAGGAAGGTAACAGCAACTCAAGTAACCACTCGTCGCAGCCAAGGTATGCAGAAGATGGGCTACAGCAGCAGAAGACCACAGAGTGCCTCTGCTGTCAGCTAAGACCAGGAGACTGAGGCTACAATTCACATGACATTCAGATGGCAGGCTGAGGTTTTGCCTTGTATCATTGGTTCAGGCTGGTGTCGGTGTAACAGTGTGTGGATACATGTCGGTCCCCTTAGTACTAACTGAGCATCATTTAAACCCCACAGAGTATTGTTGCTGACCGTGTCCATCCCTTAATGACCAACAGTGTACCATCTTCTGATGGCTGCTTCTAGCAGGACAACAAACCATGTCACAAAGCTCAGATCATCTCAAACTGGTTTCTTGAACATGACAATGAGTTCACTGCAGTCCAGTGGCCTCCACAGTCACCAGATCTCAGTCTAACAGAGCACCTTTGGGATGTGGTAGAACAGGAGATTCACATCATGGATGTGGAGCTGACAAATCTGCAGCAACTGTGTGATGCTGTCATACCAACATCGACCCAAATCTCTGAGGAATGTTTCCAGCAGCTTGTTGAATCTACACCATGATCAATTAAAGCAGTTGCGAAGGCAAAAGCCGTCCAACACAGTACTAGCACGGTGTACTTAATAAAGTGTCTGGTGAACGTATATGTATGATTTGACACCAAGACCATGAAAATCTTTGACTACACCCTAAGTAGTGATGTTTTCCTTTATCAAAGAAGCAAAAATAAAATAAAGTGTGCGCCAGTTATCGACTGCACTTGTGCAGACTGAAATCGTGAACATTGTGCTTGCTTTTATGCATGCTGGCAGGATTTTCTTACAGCTGCACGTCACAAAACAATGATTTTAAGCGCATCTATCTATGATACTCCATTTAAAACTGAAAGACGGGGGTTTCTGCTGAGAGAAAACGTGGTTCAAACCTTCTAACTGAACAGAAAAGGTGGTTTAGAGCAGGTTGGGTTGAAAATTTTGGTTTGAATTGGTTCCAAATGCCACGTTTTTCACAAATTCTTCTGATGACATTGTCATCATATATCTGTAAAGTGTGCATACTGCAAAAGTCTTTAAATGCTTTTGGAAACTATTAAAATAAAGTTCTAAATAAAAACAATCACAGTTCGAGTAACAAAAGACAAGATGGACATTTCCAGAGGAACTATTCCTGAAAAAAAAAAAAAGCACATCAGGAACAAAAACACAGAGACAGTGAAAGTGGTTCAATTACAGTAAATGTTTCCTTTGTGCATACCACGCTCACTGAACTGTTTCTGTCTCTGGTCAAATCCGAGCAGAGGCCCTTTAACGAGCACTGTGCGTCCTAAATGCCCCTCCCGCTAACATACATCCAACCACATATCATTATGGTCACATTTCGAGCACGCGTGATTACTCCACACACTTAGAGCTCATTACAGTCAAATCACAGCCGGGCATGACTGAGTGGGATTTCCGCCCGCCAGTGCACAATGGCCCGACCGCACCTAAACGCCTCCGGAGAACCACACAGAGGATGGAGCAAGTGAAAAGAAAGGCCAGGAGCAAATACGTGAAGATAACCAGGTCAGAAAGAAGAAGGAAAAAAAAAAAGGTGCGGGAGAAGAAGGAAGCGGCTCACCTCTCGGTCAGGCTGTACTTCCTGTTGAGCTTGCTCGTTTCCTGCTGCCTGGCGGGATACGTCTGTGGAGAGATTTAATGCCGGTTAATAACACCAAAGGAATGAAGGAAGGCTTCAATTTGGAGCTAAGTGATGTTCAGCACACGTCCCAGCTGAAGGGAAATTGGTGTGTTACTCCACCCTGCAGTGGTGACGGGGTTTAGAGAGGTGGAGGTAACTTGTGCTGAGTGTGAAGCATTTATAAGTCTAAAACCAAACTTGATGAGCTACAATGAGTCAACTTTTTATTGTTATATAGATTGAAATGCACTTTTGTTTTTAATATATTCTCCATTTCTACCTTATTTAAATTGTCTTCTAAAAACACATTTGTCTATCTGACTTTTAATAATTATATTAACGTTTGTTGTGTTATTTTGTGTGATTTAAATTTAAATCTCTTCATCTGTACTTTTTTCCACTCCGAGTTTTTTTGTTGTCTTCCTATTTATAACTTTTCTTTCTTTGCTGTCTTCATCATCTCACATGTGCCCGAGTGAGGACTGTTTAGTAAGGCTGCTTTTTGCAATGGAAGGGAAGGGAGCGGGACCTTCATAACAATGAAAACACAGGGTTTACCCTGAAGTCAGTTTGCTGCGAATCATCCTTTGCAGTAAACTCCTCTGGCTGTCTTTTTTGTGTACAACATTTTTGATGGACTGTTCCTGCTCTCTGCTTGGATTGCGTGCCTCGTTGTCGTTCTGTGTTTGAGTTCTGCTTCTTTTTGCTCTGTAATAACAAAGAACTAGATTTTGGACTTTTCGTTCACCTCCGTGACTCCTGCATTTGGGTCCTTTTCTCCCTGCACGTAACAGTTTCCTGGGATGCAGTTAAAGAGATTGCTAACCTCATCTTCGCTTTATTGCAGGATGTTTCTGTTTGTAGTACATTTAACTTTTGTAGATTTGTTTGTTCACTTAAGATTTTATTTAGATAGGATGGATCGCTCCTTTCATCTCCTGCACTGTTGTCTATTTTACAGTCAGAGCCACTATTTCATGTCAGTAAAATAAACATATTTTGCTTCCAAGGAGCCAGACTTATTTTTAAATTGGTCTTGAGCAATCGGTCTTCTTTCTTTCTTTCTGAAGGGCTTTCAGTTCTTCAGTTGATCAATCTACTGTTCACTGAAGCCTCATCAGAAATGTCTCAGTGGACCTTCTTAAGCGAAACAGGGAGAAACTGAAAACTGAAAATCAGTGGAAACAGGTCTGATGGAGTGATGAATCCAATTTTTTACATTTTTGGTTCAAATCACTGACAATATGTACGGAGGAAGTCAGGAGATGGGTCTACGGCCATCTGTAAAACCTCTTGGTTGGGAGCTGCGTTTAAGCCAGTGGTGTTGGAGATCTGGTCAAAATTTATGGAATAATGAGAACAGAAAGTCCCATCAGATTTTGATTCACTATGCAATATCATCTGTAAAGTGTCTGATTGGCAACAACTTCATTATAATGAATGATATAATGATAATGACCCCAAACACACTGTCAGTGCAGTAAAGCATACCTGGACAGGAAAACACAGAAGTGACACACTATCAGTCATGGATTGACATCCCCAGAGCCCAAAGCTCAATATTCTTGAAGCAGTGTGGGATCATCTAAAGCAGGGGTGTCCAAAGTCTGGCCCGCAGTCCATTTTTAATTGGCCCTCAAGTAATTTTATAAATAGAATAGAATATGGCCCGCACTTCAACTTTTGCTTGAGTGTATTGCACTTCTTAGTTTTAACACCAGGGGGAGCTACTGTTGATCAAGGCAGTTGCTCTACCAAAAAGGACAATCACAGAAGAAATTTACCCCCAAGTTACCAAACATGGCAGAACCAAAGAAGCGAAAGGTAGAAAGTGAGTGCAGAAAATTTCAGACACGGTGGGAGAGTGAATATTTCTTCAAAGAATTAAAGGGGAAGTGTGTCTGTTTGATCTGCACTGAAACTGTGGCAGTTATGAAAGAGTATAATGTACGACATCATTATGAAACCAAACATCAGGCCTATGCATCCTACACTGGTGCTGAGCGAGAGCAGAAATTAAAGCAAATGCTAGCTGTCCTGCGGGGTCAGCAACAGTATTTTTTTCGTGCTCAAATTGTCTAGGAAAAGGCTCCAATAGCAGCTATGAGGTCGCCCAACTCATCGCAAGACATGGTGAGCCTTTTTCAGATGGAGACCTCATAAAACGCTGCCTCGTTAAAGTCACCGAAATAATGGGCCCGAAAAAAGTGCAGGACTTCAACAACGTCAGCATGTCCAGAAATACAGTTATGCCACGCACTGAAGACTCGTCAGCCAACATTAAACTGCAACTGTCTGATAAAGCTGTGCTTTTGATTTTTACTCCATCACATGCGATTCGAGCACCGATGCCACAGACACCGCACAGCTGCTAATGTTTTTTTGCAGGGAGTGGACAAGAGCACGAGCACTTTAGGTGAGTAAAAACTACATTCCACAGTACCCGTGTGTTAATAAGCATGCATGTGCAGGTACACATGCTTCAAATATCAATAATGCGCATCAATTCTGTCACTACCCTGCTTTTGCGCACCACTTTCTTATATGCGTTTTTCTTGTTAACACACAGAGTACACACTGCTGTGCACAGCGCACGCACACGCAAAGTCAGCTGATCTCATCTGATGCAGATCTGCTCCTTGATCAAGTGACATTTGTCTGGATTTTTGGCACGAGTGGCGTACGATGAGCACCGCAGCTGGATGGCCCAATTTACATACCCAGCGCAGCTGATACTCACCAGAATAATTTACTAAAATTATATGGACTCATGTTATTAAGTCCAGTTCAGTCTGTTAATGCTGATAATCGTTTCAAACGAACGTTAACAGGTGTGTTGCTAAGTCTAAGAACTTAAATAACAAGCTTGAAATTTACCCGTCCTATTTTCCCCTTTATTGTTTTTTCTGTGCTGTAAATCTTCTGTCTAAGAAGAAATCTGCTGCTGTTCTGAGAATGAGCTACCAAAGCTGTTTTGTCTTTAATTATATTCAACAATATAACACATTTGACCAATTTTAAATGATTTTTCTAACTTTAATACACTACAGTTAAGGTTATATACCTAATTTCTAGTAAGTGGCCCAGCCCCTCCTATATTTGTATGTATGTGGCCCTCAGTGAAAAAAGTTTGGACACCCCTGATCTAAAGGCAGCCAACATCCAAAGAAGAGCCTTGAATGTCCTTCAAGAAGCCTGGAGAACTATTCCTGAAGACTACTTAAAGAAGTTAGTTTCCTAAGACACTTCAGGCTGTGAACTTAGGTGTCAGGTGGAATAATATGAAGACATATGAAGGGGTGGCTTAAGACTTTTGCACAATTCTCTAGAAGCCAATAGAAGCATCCAAAATTGTTCTGACTACACAAGGGAAACACTGAGCGAACTCACTGCACTCTCATCACACACACACACACACACACACACACACACACACACACACACACACACACACACGGCTGTGGGAGAATATTTTCTGACTGTCTGTGATGCAAATCAGAACATTCAGATGGTTTTTCTGTTGGCACAGCTGGAAGTTAATTTTACATATTTGGCCGTCACTTGATGTCAGCAGAGCATAAAACCAAAAGATAACTAATAATAAGCTCTATTTCACAAGCACTTGGATGGCTCTTTGACTTATTATTAAAAGGGACTTAACAGTATTTATGACACGTTTTGGCCATAATTGTTATACAAGAGAAACATTTTTATACAGGAAGTCTGAAATTGCAGTATAATGCATTAAGCTGTGAAATAAATCTTGTGGAGTGCACCCCATGCCCTCCCTCTAGACACACCCCTGTAGAATCTGCAGTGACAGAGCAATTGACGGCTGCTGTCATTTAACCAGGTTGTTTACATTCTTTATTCTGTAGCTTTGCGACTTTTGTAAAAAAACCTGTGGTGGATGGGAACAGGTAAAAAGATTGTTTTTGTCCATCTGTCATCGACTCCCACCCAGTCTGCTTTCTGGGTGATGCTGTTCGGTTCGTCATCATTCTTTACATGGCTACCGCGCAGATCTTTCAAAGCTCACGACTCTACTGCTGCCTCAGCCTCGCCCTGTTCCCACCTCGCAGACATCCCTCAGTGGATGCTATGGTCTTGGTCCATTTTCCCCATCACCTCATGTATAAAATCATGCCAAAGCTAAAAACAGACTGATAGAAGAATATTAAGCTGGAAACACGGCTGTACAGATTTAAAATCTTCATCTAGGACTTCCGGTCGCTAGGGGCATGTAGCAGGTAGAGGAGAAGACTGCTCCGCTAACTTTTCTACCTTTTCCACTCCTAAACCAGCCAATTCACAACAAAACTATTGAACTGCGTACGTTTTATTTTACGGGTTCCGAAATTGGTTTTTGCTCGTTTTAACATGGCCTCAAAACGCATTAAAGCGGCAGAAAAGGAGGACGACGCACCTAAGCTGAAGATGGCGGCCATCTCCTCCCTTCTGGAGCAGCATAGGGAGGCATTGGCCAGCGACTTCAAAACATCTTTTAGCCTACTGGAGTCAAAGTTTGACGAAGTCCGCTCTGCAGTGGAAGATCATGGCCAGTGTCTCGGATCTTTAGAGCTAGCAGCGGACGACTTAAGCCAGCGGGTTAGAGAACTCGAGAACGTTTGTTCCAATCTCAGCGAATCTAACACTAAACTTCTGGCTAAAGTTCCGGACTTAGAAAGCCGAAGTATTCGCCAAAACCTGCGTATCCTGGGACTCGAGGAGAGCGTTGAAGGTGGGCATCCCACAGAATTCTTTGCAGATTTGCTCTGCAAGGTTTTCGGGAAGGAGAGGCTCCCGACCCGCCCGGAGATCGACAGAGCCCACCGTATACCTGCCGCTAAGCCAGCCCCAGGACAGAGACCGCGCCTCGTAATTATACGCCTTCATCGGTACCAGGTAAAGGACCTTCTTATCCGAGAGGCCCAGCGAGGTGGGAAACTAGAATACCATGGTCGGCAGATTCGCGTGGTGGAGGACTACTGCCCGGAAGTTTTGAGCAAGCGAGCGGAGTACCGTGAAGTGATGTCCGAGCTGTATAAACGAGGTCTCAAGCCCGCTCTGCTGTATCCTGCACAACTTCGCATCACGTCTCCTGACGGCGCAAGACGCTGGCTTCATTCGGCTGATGAAGCGAGGAGATACTTGGACAACCTGCCCGCTACAGCCGCATCACCCTGAGAGCCTGCTTATCTGGTCTTGACGTTTGTCCGCAGGACAGCCCTGTGAGTAGAATGTCCTGACTATCTTCGTCTCCTGGGATATGCAAGGACTTTCGTTCATATTGAGGCATTACGGACGTCTCTTCTTCTTTTTTTTTCTTTTTTTTTTCCTTCTTGTCTGCTATTTACAAGCAGGGAGGCTATTCATATCTCATTGCTTCTATTGTCCCCAAAGTTGGTCATTGGTTGTGTTGTGGTTCTATGCTGAGTGCTTTAACAAAATTCTACTGCTTATATAGGAGTGTTGTGTTTACTGAAATCATCGTTATGGGAGCTAAAGTCAGTTCTTAGTGTTAGACAGGAAGAGTTTATTTTTCTGGAGGGTACACAATGTGTGTTTTGGAGAGCTTGCTGCTTTTTTCCTTAGCAGCTGTCTTGTGGGTAGGGGGGTGGATGGGGAATGGGGGGAGGGGGGAGACATCCTTCAGAGCCGGGGTAGTTGTGTGTTATTTTGTCAAGTTGGGGGATCCGGAAACCATTCTACTCTCTGTTTTAGTCGCTTACTTGTCATCTTTCTTGTACTCTGTTTTCAGCTGCACTTGTTTTCTTACATTTTCAGTGCAGGACTATGGGTAGTCGTTTAAACTTTGTAAGCTGGAATGTCAAAGGCTTAAACCACCCTGTGAAAAGAAGGAAGGTGCTCTCACACATAAAGCAGTTTAATGCAGCTGTTGTCTTTCTACAAGAAACACATTTCCGTGATTCGGATAACTCTCGTCTTATGTCTCGATGGGCAGGGCAGCACTTTCATTCCACCTTTCAGGCTAAGGCCAGAGGCGTTTCTATTCTAACTGACCAAAATATTCCCTTTGAGAAACATAATGTAATTTCTGATACGAGTGGCCGGTACGTTTTTGTTTTGGGTAAACTTTATAATACGAAAGTTGTGTTGGCCAACATATATGCCCCCAATATAGATAATGTAGCTTTCTTCCAGCGTGCTTTCTCATTGCTGCCTGATCTGAGCTCATATTCTCTCATACTTGGTGGTGACCTCAACTGCTGGCTGGACCCTGTGTTAGACCCATCCTCCCCGAATCCCTGCACCGTCAGTAAATCTGCTCTTTTCATCCAATCCTTTTTATCTAACTGTGGTGTCTCTGATGTTTGGCGCTGTTTACACCCCCACAGAAGAGAGTACTCTTTTTTTTCACAGGTACACCACACTTATTCTAGGATCGATTATTTTCTAATTCATAAGCAGCTGACTCCATGGGTCCAATCCTGTGAATACCAGACCATAGTAATATCAGACCACACCCCTGTTGTGCTATCAATGAGTTTCCCAGACATCCGTCAATCCAGATGACACTGGCGTTTTAATTCGACTCTCCTGGCAGATGTAAACTTCCTGGAATTCATGAAAGAACAAATAACCTTGTTTCTTAAAACAAATGCCACAGGAGAAACTTCTAGCTTAATAATTTGGGATACACTAAAAGCCTTTCTCAGGGGACAAGTTATTTCCTATACTGCTAATATGAAGAAAAAGGCCCGTATAGAACGACTCGATTTAGTCAACCGAATCAAAGAAGTAGACCTGCTCTATGCTAAGGTAAAAAGCCCAGATCTATACAATAAGCGCGTGGAGCTTCAGACTAAATTTGAGCTCCTCTCAACGCACTCAATGGAACGTCAGCTCCTGAAGAGTAAGAGCTTGTTTTATATTCATAGCGACAAATCGGGTAGGATGCTTGCCAGCCAGTTAAGGGGCTTCCAGGCAAAACAACATATCACAAAGATTAGAATGGCTAATGGTAATATCACTTCGGATCCTTCCAAAATTAACGATACGTTTAGGGCTTTTTACTCCCAACTTTACACCTCTGAATTCCCGCAGGAAAACACTTTAATGGATAACTTTCTAAAGCCTCATCACAGCGTTGCATGCTCTCCTTCGCCTCCCTTGTAGCTAGACGTGCAATCCTACTAAGATGGAGGGGTGCCCCTTTGCCCACCCAGGCTCAATGGCTGAGGAACCTTATGTACTATCTGAGCCTTGAAAAGATCCGGTATGCGATTAGTAACAACAGCGGTAAGTTTTACAAGGTGTGGGGGCAATTCCTGAAATATTTTTCCAGCCTCCAGGTTGCGAACCCGACTTCCAGCATTACTCAGTAAATCCCCCCCCCCCCCCCTTCTTCTTCTTTTTATTTATTTATTTATTTATTTTTAGCCATTTGTGTGTTTATCTTATTTTGTTCTTGTTGTATCTGCGATGTTGTTTTTGTTTGTTTGTTTGTTTGTTTGTTTTCTTTTTTCTTGCTTTGTTTGTTTGGTTTTTTCCTACCTGGCCTTGAGGGATAGGGGTTCTAAGTAGTGTGGGTAGGGGATAAACTGATTAAAAGACATGTGAGTGTTTCATTAATCTGTATTCTAATATTTCAGTTCAAACAGTCACTGTGAAACTTGCTTGTTTGGTGTTTGACAATTCTGTGTGTATTTGTTTTTCTTTGTTGGTTCAATTCAATAAAAATATCTTTGAGAAAAAAAATCTTCATCTAAAAATAATTGCATAACCAAGTCAAGTCTTCCAACTGAACGTAATCCGCTGCCAGCTCAGTGATTAACATGAATTTATTTCATTTTGAGTATAAATAACAACTGACGGCCTTTGGGGAAGGATATATTGCTTCAAAGAGTAGATTCTGTGTTTTTGTAATGACGTGGGAGGTAAAATTAGAAGGAAAAAAAGTAATCTGATTTTGTAAAAAATCAATTGAAGTTAAAGGCACAGCCGGCCTCCTTTCACTCAGCGACAGACCACAAATAATAAAAGCGGCCGCAAAGATTTTGGTTTCCTTCCTGTGTCCAAAACACACAAACACAGGAACATGACCACACAGACACACACACAGACACACACACACCTTAATGACAGCATAAACCTCGCTTCTCATTACAAACGGGAACTGCGTGAAACGAGTGAATTTTAAGGCTGACTTTCACACTGACACCTGGATATTAAGGTTTCCCCTTATCACCCATCCAGCACATCTGTTACGACTAAAAAACAATGGACCTTGTCAGCGGCAGATTTAAACACACGGGGTTATCGCTGTGGCATCAAACCGGCAACCTTTGACTTGAGAAGAATGCCGACACGGAGGAGGCCGAGGTTCACGGCTCCCCGGAGGCTTCGGTGTGGCGAACCCTCACAGAAGTGTCCTGAACCAAACATATGCTGAAGTCAAAGTACATTTAGTCCAAAACAAACGTCATTGTGGATTGCTTGGTGTCGAATGATGAGGGCACGAATGTGCCCGAGTTCACAGAAGAAGCAAAAGTTCAGACGAGGGTCTGCGCCCCCAAGTCGAATCAATTTGTGGTAAAGATGTAACCCTACGCCGCTATTATCGCTGACACAAGTGTCCTGCCGCCGCTCGTTCTCTCTCTCTCTCTCTAGGTTCTGCTGCAACAATCAGCTGAATGAGAATATCAGACTGTGACCGCATGCAGGATGAGAGGCTCGGCTTCAAACCGACTGTTCAACCGCGGAGCACTTGGACCGAGCGGCCACTTAGCTCTAACATCCAAGCGAGGCCACTCGATCCCTTTGTGGTGCTGGTTGAAAGGAGCGAGATAGTTTTCGGTCTCCGGTGGTCATCTCAGCTTGGTCCAGCAGAAAAGTTTACTTTTCACTCTCTAAAGAGGTACTCAGTTTCAATGCTGCTGGAACACGGGCTGTGTTCCAGCAGCAACTTAGGCAGGCTGCCTCTCAGGATCATCGCCTCAATATGATAACGCAGCATAAACACAGAAATGAGTTTATCGGTAATGATGGCGAACAATGGTTTAGCTGGAGCGCCACTTGTGAATGCATAAAAAGGTGTTTTACACAAAAAAGCAAAATAAATTGGCATTCAACCCAATGAAAAATCATAAAGTCTGACTGACTAAGATAAGTATTTTTAACCATTATTTTAAAGCGAGGTTTAACTTACTCAAGCATAAAATAACATATTTGCTTAGTTTAAACGTTAACTATGGTGCTTTAAAAAGCAAAAACACAAAGATAAAATCAAAAGGCGTCACTTTGATCTGTGGATTTCAGCATTTCCTGTCCACTGTACAGCAAGCACCCCTCCAGACTAAAATCAGCACTCTAGACTAACTTTTTGCCACGGTTAGGTGCACATGTCATGTGATGAGCAGGCAATGCAGACACCCAAATTTGTGTAAGCAACAACTTGAGAACGAAGTGACAACGAAGATTCAATCTGATACTATAGTTGTATCTACTAAAATTCGCAGACAAGTTCGAATCTCAGACCTCAAGGTCAAGGACAGAGGTCAAATTTTCTGAAAATCATGTGAATGTGATAACTCCATAAGGAAATTACCCTAGGATTCTGAAATTAATAACATAGGTATAATTATTAAAAATCTCAGACGAGTTTAGAAAAATCTTTGAAGGAGTATCACTGGCTGCTGCCAGTACTTTTACACCTATAAAAACAACACAAAAGAGTTAGTAGAGCTATCAAAAAAAGTATTACATATTATTATTGTGCAAAACTGGTATAAAAAATTAAAAAACACTTCCTGGCTATTCATCATTATCATCATCATCGTCATCATCATTATTATCATTATTATTTATTATTATTATTATTATTGTTATTACTTTTTTTTAAATTTTATTTTCTTTCCAATTGCTCTTAAATGTTTCACCTGTAATTTCCCTATAGGAAAAGTAGATGTTTTATACCTTATTATTACTATTATTATATTACCTTATTATTATATTTTAAACCGTAATCCCACAGAGATACTTTAACAGAGGCCAAGAATTAAAATATGGAGAGAAACTTTGCTGGAGTTTCTTCCTGTTAAAAGGGAGTTTTTCCTTGCCACTGTAGCCAAGTGCTTGCTCATAGAGGTCATTTAATTGTTGGGGTTTCTTTCTAAAATTTTGGAGTCTTCACCTTACAACATAAAGCAACCATTAGTAGTAGAGTTACTGCAGGTGAGGCAGAGGCAAAATATAAAGTGAACGAGTAAAATATGAAGTCAATGAGGGTTGTTTTGTTTTTAAAAGGGGACAATAAACGAATTCTACCTTGCTGATGCTATTGTATAGTCGTATCTGGGGTATTACCATGTTTCCTGCTCACTTAGTTGGGGCAAGGTAAAAAAAAATGGAGTAGACCCAATGGACCATCCCTCTTACCTCTGCAGATGTGTAGCTCTGTGCTGAGAATCCCGGGTGCAGAGCTTGTCGGTTCTCTGGTCGCTGGGAAGGGGTGCTGACTGGATAAAAAGCTGATCGTGGGACGTGACTATGGGTTTGGCTGTGGGAGAATATCTGAGGTTTGGGCTGGAAGTTGTGGAAGTTCTCCTTGTGTTGTTGGAAGTCTTGAGTTTTTACTGTGAAGCCACAGCTACGATAAAACTCCTGATGAGAGGTGAGCTGACAGTCTTCTTCCCTTTCCTTCTCAAGCTCTTTCTCTCTTTGATTTTGGAGTCGTTCTCTTTCTCTGGCTCTCTCCATTTCTTTTTCCCTTTCCAGCTCGAGCTCCCTTTCCCTTTCCCACTGCCGGACCCGCTCCTCTCGCTCTCTCTCCCGCTCCATCTCCCTCATCCTTGCCCTCTCCATTTCCAGTTCCATCTCTTGTCTTTCCTTTTCCTGCTGCTTCTCCTTTTCTCTTAGCCTCTCCTCTCGCTCCCTCAACCTCTCCTCCCTTTCTCTCGCTTGTTCCCTCTCCTTTTCTTTCTGCCTTTCCCTGCTGTTACTCACAGACTGCCTCCTGGCCTCCACAGTATTTGAAGGGAGGGAGCTTTCCTGCTGTCCCCCCTGATAGGAATATCTCCTTTGGTTTGGAGGCTCTCCCCCTCTGGTGCTCCGGATAGACCCCAGGGCATTTGAAACAGACACGCCCTTGCTTGTTTGCTCAAAAAACTTCATTCTATCTGCAAACGGAAGGATATCAGAATCCTCAGTTCGAGAACCTGAAGACGAGCGGCCATAAGCTGATGTAGATGATGAGGTGAAAGCACAAACTCCATGACGAGACCCTGTGACTCCTAAAACTCTCTCACTGGAAACTCTGCACTGTCTGTCTTGATCAGGTTCTGGTTGGAGTTTATGCTCAGGGGTCCAACGCCAACGGCGGGCCTTGCCAGCGGGAGCTGGTTCCTCCACAACTCGGATGCCAACACCAAAACTCGGGACGCCTGGGTCCAGAATTTGGACAGACCTGGACAAACTATTGTTCTGAGGGTAGGTTAGGGATGGAGACTGAGTCTTCAAGACATCATGGTCTGATTCACTTGAGGTGTTTGATGGTATGACTGGTTCTGAGGTCTGGGAATCTTGGGGAAGAGAAGGAGTGGCAAATGTAGCCTTGGCACCCTCTTCCTGGGCCGTTTGTTCTGCATCTCCCTCCTCATTGACATCTGGATCCTCCTCCTGGACAGTTTCTCTACTACAGAGTAACCCTCCTGGACCTCGACTGCGCTGAAGCTGGGCCTTTTTCCTCTGAATCTCATTGCGCAGGTTGGTGGCAAATCTCTCGCTGCGCCGGCGGTTCCTTCGATGGTTCCTGGAAGAGTTCGACTTTTTTGCACTTGCCTCACCTTCTACAACTTCTTGTTTTTTTTCTTCACCTCTTCCTCTGTCCACTACTCTTTGCTCATCCAGTAAGGTATCCATACTTGCAGCAGCACTAAGAGGCTCAAAGTCCCGCTCAAGCGTCAGGTCAGAGCTCAGTCTTTCCTGTGCTGACGATCTTGTGCTCTCCCCTGGCACGCTCACAGAGCGACCCCATGGCATGTGATGCTGATCCGGTGTGAGAGAACCGCCATTCACATTTAGCCTCTCTCTTGAATCTTTGTCATCACCATCTCCTTCGAAGAACACAGATCCTGGGGTTGAGCATCGGCTACCTCCCCATTTGTTTGACGTGGCATGAAGGTGGTTTTGAGAAGCTTCTTGGTGTTCACTCATTGGCTGAAGTGATGAAGGGGACCACTGGCTGCTGCAGGGAGACAAAGAGGGCTCAGAAGGGTTTGATAGACTGCAAGGTTCCACAGAAGGGCTGTCACTGTTAAACTGCAACAATTGAAGTTGTGTAGCAAGGAGCTTCTCGGGAGCGCTGTGCCTGTGTAGCACAGTAGAGCAGTGCTTGGTCTGAGTGTGGGAGATACGGGACTGCTCTTGAACCTCGGTGGAGGCTTCTGCAGGCAAGGCGTCAGAATCAGAGGGGAGGTTGGGCATTAAGGAAGCTGTCAGTGGTTCAGAGAGGTTTTCTGAGGTGCTCTCTGAGTTGTAGTCTTTATGAGCACTAGTGTCACATTTTATACGTCTAATATCTTCCGTCTGGATACAGTGCGTATCTAAAGTATCCTTCTCGAAATTCCCACTTTGACCTCCTTCTCCTGGTACAGGGAAGCCATTATGCATTCCTGATTCAAGATTAAGCGAGAGCTTGTTTTCCTCATAATAAGAAGAAACACCAGAACTTTCAATAGGAGCAGAAGCACAACGTGGGTTGGTGGAATTGGGACGACTCCGGGTTGCCCTAAAACTATCCTTTCTGGTTGGAGGCTGAGGAGGGTTCCTTTTTCTCTCCATTCCTGTTTCTCCATTTCTTAGAATCTCAAAGCCTCCACCCCTCCGTTCCTGCTCATAGCAGCAGGACGAAGGTCTCTCTTTTACCTCGATGGGCCTTGGTCTTGGCCTAGTCAGTGATCTGGACTTTTGTGTGATCAGCGGTGCCTCATCTTTGCCCTCACTAGGTGACTCACAAAGGGTTGAGGTGTCTCTAACAGGGTAGCCTTGACAAGACAAGAGGTTATCCATTGAGTTGGCTTCACCGGGTCTCAGAGGGACTGTCGCGTAGTCAGATGTGTTTGAGCTGGCGGAGAAGGAGCTGTAGGCAGAGTCTCTCTTATTGTTGAAGAGGGTGGGATCGACTGGTGAATTATGGGAGTCGGAGTATGGCTGCGTGGTGGGTGTAGGTGTGTCCAAGCTCTCCATGGAGCCCAGGGAGCTGCTTCGGTCAGTGGAGGAGTAAGGTCTGGACAGCTGACTCCACTGCATGGACAAATCACTGCAGAGAGATGGAGATGCAGAAGGTCAAACGAAATGTTTCAAAAACAGACATTGGGTGGTGCTTTGGGTTATTTTGCAGACTAAATAAGCAAACTAATGCCAACTTGATCTTTGGGAACACCATCAAAAACTTTTTTTTTTTCTTCTGGAAAAAAACGATTTTTTCCCAGAAGGTATTTTTTTTTTAAAAAACAAGGACTTTTCTGTATTCATTTTGAAAAATCTCTCTATTCACCTGTTTCAAGTGCTGTGAAGATTACGGCAAAATAACAAGTAAAAATATAACCCTAACCATAAAGCAGTAACACAGCACACAGTCTGATAAAGACAAAAAGAGAAATGCACTCAATGGCCAATTAAAATGCAGCTTCATTTTAGTTTTAAAAGCAAAATTAACCTTGCGTGTGTAGTCAATATGATCAGTGGTGTATGCAATGGGCCCAGGTGTAGCCATTGCTGCTGATTAGAAACACACACCTCTTCCCCAGTGCCTGCAGAAATGTACACCAAAACACGTGCACCAAAATATCGATGTACGTGTGGGTGGGGTCATAGGGTTAGGGGTGGGGTTAAATCTAGACTTAGAGTCATTACCACTGAAGACTTCAGAGGTAGTTTTATTAGAATTATTAAGTTTTGGGGAACTGTTCAACTATTCTTTGACTAGCTTTTTGGCCATCCAATATATTCTAGTTAAACAGCATTATGGATTTAGGGTTAAGCTACTTGCCATTATTAATTATCAAACAATTCACATCCAGCACGTCATTGGCGACTCATCTAAAGATTAGGGTGGGGTTAACATTCACTCCTGTTTTATGAATTTTTACTAGATTAAAAACTTTACCCTTTGGGTTTTCCGACACAAAAAAAGCCACTGCCAAAAATGGCCTCATTTACTCTAACTCTGGATGGGTTGAGCCTACCAGCTTCATTTAAAGTAGTTAAAGGTTAACAAGTATTAATTCATACAGCTCACTTTTTGCTGGGGAGCTGAACTGTAACAACTGCAGGGAAAGGCTGAGGAAAATCAATATAGTATCAAAATCAAAGTAAATTTTAATGTGCTCTAAGCAAATTCATGTGGTTTCCAGAACACTATGTTACTTCTTGACTGACAAAACAGTTAATGCCTTTAAAAGCTACATACACTAAGTCATCTTTAATTTCCATGCTGCAAGTTACGATTGCCCCTCCCTTCACATCCCATCCATACAACATTTCCACTGAACAGCTGGGGGATCTGTTTTCTATCAGTGCTGAGCTGAAGATCCACGGCAGCCCCATGCATTTTAAAGCCCCTCAGAGGAAGCCTCTTTAGGCAGAGAGGGATTTCCTCCTCATCAACTCACACTGCCTACAGTCAAAATGTCTAAGTCATTCCTTGATTCCTCTCATCCTTTTTCGTCTTCCTCTTTCATTCCTTTCTTCCGATTTTTGTCCTACCCTGTCCCAAATTCTTTACATCAAATGCACAATATTTACCCCCCTCCCCACACACACACACACACACACACATATATATAGCTTTTAAAAACCATTTTACTTTCACATAACTATCCTAAAAACAATTAAAAACAATCTATAACCAAAAAAGAGAAGCGTCTGTGCAATATAATCTATCCTAGCACATTTGATTTAGATAAGAAAAAATACTCCTCCAGCTGAATCAAGAGAGAAAAAAAGGCAGATGAGAAACAGATGAGGGATCCCTTCTAGGGCAGACAGACATGCAATAAATGTCATACGTACTGTATATCAAATGTTGCTCAATGGACTCAACTACCCGCCACTCAACCGCAATGTTGGGTTTGAATTTGACCTGTGACCCATGTTACACATCATCCTCTCGAGCTCTTTGGCCCCCCTAGTAGTTTCGACTGTTTATTAGGCCAAAAAATGACCCCGTTTCCCCCAAATGACACAGAGGAAAAAGAACAAAAGAATTCTCAACCATCTCAACTTCATGGAGAAAACCACACGAGACAGAATAACAGGGAGCAAAAGGAGAGCTTAGGGAGCAAGGATAGAAAAATACACTTCGCACATATTGTCTTATCAAGGGGGCTTTGAGGGCACCCAGTGTTCATGTGCTTGGTTCAAATCCAGTGCCATAAAAGCTCCAACAAAAATCTGCAGGCATTTTTATTGTGGTATTTCTTTTTCCTGTAAAGAGGAGAGAGTGGTCAGTCACCCTTTTGTTATTTCTTTGGTGTCTTATTCAAACAATGGGGAAAGTTGCCAAGGAGACAGAGGAGGGGTTACAGGAGACAGAAATTTCTGAAGGGCTTTGATCTCAAACCAACATGGGCAAGACAACCAGCAGACTATCTCCAGGCTGCTGCTTGTGGTATTCATGGTTTACAATTCTTTGCTTCAGAAACTTCAGTTGTAAACTATTCAACCTCAACTTACTCTTTTACGCTAAATACGATTTTATGCTCGTGTATTCCAATGTTTTGATGATTTGTAGTACTTGTATAGGTCATTTTCCTTTCCATGCTCTTACCAGTAGGCTCTATGTGCATGGTGTCTCTTACATTAGACAAGCATTGTTTCTGTGTTTGACAGCTACTGTTTTCCAGTATGGCTGTATAATGTAAGAATTATATGAACCAACTCTTAAAACTTCAATGGCTTTTGGAACATGAAGAGGAATTTATGTCCTTTATATAATGATCATGGGGTAATAAAGTCAAGACTTTAAAGTCAATAATAAAATTATTGCAACTGACCTTTAACTCATTAATATGCTGTATAACAGAAGCTGTTTAGAGCTACATATCTGGATATGTGGATCCAAACAATGCCTTGAGGGAACCGTCCTACTGTGCCATATAAATAAAATTCAATTGAACTGAATATTTGGTTTGATGGACTTTTACACCAGATGCCATTTCTGATGCAGGGATCTGTGCCAACTCCCAGTTTCAAACCAAAGATCTTTCATCTGTTATGTGAAAATGTTATGAAACCGCACCAAACTGAAGCAGCAAACAACAGCTCTGCAAAATAAAGCTAACATGGAAATGCCAACAATTGGAGCTTCTCTAGTGTCCATCCAGACATGTTCAGGCATGTTCATCAGTCTCAAGCGTTCAGTACTATAATGACATAAATGAGAGCCCTGGGAGTGGTGCAATATAAGTACATAAATCTCTCAGTAAGATCACGGGTGTAAAACAGTGAGACACAATACTCTGACTGGCAGGGTGGAAAGTACGCTTCATTATCTGCATGAGAAAACAGTCTTTGAGGGAAGTGAGCAATGGATGGGAGAGGAGAGGCTTCTGTATAGGTTTGACCTGGGTGACAGAGAGAGGAAGAGAGGAAATGAGACGGGAGCTGGAGAGGAAATGACAGTCACTCCTGCCCAATCAGACGCAATGTGGAACATGTGAGTGTGAGGTTTGACGAAGACGCACCAGCACGAATACACAAACGCATGATGTGAGAGTTACAAAAGGCATACACACTCCTGTAAATGTGAAAGCTGGAGATATTTTACCCCTACTTTACTTATTGCTTACACATGGTTAGTGCAGAAATAAAACACACACACACACACACACACACACACACACACACACACACACACACACACACACACACACACGGACTGTACAAAATGTACTCTCCTTCACACAAACACAGTTTATTGAACGTCTTCCTCTCTTTGTCCACATTTTCTGGGAGTCACACGACATTGTCCAGAGTTATGCCGGGAGCTGCCTCCTCATCCAACTGATGAGATCAGGCGGGAGAACTGTGGGAATAAGAACCCTCGACACACACAAACACGCACACATCATGTGGGACTATTAAAACAGTGGTACGTTAGATCACTGATTGCTATCAAAAGGAGAACAACTGACAAACAAAGACATAAAGGCTATTTTTACTGTGAGTCAATATACAGGCGGAGGGGACTTCCGTGTGCTCTTTGAAGGATTACAGTGTAGCTCGGTGAGATCACACTCTAATACAAAGAGTTTTATTCAACCTGACCAGCCGATTCAATTATTTGTCACTGATGTATTACAGTAGCAGAAAAAAATCCCATAGTTAGATTCAGAGCTGAAGTAATACTCATGGATTAGCGAAATTTTCAATAAAAAGTAGCACTTTCACTAAATAATTAGTCATTTACACATGTTGCTTGACAGCTGGCCACCATATTGGATGTGCTGCACCCGGTGCTTGATGGGGAAAAAATGTGTAGTCCCCAACTGGTTGGCAGTGGTTCCTGGGGGTTTCTGGGTCTCGCTGGGTGAAATTTCAAACTATGATCACAGCAATATGTTAGCAATCAAAGCAATCACAAGAAGGTCTGCCAACCAGTTGGGTGACACATGTTTTTCCCTGGCAGGTGGTTGCCAGTGGGTCACTGACTGGTCTGAAAATCTGTGTGACTGGGACTTGGGCAATCCCATCGACTGCAATCAACCTCTGGAAACTACTCACAGCTGATCAGGGAACACTATTTTTTCTCTCTTGGTTGCCAAATGGTCATGGATCAGTCTCTAGGCCTGTGTAAGTGGGAGCTTAGTCACTTGATCCTAGATTGTCAGCATGAGCACCATGATATCTATATGTCAGAAAACATCACATTGACTCGTCACGTGTCTGCAAAACTACATACACTGGTTTCCCACCTGATATTTTATATGGGAACATGGGCAAAACACTGTCAGAGGGCCAGAAATTCAAGAAAAGGCAGCTTCATGTTAATGAATTTGGAGGGGAATGACTAATGAGTCTGGACTGCTGTTTAACCTATTATTCCAATTATGTTCACAAACAAATATTTTCTGTCATGAGTTTGAACATTGCAAGATCCCAAGTGATGGATAAAAAGCTGTCTGTGCTGCATATTTTAACATCGGACAATGGGTGGTCAATGTGTTGCGCGGTATAGTAAATAATTTCCTAGTCTTTTGTTTTATTTTAGAGTTAAACCAGTTTGAAACATTCAAAAGTCATTTAATGTACATGTTCATATTCCTTAACAGGATCACTACTTAAAAAATCATTATTATCTATATTCTTTTATAGATGAAGGCATTTATTGTGACTTCAAATATTCACTTTTAATGATTGCAAAACTGTCATTCTGGAGTCCATATTAAGACATGTTTTATGCTAACCTAAAATGACAGCAAACTTTGATTCTTTTAAAAGAAAAAAGGAATCTTTCGATGTTTTTTGGGCTGGCTGTTGTAAAATAATGCTGTCGATATTGAATTCAGTGAGTTTAAGGTAATTCAGCAGCATGTTTCTCATGTTTTAATTTAGCCAGATAAGTTTAACGTCAAATCCATGAAAAGTGGGATTTAATTTAGCAGTAATTTTGAATGAAGTCATTCAGGACTTTTATGATTTAGTAATAAAAAGAGAAACCTGAATACTTCCACAATTTAGATGTTTAGCAAGCTGGGCTTAATGATATAATGATCTATTATCTCATAGCTCAATGAACAATTGCTGGAGTCTGAAGATCTGTAATTGGTACAGATTAATTACACCACATGGCAGGAAGATATGATACTGAAAACACACCAAACTTTAGCCAAGAGGGCGTCTGAGATGAACCCATCAGAAAAACAAGGTTAGCCATTAATACTTTGCTGCGTGATTTGGATTAGTCGCTGTGAAAAAGACCACACTGGAAAAAGTGTGACTCTTTCATGAAGCATTCAAATATTTGGTGTCCAAAACGCCACCACTTTTTAAAAACTCTGCTAAAAAAAAATATGCTATGTATGATTAGTGGTAACCTGATCACTTTGCAAAAAATTAAAATACTCAGAAAACTTCAACTTACATAAACTCTTTTTTGAATTAAAATCACTTTTCATCAACATCTCAACATGAAAGGTGAACTACTTAAACCAGTTTCCACTCCACCCCATTTTAGTGTTATTCTACATGTGTCTTAAAACTTCTTGATTTAAACTGCAATTATTAACTGCAGAAGGCCAAATAACCAAACGAAATCCATCTGACTTGTTGTTGCATCCTTTTCACTGTTTAAAACCCCGAGGGCTCTGAATGGATTTGCCACCGCAGCAGAAAACATCCACTTGTCCCCCGCGAGCAGACGAACAAAGAGCTGGTCACCAGAGAGATCTGATTGGTTATTGCTTTGGAATGTTTAAATAGAAGCCAAAAATAGCCCTGCGTCCTGTGTGGGCCATGTTGACATTAAAACAGTGATGTCACCTGTTTCCTGGCAATTGTTGGCTTTAGGGGCACAGTCAGAGTCACGGGGGCAAAATTAAAAACAAAAATCCCAGGCGGTGACTTGCAGATAATGGGATCATACTGTATAACTAATATAAAGCATGATGTTTCTGGTGGAGCTGCAAAACCTGATTTGCTGTAATTCAGATGAAGATGCTCATCTTTTATTCCCCAGCTTGTAATTACTCTTCCTCTCACTGAGGAAGCGACAAATTAAAGCCAGGAGAAAAACGAATCCCAAAAGGACCTTAAAATCAGACATATCACTTAGCACACCATATAAACAATAGCTTAACATGGAGATAATGTGAAACACACTGCGTCAAGACTACGTCAAAACATCTTGCATAAACGTTATCGGTAAAAGGTCTATTGTCATTAATAGTCATTAAGGAAATAAAGTGAATTTGTCTGACCTCTTCAGTTGCTTGGGCCCATTTTACACCTGTGACGAGGTGACTTGTGAACGGCACCAGACAACAATGAGCCAATCAGAAAAAAGTTGGTTTCAAAAAAAGGTGCTAAAACAGCTTATTTCAGCTAGATGATGAACTGAGGGTCTGCACTAAGGCTCACTATAAGATGTATTCCAAAACCGAATGCAATATTAAAAATATGGAGCTAGAACACAAATGCTCTTGTGTTGTATCTTATATCTGAAAAAACATCTTGACTCCCTCACGGGGCTCAGCTCAGACCCAGCAGACCACTGGGTTTGTGCACCATTGGAAACCCTGACGTCATTAGCCCAAAGGCCCATAAACATCACGCTCACAGGCTTCATGCTATAAAGACTTATGTAGTCCAGTGCCAAATGTCACTATCAACAATATCAGTCAGTATGATGAATGTCTACCTCGACCTTAAGCGCTATAGTACACTTCGAAAGTATGTAAATATTTATTAAACCAAGTGATTTATTGCTCAAATCACCTTTCAAGCAAACACACAAAACTCCTGCTAGTTTCACATTCTACATATGTAAGACTTGCATCACTAAAAAATACTAAGGCCATTGTCTTTTACTGCTTTACATAACTGCAAACTGAATTCTTTGGCTTCTATCAGACAAAGCAAGAAATCTGCAGACTTTACTTTGGAACACAAACTTATTTTTAGATTCAACATTTAATATATTCATTACGATAATTAATTTAATTATGAAAGCAATTCCCCGTAGTGATATAATCACGTAACTGCAATCAAATATAGAAAATCCCCCGTAAAGCACAAACAGAACTTCACATGAGCTCGGAAGATTTCATTGAATGAAACCCACCATAAAAAAAAGGCTAGAAAAATTGTCAGAAAAAGGAGGGACCCTGACTCCCCACTTCTCAGGAAAATGCAATTAAACAGCGCCACCTGCTTACGAGATACATAAAAACTTTGTTTACACGTTAGCTCACCTGTTGTCAGTCGTGTGCCAGGGTAGTGTGTAAGGGCCGGGGTGGAGCTGCATGGCAGGTGGAGGGGGTGGAGGAGGGGGGAGAGGGGGGGAGTCGGCAGTGGGGAGGCAGGGTGGTGTTGGAGGAGGGGATGGGGGAGGAGGGGGAGGGGGAGGGGGAGGAAAGGGCAGCTCCGACAGCTTTGCCAGGTGCCAGGAGTGAGGCCTGATGAGAGGGACACTACGTCTGTAAAGGAAAAAACAAACAAACAAAAAAAACAGGTGAGAATCAGTTGTTTAATCAATCAATCACCTGATCAGAGAGGAAAGTGACAGGGCCCTGATAGCCAGTTTACCGGCAGTTCAATGGTACCTACTGCAGTGTACCTGTATTACAGGGATGCTGCTTGCTTCTACTAAAACACATCCAGAAACATCCTTTAGCACCACTTGAAGGCCAGTTGAATTTAGGGGACTCCTGAGATTTTGGTCAAACATAAAGAAGCTGCTGTGGTGTTGTATTTCCCGCCCGGATGCTTCCAGTGTGTCTGTATAAATGTGAAACATGCTTTTCCCCTGGCAACTAATGTGATTTCCTTGTTTTTAATAGGGCCGGTTTTCCTTTTTCCTATCTACTTCATGTCTATGGGATCTTTTTAACCACCACTTCTAAGCAAGATGTCTGAATATGATTAATATAAGCAAAATGTATAAGATGACATGCTTGTTTGCAACCACAAGCCTAAGTGTCTTGGATCGTAAGAGCTCACATAAAATGTATCCCTACAGCGGCAGCGCCTTGCCAACCTAAATTCTGTGGAAACGGCTTCCTCGCAAGCTGTTTGGACTTCAGCGCGCTCCCATTAAAAACTCATCTAACGTGTACAGTAAGCCCTCCGGTCTGATCTAAAGCCAGGCATTCCAGTGTATCCCAAGATATTCACTAAGTCCCTTGTTCAGACTTCCGATCACATATGCTCGCCAGATTCAGCTCAGCCCCCCTGCAGACAGACTGCCGAGATGGGCTGATTGAGCAGAAGAAAAAAAAAAGAGTGAGAAGAGAATGAGAATGGACCTTTATGGTGGTAATCATATCTTTAAGAATAACACTGACTTGGAAATACTGCTGCTGGATGGAAATAACATACTCCTAGTTCCTCTATAGAGAACAGGAACTAAGAGGTGTGAGCGTGAATCAAACTGAAGTCAGAAAAGCTGGGAATTTGCTGAGAGACTTCACCCAGTGAGAAACTGACTTTAAAAAAGACAAAACGTTCAAGTATTTGGTGCAAAAATCTTAAATATAGAGTATATTAATTAATAAGCTTTAGTAAAAAGGAAGTGTTTTTGGAACCAAAGGGAAGCTTTTGGATTTTTAAACCAAAGAAAATCTCATGAATCTCATCACATGAAATGATTTTCTTCATTGTATTTTACTTCATTTTGACTTTTTGCCACTGATTTGACTCGTCTTGTTTGACTTGACATATCATCATCAGTCAAATAACATCTCAATTAACCTAAAATTTTACAAAAGCTAAACTTGGTTCGCTCCGATTTCAAATACACTTCAACCTTGACTGGCATTTCGTCACTTGACTCGAGAGCTTGACTTGTCCCAAAAGATTTAAAAGTGATTCTGAAAACACCCGAAAAACCAACTGGATGACAGGATAGTTATGACAAAAAAAGGGCCAAAGTTTAATTCCTAACAACACCCCAATGAGAGGACTATTAAGGTCATCAAGCACAAAGTACAAAAAACGTAAAATGAGACTATTTTGGAAAAACATAGGGAGGTACAATTTTGGGAGAAGAATGCAGATCCTGGCACCAAGAGGGAAAGGAAAGGACCATTTCTGCATATTATTGTTTATGATAAAGCAGGGGCAGGAGACCCATTTCCAAAATAAACACTCCAGTTTCCTGATTCTGACTCCTTAAGAGGGATTTCTATCTGAACCCGCTGATTGTTCAACTCTGCTGACAATGTCCTTAAATTATCCCCTGAGAAAGTTTATGCAGAGCCTGCATATGTGCGTCTATGCTCCTGTGTGTATGCTGCACTGTGTGGGAAATATCCAAACTTGACCAGACAAAATACCATTATTGAACAAACCACAACCATTAGCAGACCCCCCATTTCTCACTGCCACCTCCTCAGTTTCTCCAAGTTTAGCTTCCAGAGATTGATTACTGTGACAAATCAAATGAAGTGATGCCAAAGTCAGATGGAGATGGTATGCATGATAAAGGGTAAAAAAGAAAGGAAAAATGTGAGGACTTGCAGCTTAAAAGAAAACAGAGAGCTAATCTGCTGTTGTGCAGCAATGCAGGGGAGAAGGGAAAAGCTCTCCAAAACCACAAAGCCAATCAGTGCGTTTCCAAAATGCTGAGAGCAGCGGCCGAGAGGGCAGCAGTGATCAAATTAGGGGATTTACAGCATGAAGAGCTGCACCTCCAACACAGGAATACATAAGTGTTCTTACAAACCTGACTAAAGTGCTGTACAACTTAAAACAAAACCAAAACAGAATGTTTCACAGTACGAAAACTTGGATGACTGTGTAATAAAATATATATTTAAAAAATCTCCGCTAAAAAATATAAACAAACAAAAAAACATGGAAAACATATGTTTGAATAATTTCTGTAAGTCTCCATGCAGCATAGAAACTGACTGTGAGGCTATTCTAAAGCTTTGGAAAAGCCTAATACAAAAAAAAAAAAAAAAAAAAAGCTTTGGAAAAGCCGCCATTAAAGCACAGCCTCCCTTACCCTCTAATGCCGATTGCAGAGCAATAACAAGTACTTCTTCTGATAATGTTACAGTGGGAGAAAAGGTTCAAAGCTGTTACGAAAACTGCTTTTTTTAATTTCATCATAAAATTTTGGTCAAAGATTACTTACAATGAAGAAGACTGTTTAATTCAAGTTTCCCAAACCAACTATTGAAACATAGGGTTTAAATTAAAAGCTGTGTTTATGTCAGTTACAAAAAAATGAAACAACTCCCAAAGGACATTGCTGTTAATTATACACCATAGGTAGGTTTTAACTGAAAACTCTTAGGAAGTCCTACATCCTTATCTGACATGGACCTCCATAGAAATCTACATGTCGCATCAATGCAGCCCACAATGACCGTGATTGGCCAGTTGCGCATCCGTTGAGTTCTCCTGTTCATTCTCAGATGCTTTCTCGCAGCTTCATAGAATTATGGGTAATCTATTTCCTGGAGGGAGAGTTTCTGAACGATTGGAATGGATGTAAGGAAATGCACAAAAAACAGCAGAAAAACTCAAAGGGTATATATACCTTATATACATGCCCCAACAAGAAACTGACCATAACAAAAACGGCTACCCAGGAAGTGAACAAAAAGTCCCAGGGAAAAGAACCCCCAGCTTGGCACCACACATCAAACACTGGGTCCAATTTGAACCAGAGTCAAATTGTCAAAGAATATCTAAAAAAAAAACCAATTTTGAATTCAGAAATCACATCTACTCTGTTTATATTTTTTTTATTTGGACTTTTTGGCTAAAAAAGGCAAAAACTTTAACCTATTTTACTCAAAACTGTTCAGGATCTGTGCTTGATTTTCACTTTTGCAACCAACACTGATGTCGCGTTTGATGTGACATTTTCTATCATCATTGAAAAATGGCGTCATAAGTCAAGTGTTAATAGTAGCCTTTGGTTTTTAAATGCACTTAAAACTGGCATTTCCTAATTTGACTTTAGAGTTCGACTCGCCCCAGAAGACTCAAGAGTTGGTTTGACTTTCTCATTAAACTCTGCAGCACATTCACCTTTTTAAAGATATTATCAAAATCAGAAAGTCTATTTGGACAGCAAAATATTTAAAAGCCGTTTAGAGTGCTTGTCAGCACTACATTATAGTAACATCCACAGGGACTCTTTTATTTATGAAAAACAGGAAACACACAAAGGACCCGGGTCTTACTGTCCTTTTGACCACGGTGACTGAAAGACCTGGATCAACGACACAGGGTTAATAATAAATCCACAGAACTCCCACTTTCCCGTTCCTGACACTGTAACCCAATTGGCTACCTGTCCCCTAACTGGCAACAACAAGCAAAGAGGAATCACATGAAGCACATTTTTCAAATAATTCCCTGGCACACCCTGAACAGCAGCTTGTCCTTGACGTGGAGTCAAAGTTAATGAGATAATAGATGATAATTGTTCCGTTTCGACTGCAACCAATTGGGAAATTCAATCAAGTTGGCTCCACGTAGCGAGCTTCTACTTCAAAATGTATTCTCTGGGAGTTGTGCAGGCTTTTTAGGATCTTAAACAGAAGAGCTGGACAGAATGAGAGAAGTGGCAAGGAGATGAAAAGAGGACACAAGCTGGCGACAGCAGTCAAAGGCCGAGAAATTATAAATTCTCAACTCTGAATGAGCCTCTATTAGAGGATCTGCTGGAATGTCCCACTTAATGGTCAGCAACGGCAACAGCTGACTGATACCGCAAAGGTCACAGCGCATAATCTCAGTCACACACACTGTCTCAATACAGTACAGACCGAATGCCAGACAGGCGGCCGGACAAACAAGTGAGGACTGAAACTGACTGAAGACACTTTGCTTTGGGGAGAGGATGGATTCAGTTTCTTTAAAGATTCACAGCGACAAGAAGTGGTGATTTTAAAATAAGCCTGAGGATGCAAACGTTCAGATTATTCCTCGTAAATTTGAAAATAATGTTGCATAAAGGCTGTCAAACTTACCAGACTCCCCAAGCTGAAGCGTCCCACTGTCAAACTGATTGGGTCTCTTCACAGCTTCCCTGACAGCCACAGTCCAAGTTCAAAGACACTCGGCCACTTTAAATCCCATACACAACACTCTCTTGCTTTTATGGTCACAATTTGGAAAGAAATTCGTCCTCAAGCCAGCTGAGGTCTGATAAGAGTCGATGTGTGACTTGAAAGTGGAGTCCAAGCCAGAGAGCTTGTTGTCCATCTGAGGAGGTAAAGTAGGTGGCAGGTTCTGACCAGGAGGGAAAAACCAACCGACAAGAATCATCTCCCCTCTCCCTCCTTTTCCTCTCTACCTCCTCCCTTGCTCCTCTTGCTGGAAGACAAAACATGACTATTACTCCCTCCTGTAATCTGCATTTCTCTCCTTACTTCCCTCCCTCTCCCTCTCCCTGCCTCTCTCTCTCCCATCTCATTCTTTCCCTGCCTCTCTCGCTCCCTCTCAGGCAGGATGTGTGAGTCAGTGAGAGAGGAAGTATTGCGGAGGGCAGATAAAGTAGTGCACGGCTGCTAGAATAATACCCAGAGTTCCACACTGTTATTGTCTGACAGGGGGTGTTCAGAGGTACTTCCTCCTTGTGTGTGTGTGTGTTTGTGTGTTAGTGCACACGTGTGTTTGCAGAGCATGAAAAAGACATCGAAAGAGTAAAGAGAGCAGAGAGTGCTGGAGAGATCGGGGGGGGGTGTTACGCTTTTGCAGAGAGATGAGAAAAACAAAATGTGGTGAAGGAAAGGGAACGTAGTAGAGGATGGAGAGGTCTGCAGAATAATTATAGACAAACACAATGAGAGGTGGTGATGGATGGACAGGAGAGAAAACACTGTGCTACTGATAAGAAATATTATCCTTTGCAATTCAAACTTTGTGCTGTAGTGTTACTTAAAGGACAAAGCAGTTGGCAGGAGAAAAAAAATAGGTCAAATTCTAGCCTCTGTCTCAATTTTGGCTCCCAGTGATTCAGGAAACAGGATTAATGGGGGGAAAAAAGACTATTATGATCTCAAAGTTTTGCCTTGGTTTGTACCTTTTTCCATTGCAGTGGTGCAATTTTGCCCCTTTGTAAAAGAACAAACTAATTCAATGTAAGTTTCACCTTAAACTGTGATTGCTAAAAGAACTTGGGAGTACTACAAGCAGAGAGCAGAGTACAGCTGTCTCAGACTCATGCTTAGATAAGCTGTAATAAGTTGTACCTAATAAACTTAAAATGTAATTTGCAATTTAATACTAGTATTTACAATTTGCTAAAGTATGTATCAATGGGTTACAACAACAACACATTAATTACAATCATATCTTCATACATTGTGGGGGTTTTTTTTCCATTTAGAGCACCTTGGTTTTTAATTTTTAATGTTATATAAATAAAATTGACTTATGATGATTATTTTTGGAGAGTGGGCTTTGGATATACTACAAAAAAAAGAACAAACAAACAAACCTAACTGTTCCCAGTAGGTTTCTAGTAGCTTAAATTATATTCAAGTGTTGTTAGAATAAAAAAAAAAGCACCAACCACACAAAAATCCCATCATGGCATTCCCAGTTTAGACTCTAGCTGGGAACTTGCCATGCATGTCATTACTGTACTGCCTTATCGCTCATTTCATGTCAACTCTCAACCATGCGCTTCTAGAGGAAAGCATGAAAGACCATTTATACTTGAAATACACAATTGAAAATCCACAGAACATGACAGCTGAAATACTTTTAAACTAAAGCTAATGATGATGATACCAAAATTACTTTTTCAATTAGCCTATAAAATGTTGGAAAATCCCAAATTCTCAAAACAAGCCAGAATAACCTCTGATAGGTTCTTTGAATTGCCGTTATAAACAGTCCAAAAACCAGATGTTAAGCAGATGTTAAATTTACAGTGGTTGCCTTTAAGAAGCTGAGGCCAGAAAATGTCAGGATTTTCCTTTCTTTAAAAAAAAATAACTAAAGTGATTTACCCTCCAACATGTTTTTTCAGATTAATCTATCAACTGATTACTCAAGTGTCAGGTTGAATGCAGCTTGTGGGTCAAAGTGGACACTTTTTCATTTTAAATCAATTCAGATTTGGGGAGAATTTTTATTTTTTTTACCGATACTGTGAGGAAAACTCAACCCACCTATAGTCAAAATTCAAAAATGTTGGACTGTTTGCTCTATGCAGCAACAGACCAGCTTAAAGTGTCTAGCTTAAAGTGTATCAATGTCACTATCCCCTCAATACTGACCAGACATGAAGCTTGCAGAGCAAACAGCAAGAGGTGAGTGTCCAGCATGAACGGTGTTAAAGTTTAACCAAGCACACAACCGCTGATACTTAATAACATGAGGCCCTCTGTGGGCTTCAAAGGACTTCCCAGAGACGTATATCTCCTGCAGACCCCACGGAAAGCACGCTGTGTACATGCATGTGGGGAGATTCCTTACATTCCCTGTCTGCTCCGTCAGGGTCAAGGGTCAACTATGCTAGAAAGCCTAAACAAGCTCACCTCCTCCCCTCTATCCCTTTGTGTTCGCATGATAAGAATCTATTTGTTTGCTTAATGGGTCTCTCTTGTGTGTGTCTGCATGCAATCAGACCCCTGTTTGTTTGCCTTGCAGCCCCTCATCACCATTGATTATGGATTTCTGACTGGTACCCGCTCGTAGGCATGCATTTACTGCATAGACACACGCATGCAAACATGCAGGCTAATTCCAAAGGGTTAAACACACACATACACACACAGCTTTCGCATACCAGGTAATCAGTACAGTGAGACTAGGCCCATACCAGAGGCTGATGGCAGGAAGGGTGAAGTCCACTTTAGCCTCTGCAGCACAATGTGCTGTTTGTTACCGCCTGATCCCTTCAATTGTGTGCGTGCTGAGTCTGAAATTAACTTTTTGACTCACAGGAACAGTTAGATTAAAAATAAGCCCCCTGCAAGCATTTTTTTTTTTTTTTTTTTTTTTTTTTTTTTTTTTTTACAGCAAATAAGATAATATGTGCAATACAAACAGGATACCAATATTTAATTTTAAGTAACAAGTAGTTATTACTGGATAATTCTATTTAAAAAAGTCATCAGTGCCTCCTGTTGTTATTAGAGATGGCACGATACCACTTTTTTATGTCCGATACCGATACCGATATCATAAATTTGGATATCTGCCGATACCGATATGAATCCGATATAGTGTGTTTTTAATCAATAAAACTGTTTTTTAATATCTTGCTGCATTTTGTATAAGTTCATACTCAAGTTTAAATAAACAACAACACTAAAGCTATTCTGTTATACCTGTGTAAAAAAAAAAAAAAAAAAAAAAAAAAAAAACACACTGCACCCAAAATATTTCATAGTTCAACAACACTGATCAATCTAATAAACCTTACCTAACTTAAAACCTAACTTAAACCTACTCCATCCTCCCTATTCTGGTATTTAAAGAGTACTTAGCAGAAATATTAAGCAACCTAACTAATAGGGTTGCAAAACTCCCAAAAAAAAAAAAAAAAAATAGGGAACCACCCACCCTCCACCTCATGATGCTTAATTGATGTAATCAACTTTAATTTG
Organism: Oreochromis aureus; assembly: GCF_013358895.1. Classification (NCBI taxonomy): domain Eukaryota; kingdom Metazoa; phylum Chordata; class Actinopteri; order Cichliformes; family Cichlidae; genus Oreochromis; species Oreochromis aureus. Next base: position 35,872,715 of record NC_052944.1, read on the forward strand.
ATGCTGGGTGAAAAAAAATGCACAGAAACAAATTATTTTTCAAGAATAATTAAATAGATTCAACATCTTTCTTCAACAGAATTGCAGAATTCACAGATGGTACCTTCCCAAAGGAAAAAGTACTATAGCTTACTAGGGTATATTAGACTTAAGAGTTACTATATATAGTAATGGACTTCTATACATTTTACATCAGATTAAAACTTTGGGTGTAAGATTCAGATAATTATTTATTAAAAGCTATATATTTTAAATGAGAATAAGAAAGAAAAGTATGTCTTTGTGCCCCTTTTTCCTGTTCATGCCCTATATCGCCCCCCTGGCTAAACTTTGCTAGATCCGCCCCTGCACAGTTACCAGCCGTCAGCTACGTAGAAAAGGATCCTGGTTTAGAAAGTAATATTAAATAAATTCTAACAACAGCTTATCAAGCTTAAACGTGCCGCTGTTGTTCAGCCGCTGGTTTCCTCTTTCTGGCGCGAAGTGGGCCAAAAACAAAGAAGAGAGACGGACTCGCGACAGAAAAGCTGATCAGCTGATCAGCTGATCATTAAGCAGTTTCACGATTGAAGTAGCGGCAGGAGAGGGAGAGAGAGAGTCGCTCCATATATCGGTTGTTAAGCTTAACATGGGAACGCTTTACAAACATTCAGAGATGAACTTACACACTTGCTTTACTTCTCTCTGGGATAACTTCCTCAGAGATGAAATGCTGGTTTGGTAGTGAGGCTACAAATACACACAGCCGCTCTATCACATGAGGCATACTGCTCCGACGTGCTACGGTTATGAGCCGAGTTACGCCGTGTCGCAAGTTTTGTGAGGTGTTTTTTTGATATTTAATGGATCGGATTACATTTTTTATTTCTCGCCGATATCCGATCCAGTAATTTAGGTCAGTATCGGACCGATACCGATACGTAATATCGGATCGGTCCATCTCTAGTTGTTATAACTAAAAAATATTACATTAGAAAATTATTTTAACACAGAAGGAATAAAGATGAGCCCAGTGTCAGAATGCAGGTAAGAAAGAGACCTTTCATATGATGCAACTTCGTTTTGACTGGTAACCCATCTCACGTCATGGTATGAACTTGCAAAGTTTATCAAAAAGCACTTCTCAAAGTTTTCTCCAGTGAAACTATCAGAAAACAAAAAAAAACATCCAAGGTACCGATGCTGGTTTCTGTTACTCTCCGTTGAGGAAATTAAACCGCTGCAGTTTCCTGTTGAAATCCTGATGTATCCCATGATATATGTACTCAAAACTGGTCATAGAAAAACAAAACTGTGACCCCCTTTAGATTGTGACACTGAGAGGGGTATAAAATTTATTTGACTGCAGTTTTAAGCAGAATTTCAAACTGAGCTTAAATTTATTTTATTCTGCCCTAAAAGATTCAGATTGTAGCTCTCTCGTGTACTTCTGAAGCTTTGAAGGAGTTAAAAAGCTACAAGTTTCAACCCATAGCCATGTACACTGATGGCCTGAAACGTGGAAAACATGAAGGTATGAAGGTCATAGCAGTGACTGGAATGGAAGCATTTATTAGGCCACCACCCAATGTAAAGGTTTATGCTATAGTGGGACTTAATTAACAGTACTGTTAATTATCAAAACCATTTTATGTTTCTGTAATGGCTAATTCACCAGTAGCTAAAATACAGTCAAAAGTTTAAGACCACTTGGAAAAATAGCAAAAACATCATATTTTGCATGGTTGGATCTTAACAAGGTTCCAAGTAGAGCTTCAACATGCAACAAGAAGAAATGGGAGTGAGACAAAACATTTTTTAAGCATGCAATTTATTGAAAACAACGCTTAAACAGGCTTAAACAGGCTATGATCAAAGGTTTAAGACCACACCTCCAAAAAATCCTGTAAACCCCCCCAAAACAGAAATCAAAGTTCCAAACATGAGCTCAGTATTGAGTAGTCATTATTGTTGATCACTTCAAAAATTGGTCGCCACATGCTTGATGCAAGTGTTTCCATGAGGTGAGAGAGAACATTTCTCCAAGTAGTGAAGGGCATCTACTGTCTGGAACTGTCGTGCACGTTTGTGAACTTACCTTGCCATCCATCCCCAAAGGTTCTCAATTGAATTTAGATCAGGGGAACATGCAGGATGGTTATTCTCCTGGAAGAAGTCCCTTGTCCTGTGGGTAATGTGTACTGTAGCGCTGTCCTGTTGAAAAACCCAGTCGTTACCACACAGATGAGGGCCCTCAGTCATGAGGGATGCTCTCTGCAACATCTGGACATAGCCCTCCTGAAGCTCCATTGTTCCACTAAAGGAAAAAGCACCCCAGACCATTATGGTGCCACCTCCACTGTGGCACGTAGAAAACATCTCAGGTGGGATCTGCTTTTCATGCAAGTAATGTTTGAAACCATCAGGACCATCAAGGTTAAATTTTTTTCTCATCAGAGAATAAAACTTTCTTCCAAACGGTCCAAACAGTCAGTTCTTTGCATTCAAGGAGATGAGGCTGTCTGATGGTTATGGGGTTGCAGTCGGCATCAGTAACATCCTTAATTTGGGTCGAGGATAATCCGGTGTCTTGACGGACAGCCAATTGGATCGTCCGGCTCAGTGCTGGTAAAAAATTTTGGGTCTTCCATTTGACTTTTTTGTTCCATAACCCTCAGGATCATTTAAGAAATTCCAAATGACTGTCTTACTGCGTCCCACCTCAGCTGCAATGGTGCGTTGCGAGAGACTTATGCAGTTCAACAACTCGACCACGTTCAAAAAGGGAAACATTTTTTGCCTTTGCCATCAGAATGTCATGACAGTGTGACTATCTGACAGAAAATGACAATGAATTCACATTTTTGCATTTTGATCAGCAGTAAAACAGCCTGTTTCAGTTTAAGTGTTGTTTTCAATAAATTGCATGCTCAAAAAAAATGTTTTTCTTCTCTTTGCATGTTGAAGCTCTACTTGGAACCTTGTTAAGATCTAACCCTTGCCATTTTTCAAATGGTCTTAAACTTTTGTTTGGGACTGTACCATTATGTTATTCATGAATGTGAAAATTAACAATTTCACAAAAATGAATAAAAATAGTAAAGACCATTATTTTCTGATATAGATGCCAAATTACAGTTATTTACATGCATTCCTGAACAGAAAATGAGCTTTAAGAGTTGAATGTTGTCCTTGACTAATTTCTGACTTCTTTAGTCCACTGTGCCAACTCAAATTTTGATTTTTTTTTAAATGTTCAGAAATATATGAAAATAAATATGCTTCTGGCAAATAATGACACAGTCTCAATGCCTTAGCTACATGCAGACTTATCAGTTTTACTGTCATTTTAAGTCCACCCTAACAACAAATGGGTTTTATCTGATTGATGTACATTTAAGTGGTGCAATCCTTTTTGGGTGTTAAAGAAAAATCAAACGTAAGTTAAAAGCTGTTAATTTCAGTTCCTGTGTATATTGCTGAAATGTCTCTGAAATCAGCCTTATGGTACCATTTACTACATTCAGCAATCTCGAATATGTTAAGCAACATTTTTCTTAAAGAACATCACTGTGGTTTGTAACTAAGAAGTAAAAGGTCCTTCCTGCTGATGCGCAGTAAAACTTTAAATGACAGATTCTTATGTTATGAAATGTGTTCGAATGGCAGTAACAGCTTACGATGAGACATATAAGGGAGCTAAAGTTTAAACTAGAGATGGACCGATCCGATATTACGTATCGGTCCGATACTGACGTAAATTACTGGATCGGATATCGGCGAGAAATAAAAAATGTAATCCGATCCATTAAATATCAAAAAAGCACCTCACAAAACTTGCGACACGGCGTAACTCGGCTCATAACCGTAGCATGTAGGAGCAGTATGCATCACGTAATAGAGCGGCTGTGTGTATTTGTAGCCTCGCTACCAAACTGGCATTTCATCTCCGAGGAAGTTATCCCAGAGAGAAGTAAAGCAAGTGTGTAAGTTCATCTCTGAATGTTTGTAAAGCGTTCCCGCGTTAAGCTTAACAACCGATATATGGAGCGACTGCCTCTCTCTCTCTCTCTCCTGCAGCTACTTCAATCGTGAAACTGCTTAATGATCAGCTGATCGGCTTTTCTGTCGCGAGTCCGTCTCTCTTCTTTGTTTTTGGCCCACTTCTCACCAGAAAGAGGAAACCAGCGGCGGAACAACAGCAGCATGTTTAACCTTGATAAGCTGTTGTTAGAATTTATTTAATAATACTTTCTACACCAGGATCTTTTTCTACGTAGCTGACGGCTGGTAACTGTGCAGGGGCGGATCTAGCAAAGTTTAGCCAGGGGGCCCGATAGGGCATGAACAGGGAAAAGGGGGCACAAAGACATACTTTTCTTTCTTATCCTCATTTAAAATATCTAGCTTTTAATAAATAATTATCTGAATCTTACACCCAAAGTTTTAATCTGATGTAAAATGTATAGAAGTCCATTACTGTATATAGTAACTGTTAAGTCTAATATACCCTAGTAAGCTATAGTACTTTTTCCTTTGGGAAGGTACCATCTGTGAATTCTGCAATTCTGTTGAAGAAAGATGTTGAATCTATTTAATTATTCTTGAAAATAATTTATTTCTGTGCATTTTTTTCACCCTGCATCAAATTAAAGTTGATTACATCGATTAAGCATCATGAGGTGGAGGGTGGGGGTGGTTCGTATTTTTTTTTTTTTTTTTGTTGGGAGTTTGCAACCCTATTAGTTAGGTTGCTTAATATTTCTGCTAAGTACTCTTTAAAATACCAGAATAGGGAGGATGGAGTAGGTTTAAGTTTATTAGATTGATCAGTGTTGCTGAACTATGAAATATTTTGGGTGCAGTGTATTTTTTGCATACAGGTATAACAGAATAGCTTTAGTGTTGTTGTTTATTTAAACTTGAGTATGAACTTATACAAAATGCAGCAAGATATTAAGAAAACAGTTTTATTGATTAAAAAACACAATATCAGATTCATATCGGTATCGGCAGATATCCAAATTTATGATATCGGTATCGGACATAAAAAAGTGGTATCGTGCCATCTCTAGTTTAAACACTGAGTAACTGTCTGGTACTCACACTGTTTAAGTGCCAAAGAGAGTCGAAATGTCAGATGAAGTATAATCTGAAACGTGGTTGAAACGCTGAAAGTTCAGGTAATAAGATCTGAAACTATCAGAAAATACTGAAAGACGCAGCAGTTAATTCAAATGAAAGTGCTGAAAGTAGCTTATGTAGTGCTAGTCTAAACCTTCAGAGACAGAAAACACTCTTAGCTGACTTGTTGTATTTATATTTCAAGCAAAGAACAGCAAAGGAAAGAAATCATCAGAAAACAACCATGTGAGACAATGAGAACATTTCCTGTTCGAATTCAGGTTTTTTACTGTGAATGAAAGGATGAGACTAGTTTTATCACCTCTGATCTTTCCATCACAATGTATCACCTAAACACTTGCACCCTATCAAAATCAGTGCTCTGTACATTAACTTCTCTTTTTTAGACTTATGGGCAGTTTTTAAACCATTTTCTCATGTGAATGAATGCTCAGGGGATTCAGTTAATAACTATTTGAATATATAGATTTGCTTTTTAAACATTAACTTGTATCGCCATGTAATTAACCAATAGAAAAGTAGTTTTCAATTTGTCAAAGCATAATGTGTGTTTAAGAGCACGTAGCTTCCAGATCTTAAAGTAAAGCTATTATGGAAGTGAATTAAACCTGCACTCCTTTTAATGGCGACCAGGTGATGGCTCTGGTTTCAAAAGTCCAGCTGCCCTTAACTCCTATCATTGGTTTCAGTCTCTAGCTTTAAGTCTTCGTGAACAACAGGAAGTTAACTTTGTAAATTATGCTCCCCATTAGAGTCAAGCAGGGTAAAGGAGGGTGTGCATTTAAAACGAATAATTAAAACATATTTCTTTACAGCAGATTCTTAAGAAAACAGTTTGCTTTGATGACAGACTTTTTGTGCTATCCTGCAAACTGTAACACAACGCACCATATCTGCAAATATCCATACTGGCAAGGAGGAAATGTAAATGAACTGAAATCAGCATTAGATTGTTAAATTTGAGAGTTAACGAGTATGTGAAAAAGATTTGGCTCTGTAATCTTCCTGGCATCGTTGTATTTTTTACTCAGTTGTATATAGCATTTGTATTCTATTTTTATCTTATTGTATATTTTATTCTATTTTATTCTACTGTATATAGTATTTTATTTTATTCTATTCTGTACAGTTGTGTACTGTATTTATTCTTATTTTATTTTATTCTAATTTTTGCACTGTCCACTTCCTGCTGTGACAAAACAAATTTCCCACATGTGGGACTAATAAAGGTTATCTTATCTTATCTTATCTTAATGTGTTCTGCAGCAGACTAACTTGTGAATGACAGTCAGGTTTATCTTTTCACTCAGGAGTGTGGCTGCTCTTCTCTATCGCCACACATTACAGCAGCTCCACCATCACTTTCAAAGCCAACAAGTTTGCACATAATTGCTTAAATGCAGGATGCCACAGACACCAGCTCTGGTGTGTGCAGATCAACAAACTGAAATAAGGGGCTTATTTCTGACGTCAGTGTTTAGGCAGACAGATTAGGAATAGTTGTAGGATTATTTTGTGAGTCTTCTGACACTCTTAGTCAGGTTGAAAGTGGCTTTAAAGGAGAGGAACGGCTTGTTTCAGAGGATGAACTGGTGGAGTTACATCATGACCCAGTATAAGATGAATACAGATTATTTTGGACTCTGAGTCATGCAAAGCTTCTCTGATAGAGTGAAAGAATAAAAAATATGGAGCAGAAAATGAGTAGAAATAAGTCATCTTTAAATTGAATCAAGTGAAGTTTTTAACTGGATTCATTTTATTTAGACCAAGTCTGAAGTAAAACAGGGATTTTACGAAATAAAAATGAAAACAGTAAATTCACTACATAGTACATTGTGGTTCATCTGTCACCGCATGTCAATGAACACCACTCAACCTACTCGAGTCTCAGCTGCCTCAGCCAAAGCCTGAGAACATCATGTTCACTTAGTATGGCTCCTGTACAACCTGAGCTTTCCTACTTCCATTTCTAACCTGTTTCCAATCACAGTGTCTCTCCATCTTTTACCACTACCTCCCTGGCTGTTGATGGACTAAACATAAACTTTAGAAGCTGGGGGAAATCTCCAAAATTAAAGTTTGGAGCTGAGCTGATCACACTTAAGGTCTTGGTTCATGTCCACATTGGCCCCTAGGAATTTGTTTTAATTTGAGACGACATTGTCCATCTGTGTATGTATGTATACATCTGTGTGTGTGTGTGTGTGTGTGTGTGTCTGTTGGGGGGAGTCAAACCGGTGTCATGTATCACAGTTTAATGGGCCAGTTAATAAAAAGCAGGCCGGAGGAGACAGATAAACTGTAGCAGACCACACGCATTTAGGAGAGACTCAACCACATGTTAATGCTGATACAACACAGTGTTAGGGCAGCTAATCATTATTTCCAATATCAATCTGCTTAGTATAGTGCTGATGAAACTATGATAGCCACAGATCTGTAAAATTTCTCTTTACTTTTATATAAGCAAAGAAGAAGAAAAAAATACCTCATTAAAATATAATCCAAAACATGGGTCTCGGACTGGTTGGAAATTATATTAAACTGGTTCTCAAATCAGTTAATATATAGTTCTTACCTTGGCAGGAAAAGTAGGAAAGAGAGCAGTAGCATGGGGCGTACTGAACCCATGCCACCAAATTAGCCTCATAGCATATTGGCGTCTAAACAGGTTAAAGAGAAAATATTAACATACTTCTCTGAATCAGGCTTTACACTGCTCTGAATATTCTGTTTTTACTTAACTCTGAATGCTGTTGAAGCACAGCAGCGACACACACCTCCTGCTTAAACCTTCTGTTTGCGAGGGGCAGCCAATTAGAATATACTTTGGTCAAAGCGGGAGAAGTTATAACAACTTGCTTCAAACAAATGAATAAGTGACGGACTGCACAACTCCAAGCTTTGGATAATTAGGGATTATTTTTAACTGTGGATTATACAAAGCTACTCTGATAGTGATATAACCACCAGTTGCTAGGGCTGCTGGCAGATTGTCACAATTACCTGCAGTTTTCTGCAGGGTGCTACTTTTATAATTGTTTTAATCTGACCATCACTGTCACAAAGACCTTTCAGTTTCAGTACCAGCTCTGCATGCCACTCTGCTTGTGTCAAGTGAACTCCAACCTAAAAGTTGCACCTTTTATCGTTTACTGAATTAGTCTGTAAACCTGGCTTTTTTTTTTGGCTCCCTGAGGCTACCACCGTCTCCACTTGGTGTCCATCCTGTTGATTTAACATTTTCCAGGAGAGCAGTAACCCTCAGACTAAAGCACATAAACACACGCTCTGTTCTGTTCACAGTGTCGATATTTCATGCTAAACAGTGTCAGATCCAAAATCATTTGCAGTCGGGGCTCTAATCAGACCCAGAGTCTATGTATGTGTGTGTTTATCTGCGTGTGAGGAAGAGGTTTTTGAGGAATGCCAAGAATGTCTATTGTTCAGTTTGGGAAGGAGTGATGGGGGGCAGACTATTGTGTTTCATGGTTCTTGGCACCGCAGATCTCAGTCTTACGCCGGTCTCCAGGGGCCATGTGGTACCAAAAAAAAATCTAAACAACGGGATGTGTGTGTATGTGTGTGTGTGAGTCTACTTTTTAACCATCTATCTGTCTGTGGAAAATTCCCCCTCAGAATCGACTATGTTTGAGTGTGTGTGTGTGTCTGGGCCCACAAATCCCTTTGTGACAGAGTCAAACAAGCATTCACTAACAAGAAAAACAACAAAAGAAACAAAACCGCTCGCCATGTAGAGTGAGATGAGCCCGGCTGTCAGAAGAGAAACTCTCTTCCAGGAAGAACGTTTCAAATGAACACGAACAAACAAACTGCGAAATAGAGTAGCACTGGTAAAACAGCCGGCCTGTGGACAAAATCAGAGAGATTATGGCAGAGCGAGGCAGGAAGTGAAATGTTTGATTTGAGATTTTGTTTTAATCTGTAAAACATTCAGACAACACTACAACTGATTGAGCTAGACTAGATATGCAGCTAAGGCAGGATATCACTGACATTACAGCTAATTTAAATGGGAATGTCCAGGTAATCATGCCCTCTTTTACCCGTCAACACACTTCAATTACAATCCCCCAAAACAATCAAGACTAATAGAGCTTAATACTCACAATTAGAGGCACTTTTGTGAGCTGAAATTAAATTATTTAACTGTACTCTGATGAAGCACATCGATTCTGGTATTAATATTGAAGTTTTAAGGAGTTACATGATCCTGAAGGTTTCATGTAGAAAAATAAACCAACAGCAGAGACAGAGCAGGATATGGGCCAAGAATACATGTAAAAAAAACTAACAGCTCCAGCTTAATCCATGTATTGCACAACAAGGAACCGTAATGTTTCAACCACACCTGCCAGTGTCATGGGAAACAGCCATCAACCACTTGGCAACTGGTTGGGGAATACACATTTTTTGACTAGAGATTGTCAAGGCTCTCTGGATGACTGAGGCCTCAGTGAATACAGTTTTGCATTTTGAAAAATATTTGTTTCATTTTTGTTTAGTTTTCAATTCACATTAGTTTCAGTTATTTCAGGTACTTTCCAGGGTAGGTTTGCTAGTTTCAGCTTAGTTTTTATTGTTTAAAAAGTTTTAGTTTAAGCTTAGTTTGCATTAGTTTCAATGTTAGATTTAATCTTTTTAAACCTTATAATATAAAGGTATTAGCTGAAGGGTGAAACATGAGAAGTTCAGAATAAATATTACCATACTAACAAGGCATATTGGGAAAGGTTGATTCACAGTGAAGTAGACATCGTGAGGTCCAATAAGCACGTCATCAGTTTTGTCATAACAAAACTGAAACCAGCAAAGACTAAACTTCTTCTGTACTTTTATTTTATTGTAGTTAGTTAAACACAAAAACATTATTTCAGTTCTCTATTTTTGTAAAGTTTCTAGTTTTTATTTATTTTTCACTCATTTCCCATGTGAGCATTTCTGATGTACATGAAAGTACACCACTGATATGACAAACTAAGACCTCAGTAAGAAACACACTTGACCTCTGTTTGTGAACAGCTGACGTTAAAAACCACAGTGGAGCCAGCACATGGCAACCTGGTTTCAGTTGGGTCAAATTAACAAGCACTTATTGAAGCCATTATCTTCTCAAAATGTGAACGAACTGATGTGCAGTGCGGCTGTGGAGAGGCTTAGTCAAATAACAAAATAAAACAATATAATTAAAGGCTCGGCACACTCTACCACTTCTTTGCACAGTTAGAGATATTTAGTAATCTATCATTCAACCTTCACATCCATCCACACATCCAGTTCTATCAATCCATCTATTGATTCATGGATCTATTGATTTATCTAGCCATCGACCTATCTAGCTGTCATCAACCTATTCATATACATGTACAACCATTCATAAACTACGGATCAATCAACCTATCTACCAACCCATCAATCCATCTAGATCTATTGATCCATATTTCTATCTATTAATTTATATCAACCCACCTATCATATATCATCACCTACCTACTTATCAGTCCATCCACAATCAGTCTAACTCAGGGGTGGGCAATCTCAGTCCACGAGGGCCGGTGTCCCTGCAGGTTTTAGATGTGTCCTCGAACCATCACAGCTGATTTAAATGGCTAAATTAGCTCCTCAACATGTCCTGAAGTTCTCCAGAGGCCTGGTAACGAACTAATCATGTGATTCAAGTGTGTTGACCCAAGGTGAGATCTAAAACCTGCAGGGACACCGGCCCTCGTGGACTGAGATTGCCCACCCCTGGTCTAACTGATCTAGCTAACATCTATCCATCCATTCATCTACCTATTTATATCCATATCAATCAATTGATCCCTACATCTTTCCATTGATCCATGCATCAACTATGTGTCTACTGACAGATCTACCTATCTACTTGTAAATGGTAAATAGACTGATATACATATGGACATATGGACTGCTTTTCTACTCTCTACAACATGCCATTCACACCCATTCAGACAAGCACTTTATTCTAGAAGAGTAAGTTATTTACTTACTTTCTAGCTAACATTCACACCTAGATGGAAGCATCTGGTTTAATGCCCACTGTATCTGTGGTCTTGCTCAATTTGGCATGCAGACTGGAGCCAGGGATCAAACCACCAACCTTCCAATCAGTAGATGCCCTGCTCTACCTCCTGACAGCCACCCTATTAATCCAGCCATCCATTTATTTGTCAGGGACAATGCACACAAACCGAGCTCATATGACCTGATTTAACTACTAGTTAATTTCCTGTTAAATGAATGGCCTAAATCTTGCAGCTTTGCTACATGTCATCTTTACTCACGTTCCTATCTGAGTCAGGAATCATGTCAAAACATGTCAGCATTTTCTTTCACCTAAATACCAGAGAAGTCCCACAAACCCCGGATTCTTTTCTCCCCCAGCCACTTTCACTGTTTCCATTCTTTTCCATCCTTTCATCTCCTCTCCCTCTCCCTGCGGCCTTCGGTTAAAAACAAATGTTTGACTAATGTGAAGCGCAGATGAAAGGGTGAGTCGAGATGAAAGGGCTTTGTCATAAAGTTGTGTTTATGCTGTCAAAATCGTCAAACGTGATGTCAGGCTCTCTTGTAATTATCATTTTAATTTCCTTACGTATTCTCCTTCTGCCACGTAACTCCAGCCTTTGCCTCGCTAAGTCGGTGGTTATTTCCTGTTGTTCTGTCGTCTCATCTCTGAGTTTTGGATATTTACCAGATTGCTGACAGAGTATTTATAGAGACGTATATAAAAATGAAATTGGGTATGAAAGAGTGAGAAAACCTTTATCTGAGCGGAGAGACTCAGCAAAAGGTAGGTTAACACAGAGAGAGACAGACTCATGCCTGCATCCACACCAATGGCTTTCTAATTAAATTAAACTAACATTCATGTTTGGACTGTGGGAGGAAACCAGAGCACCTAGACCCAACCGAAGCTGCCAAATTACAGACCTGAACCCAAACCCAGGCTTTACTTCTTTGGCTCTTTCTGCTCTACAGTGTGTATTTACTCTGCAAAATGTTGCAAGTCTTCTTCATTATTGCAACGTCATAGAGAAAAAGAGCTCTATGCCTCTGTACTGAGACCTCCCATATTCCTCTTGATAAAGGGAAACCTGTACGTGGAAAGCAGCAGTAAGACCCGAGCACAGCACAGATAAGCCATTAACTGTATGAAAGGCAGGCCTGAGGCGGAGGTGGGTTGCAAAGCTGTCTGCAGATTTGCAGTAAGTGGGGGAGGCTATATGGGATGAACTGAGCCACCCCATGAGCAGCAGAATCTAAATAAAGTGTTTTAAAAGCAAAAAACACCAAATTTTGCCTTCACCACCTTGGTTGTTAAACCTGACATGTGGAATGAGAGGTTTACGTGTAACCGAAGACACAGCGTGTTCACTGGGTAACAACTAGTGATGTACCATTCATTAGTCAGTGAGTACACCTTGGACTCTAATAATGAACGTTTCCCATCTTTTTGCAACCAGAGAAGTCGCCCCCTGCTGGGCATGAAAAAGAATGCAGGCTCACTTTTTAGACCAGGAAGCTACCTACATCCACCTTTTACATTGTGACACAGTTTTATCCAGACTTTCAAGACACAGTACATTTTATCTGTAAAGTCAAATTCTTTTACCAAAATATTTTGTTACTGCTGCACATTTATTAAATGATTTTTCCTCTTAAATTCACACAGATACATATTCTTCATACAGGAATCACTCAAAATAGCTTAAGTAAGATGCAACAAAGAAAGTCAAGCAGTTTGACTGACGTGGAATTAATCGCTTCTGTTTCGCACCAGTTAACATTCATGCTATGTGTAGTTCACTGGCGCCCCCTAAACAGGTTTTTGGTACTTAAGTTCTAAAGATTTGGTGCTTCCATTTACAGTTGGACACATAAAAATGGTTGAATAAAACTAAAATTTTAAATGCTTCTTCGGGTTTCAAAGTTCATGTAACTGTTATCATGGCTGGCAAACGTAACATAAACATAGGCGCATGTACACCTGCATGTACAGAGGAGCTTCCTATTCCATCAGTTGCTGTAAATAAACTGTTTGGTCTTTGTCCGCTTCCCATTAAAGACGCTGCTTTTCACACAAGCCAACACACAAATCTTGCCAACACATTAGCTGGACAGGAAGCAGGGACGGGAAACTCTGGGAAGAACAGGAAATAATGATCCAAAAGTTGAAGAATGTCCTCCTGCTAGCTCCGTGGCTGCCCACCGCTGAGGGAAGCTAAAACACACTCACACACACTGCAGCTGAAGTTAACAAAAGGTCTCTGAAAACAGGAAGTACTATAGAAGAGACATTTCCAGGTCGGGCCAACAAAACATCCCCAAACTTCACTTCCAGAAATATATTGGAAAAATCATCACTCGCTTAAAAACACCCCAAAATATGTAAAGAGACAAAAATACTCCGAGGTGACAACACTTTGAAAAGGAGGGCAGAGGGCTGGCAAGCGTAGAAACGGAAAACTATTCTTATCAGAGAACACAGAGGGTTAAAAAAAAGCTCCTATGTTTCATGTATGTAGGAAAATGTGTGAATGAGATGTTCATTTAATTTTTTAACAGATACAACAACGCAGCAGAGGAAATTATGTTCCTATAGATGTATGAAGCTAACCTTTTATGCAAAACATATTTATGAGTTAGAAAAGAGGGATTAGAGCTTCAAAATGTCTACTGAACGTCATCAAAGTCCAGTAAGACAGGTTTACAGAGGCGTAGGTAATTTCCACAGTGGAAGGTGGAACATTAAAATGGCTCTGTTATATTTACAGACTGTTCATAAAAGACAGACATAGTGGAGCCAATGCAGAAGTGCCTTAAACCTGGATTCTTTTGAATGGCCAGCAGGGGGCAACTCCCCTATCTGCAAAGAGACTTCAGGTTGCATGGAAGTCTGGGAAAATTACTGGCTTCATTCTTGATTTATAATCTCAGTAAAAAACTTTCTAGTGAGTTTATGATCTAAATCGCTTATTTAATGTCTGCTTCATTACCACATGGAGCTCACTTTGAAAATTATTTTCACATTTATGTAAAATAGATTATAAAGCAAACTGTTTCCATATGGATAGCTAGCGTTGTTATTTACACTGGCATTTTCCTGCTTTGACACGTCAAAAGAAGTATATGCCAGTCATATTCAATTCACATGAAGAACTCCCCTATATAATATGTAGCAAATGATCATGTCTACATAAGCATGTCTTCATGTATGCTAGTGTGACTTTTATTATATAGTGTGGCTAATTCTGGGGCTGTTTTGGGGTAATTAAGGACAAAAATGCTCTTTACTGCCCTGTCCTTCATAAAGTGATGTTCAAATTCATGTTTTTTGCCTTTCTGTTAAAAGAAGCATTTTTAAAGACAGTGGTTGTCTTAATTAAGAGAAAATACAGCACTAGTTAACAACAGCATGGGTCTCTTTCACCCTCAGCTGGCTTGTTAAAGGAGCCATAAAGCATCGCTCCTGAAAATAAAAGCTAAAATGGACCCAAACACACTCCCCTTTTCTTACCCTCCACTGAACTGCTGGGCAGGCCAGTAAAATCCTGCGGTTTGCCAGATTTAGCCTGTGGGCCTTCCTTTGGCCTGCTCCTCTTTCAGCAACAGGACAATGTAGTAGGTCTGATCTGAATGTGTTTTATTTAAAGAATAAACAATGGAGCTAAGAATGGCGAGAAACAGATAGAAAACAGACTAAATGCAACATCTCTGTAGCAGCTGACAGGCACGAGAGTGAAGTCCTTACTGTAAATGCAATGGAAAGCTGTCAGACACAATACGCCCTTTTGTAAATCATACACAAGCCTCTATTTCAAGCAGAGTTTAGCAAAAAAAAAAAAAAAAAAAAAAAAAAAAAGATGTAGTGCTTTTGTGCAAAAAAAAAAAAGTTGCACAAAAGCACTATTTTCAAAATCATCATCTCTCCTCGCCAACTCCACATTTCCTTCCACTGAATTTACATCTCATAATTAAATCCACACAGTGTGTACATTTTCCCCACAGGCCCCATCAGCTGAAAAGACCATTTATTCAGAGGCCACTACTGTACAGGGGAACCCTGGTGAGTGACTTCCTGATGTTTCCACAGGCAAACCTGTTGAGCACATAATAATCCACAATACTACTCCCCATGTAAGGCCGTTTAGACCATTTGAGCTTTAATTGAGCTTAGAATAACAGAACGAGTGTGCAGGATAATTTCTCACCTTTATTAAACACATACACATGTGCATACAGATGTAAAAACATAGCAGTGCTTTAGTTTGGCAGGGAAAAAAAGAAATTAAATGTAGTTGTACCAAATTTTTACAAAACAAGATGATTGGTTGAAAGATTCCATTCAGGTTGCCAAGCAAAAAGACAAAACGGGCAAAAGCTTAGGCTCCAGAAGAGGGCGCTGTTCAGGCCTTGTCAGACTATCAGCTTGTAAAGCGCTGATAGGGCTGGGCTTTATCAACCTGAAGCATTTCCTGTGCTTGATGAGGCCCTCATCTTTTTTTGTTTGGAGAAAAAGACACAAACTTCAGAAACTATTCAGCTGTCATTCTCAGCCTGTACAGCTTTTTATAAGTACTGCTCACATTTACAATGTGTCGTTTTCAATGCAATCGACACATATACTTCGTATACCTCTTTGCAACTGACTGATCTCTAAGCCCATGCAAATGGGGCTACAGCAGCTACTTGCAACCATTTGCAATACTTATTTTTTCCCTAATGACCAGTAGTTACCAAGTAGTTGCCAGCAAGTCTCGAGGTCTGTGTAACTGGGGCATAAGCAAGCTAGCTAACCGCTGGATTAGCACAATAGCTTCTTATCCAAATATAGTAAATTCTAGCTTCTAAAAACTAACATGGTGTGGCCAAAACACTAACATGGAGGCTTCAAAATGTGTCCAAAGGTCATTATGTAACGTTACAGTGGCTACGTCCATGCTTTTACACTACCTGTCATGGTCTGGGTGTGTGGCTGTAAAATTCCATTGAAGGTCTGGACCTCCCTGGTATCCACCCATGGGCAGGGCCTACAGCCTCCCTCACCTGAAGCTGATTGAGGCAATCAGGTTGGAGATTTAAGCTACTTGCTGACACTGCTTCCTCGCCAGTTCGTCAACTACCCTATGTTGGTAACCAGGCCTCACGCTTCATGTTCATGAATCTCAAGTGCTCTAGTTACTCCAGGAAAACTCCATCACACCGGACCACTCATCTTGGAAAACTGGTTAACCCGCCAGCTCTCGGAATCATCTCCTTGCCTCACCTGCCTGCCCTCCTGCCCTTATACCACCTCGGGACCTTCACCACTCAGGACAGCTGCCACACACCACCTAACCCACCTGGACCGCACCACCTCTCCCTCAACGCTTCCATCTCCCACCTGCACAGTAAGATGTTGATTTTCATAGCTTCCACTCTCTCCAAAACTCCTCATTGGCTACCGCTCTAACACTGCTCTCCTCTCTTCCAGTACGTACCTAATCACCAGCAGCTGCCGTTGCTCTCTTGGACCGGTCCCCTTGCTTATCCCTCTCCCCTGGCCAAGACCCTCACGCCCCATATATCAAGCCTTAAATCAAGTACTAACGTGAACGTCATTTTGGTGTTAGTCAATAAACCTTTGTTAAACCCTTTACTCTGCCTCCGCCTTGGGTTTCCTGCACGTGGGTTTGATTTTTGGTGCTCGGCCTCCGGCCGCTTTGTGACACTACCTGTAACTCTGATGGATAAAAACATGTTATAAGCTACTTGCGGTTGCTCCCTTGCTACAAGGGGTCACCACAGCTAGCAGCTCGGCATGTTTCATTTGGCATGCTTTTATACCGGATGACTTTCCTGACGCAACCCCAAAGTGGATTTGTGTCTCCAGCTAGAATAAACCAATAATTGTGGAAACCACTGCATCACCAGAGGCACCAATGGATACAAAGATGCTGAAATGCCAAAAGTGCCACAAAAAAAAAAAAAAAAGATGGTAGGCCTTTGTATACCTTGGTGACCAGCCCAAGCAACATCTATGTGCAGGAAAACACTGCTGTTCTGCTCTTTTTTTTTTTTTTTTTTAATAATGAAAGCAAACAAAAAATGGGTGTTGAGTTAACTGAAACTGTGAACTAATCTTCCACATTTTGCAGTTTCAAGTATTCATACAAACACTGTAATGCTACTAAATTAGTCTGATGTGAAACTAATGGCAAAAGAGGGACTTTCTGTCCAGCTAGCCACTTTTTGGCATCACCGAGTCCAAGCCAAAAATATCTGTCCCACCAAACCGCAGCATGTCACGCTTTTTACACATTCCCAGTAAAAATGTAGTTAAGAAATACGAACGTCCATCCATTTACATCTCTGCACCAACAGCCCCTATGTGTTACTAAAAGAGGTGGTAATGAGTTTTGGCTTTTGACTAAGGGCCCTTTTCCACTGTTAAAACTATACAAGCAGAGCCAAGTGTGCAAATGTGAGTATTTCATCATCCCTGGCCAGCCAGTATGTGTGTGTGTGTGCAGTACTTTCAGAGGGTTCCTTGTTCCTGTACAGTAATGACTAAAACCAGACTGGCAGGCGGGTGACGTGACTGGCACAGCGTCAGGGTCAAAGTGCAACAGAGTCCCACCTAATACAGAGGCTGTGATTGGTCATTAGTGTCAGTAGCGTGTCAATCACAGGGGGTTTAATTTATGTGTGGGTGGCCAAAATAAGAGCACTCCAGCCAAAAAAACAAATAATACCTCTTTATGGGCACAGACAGAGGAACACGCAGGCTAATGGCACAGAAATGCTGATTCATTCAGAGGAGCTTGCACAGATTGAAGGAGGTTATAATACTGAATGTCATCTTTACAAGGCTATGTTGTTTTTATGAGTTTTAAGATGAGATTTGGCCACATTTTTAACCACCTGAACAATCAGAGAAGAGGGTGAGGGGGAAAATCTTTAATGTTATCTTTAATTAAAGTTCATTTAATTAGTTAATTCATCCATTTTCTAACCGAAGGCTACCTATTTCTTGGCCACAGTGTCAGCTGTTCTGGGACATAAAGGTGTTCCCACCAATTAAGAGACCAGCTCTAATAGAGGGTGCAGACTGCATGATAAAACTGCAGTGGAAGATGGCCATTATTAACAACATTTGATTATTCTAACTCATACAAAAACACACGCTACATCTGAACACCCAATTTTTTTTCAATTCTCACATCGGTGAAGTTGGCAATTATGAGCAGAGAGTGCCCCTTTAGACCTTAAGAGGTGGACATATGTTTAGGTGGAACTTTTTTTTCTTTTAGCTGCTGTACATGATTTCCAGAGAAATCCTTCCTAAAGCCTCCATGCATATTGTGAAGAATGGCAAATTCAACAAAAAACAAACAACCAATGTATAGTCTGTCTCTGAGATAAAACGGTGATATTTTATGACTATAATTGCTTCCTCAGACATGGTGACCATTGTAACGGCAAAAATCATGTGCATTCTGAGCACAGACCACCTTTAGAGGAAGATCATTTCCTCCACCTGCCAATTGCTGCATATTATGCCGTCACCCACACTGTAAACATTATCCTTTCATCTTCCTGCGCTTATCCAGGTCTGACGTGCAACAGTCCAACAGATGCCAAGATTAATCTCCAGCCCTTCTGATGGGAGGCCAAGGTGTTTCCCCAAATCAGCCAAGAGATTATCAGCCCCAGGACCTGAAACACCTCACCCATGAAGCACCCTAGTCAGATGCGTGAGCCACCCCAACTGGCTCCTTTCGATGTGGAGGAATACAAGCTTGACTCTGAGCCCCTACCAAATGGCCAAGCTCCCCATCCTGCCTCTAAGTTGTCATTGCCACAACTTGTATCTGCAATCTCATTCTTTCAATGATAAATCAAGGGTGGGAACGTAGATGAAATGCTTGCTTTTCAGGTTCAGATCTCTCTCTGTCACCAGACTGGACCAATCCATCCAGTCTCAATCACAATCCACACTGAGCTTGCATACATACTGTCCATGCAAATTTCATAGCAAATAAGAGCAGGATCTGAGCTTTAGATAGATGGATTACTTCATAGGTTTTGTTCAGTTTAATGACATCTTCATGTGCAAGTTTGCCAAGCGCACATTTACTGTTGCCACTTAGTGGATGAAGGCTGAAATCTAACACATGTTTATATATAATAGTTTCTTTTTTTTGCAGGGAGAGAAAAGAAAAAGCTTTCCCTGTTTCCATACGCTTTGTTGTTTTTATCAACTTTTCTCTCACACTGGCGTTGATTTTTCCATACTACCTAACTTACTTAAGATGTAAATCCAAGATATTAGTGGTACAACTACTGCTTTGTCTCCTTGGACAGCTTCAGACAGCTGTTTGGCAGCAACGCGCCTTGTTCTGGCCTTGAAACCAGATCAGCCGTCCAGCACCTCCGGGTTTTCTGCTCCTGTTTCTGCAGCAGGCGGATTAATTCTGTTAGGCATGCACACAACAGTATTTACACCCACATGCGTACTACACTGTACATCATATTCAGCAGGCTCAGGCTGACAGATTGACCAGTGGACAGACAGAAATGTCTTTAGGAATGTAACTGGCGATGATAACTCTCCCAGTGAAACCCACAGTGGGTGCTGGTGTCTGGTATGTGTTGCATGTCTGACTGCTGGGGCTTTCCCAAAGCTGTGTGAGAGCCAACATGTGTCCACACATATGCTAAACACGCAACACTAACAGTCTGATCTGTTACATAGATATATATATAAATATATATAGTACTGCCAAGTTAGCAGCTTCAGACTTTCTGGATATTTAGAGCTTAAAATTAAAACTTTTTCAGAAGTTAAGGAAAAACATGCAGCTCGTTTCTTCATTTATTTGGCAAAATGTCAGATTTTTGTTGTTCTAATGCAATTCTCAGAGCTCTGGTTGATTTTATTAGCTGCTTAATTTGTCTGAGCAGCAATTTAAGATGAAACATATAGGTTTAGTCTATACAAATAGCCCTTAACCCTTTCCCCTATAAAGATGAGCTCCCCTCCTTTTCTTCTTTGGCTTTGTCAGAGGTCACCAGGCATCTATTTTGTTGTAAAAGCAGGCCTGAAATATGAGAGAAACTACTCACGTCAGCAGAGAGAAACAAGGGTTACTCAAAGTAGGCTCAGAGTCAATCAATCCAACAAAGGTACTAGAACAAATATCCTCAAATCAAATCGCTGATAAGACTGTGACGTGTCATCACATGGGTTGGAAGTATTAAAGTTAAAAAGGTTTAAAATGAATGTATTCTTAATGACATTTAACGATACAAATGGTTGTATGACTATTACTAATCTGTGTGAGATTAGAAGGTCACTCGAAAATTTGGTTCTGTGGCCCCAAAATGTTTCAAAGTATCAGGCCAGCGATTAACTCAACTCCAGTTACTCATTCTGTGTGCTCTGAAATAATTGCTTGTTTGCAGTCATAGAAACAGGTTCGGCCTCCCTGAACGAGTCCCCATAACAGAGCGCCCATTGTTTAAACACTTTATTAGATCGATCAACGAGCATTTTGCTGCTGGGAGTCAACTGTACTTTAACAAATTTTACTTGCTGACATCACTTGCGAACTCGTTTTCATCATTTCATCACCTTGTTTTTTTTTTGGTTTTTTTTGTTTTTTTCCCCAGTTATGATATGCCAACTGTTGGACAACTTAGGATGGCTGGACAGAAACAGTGATGCTCTTCAGCATTCAAGAAATAAGTCTGGTCTCAAGGAAAGTGACGCCAGGTATAGGTAAGGGAGTTTTTGTTGGTCCTGAATCAGCAGCAATGGGAAGCATTAACACAGGTTATCCAGAGTTTTGTTGGCAATCACAGAGCAGAGAATTATGCTGAGCTTGTGGATAACACAATGAAAATATATCAGCTCATGAGTGCCAGAATGACACTGAAGATGTACTTACCTCAAGTGTTTTTCCACCAAATCTTGGAGATGTTAGCGAGCAGGACAGATTTGATGTAAGATAGAAAAGTGATGGAAAACTGATATCAGGGAAATTTTGATCCGGGCGTGATTGTGGACTACTGCTGGTTCTTGCGAAAGACAGATGGCTGTGCAGCACAAGCGCAAAAGCAAGCTTCTAAAAACAGTTTTGAGCATGCTGGCCTCTGGTGTGTTTTCAGAATGAACAGATTAAAAGAATTTTTGTTAGAAATAATTACAATTAAAATGTAATTATAGTTCAAATTCCTGTCATTGCGTCGATTTATTATACTGATATTCACAGCTGTCGAAACATCAGTGAAAACAAAAACCTGACACGCAATTAAATCAGATTTCATATCTGAACTCACTGTAAAAAAAACTTGATAAATAGCTGAAGTTCACAGTTCAATCAAAGTAGCAATCGGTTGAGTCCAGCTCCTGCCAATTTAAATGTCAGAGCTCAGATCTGCTGTTCTTTTCACCCTGCACTTTTTCAATCCACCTTGAGATGCCAACTGGAGTTCAGCTGACAGACTGAAACTGTTCCCATCATTAGCTCCAGTTGCAAAGCCAAAACACAAATGATGGGTTTTTTTCCCTTTGCGCGTTTGTGTGTTTTTGTGCAGAAATTTCTACCCTTTTACTATGTCTCAATAAGGTGTATCCTTGTGTTAATCAATAGAGCGTGTTTATACTGTACATTACTACTAAACAGACCTTTCAAGCTGCTGAGTAGTGTGCACCGCTTCAACTTGCAGTTACACTTCTGTGAAGGTGCATGTCAAGCTACAGTGTAGGGTACAGAGCTGCGCTGTAGACTGCGACTTAGACTACACACAATCCCACACATCCCATGAATCAAACATTAAAGTTCTTAGGAGAAATAATAGGTAGCTGTTTTTAGCAGAAAGCTCTGACAAGCAGGCTAGAACCTCCTAAATGATAAACAGAAAACACAGGTGGGATTTATCTGCTATACAGCAACATTGTTCTTTCTGGATAGGACCATAAACGGTGCTTAAAGGGAGTTGACGTCAGAGTTACAACCATGAAGTGAACACAGAAGTCCAAGTCAGAGCCAGTGTCAGTTAAAATCTGCTGGATGTGTACACAGTCCTGTGAGTTTTTGAATAATGGCAATTATGACTTTTAAATAAAGCACTGAGGATATACAACTGCTGGTCTAAATGCCAACAAACACACACACAAGCAGAGTCACCTATACTCAACCCTCACTGCTCACCAGTTTCCTTTCTGACACCCTGAAAGTCAAAGGTGACTTCCTGTGAAAAACATCTTATGTGTGAGAACGCAGCTTTTAGGTGTCGATGAATCGGGGAAAAGGACAGCGACCAATGCTGAGAATCAAACTAAACACAATATTACGGGTCAACAAGTCAAAGAAGACGAATGAACCAACGTTCACTGTGAAGCCACGAAATTACTTGTTGATGAAGTTTTTGTATGAGTGGCGTTTATTCGACTATTCATTCATTGTGCATGTATTATGATTGTTTTTTTTAATTATTATTATTTTTGGAAATCTGCAATCTTAGCTTGGGAGCTTGACATGCCTCGAAATAAAAGCAGAGAGGCTGACAGGGATGATGCTGTGAATAGGCCGAATGCTGAATGGCTGAAAAATAAAAGAGAAAGGAAGTGACAGCTTTGTTTACCATGAAGAAAAAGAAGCCAAAAAAAAAAAAAAACTAACACAAAGATGTGCCTTGAAGGGCAATGACAGCGGCTGAAATGGACGTATTAAATCGAGTTTCACATCATCTCATTTCTAAGATGAAGAACATTGGTCTTCTCTGCAACAGAGGCTAAACTAAAGGCCCAACAATATCATAAGCGTTAAACGCATTACTCTTTTGACACTGCCCCCTAGTGATAGTACACTGTTACAGCATGCACACAACAGTCTGCAAAGCACAGGGGCAATGTACACCAATGCCTGTGAGAGGTAGGAATTTCAGACATGATACTGATAACCAGAAAAATACTCAATACTCAACACCATTTTCCTAGGAGACACAGGAGGAGACACAAATCAGGGGGTTAGGGGTTTAGGGATGTATCAGGAAGGACATGCAGTATAAAATGAGCCCAATGAAACATGTGGAGCTACCTGCTGTAATGACCCTTTGTAAATAAAAAAAAAAAAAACTAAGACAGTTAACCATCGCCGAAACACACTATCTTAACCAGCGGTCCCCAACCCCCGGGCCTCGGACCGGTACCGGTCCGTGAGTCATTTGGTACCAGGCCGCGAGAGTTGAGGCTCAGGTGTGAAATGTATGGTTTTCAGGGTTTTTATCAGTTTTCAGCGTTATTTTGTTATCGTTTTCATCGTTAACTCGGTTTTCCTGGTTCTTTTCACGTGTCTTATGAATAAATCTTCTTTTTTTCGGTACCGGTACTAGTTTTATTTTGTTGTATTTATCCGTGACACCTTCAAGGCCGGTCTGTGAAAATATTGTCGGGCATAAATCGGTCTGTGGCGCAAAAAAGGTTGGGGACCGCTGATCTTAATGATACCATAATGTGGCTATCGGGTAACTGATAATAGTTAAACCAGTCACAACATTTGGCTACACCTCCCTGAGCCTGGTTCAGCCAGAGCTTTCTTCCTTTTAAAAGGGAGTTTTTCCTTCCCACTGTCTCCAAGTGCTGCTCATAGGGGACAGTCTGACTGTTGGGGTTTTCTTTCTAATATTGTGGGGTCTTTACCTTAAAGGTGAAGTGTACGGACTTCAAAAATATGCACTGACCAGGTTAAGAGCTGTGCTAACTGTTCAGTACTTTAATGATGTTGACATAAACTAGTTAAATCAAGTAGTATCTGAGTCTTGATTTATTTTGACAAACCTTAGTCAGCAGTGACCCTTCAGGTCACCTCCTTGTTGCCAACTGGTGCCTTTTCATTCTCCTTTAGAGCTGTCTTCCCCAGAAAAGGGGCACCGGGTAAAAAAAAATTGACAGTACTGCTCTGTAACCGATCTCCTGCACTCGTTGGTTTCCCACTGCTCAGCAGCTGCAAACACATGGAGCCCTTGCTCTGAGAACAAAGTAAGAGCTTTTCTGGTTCTTCTGACTTTCTCTCTCAGCATAATTTCACATGTAAATACAGCCAAGAATCACAGCAAAGTCATTATCTTTACCAAAACCGTAGGGGGACTTTGTTGGACGATGTTGCAGTGATAACCTCATTCGTGAGCCCGTTCGTCGAGGTTGTTTGTTAGAGGTAATTACACATTATAATATTATCTCAGCTTGTTCTTGTTCAGTTCCTCTCACCGTTGCAAACTTTTATTTAAATAAACATTTACGGGAACTCTCATGAATGCTGGTATCGCTGCTTCTGCAGCAGCACCGAATCCGAGTGTGTGTGAGAGGTATGTGTAGCTTCTGATTTTGTCAAATGACATCTCCACCCACAGCTCTGTCTCCTAACCCTAGCATGAACCTCTCATGGATCTGTGTAGTTCTCACAGTGTTTACCTCCTGACTGTGAGCTTCAGTATCCTGAAGGATCCCTTAATGAGGATCAGGGCTTCTTGTCTGCTGCCGTAGAGGGCGGATCCGTTTATGTTAATGAGTTCATCACCAACTTTCAGCTTCTTGCAGTGGGCAGCCTTCCCTTCGTCCTCGATCTGCAGACAAAGACACAATTTGGTTGAGATGAAAGAGGATACTTGGAAGGCAAACAGAAGAACATTCAAGAAAAAAAAAAATCATTCTAATAATAAAAAAGTCACTCAAAGACACATCAGCGCTGCCAGAACGACTCCTTTAAAGCCCATTTTGAAGACATTTTTTGTTAAACTGTCTTTGTCCCCCTGGCAACTTCACCCTAAAGAGCATCTCCAAAAACAGCCCGAACCAAACATCCCACAGAAACCCATCACATTCCTCTGTAATAGACTCTCTCTGTGTGTGTGTTTGGCACAGAGGTGACTGCGGGTCACACAGTGGTGAAGGCTGTGCCGTTAATGCATTGCTGGGATGTTTCAGGGTGTTTTTTAGGCTGCAGAGAAGTGAGACATTGACGATTGTGCGGTGCAGTGTGGTGAGAGGTTTCAATTCAGCCATAAATCTCACACACACACACACACACACACACACACAGGAAGAGGAGAAAGCATGAAAGAAATAAAAGACAGGAACACACAGATGGACGGGGCAAATGACCTGCTTACTGAGCGGACCACCGGCAGGAAGACAGTCAGGCCAACAATGACAGAAAAATCAGAAGAGGGTTCAAGTCGTCTTTTTTTTGTACTTTTTTTTGCTGCGGTTTTATTCCCACATTTAGTGAAGTACTGGAACAACATGCTCATGTATATAAAAAACAAATATGCATGTCACTGCAAATGCACTATAACGCTTTGCACTTCAACATACTGTAGGTAGTGTGTCACCAGTGGCAGCAGCTCATTGGAAAAGCAGGATGGAAAATGCCTGCTGTTTACCCTACACTTAAAAATGCTGCAGCCTGGGAGCATCAATAAAACTGTTGTTTCCCATGTCATCAGAAACATTACTGTAAATTCTCTTAAAACTTTAAAAAGTATCAAATCATCAAGTTGTCAGAACTTTTGCATCACAAAGTACCGGATCGTTTCTGATGACAAAAGTCACAGTATGGCTTCCATACTACAAGCCACATGAGAATGTCTGCTTATTGGCTAGCTGTGAACAAAGCAAATACAGGAAGTCATTGATTTAATGGCTTACTGCTGCAGTGTGTGTACTCTCCAGGTGTGCAGTACTCTGTGGCATCCCCGATGCAAAGCATACCTGCTGTTCTGCTCAGACCTGTGACGTACACCTGGTAGTTTAGTTGAGGCTGGACCAGGTTCTCTCTATAAACGAACCATTTTAGAGTTTAGATTCGAAACCTGACAGAGACTGTGCAGTTGCCGTTGTCCGATCTCCACACACAAACCACAGCAAGGAGTAAAACAAGTTCGTTTTAATCAGAAAGTGGTGCAAGTCTGAACGCACTCTAATGATTACTTCGTATTTTTCAGCTGACTGTCTGCATCCCCACCTGCATACCTCACAGATAACCACTGCATTAGAGGGGGGAGGAAGTCTTTTAGTGACCAGCCATCATGTACAACGCAACGCGCCAGAACAGAATCAGTGGACAACCTTAAGTGGACAAGCATTATTTTGAAAGTTCGAACGCTTATCTCATCTTGCATTTTCTCAACTGGATAAGCTTGTTGGCCAATCTGGTAGTGTGGTTGTTTGTTATGTTATTCTTTACAGAGGATTTCATCCCACAGTCTCCACCTTCACTATGTTGGTGCTCATACATCTCTTGATCTTTGTTCTGCAGCAATGAATTGAATATTTGTCCAGTACTTTGGTTTAGAAGCCATGAGACTTGAACAACTTTGAGCCTACTTTGAGTGACCTGCGTTTCTTTTTTCTGAACTGAGTGGTTTCTGTCATATTTTAGTCCTGGTTATACAACAAAATGACTGGGTGTAACTCAGAAGTTAGTGAGGGTGGTCTCTGCCTATGCAGCTACACTTAGAAAACCCTTGGAAACTATTCTAAAGGTCATTAAAACACATCTTTATTGATATATGCTGAGGTGTCAAAAATCATTGTTACAGGTGACGCACAGGTGAGGTCGTCAAATATCGTGTTTATGAGGGGAAAGAATTCAAGTTTTGGATGTGTGTTAATCGGTCAACTCAAACACTCTGTCATCTTTGATAGGTATCTTGGCACTGTCATGCATTACACAAACATTTTTTCTCTCACTGCCTCTTGAGCTAAAACAGTTTTAGAAATTTACCTTTTAGCAAATAAACAAAAAAAAAAAAGAAAAAAAAAAAGAAAACCACAGGTGAAGGTGGCAACAGATTTCTGTTCACACACCAGTGTCTTAATTTATATGTGTTTAACGCTTTAAACCCTAACCCGTCAGCATTTTTAGCAAGGGTGGGCAACTCCAGGCCTCGAGGGACAGTGTCCTGCAGGTTTTAGATCTCACCCTGGGTCAACACACCTGAATCAAATGATGAGTTCATTACCAGGCTTCTGGAGAACTTCAAGACATGTCGAGGAGGTAATTTAGCCATTTAAATCAGCTGTGATGGATCAAGGACAACTCTAAAACCTGCAGGACACCGGCCCTCGAGGCCTGGAGTTGCCCACCCCTGGTTTAAAGGGGGGGGGGGGGTTAAATTAGGTTAGGGTTTAAAGGGTTAAACTAAGACACTGAAGATGATACTGGGTAATCTAAAAACACAAAACTTTGTTTCAGAGATAAGTGATAAAATGCTGTCGGTATGTATCTGACAAACTCTAAAAAGGGTCTTTGTCCAGTAAAGTCACTTAATACAGAGTTTAGTAAGAATGTAATTATTCGATTACAGCAGGGGCATGTAGGTTTAAATGGTTACTGTGAAGGCCAAATAGTGACTGAAATCCTTTTCCTTCTTTGGCTTTGTCAGAGGTCACCAGGCAGCTTGAGGCTGGTGTTATTATCCATCACTTTCAGATATCAACCCCAGGTGAATTCCACTATTAACACAGAATAAAAGCTCTTTAAAGATGTCTCTGGGGCAAACGCAAAGGAATATATTCCAGGGTGGAAACAGAGAGCAGACCTGCCCCTCCTTTCATTATTCATTCATTCATTCACTCTTTTGCTTTTACTGCTTCAGAAAAAAAAAATCAAAGGAATGCGTGTCATGGAAACACAGGTCTGATTTCACGGTTTCAGGATTTTACAGACACGCAGCGGGGGACTCAGCCCTGCGAGCCAACTCAAACATAAAGTGAGATCTTTCACATATTAACTCATTCTTTCTGCCGAGCTCTCCTGGGTCTGATGCTGTCATCGACTTCAAAGGTTAAATATTTTCATCCAAACGTGAAAAAATTTAAGCAGTTAGTCACATTTGAAAGGGACACTTTTATCACAACTTTGGGTTTTGGTAGCACTCTGTTTCCATGCTGTTTTTAAACTATTTTAAGAGTCCAATTTAAGAATGATAACTTATAATGAGTAAGTCGGGTCTTTCTAATATGCATTTGCCTGTGTCCATTTATCATACCTGAGTGGAACAATGCCAGAAAATTGTTTTTCTATCAACATCCCTAATTATAGCACACAGATGACAAAAAACACCCCTCTGGAAAACCCTGCTGGAGCATCTATTAACAGTTGTTGTGGAAGGACCTAAAACAGTAACATCAATGGTGATGAAGGTGGGGTCAGGTTGGCAGATTGAGGTATTACTCTCTTAAGTCATAATTTTTTCAGGTAAGTATTATATAGGATTTTCCAGGTTGGCTGTCAAATTATACCCTGCAAATGTCTTAAGACACTCCTTATTTTACTGTACAGTGGAACCCCGACTTACGAATACCCCATTTAACGAAAAATTCAAGTTACGAAGACACTTAACGGCAATATTTCTGCCCATGTTACGGCAAAATGCCCGCGTAGCGAAATCCGCTGGCTCTGATTGTAGGCATTCTGGGCTCAGCCAATGCCCACAATGCCTTCCGAATCACGTGACAACCCCCTTGGCTTTCGTACTTGTGCTTCGCTGTTCCACTTGAACGACGTATTGTTGTTGCAGTATTGTTCACTCAAAAGGCGCGATGGGTGCGTCGACTTACGAAAAATTTCGAGTTACAAAAGACCCTCGGGAATGAATTAATTTCGTCTGGGTTCCACTGTATTTGCTTCCAAGGACTCGGTCTTAAGCAACAGTGCTCTGGCATTGGCTGCCTTTTTTTCACTCACTTTCAGTCCTTTCCTTGCACCTGACCAGGAATAATTTTATGACTTATTATTTAACTATTAATCATTCAAGGATAAGAAAGGGCACCTAACTCAAGAGATGAACCTGTTTAATTCTGCACATAACAGTTAACTTCGCAGGAAACCAATTTCAAATTGTATCTTTAGGCATTTTATTATTAGCAGCCTGTCACAAAAACATCAACAGATTGTGACCCATCCTGTAATACCATGCTGAAACTATCTGATTAGATTCCAAACACACTGCCAGTGCATTAAAAAAAACATAACTGGACAGAAAAACACTGAAATATTATCGGTCATGGATTGGCCATGACCGATATTGGCCTCCCCAGAGCCAGGACCTCAACATTATTGAAGCAGTTTGAAAATTACTGATTTAGATGATCCCAAACTGTGGTAGGTGTACCACTAGTGGTACTTGGACTCTCTCTGGTGGTATGCAGGAAATCTCCAATTTTTTTAAAGATTAAATAATATACCATTGTAGAGGTATGCAAAGACTACACAAGAGCTCCTGAGGCTCTTCTGGGAGCCAGGGTCGACCAGAAAACGTCTCCCCGAGCGTGAGTCCTCTATGAAGAGCAGCCTTTACTTATCGCCAGCTGTCTAGGCCGCTACGGAGCGCTGGTGGGCTCATTTCCCTGGGCCTTGAAACTGCAAAGGTGGCACGGCGCTGTTATGCTGATGGTAAAAACACAGCCCTTTTCCGCAGTGTCACCGTGCTGAGATCCTAGCCACCATCGATGAGTCAGACGCCCCCAGGAGAATTGGTGGGGGGGGCGGGAGTTGCCGTCGGTAAGTTGGGAACTATTGCCTGGATGCCGAAGCTCCTGGTAGCCAGGAGAATCCGATCCGCTTCTTCTGCGAGAGAGCGGTAATCCGTCGCGGCCAGCAGTGGGGAGTTGGGTGGGTCATAAGTGTGGTACTTCACGAGCCATATTTTATGAGGTGGTACTCATTGTGAAAAGTTTGAGAACCACTGATCTAAACGTTGCTAACATCC
The DNA here is from genome assembly GCF_013358895.1 of Oreochromis aureus. Taxonomy (NCBI): domain Eukaryota; kingdom Metazoa; phylum Chordata; class Actinopteri; order Cichliformes; family Cichlidae; genus Oreochromis; species Oreochromis aureus. The sequence goes on from NC_052944.1 coordinate 35,902,646, forward strand.
GAAAAAAAGGTTTGACTGTCCTTCAAGAAACCTGGAGAACTATTGTTGAAGACTACTTAAAGAAATTACAAGAAAGCTGCCTAAGAGAGTCTGGGCTGTTTTGAAGAACAAAGGTATTATTGACTTATTAATAATGACTTTCAAACTGGATAGAAATCTACAAACTCTGTTTGTGCCTTGTTATCCTATATTTCCATGTACGTTTCAATAAATGACTGCAGTAATTTCCCATTATCCTACCAAACTATACAGACCTGAGGGGTGGGTGAAGGCTTTTGCACAGTACTGAAAGATTAAAAAAATTGCTAATCAAATGGCCAAAGTATCAAGAATACGCACCAACTTTAGTTAAACAAGGTAGCACAGACTTTTTGTCCTAACTATAAACAGACCGTTGATGCTCACAAGTGTAGGGCCATTGCAAGCCAGGAAAAACACTTTGAGCCCCACCTTAGTCTTAATTTCCTTGAGACAAACAGTACGTGCAAGTACTAATAGTGAGCAACAGTCCATGTTGGATGGCTGGTCTTTAGCCTCTTCATTAATACCATGTATCCACAATGTCCTATTGTTTTGTTTTTTCTTTTCAATTAACATCATCTTTTGAAGTGTGATGTTACTAGTCATTTCAGGGCAAATGATAAATTGACTGGTTCTTATACATCGCTTTTCTACTCAGCGTGAGCACTCAAAGCACTTTACACAACCTGTCTCAATTAGCCATTCACACACATTCACGGAAGCACTTGTTTCTATTCACGCACATTCACACTCTGATGGATGCAAGAACGTGGGCTTCAGTGTCTTGCACTACGACACTTTGGCATGCAGACTAGAGAAGCCAGGGATGGAGCCACCAACCTTGTGATCAGCAGATGACGTGCTCTACCTCCCGACCTATAACCACTGAAACTTTTCTTCAGTCACCAAAAAGCAAACAAACACTGTGGCACCACTCACAGCTAAAGATGGATGGTTAGTGAAGCTGGGTTAGATCATTTATACTAGCCTAACCCTATAAAACTAGGGTTACAGGAAAGTAAGGCACAGGGAAGCTGTAGGATGAATGTTAAACTGTTCTCAGTAAAAGCATGTTGAGCATCCCTGAGAGGCAGAGATAAATATCATTACATGAAAGGAAGATAAGATTTTGATCTGGATTATTTACAGTGAAAAACCCTGGGCTGTTAAAAACTCAATTGTGTTACGCTTGAACCGTGCTAATAAAAAGCTGTAAAGGCTGATAATGAAACATAAATAGTTTATAGAGTTTATGCCAAAGCAAAGCACCACTGTAAACTAAAAAATGAAGAGCACGAGAGGCAGAGACCAGTTAATTAGTAAGTGGCTAAAACCACAATAACAGCTTCAGGGCATCATTTTGAAGCTAAAGTTTTCCTTTGACCCCTACACAGAGGTGAGAACACAAAACATTTTCACAGGGAGCAGTGAAATGCAATGTACATCACACTGAACTGTGTCTACTGAAGCCATTTCCACACACACATTAATGTCAAATATAGAACACACACATGCACGCACATACACACACGTATGCAAAAAGGCCGGCAGGCTGTGTTGAACCCATGTGACACAGTACTTCTGTTCACTTGTTTCTAATGAGTTTTTCATTATGAAAACAAACCAGAGGCAGAAATGGCTGCAGTGCTGGGATGTTTAACACTGCTTACAATGAGGATCACTGTTACACACACACACACACACACACACACACACACACACACAGTGTCCAAAGCACAACACGCATGGTTTAGAAACTCAAATACACAGCAATAATATGAACCCCAATTATCCAGCAATGTAATAAATGCTGGACTCTAATGAAATAAACAGTGCTGTTGGAAGATTAAAACACACTCTGGTCGGCGCTTGGCTCTGCTAAAACTATCAGTGTGCCGTTAAGCTTCAGGAGTAATCTGTCATTTTCCCATGGATGAAAGAGGAGCGGAGCAGAGCGGAGGAAGGTAACGAGGAGGGGGAAAAAAAGAGGGGGAAATGTAGGATGGCAATATGATGAAGAAGAAGACAAGATGTTTAGAGAAAGCAAGGCAGCATGCGCTGAAAAAGGGAAGGAAAAATGATTTTTTTTTTAAATAAACCAAAAGGTAAGTGCCTGAAGAAATCTAAACAGGAATAGAGATGAAGATGAGGGGGAAGGTGGGAGATATACAAGAGGGTGAAATAGTGTAGACAGATGAAATAAAACAGAAGGGGAACTAAGGAGGAATAAAGTGAGATGTATAGAAAGAGAATAAGTGAAAGGAGGTGGATGGAGGGAAGGGCTGGATGAAGAGCAAACAGAAAGGAGATGAAGAGGGAAAAAAATCTACATGAAAAATGAAAGAAGAAGGAGATCTAACGAGGTTAATGTTTAAAGAGGGTTATAAAGAAGTATCAAAGGAAAGGGAGATGGAGGTGGAAAACAGAGAAGAAGAAGAGAGGAAGCACAATGGGAATGAATGGGGAAAACCTGAAGGAATAGCTTACAGGGAATGGTAGAAAAACACAAAGTAAAGAAGATGCAGGACATAACAGGCGGGAAACTTATGAAGGCTAAAGAGCATAAGTGAGAAGGAGGGCAGGGAGAAAAGATGATTAAGATCAGATCCAAACAAGATGAAGAAGAGAGGAAACAAAAAAAAGGAAAAACAACAGAGGAAGGGAACTTACAAGAGAATAGAGAAAGGACTAAAAGAAGGATGTGTGTTGGAAGTGGAATAAGGAATTAAGGAGCATGTAAACAAAGGTAACGGTAGAAGGAAGAAGGAAGGTTTGGGTGGAAAGAAGAAAGATTAAGGAAAAAATGAGGAATAAATGAAGGTATAAGGGAGGAGGACTGGAAAAAAAAGAAATGTGGAAGAAGGGAAATGAGAGCCGGGTGTAGGATGTAGGAGTATAGAGAAATGGGATGATGGGAACTCAAACAAGAAGATGAAAGAAAAAGAAGGAAAAATACACAGATAACAGCAGGATAATTAATAATGAAGAAACTTAAAAAGAGAATAGGTTATGTAGATAGAGAAGAAGTAAGGAAGGACAGGAGGTATGAGGAAGGTAGGAAGAAGAAGCTGGATGAGCAAAAGGAAGCAGGAGGAGAAGAAACAGGGGAGGGAGGAGACGACCTGAGGGCGGCGTGCTGTAATCTGCCGCACACACCTGTGGGTTTTACATACTAAACCCCAGCACGTGGGTTTGTGGGGCATAATTAGAGAGCGGTATTAAGAGAGTTTATTACGCACAGAGCAGGCAGATGTGTGGGAGGCTGAAGTCATTACCCAGAGCTCGTTTCTTGACACAGTGCGGGTTTCTTGACAAGCTTTTCGTTCTAGGTGCTTGACATCATCCTGCCAGAGAGCCAACTTTCCACAAAGGTTGACCGACGATCGGTAGCAAAAATATACAGCACAAAGACGTCGGCTTCAGGCTCCACATTAATCGAGAGTTCATGAAGACAAACTCAAGCAACATTCCTGGAGATACAAGGCGCTGGCTTGATAATCTATAATCAAATGTCAACTTTAATTACAAATTTGGCTTTGACGTTTGCTGCACTTCTTTCTTTGCAGCGGCGCTCTCATTTTGTCTGAGAGTGACTCTCAGTCCTTCACAGAAGCTCAGGCTCACTGTTTAGTTCAGCTCCACCGAACATAACAAAAGCGAGCCTGTGCCAACCCTTGTGCCCTCCTCACATTTACTGCCGCTGGACAGCTTCATGGCAAAAACACACACACACACACACACACTGTTATTAAATCATCATACTATTTTTGGGTTGTCTTAAATAACGTCAAATTTATTCAAAACTAACAAACATTCAATCTATTTCTGAATTTAGACCTTTACATGCCAGTTTAATCAAGATCATCTAATAGTCAAAGCTGTAGCAAACGATGAGGTATGAGGTGGGAAGAAAATGAAACTGTAAAATGCAGTTCCTCAAGTGGCCACTTGAGGCTCCATAGACTTCAATGTCAAAATGTCCACATTTCTAGCAGAAATACACATTTATAGTGTGGTCCCACTTTTGATTTCTTTCGTTTCTCCCTCATAAAAAATGGACAGAAGGTGTTATTGTTTCTTTGTTTGTTTGTTTAATAAATAAGCCTTGGTGGTTTCTGTTTTGTTCCTGAACATTGGGACCAATTTCCTCTCATTCAAGGGTGACGGTTTGTCAAGACTTTGACAAGGTCTAGAAGAAGACCCACAGTCGAATAACTTTTACTCATGCATAATTGTTTGAAATGATGATCCAGCGTGCCATCATGCATGTGCCAAACAGTAGAAAAACAATCAAAACAAAATGAAACAGCTCCAGAGACATAATCTGCACACAAAGGCCAAAACATCTCTCATCTGTCACACCCTGCTCGATAAAGGGTTTTCCCCTCACTTTGTATGTATCTATACGCCTCCTCTCAGCTGTTTCACAGCTCAGCTTCACTCCAGTCTGACCTACATGTCTGCAATGTGTGTGTGTGTGTGTGCGTGTGTGTGAGAACTGCTGCTGTGGGATGTCCAGACAGGGTGAGGTCACTCCAGGCACTGAGGAGTCAGAGAAGAATGGCCTCTCTGTGAGCTGAAACACACACACATGCACACACGCACACACACAGGTCAGACACACCCTTTTATATTTAGATTCAAGTGGTGACTTCACAGCCTCGAGGTGTGTGTGTATGTGTGTGTTTATACTGTGGCACAGTGCCCACTGCTGTGCCCTGGAAAAAGACGGGAATCCCCCCACATGCTAGTCACAGGTTGTCATCACTCAGCTATCACCTGACTGCGCTGAACAACAGTCCCTTTATCAAAAACTGGAACGATTAGCTTCAGACTGAAGATTATTAACTGCAACAGTGTTTGTGTGTGTGTGTATGTGTGTGTGAGAGAGATGATTAACACAGGAAACATGTGCACTGCAATATTAACCAGCAGGAGACGCATGTGCATGTGTAAACACATGTATTAGCTGAGTCATGGAGGCTTATTTTGGCCTCATCATGTTAATCATTCTGTTATGGGGAAGACTTGGTTTAATGTTGCAGGTGGTTACCGTTAAATAGATGTCAACGCAGGGTCCTCTGAAACCAGGCCTGTGTGCCTACCATGGGCGAGGCAGTGCAGGAACATGTGCATTTAAAACCTCAAATTGCAGAAAGGACGAGACAGAGAAAATGAGAAGCTCTAAGAAAGTTTGTGTGTAAAAGCAAAGATGCTCTGAAAAGAAAAGAAAAAACAAGAGCTGGCACACAGCAGCAGAGTCTGGGAAAAGCTGTGTCATTTCTTTCACTGCTGGCAACAGAAGCGAGAGAAGGAAACCACTCTTCAATTGTTTACACGAAGACGTCCAGAGAGAATATAACAGGGTTTTTTTAGGGTTTTTTTCTTTTAGGGAGGACTCTGAGAGCGGAGTTGATGTGTCATGTGTTTGAATGTGACAGAAGCTGGGTTTGAGGTGCATGTAACATTCACATGCAAGAACACACACAAAGAGAGGATGAGGGCGCAAACATGAAGCTGAACGAGCCTGACAAAATCCTTTTGCCCAATGACCTGTAAACGTTTGTCTTAGTGTGGTGCTGTTGATCATTGTGTGATTATAATAAGCCACTTTTAGAGCGTCAAACACCTTATTTATCCCTTAAGTGTACTGAATATATTAAGTACATGATAACTAAATAATAATCAGTATTAGTGGAGTTTTTCAAGTTTTAAAATGCACTTTAGGGGGCAGCTATGCACATAAACACATAGTTTGAATCTATGTTACCTTGTTTAGCATTTTTCTGTTTAACATAAGTATTTTTATTACAAATGTGGCCAAAACCGCTTCGAGGGACGCCTATTGTTGTGTTTTATATGAACAAACCCCAATTATTACTGAAGCAGTTTTCCTAATCTAAGAAATGATTCAGATTCAGTTTTAGTCTTTAGATGAGGTCACAAACTGCTGCAATAAGGGCTTAAGAATTTGCTTTGCTCTGAGAAAGTCCCACATCTTCCTCCCCTGCCCCTCTTTTGGTGAACACCAGCGACCAGTGTCACAGCAGCTTTCTAAAAGTCTTTGCTAACTGTTAAATAATAACCATGTGTCCATGCTCCTTTAGTAACCTAACACTTGACAGGGATCAACACATTTTGCTTCTATTCTTTGGCCATGTGACAAATGAAAAAGTTTTTTATGCTTTCACAAATGGAAACAACGTGGGGGGTGAAACTTGTATATAATTTTACTATAAATGGAATTATTTTAACTTGAAGATGGAAAATATTAATGTGACTGACAACTTTTTTTGCGAGGAGGAAAAATAATGATAATAATGAAGTCGCTTTTCCAATTACGAATTGCAATATGTTGATAATTGTCTTGTTTATCTAGCCTTAATAGGCTAATTTCATAAAGGAGTTATAAAAATGAAAGAATAGCTTTAAAAACTATGATGATGACCAGACCATCTGCCTCCATCTCACCCTATCCCCAGCATCTGTCACATCCACCCTCTGCATCTTGTTCCATGTAATTTTCCTCTTTTCCTCTTGCCTGGCAGCTCAATCTTCAACACCCTTTATCCAATATATCCACTATTCCTCTTCTGCACATGTCGAACCCATCTCAGCCTTTCCTCTCTAACTCCTAATGAAACTAAGTATCTTAGGCCATGTCCACACTAATATGTTTACATTTGAAAACGCATCTTTTTCTCTCCGTTTTGGCCTCCCCCTAAGATGCCGTTTTTGCTCAAGGAAAACGCAGCGTTTTGAAAATGCTCTCCAAAGTGGATACATTTGAAAACGCCGTTTTTGCGTCCCAGTGTGGACAGCGTAACCACAGGCTTTAGGAAACGATGACGCATATTAGTTATATGATGCAGTCACGTGACCAATTAAACTAAGATAGCGGAGGGCATTATACAGCAGCTGTTTTTTTTGCTCTCAATTTCGACAGCCCTATTAAAGATTAATATCAGTCTGTACATGCTCCAGATAGCTTTTCTTCAAATTATTTAATTCTCACTCGCTTTTGCAACTTTGTACTTTTGTGTTACTCGCAGCAACAACTCCACCTCATTGTTAGTTGATTTAGAAAACTTTTGCTCGACATTTTGCCGCGACGTTTCAAAGAGCCGGAAAGTAAATAAACGGCTGACAGAAATGAGGCAGGTCGAATCGTCTTACGTTTCACGCATGTGCAGTGCTGGAACGTGAGCATTTTCAGCTGTTTCAATGTGGATATACAACTCTTTGAAAACGATAGCATTTTTAGACGAAAACGCCGTTTTCAAATTTATCTGGATTAGAGTAGACGTAGCCTTAAACTCTTCTCTTCCAGCACAGCCTCCTGTCTCCAAACCATACATCATACTCACCGCCATCTTGTAAATCTTCCCTTTCACTCTTCCTGCTATAATTCTGTCACAAATTATCATTGACACTCGTTTCCACCCACTCTACTCTCTTCTTCACCTCTCTTGAGCACTGTCTGATGCTTCGGATGGTTGCCAGGTATTTTAATGCATCCACTTTCACTACCTCTACTCCTTGCATCTTCACTGTTACACCTGTCTCCCTTTCACTCACACACATTTGTTCTCTCTTGCCTCTTCTCGCTTTCATTCCTCCTCTCTCCAGTGCATACCTCCAGCTCTTCAGACTATAATCAACCTGTTCCCTACACTCACTACAGACAACAATGTCGTCTGCAAACATAATCATCTGTCAAACTGTCCAACCTGTTTTTTGACATACTGCCCAACCTCAGAAAATCTCTCCTAGTTGTTACCATGAAAACAGACGTAGATGTAAAGGAGGGGGAACAAAGAAGTACAAGACTTTTTATAGTCTCATATTCAATCATGGAAATGGACATTAAAAACCAGGAATGGTCTTTAAAGTAAAATTTCACATTTATTGATTTCATTCAAAAACAATTGAGTTGTGTCATTAGAATAACTTAAGGTATGCCAAATAGTTCAACAAGGTGGTGAAAAATGTCCGCCGTGTGCTACATTCTCTGCAGTACTCTACAGTACCCTTTTTTTCTTGCATTGTAAATTTGCCTTGTACAGTCTCTTGTTTTTTATTTTATATTCTTTACTTTTCTGTCACTTTGCTGCTGGAACACGTGAATTTCCCCACTGAGGGACAATGAAGGATATTTCTCTTCCATTCTGTTTTATTCTATTCTATTCATTCATGACTGATCACAGCAGAAACTTTGCTTCCTCGTGGCAGGAAAGGCGATGATTTCACTGAGTTAGCTGGTTTCTTGTGTGCATGGAAACGCACTGAATGATGCTCAGTGGTGCGTCTCCTCCGTGTCAAGGCCCTAAATAGAGCCATCAACATGACAGGTAAACACAAGACCCTTCATGAACCCTGCCCCCCCCCAATCATGTTTGAGTGGATCCCAAGGACAAAGACCCTGGAAGTGGGTGGGGGGTGTTTGGGAGGAGAAACACCCTCTCAGGACCTCCTGCTGTGCACCAGGTTTGAGCTTCTGCTATTGTTTACTCCTCCATCTCCCAAACCGAATGCCTGCAGATGCACTGAGGAGTAAATTTGGAAACAGCAGTTTGAAACATGGAAACATGACTCGGAGGGAGCTGCCAGTTCTTTCTGCAGTTCTGAAGGTAGAGGCCAGTTTCTCCCACATTTCCTGTTATGATAACATTTGAATCCACCTTTTCCACTCGTATTTGGGCCTCTCACAGCCACAAGTCTGAATCACTCTGTGTTTGACCTCCGCAACGAGATCAAGCACTGTGAAGAAAATAAGCAAGACGCTAACGACTCCAGAACTCCCAAAACTCACAGAAGATAAAGAATAAAGCATTTTCTGGTACTTTTGAGGTGCACAAGTTGTCATTTGAGCAACCGCACAGGATAAATCCAGGAATTTATTTCATTGCGTTTTTTTCATTTGATTCATTTTGGTGTGCTGATTTTTCCATTCAAAGCTTTACTACCACTTGACAATGCTTCTTTTTGTTCTTTTGTAATACTGACAACATATATAACAAGTTAAAGATTAAAAAATAAAATATTTATTGGCAATGTTCAACTAAATGCCAGAATTGAAAATTAAAAGTTTTGTCATTTAAATGTATTTATTGTAAGTGACTTTTCAGTCCCCACACTGGAAATCACTGCTCCAAAGAACTGCTCCTGTACCCTTGACAGTCAATAGCTATACAAGTTGACAATTTGCACCTTTTTAAACAAGTGCAAAATTAGGTATACAATCATATTATATACTTTAACTATTACTTATTCATACTTTGGGAAAATTCACTGATTTTTATACAGCGCTTTTCTTGTCTTACTAACCATTTAAAGCTTTTTTTTTAAATCACACATCTACACCTGTGGCCAACTTAGAATCACCAGTTAACCCAACATGTAAGTCTGATCACTGTGAGGGGAACCCAGAACCTTCCTGCTGCAACTATTTTCTAATTTTGCACCATATGATCTAAAAGAAAAGGTGCAAATATTTAGCATTCACTTTATTGGTGTAAGTTGTTACCGACAGCTAAACAGCTGCACCTTTAAAGGTACTTTTTGTAAGTTCATGTGTTGCCCACAGGAACGTTGCCGAGTGCCCTCTGGTTGAGGTCTATGCAACATAATATCTTTGAATGGTGTTTGCCATGCTGTTTCTTTTAAAATGTAATCTAATGGTCTTTATAAAGGCCGACACGGATATATCGGAAAATCGCTAATATCTACGATATCAATGTAGCAATATATTGTTCAGGTTCTAGTGCATTTTGGAAGGTTTTTGAACTATTTTTAAAAAAAGGGAAGTTAGAAAAAGTATGTTTAAAGGTGTACCTCTTTTTTTGTATAAAGGACTTTGGTTTTAGATGTGTTGCTGCAATTAAATGTACTCACTTAGGTACAAAAATCCATCCCTGGTCCGCCTCTAGTTTTCAGAGGATTTTTCCAGTTATAGACAAATGGGGAACCGATTAATCAATAAACAGCTGAAAAACTGAATGATGATGAAAACAACCATTAGCTAACCTTTAGGCAGTGAAGCTCGCACACAAGAATTTCACTCACATGTACTGTACCAGTGTACCTGCACATGTGATATGACAATAAAAGTGATTTGATTTGATTTGGTGAATAAAGCAGCTCGAGAAACCCACAAACATTTTCTCCTTATCAGCCAAGTAACATCATGAACTTCTACGGTTTTGTTCCCTTTAGGCCCTCTCGTTGTTTCTTTGTCTCTATAAACGTGAAGTGGAACACTGAAGCTTCAGTTACCCTCAAATAGCATCAATAAGCTTGTTCTCCATTTACAACTGCCATTAGAGTCAGGAGAACACCAGCTGATGGGTTTTTTAACGACGCAGTGTGAAGTAAATCTATATTTGAATGTTTTAACTCGTGGATTAGTGGAATAGGAGAAAATGCGTTAGAAAACATGAAAACTCTAAACTTATTCTAGGACCCATCCTTTTCAAGTTGTGACCCCAGGGTGAGTCCCACAAGTTTAAAGCACTACTACAAGCATATTTAAGAGTTCTCTTCTTGTGTCCCCAACATTTCATGTTATGTTCATTTTTTCCTCTCACTCATTCTCATACAGCTGCACACACCCCTCATCAACCTCTGCCCTCCACTCTGAGCCTTGTGAGCTTCTCCTCCCTTCCTCACACCCACGCTCACACAAGGCCTCCTTTATCAGGGTGGGAAGGAGGGGAGCTGCAGGGATGGAAAAAAAAAAAAAAAAAAAAGCTCCCACGCTCACACCGAAAGCGCCAACAGCCACACGTATGTGTGCGTTTGCATGATGTATACAGGAGTCTAGCTCCACTGATCCGTGGTGTTGTCCTTAAATGGTCTTTTTTCCATGGAAGAACCCAAGGGCACAAACAAGACAATGCCCCCCCCAGACAGGCACGTCCTTTTTTGGGTGAGGTTCTACTGATTTGGCCTGTTTAGGAGAGCAGAGACCCCTGGGTCACTGACACATTTGGATCAAATTCAAAATGGGAGTGTGAAGGTAGCAGGGGAAAGGAAAAAGAAGAGAAAAGTGAGAGGAAGGCAACAAGAGAGAGGTAAAAGAAAGGAAAAAAGGAAACCCAATGCCTTTTTGGGTTATTTTTAAGTCAGTCAAAATCCGAACACTGACTAATCGCTGCCATCCTGAATTAAGACTCGAAACCACAGAAACATCCTGCGAGCTCCGTCACATGGATGAACTGCAGCATGTGAGCAAACGCCCTCTCACTTGTGAACAAGTCGTCTCTCTCTCTGTGCTTCTCTTAGAGGGGAAATGCTCTTCGAGTCCTGGACAAACTCTGGTTAACTGACCTGGACCTGACGAAGCCCAGACAGGAAGCGAATCACACACATCTTTGTTAATCCGCTGATAGACTCATCTTCTCCCTGTCTGGTGTTTTTTGCTCAATCCTCATCCCAGTATTTGCAGTCTCCTCTGGAAGGCACTGGCCAATCATGAATCACGGACGATCAGCTGGAAACTGGCCAATTGACTGATGCACCTGAATTTATTTATGTAGACCCCGTACGACAAAGGAAGTGAACATCACCTAGGGTTAAGCAGTCTAATTACAAGCCACGTTTAGGGGCCAGTGTTTACCCAACAAGAATACATCTTCTAGAAGAAAAGTTTATAAAGGAAGATAAAACTATAATATTACAATAATATGATGAGATTAAACATACAATGCAGACTGAAAACGACACACCTGCTGCAGTAAGTGCAGCCGTGTGAGTGAGCTTGACACGAAAACTAGAGGATTAAAGGTGCTCTGTGGAAGTGTGTACACTTTAAGCTCTTTGCTCAGGAAGACTGAGCTGCATTAACAAAGGTTTCGCTTACCTGAAGCCGGAAAGGAAGCCAACAAAAATGCTTACTGAGTAAGTTAGCAGACTTATCAGTTTCACAAGTCTATCATTAAGAAACGGGAGAATCTATTGGATTATATTTGTTATCCCATTAAATTATTGCTTGTGCATGCGAGTGTGTAAGAGAGTTTTATAAACTGTGATTTCAAACCTGTTGATTTATCATTTACCACAAGTTACCATGGAAACCCCCGGAAGAACTGAATCACTTCAAAACACCAAAAACGAAAATTAAACGTTAAACCTCAAGTTTCCTCCGTAAGCCCAAGTTCTGCGTCATCCTATGAGGCTCCAATTTCAATTATGGCTTCAGTAATTTCCCTTTGTCATCGCACTTTGGTCTCTGGGGCAGAGCATGAAGTCCTCCAGAAATCACAGAGAGACTCATGCTGACCTACTCCAGGCATCTGCAGGCCTGATGAAAGGTAGAGTCGGTGTTGAACCACAATGGCAGGCTTGAATCCTCACCTTTTTTTAGGAAGCAGAAGTGGCCGACAATATAAAATACAGTCATTTCTATAGTGGAAAAACGGGAACTTTCTGTGATTCTTTATCAGTAGGAAAAGCTGTAAAAACATTCAAAAGCTATGCACTCCTTCACATTTTCCAAAGCTGTCCAGAGGGCCAGATTGGGGGCTTTGATGGGCCTATTCTAGCTCTTGGGCCTTATGTTTGACACCCCTGCAATACATAATGTTGACAATTGCACTGGGACACCAACACATTGCAGACAGGAGCTGCTCAGCCATTAAGCTCCCAGCACACAGTTGTTGTGCAGATGTTAACTCCAGAAGAAGTTTGGCGCTTTGCAGACTTAACGTGATCTGTCACTTCGTAGTAACTTTGTGCGTAACTTTTCAGAGTTGCTGTGGTTCCTCAACGCTTCCACTTTGCAATAATACCTCTTACAGTTGATGTTGGAGTATCTAGTTTCACAAACTGCCTTGCTGCAACAGTGGCAGTGCGCTCGAATTCAATGAGCTCTTTTGAACGGCTCATTTTTTCACTCGTTTGTAAAGACTGCTGTGGTCCAGTACGCTGCTCCGTATACGCCACAGAACCCACCAAATAACCGCACTTGCAGCTAAATTGCTTTCACCGTGGAGCACGTTAGTAACAGGTTGTGGAAAACAAAACACAGTGGACTTTCTGCCCTGCCATGAGATGTGTGTCTGCTCGACATTTATTGAAACCAGTTGGCACATTCCTCCACTTACACCCAAACATATGTACATGTGATCCGTCTTGGTGGCTTCTTCTGTTTGTTTTTAATCCAGAACGTTCTCAGTAATTATTTAAAATGTGCCGCAGCCACTTTCTGGTGGGTCTCCCCACTCGTATATTTTTATTAGATGCACTCCCGCGAGGAGACTAAATATTTTAAAGTCAAATAAAAAAAAATAAAAAAAACCAACTCTTCACGTTTGAAGAAATGCCAAGAAGATGTGACGATGAAGACAGGATGAAAACACACAGTCACCAGCTCAGGCGCCGCGATGGCTTAAAAACGATGAGAAATAAAATACAAAAAGTGGAAAGCGTGCAGGATGTTTAAATGTTATTATCAAGTCCCACGTCTCTGCAGAAGCTTTAACATTCACGTTATTTCACTTTTTATAAGGGCAAATAGAGGAAAAGCGCATAAATAATTGGGGGAAACTGTATTCTTATCAGTTTTATGAGGCTATAAACAGTTTTCACCCATAAAAGGCTGCACTAAAGAGCTGCTTTAGGATTTAAAGTTTGATGTAGTTTGTTGTATAAATATTTGAACTTTTTCCTTCAAAAAAAAAAAAAAAAAATATCACCTGAACCAAGAGGATCACTAAACAAAAGAAAGTGCCAGTGCTGTTAGGTAAACAGGATGACAAGAAGAAGAAATGCACCGCCCATAATGTTTGACTGGCAGGTGACTTCTGGAAATTCCCCCACATGCATTTACACCAAAGATGCTCTTACCACCTTAAACTCCAGTAAAGCCGTCATAATCTCGCCTAATCTGGGAAAGCAAGCCCCTCATTACAGTCTCCAAGCTGTGAACCACATCAAAGCTCCACGGCCCAACAATCCTCAGGAAGCCCAGCAGCGTCACGCTAACCCCCGACCCAACCTGTCGAACTTTAACCCTCAGTCGTCATCAAGATCTATACATCATCAAAGCACAACAAGCCTCCAAATCCCATAATCCACCACAATCCTGACAATCAAACTGTCACATTTAAAGGCACTCACACGCTAAAGCGACAGCGTCACGCACAAAGAAACAGCAAAAACTTTATGACTGTGCGACCTTCAGGCTGAGACACACACACACACACACACACAGGTTTTCATATCTTAGTGGAGACATCTAATTGACAAAATGCTTTCCGCTTACCCTAACCCTTAGCCTAAACCTAACCATAACCTAATTGTAACCCTGACACTAGAACCACATTTCGAGCCTAAAAAATGCCTTCAAACTCCTGGGAAGGGCATTTTGTCCCCATAAGGGACTGCTGGTCCCCACAAGTATGGTAGCATTCCAATTTTTGGTCCTCACAAAGATGTATAAACAGACAGGGGCAAGTGTGTGTATATGTACACACCAAAACGGGGGGAAAAGTCAATTTTGGGAATGGATTTGAGCTCAGGTTGATATGGGGATGACACAGATAAACAAATGAAAACAGTTCAGCTCAGAGGTTTTATGAGGACACCCTCACACTGCCTGATAACACACACACACAAAGCACAGAGTGTGGCTCCTCTGGTCATTCAACTCTTCTTGTGACATTTGGAAGACATGCACACAATTTTTAACGCCAAAACGAGCCTCGAGCCAAACACCAGCAAACTGAAAAAAAAAGAAGATAATAAGAAGATCAGCGTAGTGTTCAGTAATCACTGTGACACTGCAGACTGCTTTAAATGCTAGATTTAAGACAACCATGCATTAGACAACCCTCCACTAGTCGGGCCGCAGCAGCGACTCTGCCTCTAAAGCAAGACCACTGACAACCTGTGAATTTTCTCCAGTCCTCTGATGTAGAAAATGAACGAATTTATGTAGGCTGTGTCAGAATAAACCGCCATATAACCAGATTAAAATTAGCTTCATTCAGCAATCTAATCTGACATTGTGCGTGTGCAATGATACACACAGTGCAGGGTGCTGCATATTCCAGAGACATTTATATAAAATACGACTCAATTACTGGAGAATGTGATTGGCCGTTTCAAACGTTTCCTAAATACACACACTGTATTTGTATGGATAAATTTAACTTCTGATTGTCATATTATTCTACACACTCACAGGAAAGTTATTGCTCTGTTTTCATGAAGTTTTGATATTTATACTGTCCACACACACACACACACACACACACACACACACACACACACACACACAGCTGTGTGTTTCTGATGGAGTATGGAAGCCATTAGTTCCGGTGACCAGCGCTCACAGCAGCAAAGGTTAAAGGGCTTGGCGGCCTGGTGGGACCAGAGGCCGGCCGGTTTGATCCATCAGTGTCATAAAGAGAGACTCTTTGTGTTTCTCTCACATACACACACTTAAATATGAGTGAAAGATTAACTTTTTAATGTGCACTAAATGACCCTGCCCTTCTCCGCTGAAACCTGCCTCTGCCCCCCACCTACACCCACCCACCCTCGATTTCTCACTCTCTGCACTGGATGTGCTTTGTGTGTTTACGAGCACCACAGATAGAGGGTGTATTGTGTACGTTTTTACTCCTGTCACATCAAAGCTGCTTCTCTCTCTGGACTGCCAGTCAAGTATTTTTTTTTTATAGAAGTCACAACATGTCACACGGAAAAAGCCGAGATGGAGTTTTGCTGACGATCAGATCGAAATCACAAAAGATTTTGCTTGATCACAGATGAAGAAGCTTTTTGGCATCTGGCAAGTGGAAGAGATTGAGTTCCTATACGTATTAAGTCCCAGCTTATTAGGGAGGAATAATGGTGCTTTTTGTTTGCCTTTATCTGGAGATGAAAACGATTAGCTGGCAGCAACTTGCTCACAGCAAACCTGTCATCAGGGGATTAAAACAAACCTCAAAAATCAACAAAACAGTCTCGACCAGTTAATTTAACAGCTGAAGACAGATTTAAAGCATCTCCAATTAACACTTACTGCTTTGAAATCACCAATGGAAAACTACTCTGAATTTTTTTTTAATAGCTAGCCACAGCTCTGTTTATTTATTTTGAAGGCCAAAAACACCTCCGTTTTTCCACTTGTTTTTTTTCCAGGACCACTGACACTGATTCTATCAAGGGGTAGCAGCAATATCTAAGGTGGCACCTAACATGCATGTTTGTTGGATATCTGACGAAACATGAGCTGCATGAGCTTATAGGGTAAGAAAAAACATCTCTACAATTTTATTTAAGAACTAAAAAGGTAAGTTTCTGAGTCCTCATCATCAATGTCATTTTTTTCAATATACAATATATTGCTAAAATATTCACTCACCCATCCAAATCATTGAATTCAGATGTTTCTGTCATAATCATTGCTGCAAGTGTATCGAATCCAGCATCTAGGCCTGTAGATTGCTTCTACAAACATTTGGGAAAGAATGGATCGCTCTCAGGAGCTGAGGGAACTACAGCGTGGTACCTGCATCAAGAACAGTCGTTAAATATTCCGCTAAATATTCCACAGTCAGCTGTTAGTGGTATTATGACAAAGTGGAAGCTTTCAAAATGACAGCCATGAAGTGGTAGGCCACATAAAATCACAGAGCAGCGTTAGTGGATGCCGAGGCACAAAGTGTGCAGAGGTCACAAACTTTCTGCAGAGTCAATCAATCCAGACCTCCAAACTTCACGTAGCCTTCAGATTCGCTCAACAGAGAGCTTAGAGAACTTCATGGAATTGGTTATTTCCTTGTGGAATGTCTTCCCAGAAGAGTTGAAGCTGTTATATCTGCAAAGGGTGGTTTCATATGTGTGTAAAGGCAGACGAGCAAATACTTCTGCCAACCAGACAATCCCCTGGGGCCCATCCAATTTTAAATCTTCACTCTCATCAAAATACAAGTGATGCCATTCTTGAATATTTAATTTTTTTTTTTAAAAACATAAATAACAAAAGGCTGTTGGCTGTAAATTTAAATGCTAGCCAGTCATACGCATAGGCATGGGTAGCTATGCAAGTGTTGTGTGACCCACCTGATGTGGAATACAAATTTCAATACAAGGTTATTAATGTTAGGTCACAATAATGAGCAATATCACAAACTAACCACCTACTGTTACCAGCTATAATTCACTTCATTGGTGCCATTTCATTGATGCTTAAATGAGTACTTAACTGTACTGCCCACCTGCAGTACCTCCACAGCCCACCAGGGGGCGACCTGGCCCACTGAAGATCAATGTTCTCCAGTTCTGGTGCCACACTTCACAGGTACTTTGTGTTTACTGACAGGTAAGCATCTTCAATGCAAACTACTGCCAACCACAGTAAACTGACCAAAACAATCACAAGAAGGTTTTCAGTTCAGCTCTATATATGTTTTAGTGATAACTTCATGCTAGCAATCGCTAACAACCTCCACCAGCCACTCAGGGAATCCACACTTTTCCCTAGCTACTGGTGGTTACCAGGAGGCAACTGACCCATCTCTATAGGACTCCATGAATTTTAGCGTAGTTACGCAATGAACAACCTACAGCAACCACTCGCAACAGGTTAGGGAATACATGTTTCCCTGGCAACTGGTGGTGGCCAGATGGTTGCCTACAGGTCTCTATGCCTGTGTGACGGAGCGCTTAATCAAATGTGGCTTCTAACTTTCTGAGTACACATTTTACATTCAAATGTTGCAAGCTTTAGATTTTCATCTATGTGAAGGGAGTTTGGTCTTATGACTTCACATCAGTGAAGAGAAGCAGCCTGGAAATAACCTAAATTAGTCATAAGGAGCATTGTTTGTTTCGTGGCTGCATAATTTTCTGACAAGTAAAACGTGAAAGTATTTAAGTGACAACTTTCTTGTTCATTTGGCTTAATTAATATACAGTCAAAGTACATGGGGATGTTGCCATTATAAATAAAAGTTAATCCTTAGTTTATCCAAAATATCCAAAGTACAGCTGCTATGGCTGAAAGATGAGTTGAGTGCTAAAATCAAAGATTTTATACTGAAGTTTATGTGCTGCTTGTTCAAGCTCATTCAGAGTGTGTTTGATTTGTTATTTTTATTCTCAGCTCTTATCATTTTGGCACTTATGATTTTCCTTTGGCCAAAACAGCTTCCAAACATTTCTAAAAAAAAAAAAAAAAAAAAAAAAAAATGCTAGGAAGAGTATTTGTTTGCATAAATTGTTGTTAAAGGTCCAAAAAAACTCTTGTCTCAGAGACACAAATCCAAACTTATGTGTTTCCCAGCGATGTGTTCAAGGACTCATAGCAGTGGATACTTAGCGAAGTGTATTCAGAAACCTGAAACCTTCAGCTCCTTCCTCTGCAGTTTTCTCCACCTCCTCTATCTTTTGATGTATTATCTCTCCATCCGTCTGTTATCCATTCATCACCCTACAGCTAAAGGGACCGCAAACGACCCCGGTCCCCCCCTTTTTCCACTTAAATCAACTCTTCTTAGCTGACGTCTTTTTGACATATTTGTAGGCATGACACATCCTGCCTCTGTCTTTACTCTTCATTCACCCTTTTATCCTCCTTAATCCACCATCTTCCTCCCTTCTTACATTTCTAAGCATCTGTCTGGTCCCAGTTTATCCATCTTTCCTACATTTCACTCCCATATACATCACTTCTTATGATTCTTATCCCTGCCCAACCTTACAATTGGTACATGTGCAAGGTTTACTGTCAAGTGAAATGACTGAACTCATACTTCTACATCTAAAACCTTCTCTTTGAGGCTCATGGAGGCAGTTAGCTAAGTTTAAATCTTATCTAGAATTGCAATGATGAGTTAATCAACAAATAACTCCCTTTTCAAGACAAGTTCCCAAAAGGAATAATTTAAATTTGGGGCGTTTGCACTATCTGTCACACAAAAGGAAACATTAGATGGATATTGTTCAAAGTTATGTAAGGTTTTTTTTTTTACACCACTACATAATTTAAGATGCAGTCTAGTGTAGTCTTTCATCTTTTCCTCTAAAAAAATGTATTTATATGACTGGTTGATTTAATTAACATTCAAAAACCACTTTTTCCCACTATAACAACAACAGCACCTGCAATATTTTCTAGTTTTGGTTATTTTAGTCATTAAATTTATCACAGCTGTAGCTTTAGTGTCAGTAAGAGTTGTTTCAGTATTTATTTTGTCTCCCACAATGGTCCACATGCTGTCTGAGGCAGTTTTTTTTACTGTGAAAGAAAGACTTGAGAGACCACAATCCCTCTCATTTCTCTGTTTGGGCACAGTGACAGAATATTGATTATCAGCAGCTTTAATCAGCTTTCAGAAACCAGACTCCAACTGAAACCCAGCAGATGAATAAACAATCTGGGCAAAACTCCTCATAAATCCTAACCTAGAGGAATGCAACACACCCACTTTTGCCCTCCTCCCTGTACCCACAGACTTTGGTTCCCTGCTCAGAAGTTCCACTCGTCCCATTTCCAATGAAGATAGAACATGAGGGGAGAAATCCCACTTACCATCCCTCTGAGTAACCCACGTCGCCTGACAAGGACGGAGGAGCAAGACGAAGGGATGAAAGGACTTTTTGCTTCAGACGCCACCGATGAGAGACAGGAGGGACGACGACAGAGGAGCAATCGCACAAAGAGAGTTTTGTGTCATTTTAGACCTCAAACTGGAGTCGCCTCGCCAGGCTAGCTACAAGTATGGACCGCATTGCGTGGTGGAATTTGTGTGTGGGGTACATTCTTCGGTTTGGGGCATGGCTACGCTGCAATAAACTGTAAACATATAAACACAGATGCAGAGAAACGCACACAAATTAATCCTGTAACAGCCCTTCTTAATCCGACATAATAGCTCGGAAACTGCTTCTAAGAGTTGAGGAAAATAGCTGCGCTGCGGTTGGTGGAAAATGTTATAGAAAGGAGCCGAAAGCCAGGAACAAGGTGGGATTAAAGGGACGCGGTAATCGAGGCAATCCACTTCAATAAACTGTGAAATGAGGTAAACTGGGACTGCAACCAGAAACAACTGGGACTGCGATCAGAAAGCAGCTGTCCATTAATGTGACCATTGTTTCACTCATGTGTCAATCAAGTGTTTGGTCTATTGAAGATCAGAAAATATCCCTCATCAAATATCCTGTTTTATCCATTTAAAGTACCAACATTTATAAGGGTTCAGTTTGCAGTGATGAATGGCTAGAATCAGATAATGGTGTCACTAATATCTCCAGGTTTTAATTTCAGTTCATGTTTCCCAAAATAAACATTTTTTAACCATGTTACTGAAAAAAAAAATAATAATAATAATAAGTGGGCCTTGAGTTGTCAACACTGGAGGAGCTAAAAACTGGCTTGCCAAAACTTGCTTTAAAAAGTTCCAACTGTTAAAATAACTAATTTTGTCTGTGTGATTTAAAGAAAATGCATTTGGTCTGATCCCTTATTCGCAGGGGATCGTCACAGAGGATAGCACCACGTTTGATTTGGCAGTTTAGTTTTACGCTGGACGCCCTTCCTGACTTATGGGATTTATGTCTCCAAACTGATTCAAACTTTTGCTTGTTCGACGAATGTACTAACCGGTAAACCGTGAAGCCAATACACCTACTGCTGTCGCCTTCATGAACAGCAGCACATACCAGAAGTGACATCACATCTGCGTGCCCAAGTGACTATTTGGTGCCATTTCAGCTGGTCCTGGACCTCAGTGTGTATGATTGGTTTTTAAGGATATGTCAGTTCAGAAGCTCAGAGAATCTCTGTGCTCTTTAAATCACAACAGATGAGACTTTCTTTGACTTCCTGACTTCTCCTCCTACACCAGTGCTGATGCTCTGGCTGACGCAGAGGTTTTGTCTGCGTAGTGACCACTATCGTCCGGAAGCAGACTGCAGCATTGGAGTAAATGGTGACTAGGGCTGGGCCATATCATACCATTCACGGTAATACCAGTATAATGTCGGGCAATGATAAGAAAATGAAATATCGCGATAGAATATGGGTAAAACGCGCATGCGCAGTGCCTTTGTTTTCATACGCACATGGAGGAAAAGGGGTACCGGCGACGGAGAATCAGAAGGGCGAAAGCGTATCGTTGAATGAAACGGATGAACCAGAATTGGTTTGTAAAAATGCTGCAACTTCAGTGGTGTGGAACTGGTTTGGCTTTCATCCGTCAGATACACAACAAAGCACTATTTTTGGTAGCGCATGCTAGCGGACCGTCGTTATTACCGTGTTGTTTGGAAAATACGGCAAACTTAAAATCAATCCTTTGATTTTTCTGAAAATCAACAGTGCCCCTTATAATCCCGTACGCCTTATGTATGAATTCTGGTTGTGTTTACTGACCTCGAAACGATTTTATGTGATACACGACGCTCGAAAATCTGTCAAATGTTTTAGTACGACTTTGCTAAGCTACGAAGCCGCACCGCTTGATGGATTGTCGGAGCATTACGGCTATCGTAGGCAGGAGCCTCGCGGAGTGATACGTACTGTGCTTCAACATAATATTACCGTATTGTGTGTGTATAACCTCTTTTTAAGTTTTGTGGATATTATACATGGTTATGCTGAGGATATGTCGGCCAATTTCCACTGGAAATGCCTTTTGGTTAAACTGTCAGCAAGGAATTTGCATTTACACTGTTAAATTTTTATATAACTTTAATGCACATAAAAAAACAGCTGCTTGTTTAAGTGAAAATACGTTGATGTGTTTTTTTTTATTGCACTAATAAAGTTGTGGAGTTGTAAAGTATTTTGTCTAGTGTCAATTATATCGTCAGTTATATCGTTATCGCAAATTTTCAAATGTATATCGTGATAAATATTTTTGGTCATATCGCCCTGCTGTAATGGTGACATCACCACTTTGAGGGTGACATGGTGGATCTTTGAGCAGAACACCAAAGAAAAAGTTGAAAAAACAAACAAACAAACAAACAAACAAAAAAAAAAAAACAGGTGAACATTAGTCTGTACCCCCTATGTGTTCACCTGATATTTGTCCACTCGTTCAGTGCTGACAGTATTTTAAATTATACATTATTATGATTATTAGTGTTTCTACACACAGTTTGCTTTAAAAAAAATGCCAAACCTACTCAGGCAGTATTTAAGTACTTTTTTTCCTTTTTAAAAATCAATCAATTAGAATGACACCATCCTCACACTTAATTTCAAAGTTCAGGAGCGAACAAGCTAGTCCCAGCCCTTCCCATCTTATGTTTTTCCTATCGGCTGTCTCATTGGCCAGGCCGTTGTTATGGTGATCCTTGATTGTCTCACTTTAGAGTCATTTTAGAGCGACTCGAACGAGCAGCAGGTGGACAGCTCTCCACCTGCTGCTTTACTGCTGGCCACAGTGCATGAGGACAGTGTTGGAGTTTATCTGCAGCGTGAGGGGTTAAATTCGGGAGGGCATACTTTTGTGCCCTTTTGTGTGTGTTGTTTTAGAAACAAGGTTAGGCATGACTCAGTGCTCCCCTCACTTGTATATTCTCATTATGTCTCTCTCTTTCACCAACAGCACTGCTGTGTCTTCTTCTGTGGGATCCAGATGCCAAGGAAACACATTTGCATGCACTCTGAGCACGTGACTCATTTCAGTTTGCTGCTCCTTCAACCTCAGTCTCAGCTCTGGTGCTGAATCTCAGCACAGTCAGCTTAACTCAGGGCGCTGCATTATGATTTCATGACTGAACTCTGATAACAGAGCACACTTTAAAAATTTTGTTTTTATTTCTCTGAGCATCCTAAACAAGAACAAAGTCACTAAAATGAGAAAGCTGTAGGTAAGCGATAAAGACTGCAATCACCCTGAGGGTGCACTGCAACTGGAGAACAGCCTAATTTGCTTGTGCTTCATCTATTTGCATGCGTTTTCCCCAAACAGAGGAGCGCTGCGCTCTCAGGGGCCTGACAGGAGAGGAGTGACTGTTACTGTGAGTTCCTCATGATTGTAGGCATGATGTGTTTAAGGTGACAGGGCAGTAATAGTGTTGAGGTTTACTGAAGCTCTATAAAGGTGAATGTAAAGGTGAGCTGTGAGAATGATGATTTAAAAGGTTTTTACACTACAGCTATAAAGCCTGCTGGCATTTTCTTAAATGAAACCAAAGACGTGAAATTAAAAGTCTTACAAGGTGACAGATGTATTGCAAACATAAGGCGGATTAAAATTCAAGTGATTGCTGTCAAAAATTGTTTTCCATCATATCAACATTTCATGTGTAATCTGAGTTAAGAAAAGATGGCTGAGTGTGTGTGTGTGTGTGTGTGTGTGTGTGTGTGTGTGTGCTGCCCCTCAAGTGAGAGGCTAAAAGGGGGAATGTCTGACAAAAATAACAAGAACTGCAGCAGCCTCGGAACTGCAATAATACATTTTGGGTGCTCGAAGGCAAGTTTCATTACACAAACAGGGGTTTTCTTTGTGAGCACTGGTCTCATTAGCATTTGGCAGGCCCTTACATTGGGATATGTTTTATGATTCAGGTGTAGGTTATTGTTGGACACTTATTTGTGATGCTTAAGGTAAGGGCTTCATTATATCAGCACGGATCCTCACATATCTACAAACTCTGTGTGTGTGTGTGTGTGTGTGTGTGTGTGCCTCCAGACGTAGCCTAAAAGAAACCACCAAAGGCTCCACAGATCAGAAACAGAAGCATTCCAGCCCCACCCAAACACATGCACACAGCTGTCTACAACTTCACCTACTCACAAGCTACATGTTTCCCTCAACCAACCGTTTATCTCAAACATTTCATGTGTTAACTCCATCTGGATTATTTTCTGCGGTCAGGCCTCACAGTGTGGCTACAAGTCATCCGTGAAACACGATAACCTACAAAGAAAAAAGGCAAGAAAATTGGGGTGTTTATACCAGTTTCTTGCATGAGCATTTGAGTGAATATCAGGAATTCGTCCCGTAATATCAGAGAGAGCAATGCAATGCTGAAGTAACTCCATGAGAAAATAAGAAAGGAAACAGAAAAGTGAACTCATGCTGTGTCCTTACTATTGCACCTTAATCATTAGATACACACTAGAAATGTGGCAGTCTGTCGTGAGAGGATGAGAGGTGAAAATGTCTTTATCAAACTTTAAGTCAAGTCGATTTCTTTCCAAGTTCCTAAGACCACTGGGACCTGGATGATAGAGAATCTACACAGACATAGCCTTAAACTACAGTTCTTCAAGAGCCTGTCTGCTCATCTCTGCCTTTGTTACCTGCTGAAGCTCAGGCTCTGGCTGCTGGGCTGGAGTCTGCATGCACTCAGCTTTAAACTCACTCAGAGTTCTTGGCTAGCTTTACTTTAGCATGTTGTGTGTGCAGGTGCTTACACAGAGCCAAAGTTATCTCACCTTATCTGAATCTGATTTTTACGTTATCATGTCATGTGTACCTTTGGTGGAATGGCACCATCAGTGGCCATGTTATGTTGGAAGAAGGGAAAGTTATTCTCTCAGCTGGCTGAATGAAAGCATGCATTTATATTTAGGAAACTCAATTAATCACAAAAAAAAAAACTGTTACACTGTCAAATTAAAACATGTTGTTCATTTTCACTGACTAATTATAGCGTATTTTTTCAGAATGTTAAGAGTTTGATTTTAAAATCGTCAGGTTTTGACTCAATTTTGTTTTGTTTTGTCTGAAAAATGGTCCAAAAACTAAGAAGAAAAGCTAAAAACCAACAACAAATATTCATATCTGATAGGCAGTAAAAAGTGGATTTTTTGGCTCTGCTTTTGCTTCATAAATGAACAAAAAAGAAAAAAAAAACTCATAAAGTAAAGCTCAGTACAAGTTGCTGGAAATATGAATACTCCTACATTTTTTCCTGCCGCCCTCTCATCAATGCGCTCTACTGTGCACTATGTTACTGCACAACATATGTTTTTGGTTAGGTAGGACAGTTAGCAAAGCAGGGCAGTGGACAGGAAACACACAAACACACACACACAAACACACACACACACACACACACACACACACACAGAGAGAAAGTAGGGACAATAGCATCTCTATCTGATGGCATCTTTATCTACCCCCCTCTGAGAAGACTGCTACTGGAGGCTACCTTTACTGGAATGCAGGGGGAAAAAAAACACACACACCAGCTGTATACAACCCCAAGACAGCTGGCTGCATACCTCTGACCAAATGTCAAAACATGCCTTTGTAAAAATCCCTGACTTTTCTCTTTCTGTCGCCAGCAAAACAAAAAGCAAAACAAAAAAGATATCAGCTGGGAGACTCAGATTCTTGCTGTTTTGAAACTCATTCTGCTGGAATGCTCCCCACAAGAAACACAGCTTGATTTCCAGCAGTAGAAGAAGAAGGAGAAAAATCCCTCTCAGCCACAAATCGAAAACATCAAACTCTTTTGGAGGCTCACCCCTTTGTGCCAACATGTACTGATTTACAGTCTGGATTAAGATGAGACAGTCTTAAAGCGCCAAAAACCCTGCAACAATGAGCCATTGCCTGCTCTGCTTCCACTGCACTAGATTAACAATTTTAAGCAGACAGAACTGATCATTTAAAGGAGTTTTACCAGTTTATATCCTTATTTATCCTGTGATAAATCCATTAAATCTAGATCCTGGATCAGTTAAGGGCTTCCCAGATTTCCTTATGATCTCAACTGTTGTGAAAATAATAGATTCAGTACACTAACGTGCTAATGCCAAACTTTGTTAATTACTCCTGATTAACTTCAAAAGTCATCCAGATCCACAAAAAAGTGAGACATTAGTGCAAAAACAGGCCATGTGAAATTTGCAGGAGTTCATGACCAGCCAGTAGGATGATAATCAGATAAAAATAAAGAAATACCCAATGAAATTTTCTCCATTGCAGGATTCATATCATAGTCTTTGCTGGGTTTGTGAAGACTCCACAAAGCTCCGCATAATTTTACTCTGAGGGAGCCCAACTTAAAAACAGCTCGGTCAGAGTTCAGCCGTTGGAAAAAACAGCGCCAAAGCTACCTCCTGCTGCCGGTCAGTGCAGCGCTGCTGGTTTCGGTGGTTGTGCGGCCTGGGAGATTGGCCGATAGTTTGCGGGCTGACTGAGAGGAGAATGGAGATGGAGACCCAGCTTTATGCAACTCGTGGACCACAATGAAAATAGACTGTAAACAAGCAAGAGTACAGCTCCCAGAACAGTACGGGCTCTGAACTCTTTTCCTCAGCTGACAACTGAAGGAACACCAGAGCAATCTGAACGTGCAATTTGAATTAATCTTTGTTTTGGCATGCTTCACCTTCAAGTGATAGACTGTGGTCATTTATTACCCCAGCTGGACATTCACACGAGTCCTTCTTAAAATTTTAATCAAACTATTTTTACAACTTTTCTTTTTTTGCAGTAATGAGTATATCAGAGAGAGAGCTCAGGCCGAGCAGTTTGGAGACAA
The DNA here is from genome assembly GCF_013358895.1 of Oreochromis aureus. Lineage (NCBI taxonomy): Eukaryota > Metazoa > Chordata > Actinopteri > Cichliformes > Cichlidae > Oreochromis > Oreochromis aureus. Next base: position 35,929,133 of record NC_052944.1, read on the forward strand.
AGTTTGAAAGTGACAGTGGATATATTTGACAAAGGGTGTTGAAGATGAAGCTGCCAGACGGGTGAAAAAGAGGAAGACCACAGAGAAACTCATGGATGTAGTGAAGGAGGACATGCAGAGGGTTGGTGTGACAGAGGAGGACAGGCTGAGATGGACCCTGATGGTGGTTAAGTGCTTTGAGTGCTTGTCGACGAAGGTATTTGGGACCAAGAGTATCTTGTAAAATATATTTGGACAATGCTATTGACTTGTAACTGCTAATCTGTTCACTCAGGTCCTTCCTATTTAGTGTTTTACTAAAGGAAACCTGGTTAGGTTGTTGCTTTGAAGGTCCTCAATTTCAGTGATGTCAGTCACAAGTCTCTCATAGCCTGGACAAGTGGACAAGCAACAACTTCACAGTCCTTTTTTGTCTTTGTCCACTGGGAGCTGGAGGGTCACTCCAACCAGCACTTGTAATGGCTCAAACCTGGCTGTGCATTTATGCTGTGCTGAGTCTACACACAGTTTTGTAGACCATTATCTACATGTTGTAGCTGTTAAGTGCTACCAGAGGGCGGTGTGACAAACAACCGGTCTGTGGGCTACTCAAGCTTGTGCTGTTATTGGTCCTACAGCCAGTCGCAGAGAAATTATAACATGCAAGTTAAAACATACATTTTGTACTTCCCTTTTATCTTCCAGTCCACTTCTCAACCAATCAGGATTTGACTGACCCACAATGTCTCCACATCGAGCTGCACGTTAGCATTTCTTTTGGAGGTCTGTATGTAAAAACGTGTGCATGGGTTGCATACCCATAATCCTTCACTATGCGTAGGCAAATACAGCCATAGAATATTAGCTATAAAAGGTGATGAGCAGGCTACGGAGGTTACACTGTGCTCAACAAGGCTGCAACGCAGATTTGAACTGAATTGAAGTCCTTCCGTGGGATGAGGAACTTTCAGCAAAAGCAGCTTATTTCATTCCTATTGTTTGATTTATTCATTTTCTTTTTTAATAAACAGGACGGGTGCAACTTCTGTGTGCACAAGCCATTGCATTACCACGCACACCAATCCAACATTTACCAGTTCTAGTCCGATATCTGCCAAGCCGAACCACAGATCACTGCAAGTGTTAACTCAAGCTTTGCTCCTGAGTCTGAGAAAAGAGACTGGCAATCATCAGGCTCGACTTAAACATTTACTTACTGGTATTTATGATTAAGATAATAAATGACAACGGGAGAAAACGAAGTTGAATGAAATTTTTTTTTAAATGTTATTCACTTTTATTTATTTGTCCCTGCATCTCCGCTGCTGCGTACTCCTGTTACTGTATTTATTCAGGCTAGATTCTCCTTCTCTCAGTCTCAGTGCACCTCCTGTTACTTGTCCTCACACATACGTCACGTGTGGAACTAACCAGAGACAGATGAAGTGAAATAATGTTAATGGCCTTGGTGACAACACATTATGTTCCAGTAAAAGTTTCCAAACTAGCGTTACACCGAGCGTAACGACAGCAGGAGACAGAAAAGCATCACGTCTGCTCGCTTTGACCACAGCTTGGTTCGATCTCGGGAGGAGACACAAATCCCTTGGGGGTTGCGTGAGGAAGGGCATCCGGGATAAAACTCGCTGCCAAATCAAATATGCGGAGCTACCCGCTGTGGTGACCCCTTATGAATAAGGGAGCAGCTGAAACCAGCTTTTAGTCTATGATCTGAATCCGGTCTTCAGGTGTTCTTTATAATGACCAAATTCTAACATTATTAAAGGTACAACTATGTGTACATCTGGCTAAAAGACACGCTCAGTGACCGTGTTTTTTTGGAGGAATTGAAGGGATTTTTTTCCCCTCAGCTGGCTAAAAGAAAGCTTCCATTTATTATCAAGAAATTCAACCTGAATGAGCATAGATTGTTTTTGAAATTGCGACCAGTCTGGTTTGACTCATTCAGACAGATTTGTCTGAAAAACCGTCGAAACATTAAGAAGATTAAGTTATGGATTAAAAAAATAGCAAATATTTGTACATGATAAGCAGTAAACAATGAATTTTTGACATTTTTGCTCTGTTTTTGCCTTATAAATGAACCGAAACATCCTCCTCATGAAGTAAAACTCAGTATAAATTCCTGGAAATGTGAAAACCCACAAAGCACGGCTGATGATGTACCTACAACCTCCAAGCTCTTGTTGCCCATCACAAACTGGTCTCTAACCATGTTAGGCTAGCTCTCAAGATGCTGATGTATTTTTTTCAATTCAATTGTATTTATATAGCTACCAATTTCATTTTTATAGCGCCAAATCAAAAAAACAGTTACCTCAAGGTGCTTTACATTGTAAGGTAGACCCTACAACAATACATAAAACCCAATAATCATATGACCCCCCTAAGAGCAAGCACTGTGGCGACAGTGGGAAGGAAAAACTCCCTTTTAACAGGAAGAAACCTCCGGTAGAACCAGGCTCAGGGAGGGGCGGCCATCTGCTGCGACCGGTTGGGGTGAGAGAAGGAAGACAGGATAAAAGACATGCTGTGAAAGAGAGCCAGAGATTAATAAGTATAGTGTAGTAAACAACAAACAACTGAATGAAATGTATCGGATCAGGCAAAGATGCTATCCAATCCAGCTTTTCGAATAAGGATTAGACCAATCAGTATGTGGACTCACCACCTCAGCACTGCCATAAATAAAGCGTAATCCAATGGGAGACATAGAAAAGTCAGTTTGTCACAAAATACCTAAACCAGATCTGGGGTTGAGAATCGGCCCGGCAGAGGCTCCAATCCGGCCCACTGGACAGGTCTGGAAAATGTGAAAGAGGGCGTCCATTTAACTGTATTTTCCAACTGATAAAGACCTCTCCCACGAACATATGACACCAAAATAATTAAGTAGCAGATAAATAATTAAATAATAGTAAAGTTCATGTTTGTTCACTATCTGCTATAGAAATTTCTGTTTTTATAGAAGAATTTTTTTTTACAGAAAAAAGTTAAATTACAAAAAGTTTTTACAAAAAATTTTCTGTACAAAAAAAAAGTTTCTTATAATTTAAGCCCAAAGAGTCGTGCTGAGAGATTTATTTCTCCAGCAGGATTTCTTTATCACATAAAAAAAAAAACAGATGAACTGTTGCCCTTCCTTTTGTAACATTCAGATTTCTCAGGCATTGAATGTGTAGTTAATCTTGTTTGCACTGACAGAAAGGAGAGTTTCACTGGTCTGGCTTATTTAAGATCAAAGTGGTCTGTATTTGGCTCACAATGTGAAATGAGTTTGACACCCCAGTCACACAGTCTGCAATGGAGCACCTCATACAAGGTCAAAATTTGGAGGCATTTGGGTAAAAATGCTAAGTTGCACAATGCAGTCTGAGATGTTCTAGATAGCAAACATGTCGGGTCTGCGAGAGCTTCGGTGGGAAAAAAACCACAGCAGTAACATGGGCAACTGGTATCCATCTAAAAACCTCAGCAGAGTTGAAAACATGAGCCATTTAATTTAATTCTGAGCATAACCAATTACCGTGCTGTATGCAAAAAGACTCAATTAGTCACTATAACTTAAAACCGCCCCTCAAACTGTGACCAAAGCAAGATCTTTAAAGCCAAAGATGGATTTCTTTTAGATGTGCAACGATCCCGTTGGAGCGTCGTCTCACGGTCAGAGACCACAGAACAGCTTAAAAAAAAACTGTTGAGGAGGCACAGAGACAGAAACAGCAGACAGCTCGCAGTAGATCATAAAACCACACATGAAAGCGAGCTGACAGCACCGCGGCAGCTGCTCTGTCAAACACAACAATGAAAGGAACTCATCACTTAGTCTTCCAAAACCACAAAGGACATAACAAATGTCACACAACATACGTGTCTGACAACCAGTAGGGCTTTTAATGATACGTCACCCTAAAACACACCTGTGTGACTGTAAGTAGGAGTTTCCACCATTTGCACATAAAGTTCATGCTTCTTTGGCTGCGTTCTATGTGTTTTTACTCAGTTTAATCTCCGCTAACTGAATTTTTATTATTACATTTCTCAGGAAACTATGACGTGTGGCAGGAAATTTCTTGAAGTTTGAAAAGCAATATTTCAAAATACCTGAAAAACAAAGCTTGGCATTAAATCGATGCTCTGTCAACATGTTAAAAAGTTTGAAAAAGTGTCTGATGTTGGATTTTTATTGTGGTAAATACATCGCCTTAATGGATAACCAGTGTGTTTGTCGAAGACTTGGCGGGCCTTCTTGTACTCTCTCTTCTGTGCACCATTGAAGTGCGCCAAGTTAAATCATGTCCGCAGCCAACAGGTGCTAATTTAAGACCTCTTCACGGGCTTTGTATTTATTTTAAAAGTCGAGTGGAAAGATTAAAATAATGAGGTGGTGAAAAGGCTTTTAACCGTTCAAGTTTTTGTTTTTCCTTCCTCTCTGGCACACCGATTCAGCTCACCTACCACATGGAGGACATTTTCCAGCTTCAAACTAAAATACTTCTATTTACTTTGTTCGTATTTTCACTCCTTACTGTAGTATGTTGAGCTTTTTACATGGCATTTTATCACTTATTAAGTTTTTATTTAATTTCACCATTTTCCTCTACGTCATTGAGCTATAGCGATAGCCTAGTGGTTTACACATTCGCTTGACAAGCAAAAGGTTGCAAGTCTGATTCCAGATAGAGAGACAAACAGGTCCCCTTTGGGTCTCATCCAAATCTAAACACGCAAGCCTTTATTGAGCTATAGGCTCTCAAAAATCTGATTTACTTACCTACATAGCAATAAACCATCACCATCGGTGCCATGGCCCCAATTAAACACATGAAGATGTAAAAACAAACTAATAAATTGCTTTTGACTCGCCTTTAGGTTTTCCCAGATGCACCATGACTCTTCTTTCCTCACCTCTATTTTCACCAAAGCATGTTTACGTCTCGACTGACCGACTGGCTGAAAAGCACTAGTAAGAGGCTCAAAGACCGAGTCGCTGAACGGCTGAGCGAGCAGCAAAGCCAACGAGTGACCGACCAACTTTAAACAAAACCTCAAACTCACCGTGTCATCACACAGCTGATCACTGGCTGAAAGGACACCATAGAATTCCAGTCTGGGAAATGTGTGTAGGAAAGCCATACACACACACACACACACACACACACACACACACACACACACACACACACACACACACCCACAGAGAGTAGCAATTAGTTATGCTCCTGGTGAAATGTTGACCAAATGGCTTACATCCCTCTGCTGTCTCAGACTGGAGAAGCCAACCCTCCCCCTCCTGCAGCACACACACATTCTTCAAAACACAGACACTGTGAAAAGGGCACCAGGCTGTTCCATAAAGACACACTGCTGAATGACACTTGTATCCACATTAAAGCTTTTCAGGGATAAATCCTGAGAAAAGGGAACTTTTTAAATGTTAGAAGCCTGTAAGAAGTGTGCTGGATCTGCCTGAAACAAACAATGATTTAATGACCTATTGTTGCCTCACTCATTTTTCATTAACTGCTTGTTAAATAGAGATATTCTGTCATAACCTATACATGCCTGAGGGATTACCTATCTCATCTGACCTGGGAGTGCCTTGGGATCTCACCCCGAGCGGGAGCTGAGGATAGTGGGGGACAATGGCATTCAGCATATAAGCAAGCAAAATGAAAGAAGGTGCGCCCATGCTTGACTTTTTGACATCATATATCAAATCAATGATCAGCTGCCTCGCCGCCAAGTTCCTCAACCCACGGACGAACTCTAACTCCACCATCCCGGACTGTAGCTGACTACCCCGGCCCTTGTTCTGCTCCAGTGAGCCTCTGATGCTACAGATGAGAATCCCGCTTCATACGTCATGGAGCCAGCAGTGAACTCGGTGTAGCACGAGTCCCAGCTCTCCACCTGCTTCTGGATCTGGTTGTGCAGCAGATCACCAGAGTTGCACCATGCACAACGCAGCAGGGCACATTATTTGTCAGGTAATTTCATTAAAATGCCACAGAGAGGTTGAGTTCAGCGAAGGTGATCAATAACTTTTAAGCCTCAACAAAACCTAAGTGGCGTTAATAAAAAGAACAAATCACCCCTTCAGAATTCTTACAAAGGAAGAAACTAGCAATAAAGATCAAATTGTTTTTCACATGAGGCTGTTAACCTACTTATCTCTGCTCCATTTTAACATGGGAGTCTATGGCGATTTATACATTTTCAAAGCAGCCTCAAGTGGCCACTAGAAGAATTGCGGTTTTTGTCTTTATGCATTGGCTTCATTTATCAACCTGTAACCTGCTGCTTTGTACTAAAGCACAATCACAACACAGGCTGGTATCAATCTTAGAAAGCTGGAATGGGACCTTGACTTAAGATTATTTTGTAAAACAGAAATCTGTAGACAGTAAATAGATAAGATAAAGAAAGTCACAGGCTCACACAGTGCTCATCCCTCTAAATCTGTGGTCCACACAGACACCGTAACGCTCTGTGTGCAGGCCCTCCCTGACCCTAAAACACATTCCACACTCACCTCAGCTTTACCTTCGCTCTGCCTGCCCTTCTCCCCTTTCCTTCAAGGACTTAACACTTAATCATTAAACACCCCAAACACATTGCAGCACCACACTTCCTTGTCCGTCACTCACCTTCCGAGCTGATTTTATTGTGTGTCCATCTGTGTGTGAGTTTCAGCTTGCCACCGGACACAAAACAGCCACAGAGCCCAGTTTTGATTTTTATCTCCTTTAGCGGTCTCAGTCACATTTTCCCAGGGGCTATGTTACTGTGTTTCCAGATGACTGAGCCAGGCTTTTCCATTCCCCCGCTGTGGTCAATTTAGACGCACACCAGCCAACATTTACACCACTACCACTGCTGCGACTTCTCAACAGAGTGGGAAAGAGACAGAGAGAGCGAGCACGAGAGGCACTGGGAGCAGAGGTTGCATGTCCTACTTATGCACGGACCACCCCCAGCAGAACACACAGCAATAATTGCTTGCAGTAATTCAAAGACGCCCTCCTCGGTTCTACCGGCTCACCACCCGTGGCATCAAACTGTGAGAAGAGAGGCTGGGAGGAAACCTTGCCCCCACCAAGCGACTTGATCTCGCAGCATGAGGTCACGTCAGCATCTGAAAGCCTGAAGGTAAAACTGTTGTTTTTAGCTTGCTGAACATCTCTTTCAGATAGGTGGCGTTTCTCGGCAATGATGCAGCCCGCCACCATTTATTACACATTTTCGTTCATCTTACTTGACAGCACAGAGTAATAGATTCTGTAGTGCATTAAGACTCTTCAGAGGGGACCAGTGCTTTGGAGAAAAAAAGGCAACTGTTGTTCTGTGCGTAAGACTAAGCAAATGGATTAAACTGTCTCAACTTAGCTGATTAGCTTTCAGTGCACAAACCTTACAGAGTAGCTTTCTACATCTTGGGATGGGAAGGTGGACCGGCGGATTGTCACAGTGTCAGCAGTAAACCAGACATCATAGTGGACTGCTGCAGCAGTAAGAGAGCTGAGCCAAAAGGCCGTCTTCGTTCCAACCCCAACCGAGGATCATGAAGTCTGAGTATTGACCAAGAGAGTAACGCAGAAATTAGTTTCCTCCTCATAGGGTGGCTAGGCTAAGCCTTAGAGATATCCAGAGGGCGTGTCAAAAAGGAGCCAGCTGGTTAGGATGCCTCCTTTTTAGAGGTTTTCTTTTCTCTGGCGACACCCAACTGGGAGGAGATCCTGAGGTAGACCCACTGGAGAGATTATATATCGCTTGTCAGGCCTGAGAACGCTTTAGGATCTGCCAGGAGCAACTGGAAAGTTTAGGAGGGTAGAAGGATGTCTGGAATACCCTGCTGCTACTGCGATCTGACTTTGGATGGATGGATGGATGGATGGATGGATCACTGTATATCATACTGCTGCTGCTGGCGGGGCAATAAATTAAAAAAGATAAAATGCCCTTTATTTTGTTTGTTTGTAAAAACATACAAATATCCTCATAAATATCACAGTAGCAAACTTCCTTAAAATATTGTGATTTAAGCTGAGGCTATATCACAAGTTGTGGATGCAGGAATGCAACCAAATACTTTTAGATGCCTTCTTGAATCTGTGCGGACACAACATCACACCGCACCGGTGCAAACTCAAGTAAAAGCATCTTAGAAACCATGTGAGGAACATGCAATGAGCACAGAGAATCACAGGATTTCATTTACAAGGATTCCTACATCATACAAACAGCCTCACGCTGGATTATTTATGGCCCAGGCCAAGTCACCTAAAGTATGACGTCTGTCAACACTTGGGCGTCTTCACCTCAAATTAAATGACGTAACAGAAAGATGAACAGTCTCCTTTCGTCCAGGATCCCCCCTGAGAACCACTTTTAGCACCCCTGGCAGGAACCTTTGACCTCCAGGTTTGAAAGCACAGTGGCATTACACTCTGTGTGTGTGTGTGTGTGTGTGTGTGTGTGTGTGTTGGGGGAATCAAAGACAGTGACAGCTGACAAACATCAACCAGCACCGGATATCTGCTTTAGCCTTGGAGAATCACTTGGTTTTTTTTATTTTCTTCACAGAAAGAGGACTTTAAACTAAGCTGTGCACAATCACTTCAGTGGAAAGTTCAAACCAGCAACCCAGGGAGCAGCTACACAGACCTGCGACAATAACCACCACAACCGCTGCTCTGTTGGGTCAGGCCTGTTGCAACAGCCACATCCTTATGAAATCCAATTCCTACATCCAATGAGAGTGCACTGGCATGCAAGTAACAAGCCAAGGGTCTAAATCTGTGCAGAAAACTTCACAGAACGCAGCGTGCATTTAACACAGTGCAGCATAAGCGACTTTACACACACTTTCAGCGCGTCCAAACGGGGAGTTTTCACACACAAACACACGTATATACGCTGTCAGTTGTTATGGTCACTCACTTTGGTGATGATGAGCGGCTCGCCGTGCTCTAGCCCTCCTTTCAACGTGAACCCCCAAGGCGCGCCCCCGCTCAACTGGACCTGAATGTGGTGGAAGGAGACGAGCTGCTCCACGGTTTCCATCCTTCTCCTTCCGCTCCGTGTATCCGTTATCCCTCTCGTTTTCTTCGTCCTGCTCTCTGTGTTGTTACTGAGGTTAGCGGCGCCGGTGGCGGTTCCCCTGCTTCTCCATCACCGCTGTAACATCAACGAGGAACGGATGGATTGGCTGAGCAAGAAGGACGGAGGGAGTGAGTCCAAAAGGGGGAGGGCAGAAAGTTTTAACGCGGGGCTCAAAGTTAGCAACAGTTACAGTGACATGTCGCTTTCTACTTCCGGTTAAAGTGTTTAAAATGACCGCAAAGTGACTTCTAGTCGAATGCTATAATGGTAGGTTTGTGTTATAACGTATCACAATCATCTTTTGGTAATACCACCTCATATACTTGGCTTTTAACGCGAAAATTTCCCATTAAATTACATTTTATTTTTATATCCACACAACCTATTTCCGGTCTAATATTCACAAAATTCCCACGGCAACAAACTTTGGGAAAACTTTTACAACGCGAGGTAGGCGGGCACTTCTTCCACTAGCCAAACGCATCGATTTGATCGATGGAAAGCTCAGCCAATGAGAGAGCGGCTTTCGGAAGTATCTTCCAATACGATGTGCCAAAGAGGCAGGAGTTGTGAGGGCGCCCACCGCTGTATTGTTAACAGCATCAGGCGGTAAGCAGCAGAACGAGAGGAGAGTCCTGGTCTTTTATTTGAAACAGGAGATCCGCTGCGAAAACTATCAGCTCATTTTAACCCGCCATCTCCACATATAATTGCATGATTTAATGCAAGAGAGCTGCTTCACTATAATTTTGCTCTATAACTTAATACTGCAGGCCTCTGAAGAGCAGATTTTAGCCATATCAAGTGAAATCACTACTTATTAAGGACTATGTTAATAAGATTACTACAAATGTATATGTTTTCTGCCTATAAATGTTTGTTTTGCCATAGAGGATGTGGCTTTCAACCAAGCTGCTTGGTTTTTTTGGGGGGGGGGGGTGTTAAACTGTAAAACACTTTTGTTTAGCAAATATTGAGAAAGACAGAAAAAGTACAGACGTCTCTAAGTTCAATTTGTCTTGATTTACTAGCCAAGGAATCCCATAAAGTTGATTTTGTTCATCTGAATGCAGCGTTTTTAGCGGGAGAAACGTTTCGTCACTCATTCAAGTGACATGTAAAGTTGCTCAATGTGAGAGGAAAGTCACAGGCAGGTGAGTGACATAATAAACCATCTTTTATACCATAATGAAGTGAATATAAAATTTTTATAAAAGATTCATTTATGTGGTCTGGACATTGCTGGAAACATTTGAGATATTTTAATAAAGTTCTATTTATTTTAATAAATATATATTTAATTTAATAAAGTAAATTTTTAATCATATGCATTATTTATTTTATTAATATACATTGCATTTAATGAAATTTTTTTATAGTTAAATATGTTTTTTTTAAATAATTTGATAAACTGCCAATGTGTAATAAACTACTCTTTTCTCTGTTTTAGTGTATAAAAAGTTGCACATTATAATTTACAATCTTGTTCCCGTTGAGGCGGAGCTTACTAAAGGAATGGGAAAAGTGTGAATTAGCACTCAATCCAGATATTGAAAAGCTCTCTTATCTGCAGCTGGAGGAAACTATTTTCAGTCATCAGTCATTTGAAGTTATGAAAGGAATCTCTGAGTGCACTTTAAACACACTTACAGGTTATCCGTTGTGTTTCTGCATTATGCTGACAGACATACAGACACTCCTGCTCAGTCTCAAATGCTGAAGATGTAACATCCAAGTCTGGCTTGTTATGAAAAGATCTTAACTCTGTTCACAGACTTCTATACCTATCAAAACAAAGACTTTCCACCCTCCACCCTGAAGCTCTGCAGACCTACACGAGCACCTAATTATGCTGGCTTGCAGGCCAACAATAACATTTCATATCACATCCCGCATATTTCTAAATTCTTGCCAGTCTTCTTATATAACAGCTGTACTAAGACACAATCAATCGAGAAAACACCACCAGTCAAAGGTGTGGTGTAAGAAAAACACACCGCATCTTGTTTAACATCTTGTTAAAGTGTGTCTTGAAAAAAATGTCACACATGGACATTGGTTTAAATCCTAGTCTAGCATGAAGACTCAGAGAAGGCAGTTAGCTACTCTAGCTCTGCCTGGGGGAAAGTACACCTAACTACACATCTAAAGGTTGAAATGAGCATATTATACATAAACAGTTATTGTGAATGTAATAAACATGTTCCCATGTGTCTTGGGGTGTTAGTTTGAGTCAGATGTATTAAAAATATCTAACAGATAACATACGAAGCGATGAAAACAGCCAAAGAGGCCACTAAAAGGCATGAAAAATGTCTGACATGTTAAGTATAAGTTAAGTGAAGGGTAAAACTATACTAATTAACTGCATTTAGATACTTTTATTCCTCATTGACACCATACCCAGACAATAATTGTGCTCTCAAATAATCCCCAAAGTTTCTTACATAAGGTATCACACATGGTGAAAATAACTACACAGCAAAAAAGAAAAAAAAACAAAGGTTGTATAAAAAATTGACAGAAAATGTTCTTGTAATTTTTTGGCAGTACATTATCTTTTTTCCTGCAGACGTTTGAGAATTTCTGTGTATGGTCAATTGCAAAAATTGAATCTGTGGTCAAAAAATATTTTTAAAAAAGAAAAAAATGTATTTAATTTTAAAATAGTACACTGTACAGTATTCTTTCAGGGTTTTCAGTGTACATGCTATCAAAACTGGTAGCTCCAACACATAAAATGTATTATGCAGTTATATTATTTCTCCAAAAGTTGAATCTGTTCATCTGGACGTAGCGTTTTGTGGGAGAAACGTTTCGTCACTCATCCAAGTGACTTCTTCAGTCTCAGCTGACTGCAGGTTTCCCCAATCTTATAAACAGTACATTTGCATAATGACTGAAACCAGCCCACTGAAGGAACAATGGGCTGGGAGGTCAGTTCCTTAATCATAATTATGCAAATTCTCATGACCATTGATCAGCAATCACTGACCAAAACCCACTGATCAAAGAACACTGATCAATGGCCATGAGTACCATTCACAGAGAGTTGGGGAATGGCTGAAATCACAGCATTGTAAGATGGTGACAGATGTACCCTTAGGCCCCCTCCTCGATTCAGAGATGGTCTTTCACTTTTCACGTAAATGGCCTCCTTGACTCTGCGCTCAAACCAGCGTTCCTCCCTGTCCAGGATGTGTACATCCTCATCCTTGAAAGTGTCCACTGGCCTGTAGGTGTAAATAGACTGCAGAGTCCTGGCCTGACGAGGTAACTCTTCTGTGTTGTGCCATCTGCTTCGCCAGAGGTTGTTTGGTTTCCCCGATGTATAAATCCTGGCAATCCTCCTGGCACTTAACAGCGTACACTATGTTACTCTGTTTGTGTCGGGGGACCCAATCCTTGGGGTGGACCAGTTTTTGGCACAGCGTGTTTTGCGGTTTGAAAGCCACAGAGACCCGGTGTTTAGAAAAAATGCGTCTCAACTGTTCCGATACTCCTGACACATATGGGATCACTACAGGTTTTCGCCTGGGCAGCGGTTGTCCTTCTCTCCTGGATCGGCTGGAGCTTTCTTTAGGTGCCTTTCCAGCTTTGACAAAGGTCCAGCTGGGATAACTGGGTACATCTTTCGCCATCTTACAATGCTGTGATTTCAGCCATTCCCCAACTCTCTGTGAATGGTACTCATGGCCATTGATCAGTGTTCTTTGATCAGTGGGTTTTGGTCAGTGATTGCTGATCAGTGGTCATGGGAATTTGCATAATTATGATTAAGGAACTGACCTCCCAGCCCATTGTTCCTTCAGTGGGCTGGTTTCAGTCATTATGCAAATGTACTGTTTATAAGGTTTGGGGAAACCTGCAGTCAGCTGAGACTGAAGAAGTCACTTGGATGAGTGACGAAACGTTTCTCCCACAAAACGCTACGTCCAGATGAACAGATTCAACTTTTGGAGATTTACTTTCCTGGATGATTGAGAATGCATCAAGACGTTATATTATTTGTTCATATCTGGTCATTAATTCACCCAAAATATCACAAATAGTATAAAAGTCACAAACCGCAGTGTCTGTTGACATGAAATGACGTGCTTTCCCAACTTCAAACTGTATTCTGCAGAGTTTCTGTATTTTAACTTAAAAAGAAACAATTATTTTGTACAAATGCGCTCTTGCCTGATCTCGCAGCCATGCTCCCGTCTCCAGTCTGCTCCCTGTAGCCTGAAGTTTTCCCACACTCTCCCTGCAGACAGAAATGATTGGACTATAGATAATCACAGCTGTGGAATGCCACCAAATTGCAATGCATTTAACTACACGTGTGTGTATGAGTGTCTATCTTTGTGTTTCAATAGAAAGAACAAACGAAGGAGAAGTGATAGAGAATCAAAGAAGACGGAGACAACAGATGTGGGCATGCCCAGACATCCCACCTTTCATCCAGACCACGAGGACTTCGTTTTGGTCAGATTCCTCTCGGCCTTGTTTTATTCTAAGAAACTCTGAGCTGGAATATTTGGTTTGGTGGTAAGTGCTGCTTTCATGTGAGGTCAAGTTTTTAAAAAAAACACAAGGCGAAAGAAGTGGAGATGGTTTATAGTGCGTGTTTCTTTCATTTATTTTGATTCTAGTGGGATTAGCATTTGAGGCTCAAACAGAGACAGGATGTCATCTAATCAGATTTTCCTCGCATAGAAGTGTGTAATATATATATATGTATGTATATATATATATATATATATATATATATATATATATATATATATATATATATATATATATATATATATATACATACATACATACATACATACATGTATGTATATATCTCTCTCGCTCTCTCTCTTTGAAAAACTGTTATATTTAGAGCATCTTTTAAGTGGAATAAGTTGCCTTATGCAATTACAGAATTGGCTACTATTCATAATTTCAAAAATCCCTTAAAAGCCTATTTACACAGCTTTTAATTATTGTAATTATTGTAAGAGATCAATGCCATTTGTAATGGAAATTTGTGTATTTTGTCTCAGTGTTATTTATATTTATATGCTCATAGTTTCACAATTTTAAAACCTCACTGTGGATGTAAGAGCCAAATTATGTGGATATTTTGCATCCACTTTATTGTGTGATATTTTATTTGATGGTTTGGGCCCCAGGAAGACTAGCAACCACTGTTGTGGAAGCTAATGAGGTTCCTTATAAATAAACAATAAACACTTCCAGTATTGCTCCGTCTCCAGCCTTGGTGGTGCCGTTCTCATATTGATCCCCTGCGACTGAGAGTACACCTTGGCTGGTGCTGTGGAGAACAACTGGTTTATTCTCCTGCCTTCTATCTCTCTGGTGTACCTCTTCAATGTAGGCTAGGCTAGCCAAGGCTATGAGTCTTTGGCCAAGGCTATGAGTCTCTCTCTTTGAGATACAGTGAGAACAGGGGCTCAGAGTACAGGTGCTGTTCCTCCACAACTGAAGGAGCCAGTTGAGGTGGTTCAGGCATCTGACTACTAGAACTCCTGGAAGCGCCAATGTGAGGTATTCCTGGCATCCCCTGCCAGGAGGAAGCCCCAGAGCTTGCTGACAAGATTAACATCTCTTGGGTGGCTTGGGAATGTCTCCGTTTCCCTGCAAATGAGCTTGAGGAGGTGGTGGGGTGAGGGAAGTCTGGGTTTCTCTGGTCAGACTGCTGCCTCCGCGACCTGAACCCAGATAGAATGTTATGTTTAAACTTGTGCACAGACTGCTTTTGTCTAACAATAACAAGCCTTATTATTTCATTTACAAAATTCTTACATTCAAAGCTGATTGCGGGTGAATGGCACAACAACGGGCCTCAGGATCTTGTCACGGTATCTCTGTGCATTCAAAGTGCCAGAAACCTGTGTTTGTTTTCTATAACATACGCCTGCCCATACCAGAACCCCCCCCCCCAATTGGCCACTCAATACTCAGCACTGACATCAGCAAACCACTTACCCACATGACACCACACACGCTGTCGGCCATCTGCTCTGAACAGTGAAAACCAGAACTCATCAGTGAACAGAACGCCTCTCCAACGTGCCAGATGCCACTGAATGTGAGCATTTGCCTACTCAAGTCAGTTACGACAACAAACTGCAGTCAGGTCCAGACCTCGATGAGGACAACAAGCATGCAGATGAGCCTCTCTGGCACAGTTTCCTGACAGTTTTTGCAGAAATTCTTTGGTTATGCAAATCGATTGCTGCTGCAGTTGTCCGGGTGTCTGGTCTCAGATGATCCTGGAGGTGACCATGCTGGTTGTGAGGGTCCTGGGTTGGTGTGGTTACACGTGGTCTGTGGTTTTGAGGCCGGTTGGATGTACTACCAAATTCTATGAAACACCTTTGGAGACTGCTTATGGTAACAGCAATGGGCAACAGCTCTGGTAGACATTCCTGCAGTCAGCATGCCAATTGTACACTCCTTCAAAAGTTGCAACATCTGTGGCATTGTGCTGTGTGACCAAACTGCACATTTCAGAGTGGCCTTTTATTGTGGGCAGTCTAAGGCACACCTGTGCAATATTCATGCTGTCTAATCAGCACCTTGATATGCCACACCTGTGAGGTGTGACGGATTATCTCGGCAAAGGAGAAATGCTCACTAACACAGATTTAGAGAGATTTGTGAACAATATTTGAGAGTAATGAGCCATTTGTGTATGTAGAAAATGTTTCAGATCTTTGAGTTCATGGAAAATGGGAGCAAAAACGAAAGTGTTGCGTTTATATTTTTGTTAAGTGTAATTGGATTCAATAATAATTAAAACAACAGACACAAAACAATTTAATATATGCTTCTAATTAATTACCTAAAGGAGATCACATTAAAATGTTTGAAACATATTCAACTTTTAATTTGACTTTGAAACACAACTTGAAGATAAAACAGTTTCATTTTCATTTTGTAATATAAAACCTAGAAAGACGAAACATGCTCAGTAATTTCCTGTTCACAAACACATACACACCCCTGTAGGGACTGCGTTTGTAGCTTCACTTTGGCTCCACCTAATGGCACATTTGATACCAGGCTGTAAACATGTTTACATCTGGTCTTAGGTTGTTCATTTCAGAACTGCGTCAAGTCTCCAGTTGAACAGCTGCAGACTTTTGCACTTAGTGTTTGTTTCATTTTCAGCCCTTGAATTTGTCTCTGGATCAAATGTCTGACTCTGACTCATCAATATATTTGTGGTAAGCTATGCATTAATCCAGGAGCATGTAAACCTGTTTCAGAGCTACTCATTACATGACGCTACACCACTCCTACTGTGGCCAGAACCCACCCTTACTGCCCACGAGAAGTATTTTCATAGGTTTTATTTTCGATGTATTCAAAATAAATATTTAAATAAACACATGACTAGATGAGTTTATCTTTTACATGAAAAGAAGAAACAACAAGTTCATTATTTAATGGTGGGGTTTCCCTTTTAAACTATGTTTTAATTTGCCTTTAGGTGGAGCCAAAGTGAAGCTACAAACGAACGCAGTCCCTACAGGGACTGTGTGTGTCAGCAGATAATTACTGAGCATGTCTTTCCAGGTTTTATATTGCGAAATGGAAATGAAAGTGTTTTATCCTCTAGTTGTGCTTTAATGTCTAATTAAATAGTTGAGTATCTCTTCACATAAAGGTATAATCAACATTTCAATGCAATCTCCTTTAGGTTATTTATTCATTAGTTGTGAGAACAACTGTGAGCACTCAATTATTTGATACCCTTCACATATTTGTCAGCATGTCATTGACATGCTGACAAATATGGTAAGTCATATTTGTTAAGTCAACAAAAGGAGTTTTTTTAAGTTCTTCAAGTTTCTATTTTTAACTGCACTGGAAGCCACTGAAGTGATGCCAAAACAGAAGTTACATGTGATCACACATCCGTATGTTTTTCCAGTATGGTCTCACGCAAGTTAGTGAAATAGTCAGGTTTTTTTGTGTTTGTTATTAACTACGAAGTAATGCATTTCAATAGGACATGTATTTTGTTTTATTTGTCTTTATTTTATTGTATTTTTTGTTGTAGAAAAGTGAGGTAGGTGTCACTATGACAAACATTATTTTTGTAAATTTAATCAAGTAGAGTTTAATGTCCAACTCTAACCAAATAACTTTTAATTGTGTAACCATAAACTAACGAGACATTTGTAATTAATAAGATATTTAAAAATATGTGAAATACTATGACAGGTAGACCTGCAAATAATGACAACACTGGGTGAAGGGTTTGTGTATTAGAAATCTATGACAACCGAATTGTAGTTAACGATGGTCTTGATGCATGCTCAATCATCCAGGTAAGTCAGGGGTGTCGAACTCCAGGCCTCGAGGGCTGGTGTCCTGCAGGTTTTAGATCTCACCCTGGGTCAACACACCTGAATCAAAAGATTCGTTCATTACCAGGCATCTGGGGAACTTTAAGACATGTTGAGGAGGTAATACAAGCATACAAGGAATTTGGTTCACAGCAACGTAAATAACAACACAATACACACATCACGCGCACACACACACACACATATATATATTTATATATATATATTTATATGTATATTTATATATATATATACATATATATATATATATAGTTCCCATTTGCTTGTGGAGACAAAGATGGAGTGTGTGGCTTGCCATCTGTCTCTGTCAATTTTGTTTTTGTTTGTTTTGTTTTTTAAAATTTGTGCCACCCAAATCAACTCGCGACTGGTATATGAAGGCCAAAAACTTTTGGATCTTCAATATTTTCCCACTAATCAGCAAGGACAAACAACAGGGTATCCACCACCCCTGGCTGATGTTCCCGCTTACCTGCTACGCAGAGCGCTTCCTCCTGCCCCGACGCATCGTCGCACATGCCGCGGTAAACGTGCTTAAAGCTCGCCTTCTTTTTCTCTAGCGGCTGCTCCAGTGGATTATTGTCTTTTCCATTGCATCCCAAGGCGTCTCCTGGATCCTGTTGCCCCTTGTCTGGTTCCTGTCGCAGGCTCGGGTGGACGTGAGCCTGCTCACTGGTGTTTTTCACGTCTTGGGAGTTGTGGAATAAACTTTGTGAATTTGCGCCCATTAACTTGGTCTTCACAGACTACTTCTGCCCAGACTCCAGCTCCAAAGAGGATGGCTTTAATAAATGCCCAGTCCTTAGCAAATAAAACGTTTGCCATAAACTATTTCTTTTTTTCAAATGGATTTGATCTCCTTTTTGTGACTGAGACATGGATGAAAATTGGTGAGTCTAGCTTCATTTCTGAACTATTGCCCTCCGACTGCTCATTTTTAAATGCTCCAAGGATATCAGGTAGAGGAGGAGGAATATTGACTGTTTTTAAAAATAACTTTCACTGCAAGCAACTCCATGTACTCGTTTCCCCCTCTAGTTTTGAACTTCTGATGTTTGAACTGGGACATTCTCAACCCGTTGTGTGTGCGGTAATCTACCGCCCACCGAAGGTTAACAAAGACTTTTTAAATGAATTTTGATGTTTTTTGGCTGACATTGTGCCTAAATATGATCGGATTTTAATAGGCCTGGGAATTGTGATTCACACCTTTTTTCTATACGTTCAGACTGATGTGGGTTGATATGTTTAGTATGTGTATTATTATGTTTTTATGTAAGTGTCAGTGGTTTTATCTTCTGTTTTACTCCTTTGTTTCTGTACAGCACTTTGGGCAAACTTTGTTTTTAAATGTGCTATATAAATAATTTGGATTTGGATTTTGGATTTGGACATATATATATACATATATATATACATACACATGCACATATGCACACATACATACACAAAGGTGTATAAACCAACCATAAATAACCAATCTAAATCTTATATACATAAAATACAGGATTACAGAAATGAAGTGAATAAATACCACAGAATGTACATAAGGTGCTGTTGCAGTCTAGCAGTGTGAGTGTCATGGACCCGGTTCCGGGGACTCGGGGTCCGTGAGCAGTGTGGATTATTATTATTATTATTATTATTAGGACGATCATCATTATTATTTGATGTGTGTGTCTTCTGCTCTGTGCTACTGTTCTGTCCACATTTGTATGTAGGCAGGCATGTGTGTATGTGTGTGCAGCTGTTCTCTGTGGGCCAAGTTACAAGCACCTTCAGGCCTGGTGGGTGGGGCCCTGCTGGAGGACTGGCCACACCCACAGGTGCAGGGTGCATCAATGATCTTTTCTGATACTCGTACAGTCCACTGCAGTTTGCACCTGTCCTCTTTAGTGGCTGCACCATACCAGACTGTGATGGAGGAGCACAGGACAGACTCAATGATTGCAGTGTAGAACTGTCTCAGGAAGTACATCCTCTGCTTTGTCTTTTTGAGGATGGAGGAGATGTTGGTCTCCCACTTCAGGTCCAGGGAGATGGTGGTACCCAGGAACTTGAAGATCTCCACAGTTGACACTGGGCTATCTGATATGGTGAGGGGGAGCAGTGTTGAGGGATGTCTCCTGAAGTCCACTGTCATCTCAACAGTCTTAAACGTGTTCAGCTCCACATTGTGCTGACTGCACCATAGTACCAGCCGCTCAACTTCCTGCTGGTATTCAGACTCATCACCATCCTGAATGAGGCCACACTGACGGGTCGTTGGCTGAGAGCTGTTCTTTCAGCTTCTGGGAGTAGATCCTTTTAGCCGCTTTGATCTCCCTGGTCAGTGTGTTCCTGGCCTGCTTGTACAGGGCCCTGTCACCACTTCCGTAGGCGTCCTCCTTGGCCTTACGAAGCTGTTGGAGTTTAGGAGTGAACCATAGTTTATTGTTGTTGTATGTGAAGGTCTGGATTGGCACGCACACATCTTCACAAGAACTAATGTATGACGTCACTGTGTCAGTCATCTTATCCAGATTCTCAGATGCAGCTTCAAAAACAGTCCAATCAGTGCAGTCAACAGTCCTGCAGTTCCAGCTTTGCAGCGTTAGTCCACCTCTTCACAGTTTTGACTACAGGCTTGGCATGTTTGAGTTGTTGTCGGTAAACTGGAATAAGATGGACCAGGCAGTGATCAGAATGTCCCAAAGCTGCCCAGAGGACAGAGCGATAGGCATCTTTTAAAGTGGTGTAACAGTGATCCAGTGTGATGTTGTCCCTGGTGGGGCAGTCTATATGTTGTCTATATTTAGGAAGTTCGTGGTTTAGATTTGCTCTGTTAAAATCCCCAAGGACAATTGTAAAGGAATCTGGGAATTTTCTTACCAGGGTGGTGATCTGGTTAGTCAGTTTGCACAGTGCGTTGTTCGCATTAGCCTGAGGAGGGATGTAAACAGGTGATGAAAAACGTTTCCAGGTTTGGGCGGCAGTATTTCTGTAATACTGTGACATTAGTACACCAACCATTGTTAATGTAGAAGCAGACTCCACCACCCTTTGTTTTCCCTGAGAGCTCTGTTTCGCAGTCCGCCAGGTGAAGTTCAAAGCCCTGCAAATTTAAGACAGCGTCTGGGATTCGCTCACTGAGACAGGTTTCAGTGAAGCAGAGGGCAGCAGAGCGTGCAATGTCCTTGTTAATCCGGTGTAAAAGCAGCAATTTGCCAACTTTGTTTGGAAGAGAGCGAGGTGAATGGAGGGGAGTGCCGTGAGGAATCCCCGCCAATGTAGTTTCACCAGCACGAGTCCCCCGTCTGCGTCTCCTCCGAGAGCCACAAAGAGCCACTGCGCCTCCGACTAAAATCTCCAAAACACTTTCTGGGTTTATGAAAAAAGGAAAAGAACTATTTTGAGATGACTGCCTCATGTTTAGCTGTTGATCTCTGGAGAAAGCGATGTGGAAAGTGACGAAAAGCGCAGAAAATAAAAAAAACAAAAGTGCGAGAGAGTGCAGTACCAAGGCTGCCATCCGTGACGCCATCTTGAGACAATGAGAGTGTTCATACTTATTCTGTTGTCTGCAAGTGCATAAATTTAAAATAAAATGGTACATGAGTATTAAAGCTACTCTAACATTATGCATGTTTTAATAATTCTATATATTTCAATATCATAAATTCCTGAACACAACAAAATTTGAGAAGATTTAAGTGAAGTTGCATCAGAATTGATCAAAAGCCCTGGCGTCTGACAACTTTTAATCATTTCACTTCCCAGAATTATTTAAAAATGATTTGATTTGTTAGTCCACAGTTTGTCCAAGATATAGTCAAAACTTTAAAATGATCAAAAATGAATTAGGTAAACAAATTGGTTGAAACATAAAAATAGAAAATCACAATGTTTAGGAGACTGGAAAGACAAAAAAGAACAGCTTTTTATGTGGTTCCTGTTTTAGCCATTTTGTATTAATTAATCATTTAATTTAAAAGAAAGCCCAATATTTTATTTAGCTTTCATGTTTTTAGTTGAGAAAAAATGACTTTAACTTTTAAATATATTGGAGTAAAACATGTAACATTTATCTCACAGTTCCAAAACCTTATGAAACCTGTGAACACAAGTAAAGTACAAGTATTTCAAACTTGTATTTATGTACAGAACTTGAGTAAATGTGCTGAATTACATTACACTTCCACCACACAGATGGAGCAACATGACAAAAACACACAGAGAGGTAAAGTGAGTGAATTGGGTCAGATTTTCACCACTGCTATGTGTGGTTGGAGTGGTTTTGGAAGGGGTAGAGACAGTAGTGTTTAAAGGGGTAGGGACAGTGGTGTTAAAAGGGGTAGGGACAGTGGTGTTAAAAGGGGTAGAGACAGTGGTGTTAAAAAGGGTAGAGACAGTGCTTTTGAAAGCGGTAGAGACAGTAGTGTTTAAAGGGGTAGAGACAGTAGTGTTTAAAGGGGTAGAGACAGTAGTGTTTAAAGGGGTAGAGACAGTGGTTTTTAAAGGGGTAGAGACAGTAGTGTTTAAAGGGGTAGGGACAGTGGTGTTAAAAGGGGTAGAGACAGTGGTGTTAAAAAGGGTAGAGACAGTGCTTTTGAAAGCGGTAGAGACAGTAGTGTTTAAAGGGGTAGGGACAGTGGTTTTGAAAGGGGTAGGGACAGTGGTGTTAAAAGGGGTAGGGACAGTGGTTTTGAAAGGGGTAGGGACAGTGGTGTTAAAAGGCGTAGGGACAGTGGTTTTGAAAGGGGTAGGGACAGTGGTGTTAAAAGGGGTAGGGACAGTGGTTTTGAAAGGGGTAGGGACAGTGGTGTTAAAAGGGGTAGGGACAGTGGTGTTAAAAGGGGCAGGGATGGTTGTAGATGGTGATGTTGGGCAGCTGAAGTTTAAGTCGCTGTCAGTTCCTGGGGAGGTGAAGGTAACAAAACCAGGTGGTGTCCCGGTGATGGTGTCACTGATCCATTTCTGGTATTGGGATACACGAGTGTAGATTGAAGGTCCCATACAAGTACTATAACTAGTAATTCCAATCTGGATCCAGACTGATCCTGCCTTCATCATGAGTGGTTCCCCTTCATCTCCCTGTGAAAAGAAAAATTGTAAAGACAGGTCAGTAACTTCCAGAAGAGGATCTGTCTCAGTAATATCTATCCTGCTGAAGCATTAGTCTGAGACCCAGTTATATGGTGTATGGATGGACCGTGCAAAAGCATGTTTGTTAGCATTAGCCAATAACCTGGCACACATTCAGTTTAGCACACCATTTGATAAAATGGAAAACTGAAAAAAATTCACGCCAGGAGTTAAATTGGCAGTGAAGTTAACTTTCATTTAACTACATTGCCAATTTCGATCTGCCATATTAAAAAATGTATTTCTTATTATAAATAATGGAACTAGACATTATTAGTTTATACAATGTTGATCCCTGACACAGAAACAGACCCCTGCTCCCCCAAAGTGTAACTAGAAGTAATCCATTACATAACATGGACCCTTCCATCCAACTTTGGGCCCAGTGCAGGTAACGTTCTCTGTAATCTTGGGAAGCCAGTAGTTGGAGTCTCCAACGTAGCATCTGCACTCAATATTTCCCAATATTGGTACGTTAACTTCTTGCAGGATGTTGGGAAGTTGATAATCTAATCAGAGAGAAAAAGGTAAAAGGTTTTTAACAAATCCATCATCAGTATTGTTACATTAATAAATAAAAAAGTATTTTGTAACTTACAATTATCATAACCATAACCGGTGACCCAGCTGCTGGTCCCATTGTAGAAAGTGCTGTTTTCTGAGGGCAAGCATATCGGCTGAATGTAGTCTGTGAAAATCACAGGAGACGCCAACTTCAGAAGACAAATGTCATTATTGTATGGCCAGTAGTAGTAGTAGTAGTAATCGGGACGTTGAGAATGGCAGACTATGTCTTCCACTTTCTGAGTCAGCTCATTTGGATTTGAACCTGACTGGTTGTAGCGTCCCAGATGAACCACAGTGTTGTAACTTGAACTTGAGACAGACAGGAAAAAAAATTGTTATAGATGATAAATGGGCTATTCAGTCAAATGGAATTTTCTTTATATCCTTAGCACCAAATCACAACAACAGTTGTCTAAAGGTGTTTAATATATAAATATATAAATAATCAGAAATGTCAGTTTTCATTCACCATGTTAGACTGTGATCTTGCTGTTACACCTGCCTGAGATCTGATCTCACAGAGACAAACTGCTTCTACATATCGTTTGACTGATCTGTTCACAGCACATTCTACATGTTCATGCTATAATAGCTCTCAACAGGGTCTCTTACTTGTTATAGCTACACCTTCAGCGTACACAGCCTTAGTATTACGTAGCAAAACACTTTAAAAACCTTTTGACTGTTTTCAGGAAAGAAGTTAAAAAGGAAAAGAAAATCTGGCTGTAAAGAAATGTCAAGCTAATTGTAAACAGTAAGCGTTTTGCACTATACTTCACAGTTACTAATACCTAGGGATGGGTATCGAAAACCGGTTCTTGTTGAGAACCGGTTCCCACTGTTTCAATTCCTTGGAATCGTTTGCCATTTTTGCAAACGATTCCCTTATCATTCAGTCGCCCGAATGAGCGTCACCACGTTGCGGAGCGTCGGAGGCGTACCTGGCAGGAAACACGGTGCCTAAGCGGCTCAAAGCGCTTAAAAGTTTGTTTATATTTTTACGACAACGGATTGTCATCCGTTCAGGGCAACTTGCAATACTTGCAAAGTAGATATTTCATTAAGGGAGGAAATACTACGAATATGCAAAAGCATTTGCTCACAAAACACGCGATGAACTCAAATGAATGTCTTTAATTCCGCTCCGGACTCATGAATCTCAACCCAGCAGCAGCAGCGGTAACGTTTGCACGTCGTCTCCCGTTAATGCGGCAGGTAAATAATCAACTAACAGTGCATATTATGTTAGCACGATCTGCTTTATTACAAAACCTGCCATTGTGCATTTAGGTGACCATGATGAGACAGACAGACAGAGTCTGGCTGGCGCTCGCTGGCAGTTGTCGCTGCAGTCTACCGGTAGCGTCTCTTTTCAGGCCCGCATGTCACCGAGCAGTGACTAGTTTGTGGTCAAAACCTTGCAGCCATTTTCCACAGCAGATGGTAAGTGAATGTGTTTAATTGTAGACAGGGACATTACTGGATATTCTTGTGTAATTGCTACAGAATAATTTATGTTATACTTTGTTATTGCTACAGAAGAATATTTATTTTATTATTTTACGTTTACAATTTTCCCGGGGACCCTGTGACACCCATTGAAGAGCCATAGGCTGGATCTCTTAAGATCTCACTGTTGGGTTTGTAAGGCCATGTTACTCCTAAATTTCTATCTTGTTGAAAGAGAAGATATAAAACAGTTCTAAGCTAATTGACCTTAGTGTTCTCCTTTTTAAAAACAAGAATCGATAAGAGAATCGATAAAGAATCGAATCGTTAAACAGAATCGAAAATGGAATCGGAATCGTTAAAATCTTATCAATACCCATCCCTACTAATACCTATCATCATCATTTTCAACAAAAATGTAAACTTTCAAAAGTTCAACAGTGACTCACGATGGTAAGCACCGAGCAGCTGTCAGGACCCACTGGTTGGTGATTAGTGAACCTCCACACTGAATATATCCATAAGGTCCATAAGTTACTACAATGGCATGCCAAGGCCAACTTCCTGGTGTTGCATCTTGACCTCCCATGATTCTGCTGTTTTTAACAGCTCTGCCACAGGCTGACAGAAGAAAAACAATGTCAGTTAAACAATGAATGCACTGATCAGCCACAACATGAAAACTACTCAGAGGTGACCGATAATGTTAATCAACTCTGGAAGGCTAAGTCTGATCCAAAGATACAAACTTTTCTAGCTATATGCTGACTACTTTTTAGCTTTGAAAGGTCCTTACTCCCTACATCTTACAGTTGTTAATGTGAAATTAAACTGTGGTATATAGATGAGTTATACAATTTTACCACTTCACTGCTTTAAATGAAAAGTTGAGAAAATTTGAGTCAGCATATTTTCTTTGTCTTGGAAACAAATAGTCATAAAAGTCTATATTTCCTCCAGTTTCTTGAAAATCTTGTAAAATTGTTTCATTTACTTACCAAGCTGCTGTGAATGACAACCTAAAAATGAGAAGATTAAATATGTTAAACAAAACAGCAAGAGATGATTTGCATCTGTGAGAAAGGAAATAGTTCAAACTAGTTTCATTAATTTCTTCCAAGTGAAACAATGCTACAGATACAGCCAGATGGCCACCTCATTCCTGACAGGACCATGACAGATACTTGGTGGATTCCCGGCTGATTGGGGGCTGATCCATGATATCTGTGAATGATATCCCCTGCTTATGAAAACCAGTTGTAATATCTTGTGCATCTACCAGTGGTCACAGTGCTTATGGAAGTTCCATCACTTTCTACACATAAATCCATGCATTTCTTTGCAATAACCAGGGTTTCTTTAAATATAACAGCATTATAGCATATTGCTATAATTAATAATGCAAGAAATATATTAGCCTCAGCTATAAAATTTTTTAGGCCTCAGTGAAATGCTACTGTAGTGCAGGAGAGGGAAAGCTTTGGTACTGTCGTTGCATCTACTGTAGACAAACTGGCAAATGGAGCAACAAATTGCTGCTGTAGCTGTTAACCAGGAAGCTCTGGCACTGTGCATAAAACTAATGATAATTTTCTGCATTTACACTTTCCACTTTCCAATAAATTAAGAGTCATAGCGGTACATTTGCAATTTATTTTAACACTCTGGTTCAAAAATTTAGTGCCGTGAAAGGGACAATCCAAATCCAACAACTGGTACATTTACCCCAGTAATTATTTATTTAGTTATAGGTGGAAAGACTCCATGTGATGACAGGCAGGAGAGAATTAACATTTGCATTTCAACCTGGTCTTAATGAGTGACTATGCAAACAACACTCCCAGTTTTACTTTTTAAACCACACAACTTACATTTTTAACCTGAAAGTAGGGAACAAACCACACAAAAATTATGGGAAACTGCAGGAAACTGCTGGACAATAACTATTCCAAGAATCATTGACAAAGTATGTACATAACACTGTTATGTAAACAATCATTTTCTTTGTATATTTCCAAACTTTGTGACAAAGGTCAAATGAGGGATTCTTGCTTTACTTATTTTAGTGCTTGTTTTTCAGCCGGTGTTAATTAGTTGACTTGATTTTTGTTAAAACTTCTACAATTTAATGCGATAAATAAAATAATTTCTGACAATTCACTCATTAATAATATAATGACAGTGCTAACCACTACATGACCATGTTTATAAAAAAGTTGTTTTTCATTTTTGCTTTGTAATGCAGTTTTAACATGATTGGGTGATTCACAGGTCATCAATTAGCACTCCTTGTCAAAGCATTTCAGTGTAGTGATGTGTCGGTTGCAAACGAAATGGCTCTTATAGCCGGGTCTTTGAAGTGAACGACGTGGGGGGGTTTTTTCTCTCACCCTCTCTCGCACTTTTTTTTCACTTCACTCCGCACGCGAGCCTTGTGCTTTGCGCTGGGAAGAGGGGGGAGGGGCAGTAGTTACACTCGCAGCAGCACAGGAACAGAGCCGGAGGGAAAGAGAGAGAAAGAGAGCCAGGGACAACAACGCCACATTAGAAAGGTATAGTAATCATCCACAACTATTGTCAGTTGCGGATTAGGATTTAGAAAGTTTATTCATGCAGGCCCATATGACAGAGAATGTGCATCTTCTTTTTGTTTTCATATTTTAATTTATATTTAATTGTGTTGTGGTTTGCAGTGTTTTGTGCTGTTTCACTTTAAATTTGTTTAACAGAAAAAAGCTGAAAATTTAAATAGTTAAAAGTTGAAATGTAAATAGTTGTATTTTGTATTATATGATTTATTTATTAAATTTTATGTGAAGTTAATAAATAAAAGTATATTTACGGTGAACGCTAGAGACAAAGCACGTACAAACTCCGAAGCGTGTACAAATCCCAAAACATGTGAAAACTCCAAAATACGTTAAAACTCAGAAGCACGTACAAACTCCAAAACATATACAAAAGACAACAGAATTGCTCCAGGATGCTCGGCGCAGTGTTGAGCTTTTGTTACCTAGTGGCTACACAAGCCAGGAAGTACCAGTGACCGGATTTGGTGTGTGGTAGTAACAGGTAAATGAACATTTTTTTAAATTATTTGAATATATATGAGTGCTTGTGTATACATACACAAACAATACACATATGCTTTCAATTGTGTAATTTAAGTGATCTAGGTAGCTCTGTTTTGGAAGTTCAGTTAATGCTAGAAATGTGTTTTGGAGTTTGTACGTGCTTTTTGGAGTTTGTACGTGCTTTGTCTCTAGGGGCCACCGTATATATTTATATATAAACATATATAAATAAAACCATTTTTTTTTACATTAGTAATTCCTTTTGTGCATACTTTAATATTGTTGTTAATGATAAATTAATTAAAGCAACAAAACAACCTGACGAGCCAGTTGGGAGCCGAAAGAGCCGGCTCTTTTTAGTGATCCGAGCCGAAAGAGCCGGTTCTCTAAAAAGAGCTGGAAGTCCCATCACTATTTCAGTCAACATGCAAAGTGTTGTTTGGAGACAGCCATTTTGCTTAAGTTTTAAAGGATATAATTAAGAGCTTTATTACATGTTTAAAAAAAAGATAAAAATTATTTTCCCATTATGATTGCTTATTTTTAAACATAAGATACTTAAATGTATTAGGCAGAGGTGGGACCAAGTCATTGTTTTGCAAGTCTCAAGTAAGTCCCAAGTCTTTATCCTCAAGTCACAAGTCAAGTCTCAAGTAAAGTCAAGCAAGTCAGAGTCAAGTCGCAAGTCAAGACAGACAACTTTCAAGTCAAGTCCCAAGTCCGAAACTTTGAATTTCAAGTCCTTTCAAGTCTTTTTTTTTAACCCTCTGGGGTCCCGGGTATAATTGGCCGTTCTTGACTACTTTTGATTTTACTTCTATATTTCACCTTTAAAATATGTTTTTCTTGCCTTGTTTGGTATCATTATTTACAGCACAACCTCAAATATCTGAAATTTGAGTTATTTTTTCATTTTGGTATACTATATTAGCACAGTTGATCTAAATTCAGACAAAAAATTCAGAATCCGAGTAGAAAAAAGTTATATTTTTTTTACATGTTTAACGAATCATTTTCATAACTTGAAATGCAAATAGAAATTGTGCATTTCTAAAAATTATGCACAAGTTTTGCAAACAACAAAGTTATATGGTACTATTTACCTAAAAATGCAGCCAAGGCCTCAGGCGTTTTTTATATAACCATTTAAATCTATTTACAGAACAATCAGGTGTGCTGCATCAAATAAGAAGGCACACAAATTATTTGTGCCAGTCCAAAACATGTAGTTTGTGTTCAGTATAAGACAGAGGAGAACACCACAGGCCTAAACCCTGCAGGTCTGACAACTGGAGGTGCAACAGTCCAGTTTTCTATGTGGAGACAGCGTTTACACTGGAATCTGCCTTTGACAGCTTTTTAGATCAAATATGAAATTCAGCAGTCTAACCGACACACAATACAAAACAATAACTACACAACAAACTAACTACAGCCTCCAAACACGCTAAACGTCACTAATGTCTCACATATGAAAACTTCGCTCTCTCTCTTTCTTTCGCTCGCCCGCTTTCCGTGTGGTGTCACTCCTAAAACTTCCCTTCTCCCTAAACATCCAAATGTCACATGTTGCCTTATCATTTTTTTGATTGGCTGACATGGTAAACTCTAACACCAATAGGGAAGGGGTGTTTTCTTTTCTTTTCACTCGCAAGTGGAGAGCGTATGCTAGGCTGTCTGTAGAAAACGCCGTTTTTGTCTAGCATCCCTGTTGAGAATAACCTTTGCAAATAAACAACAGCTAATAATATAAGATCAAAGTATTTTATTTGATGTATTGACATAAATGACAGAAGAAAAAAGGCCATGTATAGCAGGACTACTCAATTACACACTAAGGTGGGCCAGATTTTCTAACCAAAAAAATTTTTTTTCCCTGGCTCAGACATGCAAAAGTTAAACACGACTACGACCACTAATTGCAAATTAAACACAGTGATTTTGAATTGTGATGTGATGTTAAAATAAATATTTGTCAGTCTAAACTGGGTTAAATCTACGGGGTTAATGATGGGAGGAGACGAGAGAGACTGAGTACAGCTACAGAACCCACTTTCTGAAACGGACCCTGCTCACCATTCACCGACAATTCTGAGCTAACAAGTTGCATGTTATTCTTGGATGCGCTTGCAGGACGGATTTAAAATAGCATGACAAACATATCATACCTGTTAAAGCCAAACAGTATCATCTACGTAGCCGAAGAACATTTGCTAATAAGATGAAGTTAGCTAAGTCAGCTGTCTCATCGTAGAAAAAAAAAAAAAAAAAAAAAAAGCACCACCTACCGTTCTTTATGCAACTTCAAATGTCGGACAAAGTTGGAAGTTGTTCCATCTCCGTCTGTGATTCTCTTCTTGCATGTTTTGCATATTGCATTTCGTTTTTGTTGACTACTTAGTAGTTTATGTACCGAAAGAAATTACTCTTGGGAGCATTTTTGGCTCGGCGTTTTTGTTCTTGTTTTTTTCAAATCTGGTTAATTTGATTGGCTGTGCTACAGCCCACGCTCACATACATACGGAGTGTGGTAAGAATGAATGAATGAATAAAGTGAATTAATGGTCCGCACTTTTTATATAATATGTATGTTAAATTTTAGATTTGGGTAAAATATCAAGTCTTTTCAAGTAAACAGGTTCAAGTCCAATTCAAGTCCCAAGTCACTGGTGTAAAAGTCCAAGTCAAGTCACAAGTCTTACAACCTTTTTTCAAGTCAAGTCTAAAGTCATAAAATTAATGACTCGAGTCTGACTCGAGTCCAAGTCATGTGACTCGAGTCCACACCTCTGGTATTAGGTTTTACAATCATCACCAGAGCTTTACATTAACCATCCACAATTATTGATATTTGGTTGATAATTAAACAATTATCAATCAAATAGACAAATAAATAAATAATCCATCTTGGTTGTTGATTCTTTGTGTTCCTCGCATATGCTGCTGACTGCCAATTCAGACTCTTTTAGTTTGCTGAATGCTGTCCAACCTTTTGTTAGTTCCATCCATGATTAATTGGACAAATGTCTTAAAGTTATCTTGCTGTTGGTGAATCAGACCTTTAAAAAAACTCCCATTGCTGGTCCAGCATAGGGTTCAGCATGCTAACACTGACATATGTCTGTGAAGGTTCTCAGTCATCCAGGTCATCGTAGTCTAAGAAGCTTAGAAAGAAAAGCGTCTGCACTTCTTTAGGTTGCTTGAAAACGTTTCACCTCTCATCTGAGAAGCTTCTTCAGTTCTAGGGTCAAATGGTGGAGAGTCCCAGACTTAAGCCCCGTGAGAGTATCCCCGCAAGAGGAACAAAAGGACCCCCTAATGATCCTCTACCCTAATCACATGAGCCAAGGTGTGAAAACGGGTGTAGGTCACAATTAGCCAAGGTTTCAGGTGAGCTCATTGTGAAACCTAGCCCCATCCTATCATGTGATTTCCTGAGGTCAGATGGCCCATTTGTGAGTGGGTGTTACGGTGTCTGGAAAGGGATCTCAAAACTGGATTATAAATGGCAAACAGTTTGTGTCGTAAGCCACTGCCTCTGTTCAAAGATGGTCGCTCACAATAAATGTCCTCTTTTACTCCTCTTTCAAACCATCCCATCCTCAAAAGAGTGCCCTTTGTCCTATAAATCCAGATGGACCGCCGGGTCTTGTCCCATGGAGGTGGCTCTTCTATGTCATGCCATGCGCTTGTGAAGTGGCGGTTTGGTCTCTCCAATGTAGAGGTCTGGGCATTCCTCGCTATACTGTACAGCATACACTACATTGTTAAGTTTGTGTTTAGGAGTTTTGTCTTTCGGATAAACCATTCGAGCAACACACTCAGACAAAAACTGGTTCATCCCAGACGCCTTAACGCCCACTCACATCTTGGGCCATCTGACCTCATGAAATCACATGATAGGGTGGGGCTAGGTTTCACAGTGAGCTCACCTGAAACCCTGGCTGATTGTGACCTACACCTATTTTCACACCTTGGCTCATGTGATCATTAGGAGGACCATTTGTCCATCTCGGAGGGGATACTCCCACAGGGCTTAAATCTGGGACTCTCCACCATTTGACCCTAGAACTGAAGAAGCTTCTCAGATGAGAGGTGAAACGTTTTCAAGCAACCTAAAGAAGTCCAGACACTTTTCTTTCCAAGCTCCTTAGAATAACATATTTATATGTATTAGGTTTTACAATCATCACCAGGGCTTTACAATAACCACACAGAAAGGCTAATGGTAAATTAAACAATGATTTATCAAATAGTAAATATAGTTTAAAAGGCAAATGGGGAAATGTAAAATAAAAAGTTATCTAATGTGAAATGTCTGTACTCTGAGAATGATTCACTTAACAAAAAAAGAATTTACTGAATTGAGTAAACATGAAAAACTTGGATTTCTAGAGATTTGAAGGAAACCAAGTAATTTACCTCAAATACATTATAAAATTAGATATTTA
Organism: Oreochromis aureus; assembly: GCF_013358895.1. Lineage (NCBI taxonomy): Eukaryota > Metazoa > Chordata > Actinopteri > Cichliformes > Cichlidae > Oreochromis > Oreochromis aureus. The sequence continues at coordinate 35,961,278 of NC_052944.1, forward strand.
TGAAATCATTGCTAACTCTGCCCTTTCATAGCGAACAGTCCAAAAAACGTATTATTGCTATTATCAATGTGCAAAATATCAGAAATATATAACAATATTATAATATATATATAACAATACACAATACCATCCATTAATCCATTAATTTCCAGTGGTTTGTCCGGTAATTTTTGTACCTCTACTTCATCAAACACTTCTTCAACCTAACAACGAAATAACAAAAGTGTTTAAAGAAAAATAAAACTTTCTTTCTCACCTCTCCATGAGAGAATAGTCATCACAGCAATACAACACAAAAACTGATGGAGAGCCATTGTTAACTGAATCTCTGTCATGTTATAATTACATTTAAGTACCTGAAGATTATTCTCAGCTCCACCCAGAGCTCCACCCCGTCACAGTTGCATTAGCTTTCTAAGAAAAAGTCAGAGAGCTGGTAATGAAGTTTTGCTTGAACAAGGGGTGAATAAAATATTTTTCAAATTATCCTTATAAGGATAATGGGGACTTGCTTTTTTTGTATTTCCAGGGAATAAAAGCAAACCCTAGGTTTTCACATGATTGCAACAATCAGTCAGAATCACTGCTAAAGATATGAGTAATACAATATTCTGCTGTAATCAACCTCACCTTATTCTTATCACAGCCACATTCTGTTAATCACTTTAAATTCACAGATCTCAACTTTTCTGTGTCCAAGGGTTTGCATTTAAAAAAAATATTCTTCACTTTGTGTTGTACTTCTCTGAAACAATTTTATTTTTTTGGGGGGGGAATGCTGTCAAGAAGCAAAAAACAAAAACACCAAACTGGTCTAGTAACATTTGTGTCATTACTTTTACTTTCATGTCTGCTACTAGGTACAATTCTGACACTACTTAGAATGGATGGTTCTGAATATAAACAGTGTTGGGAAACTTGTTCCATGTTGCCATTTGCCCACTTTAACAGCATTCCTACTGACTTACTTAAACCATTAGACTATGCATTTTCGAGTAACCTTCCTGTTACGTTGTTAGTCAAACTGAGCTCTGAAGTTAAAAAATGGCTGTTCTTTCTTTTTTTAACCCATAACGTTTGCACTAATGTAGATTTGAAACTGATACACTTCTGGCGCCGCTCCGAGCTGGCAGCAAGTATCAGCAGCTCCGACCTGACCAGTCCTTCTTTTTCTCTTTTTTGTTGTTATTGTGTTTCTTGTTCAGTTTTTTTTTATTGTGGACTGTACTACTCCACAATGGAGCTAAGAATTCTATGGACAATCGTGTTTTTTATAACATTCTTCATGGCATCTGTGTCCAGAGAGCGCGTGGAGGTACCGGCCAGCGATTCCATCTGTTATTATAGGAAACGTGAGATCTCTCCCCAATAAAGTAGACGAGCTGGCGGCTCTTACCCGACATCAGAGGTGCTACAGGGAGTGCAGCGTGATGTGCTTCACTGAGTCGTGGCTAACTGCGCTAACTCTGGACTCACACATAAACATCGACGGTTTCCATCTGATCCGGGCCAACAGAATAACGGAGAGTGGTAAGAAGAGAGGAGGGGGTCTGGCTGTGTTTGTGAACAATAGATGGGGTAACTCTGGGCATTTATCTATCAAAGAGACGCTATGCTGTAAGGACATTAAGCTGCTAGCAGTTAGCATGAGACCGTACTATCTACCGCGAGAGTTTACACACGTTATTGTGATAGCTGTGTATGTCCCGCCCTCTGCTAACGCTGCAGCAGCCTGTGAGGTCCTGCACACTGTAACCAGCAGACTCCAAACACAGCACCCTCAGGCCCTTTTCCTGATCTCTGGGGATTTTAATCACATCTCCCTGTCCTCCACTCTCCCCACCTTCACCCAGTATGTTACCTGCCACAACAGAGACAATGAAACATTGGACTTATTGTATGCCAACACCAAGGAGGCATACAGCTCATCACCTCTCCCTCCACTGGGGAGCTCAGATCACAATCTGGTTCATCTCCAGCCTGTGTACAAACCTTTAGTACACAGAGAACCAGTTGTGAAACGCACAGTAAAGAAATGGTCGGCAGAGACTGAAGAGGCCCCGAGGGACTGTTTCCGTTCTACTGTGTGGGACAACCTCTGCAGCCCCCTGGAGGATGACCTCAACAGCATCACAGACTGCACTACGGATTACATGAACTTCTGTGTGGACAACACCATACCCATCAAAAAGGTACAGTGTTTTTCTAACAACAAGCCATGGATAAATCCTGAAATTAAGGCTCTCCTCAAGGAGAAGAAGAGAGTCTTTAGATCTGGAGACAAACAGGAGCTGAGAGTTGTGCAGAAGAAACTGAAATGGAAGATAAGGCAAAGAAAGGAAAACTACAGGAGGAAGATGGAAGAGCAGCTGCAACAGGATAACATCAGAGGGGTTTGGAACAGCCTGAAGACAATCTCAGGACAAAAACCAGCCCCCCAGGGTGCAGGAGACTTGGGGTGGGTGAATGACCTAAATAAATATTTTAATTGTTTTGATCAACCACCCACCCCTCCCCCAGCATCGTCCCCCCTGCTGCAATCTCCCTCATCTTCAGGGCCTGCCTGTCTTTCATCACAGGACTTCACAAATCTCAGCTCCCAGCCATCACACCCACCCCCGGCTTCTGTGGACTCCAACATACACCCCCTTCCCCCAAAATCCCCTCTCTCCATCTCAGCACTTCAAGTGAGGAACGAGCTTTGCAAGATCAAGGTGCGTAAGGCTGCAGGTCCAGATGGCGTCAGCTCCAGGCTCCTGAGATGCTGTGCAGATGAACTCTGTAGCATCCTAGGATATCTGTTCAACCTGAGCCTGTCATTGGGGAAAGTACCACCGCTGTGGAAGACCTGTGTGGTACTGGTACCAAAGACCACCCATCCCAAGGACCTCAGCAGCTACCGGCCGGTAGCCCTGACATCAGATCTGATGAAGACCCCCGAGAGGTTGGTTCTAAAGCATCTGCGTCCCCTGGTGAGGTCTTCATTGGATCTGCTGCAGTTTGCTTACCAGCCTGGCATTGAGGTGGAGGACGCCATCATCTACCTCCTGCACCAAGCTCTGACTCACCTGGAGAAGCCTGGAAGCACTGTGAGGATCATGTTCTTTGATTTCTCCAGTGCTTTCAACACCATCCAGCCACGACTTCTGAGGGACAAGCTGGAGCTATCGGGAGTGGACCACCACATGTCCCAGTGGATACTGGACTACCTCGCAGAATGTCCACAGTATGTGAGGTCACAGGGCTGTGTCTCTGACACGCTGGTCTGCAGTACGGGGGCCCCACAGGGAACTGTGCTGGCACCGTTCCTCTTCACCCTCTACACTGCAGACTTCTCCATCAACTTCCCACGCTGCCACCTACAGAAGTTCTCTGACGACTCTGCCATAGTCGGCCTCATCACAGGTGAGGACGACTCAGAGTACAGACAGTGGACTCTGGACTTTGTGGACTGGTGTCAGCAGAACCACCTGCTGATCAACGCCGGGAAAACCAAGGAGTTGGTGGTGGATTTCCGGAGATGCAGACCCACCACACTGACACCAGTGAACATCCAGGGAGTGGACATTGAGATAGTGGACTCGTATAGGTACCTGGGTGTTCACCTGAATAATAAGCTAGACTGGAGCCACAACACCGATGCTCTTTACAGGAAGGGTCAGAGCAGACTCTACCTGCTGAGGCGGCTGAGGTCATTTGGAGTACAGGGAGCGCTTTTAAAGACCTTCTATGACTCTGTGTTTATAAAGACATCTGTTTATGAGTCTCAAATCATAAACAGACCTGGGCAAGGGTTTTGTGACTTTGATCAACTCAAAACACTTGTGTAATTCATTTGAGATCCTTTCATCCAAGTGGACATAACATGAATTGCTGAGCAGCTAAGTGCAATGTTTAACTTGAATGCTCGACAGGTAGAGATTGTTGCATCCTGATGGTCTTAAAGTTAGGAGTTCAGACTTCCAGTCTGTACAAAGGTGTATGCCCAGCAGCAATGGAAATTGCCTGGCTTTTTGGTTCAGCTTATCTTTCTGAATCATCCTTTTCTGACATGAACTTCATGTAGAACAAACACAGAACACATCTTACTGATGTTTATATGTATGCACGAGTGTTAAACTCAAGTATTCTACAAAAATTTAAGAAATATCTCAAAAAATCTTAAGATGCAATGATTTGTTTAAAATGCAATAGATTTGGTGACTAGTACATATGTTACAAGAATAATTTGAAAATGTCTTGTTTTAAATATTAATCATACTAATTTGTACAAAAATGGCACAGAGTTCATGATTTACTCAAAATGTTTAGAAGGTACTCGAGATGTATTTCTTTAATGTCATTATGTTTCTAGAACTTCACAAAGAGACCCTTAAGAACTTGGGGTGTCATCTGGGTCATTTAACTAATGCTCAGGTGGCTAAACTAACGACCTTATCTCAAGTATTCAGGTTCGTTTGGTGATGTGCTTTCTTGTACAGACTGGGTGGAGCATGTTATCAATGTAAAATGGTCTGTATTTGTATAGCGCTTTACTAGTGCCTAAAGACCCCAAAGCGCTTTACACATTCAGTCATCCACCCACTCACATACTGGTGATAGCAAGCTACATTGTAGCCACAGCCACCCTGGGGCGCACTGACAGAGGCGAGGCTGCCGGACACTGGCGCCACCAGGCCCTCTGACCACCACCAGTAGGCAACGGGTGAAGGACACGACGACCAAGAATGTCTGAGCCGGGGCTTGAACCGGCAACCTTCCGATTACAAGATGAACTGCCAACTCTTTGAGCCACGATCACCATGAATGTAGGGGAGACACAGGCTATTTGCTAGCATTTCTATAGGATTACTTCTGAGAAGCATGAATATCTGAATGCCGAGGTGGAGTACATGTTTAAACATGATATGGACATATTAGGACATGATATAGACATATTAGTCCAAAATGTGATCGTTGTAAACTTGGAGAAGGCACTCTTACCCATTTATTCTGGACCTGTCCCAAATTGCATAACTATTGGTTGGACATCTTTAAATGTTTTTCTGATATGTACAACTGCACATTAGAGCCAGACCTATGGGCAGAAATCTGTGCCTTCAGAAACTGAATTTGAATTAGCCTAATGTGAAATTCAAATTATTGATTTGAAAATGATCATCACTAAATTGAAATTTAATTTTATATTTTGAAAATTGTCAAGAGTGAACAAGCACTGATAGTGTAATCTACAGCTGTGGCCAAACGTTTACAGAATGAGAAGTGTTGTTTATTTATTTACAAAGTTTGCTGTTTCAGTGATAGTTGTATTATATCACTTCAAACAGAGGTGATCCAGTAATGCTGCACTAATGAATTAGACTAACTATTCACTTTAGCTAAAGTGTTGGGATGGACTGGACTGATTTTCTTTATTTGGTAAATGGACTGATTCTTATATAGCGCTTTTCTACTCTCTCGGAGTACTCAAAGTGCTCTATACAACATGCCACATTCACCCAATCACACCCATTCTCACAAGCACTTTATCTATACTTAGTGCTATCTAACTACATTCACACACATTCACTCTCCGATGGATGCATCGGAGAGCAACTTGGGGTTGGTATCTTGCCCAAGGATACTTGATATGCAGACTGGAGGAGCCAAGGATCGAACCACCAACCTTCTGATCAGTAGGTGACCTGCTCTACCTCCTGAGCTACAGCCACCCCCTGATGCTGTGTAAGACATAAATAAAGCTCAAATACAAAGGTTTGGACACTGTTTTGCATGTTTAACTACTGTAGGGGTCTCTGCAAGCATACAGGGCTCTGAGAGGGTACAAGATGACAACTTTGGAATTCTACAAGAAACAGTCGATCATATTTGTTTGTCAAAGCTGAATCCAGGGCAAACTACGCTAAATTAGCATTTTAGGTAACAGCTACAATAAGCATAAAAGTTACAGTACGGCTATCATTTGTTAACATGACGCTTGTTCTTATACATGTAATACATTTATTACCAGCCTGAGAGTTTATCCGCTGGTCATTCGACATGACGAATGACTTCTGAAGTCTGAATTCAGCTCAAGATGCTGTAGATTCCCGTCAGTAACACTTTTGGTCCGCTAGTAAAACATAGTTCTACTAATCTATTAAGCATTTATTCAAGTTACAATTCAGATTCAATCCGAGCAATTGAAATTCGAATTTAACTTATTCAAATTCAGTTTAAGATGGCACAGATTTCTGCCCATACATACCCAATAACTGGATTGTTTGGATCCTCCTCTTCCCCTTTACACCTCAGCTCTGCTGTACAAACTACAATTCTGTTTGGAATGGTAATTGCTAAGAAAATTATCTTGACTGTCTGGAAATCTGACATTGTACCTCAATTCAAAATGTGGCTGACAGAACTGACTGCTCTACTGTATATGGAGAGAATTAGGTATACATTAGAGAACAAGGGCAGCATAGTGGCACGGTGGTTAGCACGGTAGCCGCACAGCAAGATGGATTAGAGGGCAAACTTAGTAAGTTTTTTAATGTGTGGCAGCCATTTTTAGATCATGTATTAAAACAAAGCTTTCTTTGATTGATAATTCAGTCTACCACCCCAGTGTTTTATTTTTGTATCTTGCCAGTGTTGAAGTAGTATCTTTGTTGATGCAGTGTAATTTTTTTGCCTTATGTTTTTTTTGCCCTTGTTGTTGTGTTGTCTGTTTTGTTTTGTTTTCTTTAAATCAAAAATCTTAATAAACATATTAAAAAAACCTTCTGCCTCTAGTTGGGCATCGTCATGTTTGTTGGTACATAAACGTGATAACATACCCAGGTTCTTAATAACTTTTGAAAAGTTAACAGGGTCACAAGACCAAAGTCTTTTCCATTGCCTCAGATGGAGGACTGCGTGGAACAGGTTGTTTCAGCCAAGTATGTCAGTAAGTTTGATCTGCTGAAAGGCTATTGGCAGATTCCCCTGTCAAAAAGAGAACAGAAAGTGGCAACATTTATTATTCCATCAGGGCTGTATTCTTATGAAGTGATGCTGTTTGGCTTGAGGAACAAAAACTTGGTGGTCTGCAGTGACTCTTAGGTTTCTCATATGCAGAGAGTTAGGGCACTGTTTGATTGTTTGACAGAGGCGAAGCTCACAGTGGATCTTGTGAAATGTGATTTTGTGACTTACCTGGCTAAAAAAGGTTTCCTTGCTAAGTTGCCTGTTATGTGTAGTTCCCACACTGGATGATCCCTTGGACTTAAGTTTTTAGATGGAATATAGTGGCTAGTCACCCTATCTGCCCTTCTTTAACATTCAAAATCCTGATACATATTGTGCTTGAAAGGCTTTCAGAATCAGTCAGAATCAGCATACTTTATTAATCCCTAAGGAAATTATGTGGGTTACAGTCTGTTTCTGTTACAGTAACAATAACAGAAACAAACTAGACTATTTAACAGTACAATATGTTACAGATTTAAGAAAATGCACAATATATACAAATCACTCAATAGTAAATATCAAGGACTGACAGCGGTGATTATAAACAAATATCCGAATATTGACAGCAACATTACTGAGTAGAAAAGAGCGTGTGCAAAAAGGGTGTATTTATGAAATTCATTAAATTGAAAAAAAAAAATGTTGACAAATGCTTTTTGTCTGCAGCCCCCTCCCCCCCTCCCTGGACACAAGCATTTCACTGCATGTTGTACTTATACGACTATGTATTTTACGAATAAAATGTGAATTTGAACTTGAACTTGAAGAACATGCTATTGTATAAACAGTGTGTTTTGAATGAAGAGATGAGAAAATGCAGAGGAAAAGTGAACTGTCCAGTGTCCAGAGTTTGAAATGTAAAACATTCATTCTGTTAAAAGAATAATTTTCACTTTCTATTGAGCTTCTCTGAAACATTGCTTTTCCTGGAGATATCAGGTCAATATCAGGTTTTTTTTTTTTTTTTTTTTTAAAAAAAAACAGGTCTAACAACAATTGCACCATTCCTCCTACTGTTTGTTTTCAATTTCACCACAGTTTGTTTGGAACATTCACACACAAAAACACAGATACATTTTTCTACTAGGAAAACTGAAGGTTAACAAAAAATGTCAAGAAGTCCTTCTAGCTACCTCTGACTGGCATCGACAATGAAAAAAGAGCTTCTGGACCTGCTGCTGCATTACAACAAAGTATTGCAATAAAACATTGTGCCATAATAGATTACATAAAATTACCCAATGTCTAAATGACAATTTTAAGATTCACAGTAGGCCTATAACTTTCACAATATTATAATGAGCAAGTTAACATGAATATCATAATATGTCAGTTTTAAAATATTATTTGTCACACCCAAAAGAGTTATCTTCTTCACAGTCTGAAGATTTTATTTTTAATATTTTGCTTTTTACTTTCAATCCGATCAAGATTTTTGGATTCAGTCTTTTTTGCAGAGGTCAAATACACACGATTAAGTTTAACAGGAAGAACAATGTTTTCACTTGAAAACACTAAATTCACATTTTGATATTTTAGTTGGTACTGCTACCTCGCAACAAGAAGGTCTCGAGTTCAAATCCACTTACTGGCTGGGGCCTTTCTGTGGAGTTTGTGTGGGTGCTCCTAAAAAAACATGCTTGAAGATCCAGGACCGTGACAGTTTTGTGACATTGTAACTCAAAATGTTTTGTTCAGTCTCATTTTATAATAATCTTTTTCTGATATATCTGTTTTAAACAAAATAAATGCTTTTTTAAAAAAAACATATAATAAAGACACATAAAAAAAGACAAACAAGACTGTATAGTTTCATATATTTGTCAATTTAATAGGGATGTAACAAACTTAACATTAAACATTGGTTCATGACGTTTCATCTTCAAACTTCATCTGTCCTGTGGTTCTTGCAGTTTCAAAATCACACTGTACAGTCATACGTAAGCTTTCACCAAAATTTGATTGTGTTGTAATATGTGTGGTCGAACTCAAACCACAACTTTGTTGTGCAAGTGATTTTATTTACAATGATGTTGAATTGATGTTGTTAAAAGACATTAGAAATCTTTTAACGAAGGCATCAAAGAGATAACCACCACAGTTAGACAACACCCAGGTGAAAACTAGGGCTGGGAAGCCCTAAAAAGACACCGTGTTGAGCTTCTGAGGTTCAGCTGTTTTGAAAAACTGCTCTGAACAAAACACCCAGGTCACATGACCATGAGCAAACAAAGCTTTTACAAGCTTCACGCTAGTTTTGACAGGCGGCATACCCTCTGCTTTCAGTTATTGCGAGGTGTGAGCATTTCAGTGTTTAATTAACCATTTGTAATTACTGAATAAATGACTGCTGCTTCTGTTTATTATGCATGTGTAAAAGAAAACAATACCCTCTTTCTCATTATTAATTTTGCTGTGACTTTAAGGGTCCCTGTTTGTATTATCTGAATTGATTTGAATTGTACACACAATTGTTTCTCACAACAGCATCTTCAAGATGTGGTGATAGCCAAATTGGCCAGCAGATGTCACTGTGGAAATGGGTTTCAGATTGTTTTGAAGCCTAAATACAATTCTTTGAATGCTTTGAATGTTTCAGTGCTTAATGAAGCCTTGCTTTGCCCATCACTAGTGAAGACTGAAGGCCAGGTCACAGCTTCAATAGTAGTCAGCTGATTGACAGATACCTCACAGGTTGATTGCATCAGGTGTGGTCAGTGTGTTACCCTGTAAGGTAAGGTGGGGTAAGTAAACACACACACACACACACACACACACACACACACACACACACAGTAACAAGAGAGCCTACTAAGTGGGAGAGAGATAAATCAAAGAGGTGAGAGTGAGAAATGGTGGAAACACACAGAAAGATTTGAGGACCATGACTGAGTGAAATCCAGAGCACAGCAGCAAAATGGATTTCAGGACTGAGCAGAAGAGCAGAGTATGGAGAGAAATTTCAGTAAGGAGAAATGATTAGGAGCTGAACATAAACATGGAATCCCAGTGGTGATAGGGAAGAGGGTAGCCCCTCCCCCGGAGGGTAGGGCCCCCTGGAGTCTAGATGCTGGAGGTGGAGGTGGAAATGGAGGTGGGTTGCACAGATGTGTCTGCAAGGAAGAATGATAGATGTGCAGTGAGATTTAAAGTATGCAGAGTGAAGGTTGATTGACTTGTGACTCCAGATCTTCCTGTTTAAAATTACGAATAAGTTTCATTAGAATTTTGTATGATATGATCCACAAATATACAAATGATTTGCACTGATTTGTCTGCAACTTTATGAGCTTATGGTTTGTGAGAGTTGGTTCCTGTTGTCTGCAAGTGAATAAAATTAAAACAAAATGATACATGACCACCAAAGCTTCTTTAAAATGATACATGATTTAATAACTAAAGCATTTGGTTAATATAAATTCCTCAACACAACAAGATTTGAGAAGATTTTCATCAGATTGTATCAAAATCTCTAGTGTCTGACAACTTTTTAAAAATAATTTCACTTTGCAGAATTATTTAAAAAGGAGTCTTGATGCATGCTCAATCATCCAGGTAAGTAAATCTCCAAAAGTTGATTCTGTTCATCTGGACGTAGCGCTTTGTCATTTTGGGTGTCATCAGGACGCTACAACACAGAGTGAACACCATCCCCACTGACACAGCGGCCAGGGAGGCAGAAGAACAGCACATCAAGAAGGCCCTGAGTAAATGTGGTTATCCCAGCTGGACTTTTGTCAAAGCTGGAAAGGCACCTAAAGAAAGCTCCAGCCGATCCAGGAGAGAAGGACAACCGCTGCCCAAGCGAAAACCTGTAGTGATCCCATATGTGTCAGGAGTATCGGATTAGTTGAGACACATTTTTTCTAAACACCGTGTCTCTGTGACTTTTAAATCCCAAAACATGCTGCACCAAAAATTGGTCCACCCCAAGGATCGGGTCCCCCGACACAAACAGAGTAATATAGTTGTCACGGCTGAGGCAGCAGTCGTGTGGTGGAAAGAATGAGGACCCAAGTTGCAGACAGCGGTGGAGGTGCGACTGAGGTTTATTTACAGTGAACAATAACCATGGTGAGGGCAGAACTGAACATAAACCTAAACTGGGCAAAACTAATAATAGCAAAACACAAAACCATAACTCACGGAGGCACACAGAAAAGTCACGAAGAAAGCAGAGCAGAGATATGCAGGGAAACACTGAGCAACACAGAATAATGCAGAGTAACACAGTCCTACAAAGTAAAACAGGAAACACACAGACTGTTTTGCAACACAAAACTCTGGAACACGGACAGAGCGCAGAGGAAAGACACAGGTTGAGATGATAAAACACTGAAACCAAAACCAACCCTAAGAACTAATACAAAATCGGAATAAACACAAAACATAAGATGATACCAAAAAGAACACAAAACACTGGGTCAGCGACCCAGGATCACGACAATAGTGTATGCTGTTAAGTGCCAGGAGGATTGCCAGGATTTATACATCGGGGAAACCAAACAACCTCTGGCGAAGCGGATGGCACAACACAGAAGAGCAACCTCGTCAGGCCAGGACTCTGCAGTTTATTTACACCTACAGGCCAGTGGACACTCTTTCAATGATGAGGATGTACACATCCTGGACAGGGAGGAACGCTGGTTTGAGCTGGAGTCAAGGAGGCCATTTACGTGAAAAGGAAAGACCATCTCTGAATCGAGGAGGGGGCCTAAGGGTACATCTTTCACCATCTTACAATGCTGTGATTGCAGCCATTCCCCAACTCTCTGTGAATTGTACTCATGGCCATTGATCAGTGGCTGTTGATCAATGGTCATGAGAATTTGCGTAATTAAGATTAAGGGAACACCCCCAGCCCATTGTTCCTTCAGTGGGCTGGTTTCAGTCATTATGCAAATGTACTGTTTATAAGATTGAGGAAACCTGCAGTCAGCTGAGACTGAAGAAGTCACTTGGACGAGTGACGAAACGTTTTTCCCACAAAACGCTACGTCCAGATGAATTGATTTGTTAATAACAATTACAAACATGTAGTCAAAAATGAAAAATGATTAGAAATTGATTAAGTAAACAAATGGAAACTGGAAAGGCAAAAATGTTTTGTTTCTTTTTGTATCTATTAATCATTTAATGTTCACAAAAGCGCAATACCTTTTTTAAAAATTGTTGATATATTTAGTTAATAAAAATTGCACTTTTAAAGTTACCAGAAATATATTGGAATAAAACATTTAACATTTACCTCAGAGTTCTAAAATGTTATGAAACCTGAGTATTCAGGTAAAGTAAAAGTATTTCAAGTTTGTATTTAAGTACAAAACGTGAGTAAATGTGCTGAATTACTTTCCACTTGCAAAAAACAGATGGAGCAACACAACAAGACCACAGAGAGAGGTAAAGTGAGTGAAGTGGGTCAGATTTTCACCATTGTTACGTGTGGTTGGAATGACAAAAACAGTAGTATTGAGAAGGGTGGGTTTAGTATTGTTAAATGGGGTGGGGGCAGTGTTGTTAAACGGGGTGGAGGCATTGGTGTTAAAAGAGGTAAGGACAGTTGTGTTAAAAGGGGTGGGGGCAGTGGTGTTAAAGCGGGTGGGGTTAGTAGTGTTAAACGGGGTAGGGGCAGTGGTGTTAAAAGGGGTAGGGACAGTGGTGTTAAAGCGGGTTGGGTTAGTAGTGTTAAACGGGGTGGGGGCAGTGGTGTTAAAAGGGGTAGGGACAGTGGTGTTAAAGCGGGTTGGGTTAGTAGTGTTAAACGGGGTGGGGGCAGTGGTGTTAAAGCGGGTGGGGTTAGTAGTGTTAAACGGGGTGGGGGCAGTGGTGTTAAAGCGTGTGGGGTTAGTAGTGTTAAACGGGGTGGGGGCAGTGGTGTTAAAAGGGGTAGGGACAGTGGTGTTAAAGCGGGTGGGGTTAGTAGTGTTAAACGGGGTGGGGGCAGTGGTGTTAAAAGGTGCGGGGATGGTTATAGGTGGTGATGTTGGGCAGGTGAAGTTTGAGTCGCTGTCTGAGCCTGAAGAGGTGAAGGTAACAAAACCAGGTGGTGTCCCTGTGACAGTGTCACTGATCCATTTCTGGTATTGGGACACACGAGTGTAGATTGAAGGTCCCCAACAAGCACTATAACTAGTAATTCCAATCTGGACCCAGACTGATCCTGCCTTCATCATGAGTGGTTCTCCTCGATCTCCCTGTGAAAAGAAATTTATAGTAATTGTAAAGCCAGGTCAGTGACTTTCAAAAGAGGATCTGTCTCAGTAATAGCTATCCTGCTGAAGCAATAGTCTTATCAACTTCAAAATAACCTGTTATTTTTACTTCTGAATAGAAGGCAGGTAGAAGAAAATTTGATATATTGATATTGATTGATAATTTGAGATCTGAGCTAGTATTCAATTACTCGGTCTATGGTGTAATTGGCCTTATTTGTTTTATTCAATTTTTATTCATACAGAACCACATCACTGTTGCCTCAAGGCAATTCCTGTATATGTGCTTTACAAGCACATTAAAAGGAAACAAGATGAAAGAGAAGGCTGCAAGCAAAGTATTGTCTTCAAGGAAGTGTGAACCTGTCCTACAAGCTGTACTGAGACAGCGAGAAAGCTACTGACAAATGTATCAATGAATCATTTTACCAACAGGCTGCTTTCAAGGCTGAAAATTTAAGCTGCCACTGAAGCAACCTCCCACATAGCAAAATTGGTATGGCCTGGATCTGGCCCACACAATGTTCTTACTCATGGCCGCAAGAATGACGGCCCTTTGGTGGCCCAGATCAGGTTTGTCAGATGTGGCCCACACATTGGCCAGATAGTGAATGGACTGACTCTCATATAGCGCTTTTCTATTCTCCCAGATTACTCATAGTGCACTATACAACGTTCCACATTCACCCAATCACACACTTCCTCTAAACTGTGTGCTTCCTATTTTTTACACATCCAGACTCTTGAGATGCAGACTGGAGGAGCCAGGGATCGAACCACTAACCTTCCGATCAGTAGGTGATCTGCTCTACTTCCTGAGTTACAGCCATCCACTGGCAAGGATGAGTAACCGTCACTAGGTATTGGATAAAGTGTGCACTCACAAACATGTCAAACCTGCATTTGAAACGTTGGCTCCCATAGTAATATTGCAACATGGCATTTGGGTCTTCTAACTAAGATAATGGATGTTTTTGTGATGTAAGTTAATGAGTCATACATGGTTCTGTAAATTATGAAAACTGTGATATGTGACAACTATGTGTAATGATTAATATTTTGCAATGCTTGATTTTGAAAAATTGTAAAAACGTTTCTCACAACAAAAAATATAAGTAATTATTATTTAATTATGTTTAAATTAAAATATAGAAGCCAGAGAGATTGCATGTAAAATAAACTTTTATCATAAAAATAAGAAATAATATATTTTAAAGTCCCCTTAGTAGGTTTTTACATTAGTTATCTGATGTCACTGAAAATTTTTTTGAAGAAATGATTTTAAGGAATTTAGTGAAACTCAAATATCAACAAAACCTGACCACTGGAGGGTTGGATTTTAATAACTATACAATGTTGATCACTGAGACAGAAACAGAGCCCCCTCACCCAAAGTGTAACTAAAAGGAATTCATTACATAACATAGACCCTTCCATCCAAATCTGGGACCAGTGCAGGTAAAGTTCTCTGTAATGTGGGGAGGCCAGTAGCTGTAGTCACCCAAGTTGCATCTGCACTCATTGTTTCCCAATATTGGTACATTAACTTCTTGCAGGATGTTGGGAAATTGATAATCTAATCAGAGAGAAAAAGGTAAAAGGTTTTTAACAAATCCATCATCAGTATTGTTACATTAATAAATTAAAAAGTATTTTGTAACTTACAATTATCATAACCAAAACCAGTGACCCAGCTGCTGGTCCCATTGTAGAAAGTGCTGTTTCCTGAGGCTAAGCATATCGGCTGAATGTAGTCTGTGAAATTCACAGGAGACGCCAGCTTCAGAAGACAAATGTCATTATTGTATGGCCAGTAGTAGTAGTAGTAGTAATCGGGACGTTGAGAATGGCAGACTATGTCTTCCACTTTCTGAGTCAGCTCATTTGGATTTGAACCTGACTGGTTGTAGCGTCCCAGATGAACCACAGTGTTGTAACTTGAACTTGAGACAGAAAAAAATTTTCTTTTAGAGATGGTAGATTAACTATTCACTTAAATAAACTTTGTTTATATAGCGAAAAATCACAACAACAGTCACCTCAGTGTCTTTAATATTGTAAAGTGAAGGATGTTTTACATTTTTTAATCAAACGCTTCATCAATAAACAATCAGATATGTCACAGTTTTCATTCACAATGTTAGACTGTGATCTTGCTGTTGCACCGGCCTGAGATCTGATGCCACAGAGACAGATTGCTTCCACACATTGTTTGACTGATCTGATCGTGCTGTGATCAGATCAGTGACATGTTCTTGTATGTTAGATGCTAAATGAGCTCTGAATAGGGTCTATTACTTGCAATAGCTATACCCTCAGCGTCCACGTCTTTAGTATTGTGTAGAAAAACACTTCAAAAACCCTTTGACTGTTTTCAGGAAAGAAGTTTAAAAAAATATATGTTTTTTTAATTGTAAACAGTATATGTCGTGCACTACACATCACTTTTAGAAATCATCATTACTTTACCAAAAATGTAAACTTTGAAAATGTTTGAAAGTGACTCACGATGGTAAGCACCGAGCAGCTGTCAGGACCCACTGGTTGGTGATTAGGGAACCTCCACACTGAATATATCCATAAGGTCCATAATTTACTACAATGGCATGCCAAGGCCAACTTCCTGCTGTTGCATCTTGTCCGCCGAAGATTCTGCTGTTTTTAATAGCTGTGCCACAGGCTGACAGAAGTAGACAACAGTTAAACAGTGAGTGCACTGATCAGCCACAACATTAAAACCACTCAGAAGTGACCGATAATGTTGATAATCTCTGACAGAATAGGTCTGATCTAAAGATACTAACATACTGTAGCTAGCTATATGCTGACTACTTCAGTTTATAGCTTTCATTTCATTTACTTTCTTTTACTTACCAGGCTGTTGTGACTGACAACCTAAAAAATGAGAAGATTAAAATAAACATATTAAACAAAACAGCAGGTGATGATTTGCATCTGTGAGAAATGAAATAATTCAAACTAGTTTCACTAATTTCTTGCAACTGAAAAAAAGATACAAATACAGCCAGATGGCCACCTCATTCCTGACAGGACCATGACAGATACTTGGTGGATTGATGACAGCTTTTCAGCTCTGCACTGACAAATTGGTACTGCAAGGTTTTTTTAATTCAAAAATGAAAATCAAACGTAAAAGCAAATTAAGTAAAGTATGTTAGATGTGATACAAAAACGCAAGTCAGACAGAGAGCACCATGACAGCACAACAATGTGTGGCTTCGGCATATTGCTATAAAGAATAATGCAAGAAATACATTAGCCTCAGCTATAAAATTTTTAAGGCTTCAGTGAAATGCTACTGTACTGCAGGAGAGGGAAAGCTTTGGTGCTGCCCTTGCATCTACTGTAGACAAACTTGTTTGTCATATGATTGTTGGGTTTTTCTCTGTATCTATTATTGTACGATCTACTGTACAATATCAAGCGCCTTGAGGCAACTGTTGTTGTGATTTGGTGCTATATAAAAAAGAGAACGAACAAACAAACTGGCCAATGGTGCAACAAATTGCTGCTGTTGTTGTTAACCTGGAACCTTTGGCACTGTGCAGAAAAATAATGATAATCTTCTGCATTTACACTTTCCAAATAAATTAAGAGTCATAGCGGTACATTTGCAATTTATTTTAACACTCTTGTTCAAAGATTTAGCGCTGTGAGAGGGACAGTCCAAATCCAACAACTGGTACATGCACCGCAGTATTTATTTATTTAGTTATAGGTGGAAAGACTCCATGTGATGACAGGCAGGAGAGAATTAACATTTGTATTTCAACCTGGTCTTAATGAGTGACTATGCAAACAACACTCCCAGTTTTACTTTTTAAACCACACAATTTATATTTTTGACCTGAATGTAGGGAACAAACTACAGAAAAATTATGGGAAACTGCAGGAAACTGCTGGACAATGACTATTTGGTATTCCAAGAATCATTGACTTAAAGTATGTACATAACACTGTTATGTAAACAAACTGTGTTTATATAAACTTGGATTTCTAGAGATTTGAAGGAACCAAGTAATTTACCTCAAATACATTATAAAATTCAATATTTATGAAATCGTTGCTCGCAAATCTACCCTTTCCCAGTGTCCAGTCCAAAAACTGTATTATTACTATTATGAATGTGTAAAATATCAAAAATATATAACAATATTATAATATATATAACAATACATGATACCATCCATTAATCCATTAATTTCCAGTGGGTTTTCAGGTAATTTTTATACCTCTACTTCATCAAATACTTCTTCAAAATGGGAAAACTCAGAAATAACAAAATTATTTAAAGAAAAATAAAGCTTTCTTTCTCACCTCTCCATGAGAGAATAGTCATCACAGCAATACAGCACAAAAACTGATGGAGAGCCATTGTTAACTGAATCTCTGTCATGGTATAATTACATTTAAGTACCTGAAGATTATTCTCAGCTCCACCCAGAGCTCCACCCTGTCACTGTCGCATTACCTTTCCAAAAAAAAGTCAGGCAAGTGGTAATGAAATTTTGCTTGAGCAAGGGGTAAATAAGCTATTTTTCAGATTATCCTCATCCTTATATTTGGCTGCTTTTTTTGTAATTCTAAGGGATAAAGGCACACCCTAGGTTTTCACATGATTGCAACCATCAATCAACATCACTGCTAAAGATATGAGTAATACATCGATATTCTGCTGCAATCAACCTCACCTGATTCTTATCACAGCCACATTCTGTTAATTACTTTAAATTCACACAACTCAACTTTTCTGTGTTGAATTGTTTGCATTTTTAAACTTTCTGGTAAACAATCTTCTTCACTTTGTGTTGTACTTCCCTTAAATAATTTTATTTTGCTGTCTAGTGCTGAAGCACCCCCAAAATGAATCAAAGCACCCCCAAACATTTCTTACTTTTTTGACAATATTTGCTGTTTGTGTGACACACTACTAAAAATATAAAAACCATACAGTATTTGGTTGAGACGTAATAGTTTAACAACGAAAGTATAGATATCTCGTTGAAACATTTTGACCCGCTTTAACAACATTCCAACATAACATTATTATTGATTGGGGAGAATAAATTTAATTATATATTTTTATGTGGTTCAGCGACGACTCTAAAACCTCAGCCAATAATAAGTAGGCCAACTTTTGGATCATCTAGTTGTCTGTATGACTGCCGCAGTACATTCACCACATTTGCACACTATCAGAAAGTGCCAAACAGCCCTGGTGGAGTGAGGAGCTGTAAAGAGAAGCAGAGTGCTCTGTTTATATTCTAAAAATGTTTTCAGCTGTCTTGTTTCAAAGATTCTGTACTGCAGCTTTAAATGTTTTCCAAAAGCACACATACACTTATCAGTGTTTCTTTAACTTTTCACAGTGTGTGCCACCTGAGAAAATGTCAAGCTCTCCCAAGTACCACTATGAAAGCATGAAACTCATAAATCTTACAACAAAAAATTCCAATCTGTTTCTAAAATGAAAAGTCACATTGGTTAAAATAAAATAAAAACTCTGCAGAGCCATACATTGTATACATTGTACCATAGGCAGAGTTGCCTCCATTTTTATAATTCTTTTATCATTATTTTGTGCATTTGTAGATTTCAAGGATTCTTCTGTTTTTGTAGTGTATTTTTATGTATCTGTACTATATTATACATACACATTAAAAGTGAATCTCTGTCCAAAAATGCACTCAGTTTAGTTTTTACTCACTATGAGCATCATTCATTATTCTCCCGCAGTAATTAAAGTTAGGATTTGTATTTTTTTATTCCAATCCATTCTTCTTTTGCAACATTTAAATAACCTTTATCAGATTTGATGGTTTTGTTACAGACTTTTCAAAATTTGGGGATTAAATTGTGTTAAAATGTACAAAACAGTGATGCCATGTTTTATCATGAGGACCCAGGCACAGAGAGACTTGATGAATTGACTTGAATCTTATGATTTAATAAAGAAATTTGCAGACTTGCACAGAGATGGTAAAATTATGATGACTGATAACAGAGATGAAGACAACAGACAACGAGGACAGGGAGGAACAGGGGTTTAAATAAACCAAGGAGACAGTCAGAGGGAACTCGGGACAACTGGAGACATTTAAGGATGCAGGAACTGAAAGAGACAGGGAAGAAGTCTCAAACTCCGATGAGTAAAGTTTCTTGCCTGGCTGGTCAGCTCTCTCTCTCAGCACCCCCAAATCTCTGATCCTAGAATCGCCCCTGATGTCAGTAAGTTTGATCTGCCGAAAGGCTATTGGCAGGTTCCCCTGTCAAAAAGAGAACAGAAAGGGCAAACATTTATTAGTCCATCAGGGCTGTATTCTTACGAAGTGGTGCTGTTTGGCTTGAGGAATAAAAACTTGGTGACCTACAGTGACTCTTGGGTTTCTCATATACAGAGAGTAAGGGCACTGTTTGATCGTTTGACAGGGCAACTGTGACTCACCTGGGTCGAGTGGTTGGGCAAGGGTGTGTCCCTCTGGTCCACGTTAAAGTGATAGCAGTTGAGCATTTTCCATGAGCTTTCTGAGGCAGCTTTCTGCTGGTAACAAAGTATCTGTTTTTAACTGTACAGGCTGTATGGAGTTAAAAATGGATTCCTTGCTAAGTTGCCTGTTATGTGTAGTTCCCACCCTGGTTAATTCCCTGGACTTAAGTTTTTAGATGGAAATATAGTGGCTAGTCACCATATCCGTCCTTTTTTAACATTCAGAGTCCTGATATATTTTGTGCTTGAAAGGCTTTCAGAATCAGTCAGAATCAGCATACTTTATTAATCCCTAAGGAAATTATGTGGGTTACAGTCTGTTTCTGTTACAGTAACAATAACAGAAACAAACTAGGCTATTTAACAGTACAATATGTTACAGATTTAAGAAATAACACAATGTGTACAAATCACTCAATAATAAGTATCAAGGATTGACAGCGGTGATAATAAATAAATATCAAGAATAGTGAAGTTAACTGTCCAAAAGTGTCTAGAGTTTGAAATGTAAAACATTTATTCTGTTAAAAGAAAAATTTTCACTTTCTATTGAGCTTCTCTGAAACATTACTTTTCCTGGAGATATCAGGTCAATATCAGGTTAAAAAAAACAGGTCTAACAACAATTGCAACATCCTCCTACTGTTTGTTTTCAATTTCACCACAGTTTGTTTGGAACATTGACCCACAAAAACACAGATATAAGGGAAAATGAAGGTTAACAAGAAATGTCAAGAAGTCATTCTAGCTACCTCTGACTGGTATCAACAATGAAAAAAGAGCTTCTGGACCTGCTGCTGCATTACAACAAAGTATTGCAATAAAACATTGTGCCATAATAGATTACATAAAATTACCTAATGTCTAAATGACAATTTTTAAGATTCACAGTAGGCCTATAACTTTCACAATATTATAATGAGCAAGTCAACGACAATATCATAATATATCAGTTTTAAAATATTATTTGTCACACCCAAAAGAGTTATCTTCTTCACAGTTTGAAGATTTTATTTTTAATATTTTACTTTTTACTGTCAATCCAATCAAGATTTTTGGATTCAGTGTTACATTTCTTTTGCAGAGGTCACACACATGCGATTAAGTTTAACAGGAAGAGCAACATATCCACTGGGAAACAGGAAATTCACATTTTGAGTTGGCACTGCTGCCTCACATCAAGAAGGTCTTGAGTTCAAATCCACTTACTGGCTGGGGCCTTTCTATGGAGTTTGTGTGGGTGCTCCAGGTTCTCCAGTTTCCTCCCACAGTCTAAACACATACAGTTAGTGGGGTTAGGTTAGCTGCCCATAGCTGGTGAATGTAGCACATAGGTGGAAAAGGTTTGACTGTTTGTACAAGCCGTGACTGGTGACCTGACGAAGGTGTTCTCTGCCTTCTGTGGTAGCTAGGATAGAATCTAAAGGCCAGATGACCGCGGTAAACTGAATTGGATGGCCCTGTTTTAAAATGCAAATGTATTTTTTGTCTCAGTCTCAGATTAACACACCCTTGCCCTCCAGCATTATTAGCAGTAACCACTCAACAGCAACATTTTACCCCATTAGTGTAAAACACAGGCTATATTAGCTTTGCGTTGTCCCCACCTGATGACAGTGATATAGTATGATGCGATTCCATATAATTTATTCAACCTGGTTCTATGTGCCCCCTTTTTAAACTTTGAGCACCAGCCCCTTCAAACATCTCTGCATGGTCCTGAACATAAACATCTCATAATGATTAAAATAAAACAAAAACTAAAAAACTTTTTTCTGATATGTCTGTTTTAAACAAAATAAATGCTTTTTTTTTCAAACAAACAATTCAGCTGATAAATAGCAGCAAAAGACAAACAAAACTGTATATTTTTCAATTTAATAGGGATGTAACAAACTTAACATTAAACATTGGTTTATGAAGTTTCATCTTCAAACTTCATCTGTCCTGTGGTTCTTGCAGTTTCAAAATCACACTGTACAGTCATATGTAAGCTTTCACCAAAATTTTATCGTGTTGTAATATGTGTGGTCGAACTCAAACGCATAACTTTGATGTGGAAGTGATTTTATTTACAATGATGTTGAATTGTGCTATATAAAAAGTCTTTTGGTTTTTCACAGCTCAAGAGTCTTTTATTTATAAAATCCAACAAGGGGGTTGATTCCAAGCATCCAGGCTTTCCAGAGCTCCAGTGTTTCCACAAACAAATATCCTTAATAGAGGTAAGAACAATTAAAAATCTTGATGACATTAGAAATCTTCTCATGAAGACGCCAAAGAGAAAACCACCACAGTTAGACAAGACCCAGGTGAAAACTAGGGCTGGGAAGCCCTAAACAGACACCGTGTTGAGCTTCTGAGGCTCAGGCTACATCCACACTAGCCCGGATAGATTTGAAAATGGTGTTTTCATCTGAAAACGCTCCACGTCTACTCCAGCAGTTTCAGTCGTTTTCACAGAGTTGCGTGTCCACATTGAAGCGGCCGAAAACGCTTAGGTTCTGCTTGATGCGTGAAACGCAAGAAGCTTGACCTGCCTCATTTCTGTCTGCCGATTATTTACTTTCCGCCTCTTTGAAACGTTGTGGAAAAATGTTGAAGAAAAGCACCATGTTTTTAAATGGACTAACAATGCTCTACAAAGAGCAGAGGGTGGGAACAGTCACCCTTGCTGTGTCATAAAGAGAATTAAATGATCAATTTTGACATTTGAAGAGTGTGGATGGGTTGGTTGTTTACATCACTCAACACAAGCAGAACTGCATTACAAAATCAGAAGACACATCATCCACATTCAGAAGCACATCTCTTTATAGTTACTGTTACAGAACAGGCAAATGCTCAGCATTCAAACTACAGGTGAACAATAGTCAAAGGTTTCCCCCGTTATGTCAATGTCAGCTAAAGTACACACCTACACAGAATGTCAACAAACCGTGAAAAAAAGCCAGAAAAAAATAAATGAATGATTGCTTGTAAGGGTCTCTATATATTAGTATTTACGAAGGGTATGTTGTGACTTACCTTCAAAATGACAGTGGTCACTCGCTATAACATGGTTCACCTTTCACGGCCTCACTGTTTCGCAGATTTCTTTTAGTGCAGTTATGCATGACTTTTTTTTAGAGCGCATTGTGTTCTCCGTCCTGATCGGCTTGCCGATCTCCTCCGTGCCGTCTCTCCTGTGCAGTACAGAATCGCTACATTGATCGCTAGTAGTGTGACTCTGAAGTGCTGTACTTTTCTCGACGAAACATTTTGCACCATCAAAGGCACCTGCAGTAGCACCCAAAAGGCAGAGGAAGATAACCATCACACAAAAAATTCATTGATTTTTTTAATGATTCAGTGAGTTTGAATTCTCTCGCAGCTGCCATATTCTCACGTTCTGGACCTGAAAACAGGTTTGATCTTTGGTTTAATTCTATAATACTGGACTTATTTTTCTAGGTTTGAACTTTGAGAGTGTTTAAACAAGAGAGAAAAGTGTGAAAATGTTCATGCCTGTCTGAGAAAAGTGTCTAAAATGTGTAGTGAGAGGTTTTACAGCCTTAAAATATCTATAATAACTGTAAAAAATAAAGTTTGCTGCTTCGCGGATTTCACCTATCGCGGGTTATTTTTAGAACATAACACCTGCGACAAGGGACTACTGTATACAAATACTGAGAAATATAAAATTTTAATACTTTCTCTCATTTTCTCTCATTTTTTCTGTCGAAAAAAATATCGACAATTCGATGAACATCATCTACAGATATATTTGGTAAACACCCAAGAATTCTTGAGAAATGTAAATCGACGCTTGATTCATCTATTTGGTTGACTTATTTTGGAAAACCCGACCATAAACAAGGAGCGAATATCACACTGGAAACGAAGTGCTATAATGGAGTATCCCCACCGTAAGTAGCATATGTTAAGGCGCCAAAGTGTATTGTCAGTCCATTTAAAAAACTCTGTGCTTTTCCTCGACATTTTGCTGCGACGTTTCAAAGAACTGGAAAGTAAATAAACGGAAGACAGAAATGAGGCAGGGGTCGGATCATCTTATTTTACATGCATGCCCAGTACTGGAACTTTTGCATTCTAGGTCGTGTCCGTGTGGATGAACAACTCTTTGAAAATGATTGAAAACAATAGTGTGGATGTGGAGTGTATTTAGGCGAAAAGGCAGTTTTCAAATTTATCCAGATTAGTGTAGCTGTAGCCTGTGAGGGAGAGAGGTAAATGAAAGAGGTGAGAGTGAGAAATGTTGGAAACACACAGAAAGATTTGAGGACCATGACTGAGTGAAATCCAGAGCACAGCAGCAAAACAGATTTCAGGCCTAAGCAGGAGAGCAGAGTATGGAGAGAAATTTCAGTAAGGAGAGATCATTAGGAGCTGAACATGATTCATTTATCTTCAGAATTCAATTTGAGGTATTTGGTGCTTAGACTCCGAGGGCCATTCAAAGCTGAATGGAATCCCAGTGGTGATAGGGATTAGAGTAGGGCCCCCTGGAGTCTAGATGCTGGTGGAGGAGATGGAGGCTTGAATGAAACCTGAGTGATGAAGGAGAGGCAGTGATGGGGAGGAGGTGGACTGCACAAAGGTGTCTGCAAGGAAGAATGATAGATGCGCAGTGAGTACGCAGAGTGAAGGCTGATTGACCTGTGAAGGCCAGCAGAAACATGATTGGACTGGACCAGTTATGTCACAATCAGCTTGACAAGGTGGGAAAGTGGAAGTGATGTAAAACTTAGATTAGCCGCAAACACCTGGGAAGCAGACTGATGTGTGACTACAGATTGCGAATAAGGTTCATTAGAAATGCGTATGATATGATACACAAACATACAATGTGTGCACTTT
This sequence comes from Oreochromis aureus, assembly GCF_013358895.1. Taxonomy (NCBI): domain Eukaryota; kingdom Metazoa; phylum Chordata; class Actinopteri; order Cichliformes; family Cichlidae; genus Oreochromis; species Oreochromis aureus. The sequence goes on from NC_052944.1 coordinate 35,985,848, forward strand.
AGTTAGTTTATGGTTTGTGAGAGTTTGTTCCTGTTGTCTGCAAGTGTATAAATTTAAAACAAAATAATACATGACAATCAAATCTTCTTCTTTAAAATGATACATGTTTTAATAACGAAAAATATTTGGACCCCACAAATCCCTCACCACAACAAGATTTGAGAAGATTTTCATCAGATTGTATCAGAAATGACCAAAAGTCCTGGTGTATAACAACTTTTTTAAAAATCAGTTCACTTTCCAGAATTATTAAAAAAGGGGTTTGATTTGTTAATAAAAATGACAAACTTAGCAATCCCTTTCTTAGTCCTCAGTTTGTCCAACATGTAGTCAAAATTTAAAAATGATTAGAAATTAAGTAAACAAATTGGTTGAAAGAAATGATAGCAAATCACTATATTTAGGAAACTGGAAAGAAGAAAAGAACTTTTTTTCTGCTATCTGTTTCATTTAGTTTGCATCTATTAATCATTTAATGTAGAAGAAAGCACCATACTTTTGTTTTTTAACTGTTCACATCTTTTAGAATAAATGCACTTTTAAAGTTAGTCAGAGTTGTAAAATTTTATGAAACCTTGGGTAAAGTAATAGTATTTCAAGCTTGTATTTGTGTACATGATGTGAGTAAATGTGCTGAATTATATTCCACTTCCACCAAACAGATGGAGCAACACAACAAGAACACAGAGAGAGGTAAAGTGAGTGAAATGGGTCAGATTTTCACCATTGTTACGTGTAGGAATGACAGTGGTGTTAAAACGGGTAGGGACAGTGGTGTTTAAAGGGGTAGGGACAGTGGTGTTAAAAGGGGTAGAGACAGTGGTGTTTAAAGGGGTAGAGATGGTGGTGTTTAAAGGGGTAGAGACAGTGGTGTTTAAAGGGGTAGAGACAGTGGTGTTAAAAGGTGCAGGGATGGTTGTAGATGGTGATGTTAGGCAGGTGAAGTTTGAGTCACTGTCAGCTCCTGGGGAGGTGAAGGTAACAAAACCAGGTGGTGTCCCTGTGACGGTGTCACTGATCCATTTCTGGTATTGGGACACACGAGTGTAGACTAATAGTCCACCACAATAACCATAACTCGTAATTCCACTCTGAACCCAGATTGATCCTTTCTTCACCATGAGTGGTTCTCCTTGATCTCCCTGTGAAAAGAAATTCATAAAAATTGTGAAGACAGGTCAGTAACATTCAGAAGAGGATCTGTCTCAGTAATATCTATCCTGCTGAAGCAATATGCAAGGCAGATCCGAATTGTTATTGGAGTTAACTAAAGAGACTTTTTTTTTTAGTTTCCTTTTTGAATATCTAGTAGAGCTTTTCTTCTTCTAAGAATAGGGGATGTTTTTGTGATGTAAGTTAAGGAGTCATACATATTTCTGTAAACTGTGAAACTGTGCCAACTATGTATAATGATTGATATTTTACAATGCTTGATAATGAAAAACTGTAAAAAAAAAAAAAGACTAATTATTATTTAAAAACATTTACATTAAAATGTAAAAGGGAGAAAGATTACATGTAAAAATAAAATTTTTATCATACAATGTTCTTAAATAAGAAATAATTTCTTTTAAAATCCCTTTAGCAGGTTTGTACATTAATTTTAATACATTTTATTTGAAAGCGCCTTTCAAAACACTCAAGGACACTGTACACAGTAGAGTAAAAAGCAAGATAAAAGCAAGGAGTTTACACAATCATAAAAGCATAAGACATAAACAAATTTAAAATAGTCGAATGGAGAGGTTATGTGGGATAAGCTATTTTGAACAAGTGGGTTTTGAGTTGGGACTTAAAGAGAGAGAAGGTAGAGATATTTCTTAAATCAGGAGGTAGGGAATTCCAGAGTCGTGGAGCAGAGCAGCTGAAAGCCCTGCTCCCCATGGTGACAAGACGGGGGGAGGGGACGGAGAGTGAAAGGGAAGAAGAAGATCTGAGACAACGAGATGGGGCGGTGATGTTAACCAGATCAGAGAGATATGGAGGAGAGAGATGATGAATAGCTTTAAATGTGTACAAGAGTATTTTGAAATTGATACGATATTTGACCGGGAGCCAATGAAGCTGCTGCAGGACAGGAGTGATGTGGTGGACAGAAGGGGTCCTGGTGATGATACGGGCAGCAGAATTCTGGATGCGTTGAAGCTTGTGGATGGATTTTTGAGTAAGACCAAAAAGAAGTGAATTACAATAATCAATCCGGGAAGTAACAAGGCTATGGACAAGAATGGCAGTGGCATGTGGGGTGAAAAAAGGACGGAGACGATTAATGTTGCGCAATTGAAAATATGCAGACCGAGTGACATTATTAATGTGTGAATTGAAAGATAGAGTACTGTCGAGGATGACACCCAAACTTTTCATGAAACGAAGAAACGAAGACCGGCAAGTTATTGATAGTAATAGAGAAACTGTTGGTTCTGGATAATGTTGATTTAGTGACTACCAAGAGGAGCTCGGATTTATTACTATTGAGTTTGAGAAAATTAGAAGAGAACCATGAATTTAGTTCAGCTAAGCAGAGGGTGAGGGAGGATGGGGGAAGAGCAGAATCAGGTTTAGTGGACAGATAAAGCTGGGTGTCATCAGCATAACAGTGAAAATGGATATTGTATTTACGGAGAATGTGTCCAAGTGGTAGAAGGTAGATAATGAAATTATCATTAGTTACATGATGTAACTGAAAGAATTTTTAAAGAATGATTTTAAGGAATTTATTTACCCAAATATTAGTAAAACCTCACCACTGGAGTGTAGGATGGCAATAACTGTACAATGCTGATCACTGACACAAAAACAGAGAAACAATAAACCAAAGTGCAACTCAAAGTAAACCATTACTTTACATGGACCCTTCCATCCAACTTTGGGCCTAGTGCAGGTAACGTTCTCTGTAATCTTCGAGAGCCAGTAGTTGTAGTCTCCAAAGTAGCATCTACACTCATTGTTTCCCAATATGGGCACATTAACTTCCTGCAGGATGTTGGAAAATTGCTGATCTAATTGGAAATAAAAAGGTAAAATCTTTTTAACAAATCCATCATCACTGTTGTTAAATTAATAAATAAATAAGTATTTTGTAACTTACTATCATCATAACCAAAACCGATGACCCAGCTGCTGGTCCCATTGTAGAAAGTGCTGTTTCCTGAGGCTAAGCAGATCGGCTGAATGTAGTCTGTGAAAATCACAGGAGCTGACAGCTTCAGAAGACAAATGTTATTATCGTATAGCCAGTTGTATGAAAATGCAGGATGGCAGACGATGTTTTCCACTTTCTGAGTCAGCTCATTTGGATTTGAACCTGACTGGTTGTAGCGTCCCAGATGAACCACAGTGTTGTAACTTGAACTTGACATACACAGGAAAAAAAATGGCTTTTAGAGATGATAATAATAATAATAATAATAATACACTAATAATACCTCACTACGGCAGACACTTGCTTGTCAAATTTAAACGAGCTATCCAGTAATATGCCCAAATTACTGGCATAATCAGAAGGGGAGCTAGCAAAAGGCATCAGAGCAGCACACAATTGGTCGCGGGGGATTTTACTATCGAACACCACGATCTCCGTTTTCTTTTCGTTCAGGACAAGAGAATTACTCCTGAACCAGTCTTTAAGCCCACGCATGCATTCACAAAAATAGTGAAAAGACATAGCAAGATCGTCAGTAATCTCAAAATAAATCTGTATATCATCAGCATAGCAATGAAAGGCAATATTATACTTCTCAAAAATTGCTTCAAGAGGGAGCAGATATAGTGAGAAGAGAATAGGGGCTAATACAGATCCTTGAGGCACACCACAGCGTACAGGTACCGAGGAAGATGAGAAGTTGCCCAAATTAACCGAGATTGACCTGTCAGCAAGATAAGATTTAAACCAGTTAAGGGCAGTGCCTCTTATACCCACAGTATGCTCAAGTCTTAGTAGAAGAATGTTATGATCCACCATATCAAAAGCAGAGGAAAGGTCCAATAAAACCAGGACCACAGAGCGTCCAGAATCAGTGCTTACAAGAAGGTCATTGAGAACTCTAAGCAAGGCCATTTCAGTGCTGTGCCGTGGCTTAAAGGCAGACTGAAATTTGTGTGCAATGTTGTTCGCATCTAAATACGCCTGAAGCTGAGAAAGAACTAGTCGCTCCAGGATCTTGGACAGAAACAGAAGCTTAGAGATTGATCTATAGTTCAAAAGATCATAACAATCAAGATTCGGTTTTTTTTTTCAGAATAGGCTGGACTACAGCATGCTTAAAGGCCAGTGGGACAGATCCAGAGAGTAGAGAAAAATTCATTAAGAATAGAATGCTCATGATGATAAATGTATTATTCACTTAAATGAATTTTCTTTATGTAGCAACAAATCACAGCAACAGTCGTCTCAATGTGTTTAATATTGTAAAGTGAAGGATGCTTCAAATTTTTTAATCGAACGCTTCATCAATAAACAATCAGATATGTCACAGTTTTTCATTCACCATGTTAGACTGTGATCTTGCTGTTATACCTGCCTGAGATCTGATCTGACATAGACAAACTGCTTCCACATATTGTTTGACTGATCTGATTACAGCACATTTTTTATTTTACATGATATACTAGCTCTTAATAGGGTCTGTTACTTGCAGTAGCTATACCCTCAGCATCCACGTCTTTAGTATTGTGTAGAAAAACAATTCAAAAACCTTTTGACTGTTTTCAGGAAAGAAGTTTAAAAAAATATTTGTTTTTTTAATTGTAAACAGTATATGTCGTGCACTACACATCACATTTAGAAATCATCATTATTTTACCAAAAATGTAAACTTTGAAAATGTTTGAAAGTGACTCACGATGGTAAGCACCGAGCAGCTGTCAGGACCCACTGGTTGGTGATTAGGGAACCTCCACACTGAATATATCCATAAGGTCCATAATTTACTACAATGGCATGCCAAGGCCAACTTCCTGGTGTTGCATCTTGTCCGCCGAAGATTCTGCTGTTTTTAACAGCTCTGCCACAGGCTGACAGAAGTAGACAACAGTTAAACAGTGAGTGCACTGATCAGCCACAACATTAAAACCACTCAGAGGTGACCGATAATGTTGATCATCTCTGACAGATACTAACTTACTGTATCTAGCTATATGCCGACTACTTCAGTTTATAGCTTTCATTTATTTATTTATTTATTTTTCATTTACGTTCACTTACTTACCAGGCTGTTGTGACTGACAACCTAAAAAATGAGAAGATTAAGATAAACATATTAAACAAAACAGCAGGTGATGATTTGCATCGCTGAGAAAGAAAATACTTCAAATTAGTTTCACTAATTTCTTGCAACTGAAAAAACGATACAAATACAGCCAGATGGCCGCCTCATTCCTGACAGGACCATGGCAGATACTTGGTGGATTGATGACAGATTTTCAGCTCTGCACTGACAAATTGGCACTGCAAGGTTTTTTTAAGTCAAAAATGAAAATCAAACGTAAAAGCAAATTAAGCAAAGTATGTTAGATGTGATACAAAAACGCAAGTCAGACAGAGAGCACCATGACAGCACAACAATGTGCGTGCTTCGGCATATTGCTATAATGAAATACGCAAGAAATACATTAGCCTCAGCTATAAATTTTTTTAGGCCTCAGTGAAATGCTACTGTAGTGCAGGAGAGGGAAAGCTTTGGTACTGTCGTTGCATCTACTAAAGAGAAACGCGCAAATGGAGCAACAAAATGCTGCTATAGCTGTTAACCAGGAAGCTCTGGCACTGTGCATAAAACTAATGATAATTCTCTGCATTTACACTTTCCAAATAAATTAAGAGTCATAGTGGTACCTTTGCAATTTATTTTAACACTCTGGCTCAAAAATTTAGTGGTGTGAGAGGGACAGTCCAAATCCAACAACTGGTACATGTACCGCAGTATTTATTTATTTAGTTATAGGTGGAAAGACTCCATGTGATGACAGGCAGGAGAGAATTAACATTTGTATTTCAACCTGGTCTTAATGAGTGACTATGCAAACAACACTCCCAGTTTTACTTTTTAAACCACACAATTTATATTTTTGACCTGAAAGTAGGGAACAAACTACAGAAAAATTATGGGAAACTGCAGGAAACTGCTGGACAATAACTATTCCAAGAATCATTGACAAAGTATGTACATAACACTGTTATGTAAACAAACTGTGTTTATATAAACTTGGATTTCTAGAGATTTGAAGGAATGAAATCATTGCTCGCAAATCTACCCTTTCTCAGTATCCAGTCCAAAAACAATATTATTACTATTATGAATGTGTAAAATATCAAAAATATATAACAATATTATAATATATATGACAATACATGATACCATCCATTAATCCATTAATTTCCAGTGGGTTTTCAGGTAATTTTTATACCTCTACTTCCTCAAATACTTCTTCAACTTAGGAAAACTCAGAAATAACAAAATTATTTAAAGAAAAATAAAGCTTTCTTTCTCACCTCTCCATGAGAGAATAGTCATCACAGCAATACAGCACAAAAACTGATGGAGAGCCATTGTTAACTGAATCTCTGTCATGGTATAATTACATTAAAGTACCTGAAGATTATTCTCAGCTCCACCCAGAGCTCCACCCTGTCACTGTCGCATTACCTTTCCAAAAAAAGTCAGGCAAGTGGTAATGAAATTTTGCTTGAGCAAGGGATAAATAAGCTATTTTTCAAATTATCCTTATCCCTTATATTTGGCTGCTTTTTTTGTAATTCTAAGGGATAAAGGCACACCCTAGGTTTTCACATGATTGCAACCATCAATCAACATCACTGCTAAAGATATGAGTAATACATCGATATTCTGCTGCAATCAACCTCACCTGATTCTTATCACAGCCACATTCTGTTAATTACTTTAAATTCACACAACTCAACTTTTCTGTGTTGAATTGTTTGCATTTTAAAACTTTCTGGTAAACAATCTTCTTCACTTTGTGTTGTACTTCTCTGACACAATTTTATTTATCTGTCTAGTGCTGAAGCACCCCCAAAATGAATCAAAGCACCCCCAAACATTTCTTACTTTTTTGACAATATTTGCTGTTTGTGTGACACACTACTAAAAATATAAAAACCATACAGTACTTGGTTGAGACGTAATAGTTTAACAACGAAAGTATAGATATCTCGTTGAAACATTTTGACCCGCTTTAACAACATTCCAACATAACATTATTATTGATTGGGGAGAATAAATTTAATTATATATTTTTATGTGGTTCAGCGACGACTCTAAAACCTCAGCCAATAATAAGTAGGCCAACTTTTGGATCATCTAGTTGTCTGTATGACTGCCGCAGTACATTCACCACATTTGCACACTATCAGAAAGTGCCAAACAGCCCTGGTGGAGTGAGGAGCTGTAAAGAGAAGCAGAGTGCTCAGTTTATATTCTAAAAATGTTTTCAGCGAGCTTGTTTCAAAGATTCTGTACAGCAGCTTTAAATGTTTTCCAAAAGCACACATACACTTATCAGTGTTTCTTTAACTTTTCACAGTGTGTGCCACCTGAGAAAATGTCAAGCTCTCCCAAGTACCACTATGAAAGCATGAAACTCATAAATCTTACAACAAAAAATTCCAATCTGTTTCTAAAATGAAAAGTCACATTGGTTAAAATAAAATAAAAACTCTGCAGAGCCATACATTGTATACATTGTACCATAGGCAGAGTTGCCTCCATTTTTATAATTCTTTTATCATTATTTTGTACATTTGTAGATTTCAAGGATTCTTCTGTTTTTGTAGTGTATTTTTATGTATCTGTACTATATTATACACACACATTAAAAGTGAATCTCTGTCCAAAAATGCACTCAGTTTAGTTTTTACTCACTATGAGCATCATTCATTATTCTCCCCCAGTAATTAAAGTTAGGATTTGTATTTTTTTATTCCAATCCATTCTTCTTTTGCAACATTTAAATAACCTTTATCAGATTTGATGGTTTTGTTACAGACTTTTCAAAATTTGGGGATTAAATTGTGTTAAAATGTACAAAACAGTGATGCCATGTTTTATCACGAGGACCCAGGCACAGAGAGACTTGATGAATTGACTTGAATCTTATGATTTAATAAAGAAATTTGCAGACTTGCACAAAGATGGTAAAATTATGATGACTGATAACAGAGACAATGACAACAGATGACGAGGACAGGGAGGAACAGGGGTTTAAATAAACCAAGGAGACAGTCAGAGGGAACTCGGGACAACTGGAGACATTTAAGGATGCAGGAACTGAAAGAGACAGGGAAGAAGTCTCAAACTCCGATGAGTAAAGTTTCTTGCCTGGCTGGTCAGCTCTCTCTCTCAGCACCCCCAAATCTCTGATCCTAGAATCGCCCCTGATGTCAGTAAGTTTGATCTGCTGAAAGGCTATTGGCAGGTTCCTCTGTCAAAAAGAGAACAGAAAGGGCAAACATTTATTAGTCCATCAGGGCTGTATTCTTACGAAGTGGTGCTGTTTGGCTTGAGGAATAAAAACTTGGTGACCTACAGTGACTCTTGGGTTTCTCATATACAGAGAGTTAGGGCACTGTTTGATCGTTTGACAGGGCAACTGTGACTCACCTGGGTCGAGTGGTTGGGCAAGAGTGTGTCCCTCTGGTCCACGTTAAAGTGATAGCAGTTGAGCATTTTCCATGAGCTTTCTGAGGCAGCTTTCTGCTGGTAACAAAGTATCTGTTTTTAACTGTACAGGCTGTATGGAGTTAAAAATGGATTCCTTGCTAAGTTGCCTGTTATGTGTAGTTCCCACCCTGGTTAATTCCCTGGACTTAAGTTTTTAGATGGAAATATAGTGGCTAGTCACCATATCGGCCCTTTTTTAACATTCAGAGTCCTGATACATATTGTGCTTGAAAGGCTTTCAGAATCAGTCAGAATCAGCATACTTTATTAATCCCTAAGGAAATTATGTGGGTTACAGTCTGTTTCTGTTACAGTAACAATAACAGAAACAAACTAGGCTATTTAACAGTACAGTATGTTATAGATTTAAGAAATAACACAATGTGTACAAATCACTCAATAATAAATATCAAGGATTGACAGCAGTGATAATAAATAAATATCAAGAATAGTGAAGTTAACTGTCCAAAAGTGTCCAGAGTTTGAAATGTAAAACATTTATTCTGTTAAAAGAAAAATTTTCACTTTCTATTGAGCTTCTCTGAAACATTACTTTTCCTGGAGATATCAGGTCAATATCAGGTTAAAAAAAACAGGTCTAACAACAATTGCAACATCCTCCTACTGTTTGTTTTCAATTTCACCACAGTTTGTTTGGAACATTGACCCACAAAAACACAGATACAAGTGAAAATGAAGGTTAACAAGAAATGTCAAGAAGTCATTCTAGCTACCTCTGACTGGTATCAATGATGAAAAAAGAGCTTCTGGACCTGCTGCTGCATTACAACAAAGTATTGCAATAAAACATTGTGCCATAATAGATTACATAAAATTACCTAATGTCTAAATGACAATTTTTAAGATTCACAGTAGGCCTATAACTTTCACAATATTATAATGAGCAAGTTAACAACAATATCATAATATATCAGTTTTAAAATATTATTTGTCACACCCAAAAGAGTTATCTTCTTCACAGTTTGAAGATTTTATTTTTAATATTTTACTTTTTACTTTCAATCCAATCAAGATTTTTGGATTCAGTGTTACATTTCTTTTGCAGAGGTCACACACATGCTTCTTGGAATAGTTATTGTCCAGCAGTTTATATAAACACAGTTTGTTTACATAACAGTGTTATGTACATACTTTGTCAATGATTCTTGGAATAGTTATTGTCCAGATTAAGTTTAACAGGAAGAGCAACATTTCCACTGGGAAACAGTAAATTCACATTTTGAGTTGGCACTGCTGCCTCACAGCAAGAAGGTCTTGAGTTCAAATCCACTTACTGGCTGGGGCCTTTCTATGGAGTTTGTGTGGGTGCTCCAGGTTCTCCAGTTTCCTCCCACAGTCTAAACACATACAGTTAGTGGGGTTAGGTTAGCTGCCCATAGCTGGTGAATGTAGCACATAGGTGGAAAAGGTTTGATTGTTTGTACAAGCCCTGACTGGTGACCTGACGAAGGTGTTCTCTGCCTTCTGTGGTAGCTAGGATAGGCTCTAAAGGCCAGATGACCGCGGTAAACTGAATTGGATGGCCCTGTTTTAAAATGCAAATGTATTTTTTGTCTCAGTCTCAGATTAACACACCCTTGCCCTCCAGCATTATCAGCGGTAACCACTCAACAGCAACATTTTACCCCATTAGTGTAAAACATAGGCTATATTAGCTTTGCGTTGTCCCCACCTGATGACAGTGATATAGTATGATGCGATTCCATATAATTTATTCAACCTGGTTCTATGTGCCCCCTTTTTTAACTTTGAGCACCAGCCCCTTCAAACATCTCTGCATGGCCCTGAACATAAACATCTCATAATGATTAAAATAAAACAAAAACTAAAAAACTTTTTTCTGATATGTCTGTTTTAAACAAAATAAATGCTTTTTTTTTTTCAAACAAACAATTCAGCTGATAAATAGCAGCAAAAGACAAACAAAACTGTATATTTTTCAATTTAATAGGGATGTAACAAACTTAACATTAAACATTGGTTTATGAAGTTTCATCTTCAAACTTCATCTGTCCTGTGGTTCTTGCAGTTTCAAAATCACACTGTACAGTCATATGTAAGCTTTCACCAAAATTTTATCGTGTTGTAATATGTGTGGTCGAACTCAAACGCATAACTTTGTTGTGCAAGTGATTTTATTTACAATGATGTTGAATTGTGCTATATGAAAAGTCTTTTGGTTTTTCACAGCTCAAGAGTCTTTTATTTATAAAATCCAACAAGGGGTTTGATTCCAAGCATCCAGGCTTTCCAGAGCTCCAGTGTTTCCACAAACAAATATCCTTAATAGAGGTAAGGACAATTAAAAATCTTGATGACATTAGAAATCTTCTCATGAAGACGCCAAAGAGAAAACCACCACTGTTAGACAAGACCCAGGTGAAAACTAGGGCTGGGAAGCCCTAAACAGACACCGTGTTGAGCTTCTGAGGCTCAGGCTACATCCACACTAGCCCGGATAGATTTGAAAATGGTGTTTTCATCTGAAAACGCTCCACGTCTACACCAGCAGTTTCAGTCGTTTTCACAGAGTTCCGTGTCCACATTGAAGCGGCCGAAAACGCTTAGGTTCTGCGCATGCGTGAAACGCAAGAAGCTTGACCTGCCTCATTTCTGTCTGCCGATTATTTACTTTCCGCCTCTTTGAAATGTTGTGGAAAAATGTTGAAGAAAAGCACCATGTTTTTTAAATGGACTAACAATGCTCTACAAAGAGCAGAGGGTGGGAACAGTCACCCTTGCTGTGTCATAAAGAGAATTAAATGATCAATTTTGACATTTGAAGAGTGTGGATGGGTTGGTTGTTTACATCACTCAACACAAGCAGAACTGCATTACAAAATCAGAAGACACATCATCCACATTCAGAAGCACATCTCTTTATAGTTACTGTTACAGAACAGGCAAATGCTCAGCATTCAAACTACAGGTGAACAATAGTCAAAGGTTTCCCCCGTTATGTCAATGTCAGCTAAAGTACACACCTACACAGAATGTCAACAAACCGTGAAAAAAAGCCAGAAAAAAATAAATGAATGATTGCTTGTAAGGGTCTCTATATATTAGTATTTACGAAGGGTATGTTGTGACTTACCTTCAAAATGACAGTGGTCACTCGCTATAACATGGTTCACCTTTCACGGCCTCACTGTTTCGCAGATTTCTTTTAGTGCAGTTATGCATGATGACTTTTTTAGAGCGCATTGTGTTCTCCGTCCTGATCGGCTTGCCGATCTCCTCCGTGCCGTCTCTCCTGTGCAGTACAGAATCGCTACATTGATCGCTAGTAGTGTGACTCTGAAGTGCTGTACTTTTCTCGACGAAACATTTTGCACCATCAAAGGCACCTGCAGTAGCACCCAAAAGGCAGAGGAAGATAACCATCACACAAAAAATTCATTGATTTTTTTAATGATTCAGTGAGTTTGAATTCTCTCGCAGCTGCCATATTCTCACGTTCTGGACCTGAAAACAGGTTTGATCTTTGGTTTAATTCTATAATACTGGACTTATTTTTCTAGGTTTGAACTTTGAGAGTGTTTAAACAAGAGAGAAAAGTGTGAAAATGTTCATGCCTGTCTGAGAAAAGTGTCTAAAATGTGTAGTGAGAGGTTTTACAGCCTTAAAATATCTATAATAACTGTAAAAATAAAGTTTGCTGCTTCATGATTTCACCTATCATGGGTTATTTTTAGAACATAACACCTGCGACAAGGGACTACTGTATACAAATACTGAGAAATATAAAATTTTAATACTTTCTCTCATTTTCTCTCATTTTGTCTGTCGAAAAAAATATCGACAATTCGATGAACATCATCTACAGATATATTTGGTAAACACCCAAGAATTCTTGAGAAATGTAAATCGACGCTTGATTCATCTATTTGGTTGACTTATTTTGGAAAACCCGACCATAAACAAGGAGCGAATATCACACTGGAAACGAAGTGCTATAATGGAGTATCCCCACCCTAAGTAGCATATGTTAAGGCACCAAAGTGTATTGTCAGTCCATTTAAAAAACTCGGTGCTTTTCCTCGACATTTTGCTGCGACGTTTCAAAGAACTGGAAAGTAAATAAACGGAAGACAGAAATGAGGCAGGGGTCGGATCGTCTTATTTTACATGCATGCCCAGTACTGGAACCTTTGCATTCTAGGTCGTGTCTGTGTGGATGAACAACTCTTTGAAAATGATTGAAAACAATAGTGTGGATGTGGAGTGTTTTTAGGCGAAAACGCAGTTTTCAAATTTATCCAGATTAGTGTAGATGTAGCCTGTGAGGGAGAGAGGTAAATGAAAGAGGTGAGAGTGAGAAATGTTGGAAACACACAGAAAGATTTGAGGACCATGACTGAGTGAAATCCAGAGCACAGCAGCAAAACAGATTTCAGGCCTAAGCAGGAGAGCAGAGTATGGAGAGAAATTTCAGTAAGGAGAGATCATTAGGAGCTGAACATGATTCATTTATCTTCAGAATTCAATTTGAGGTATTTGGTGCTTAGACTCCGAGGGCCATTCAAAGCAGAATGGAATCCCAGTGGTGATAGGGATTAGAGTAGGGCCCCCTGGAGTCTAGATGCTGGTGGAGGAGATGGAGGCTTGAATGAAACCTGAGTGATGAAGGAGAGGCAGTGATGGGGAGGAGGTGGATTGCGCAAAGGTGTCTGCAAGGAAGAATGATAGATGCACAGTGAGTACGCAGAGTGAAGGCTGATTGACCTGTGAAGGCCAGCAGAAACATGATTGGACTGGACCAGTTATTTCACAATCAGCTTGACAAGGTGGGAAAGTGGAAGTGATGTAAAACTTAGATTAGCCGCAAACACCTGGGAAGCAGACTGATGTGTGACTACAGATTGCGAATAAGGTTCATTACAAATGCGTATGATATGATACACAAACATACAATGTGTGCACTTTAGTTAGTTTATGGTTTGTGAGAGTTTGTTCCTGTTGTCTGCAAGTGTATAAATTTAAAACAAAATAATACATGACAATCAAATCTTCTTCTTTAAAATGATACATGTTTTAATAACGAAAAATATTTGGACCCCACAAATCCCTCACCACAACAAGATTTGAGAAGATTTTCATCAGATTGTATCAGAAATGACCAAAAGTCCTGGTGTATAACAACTTTTTTAAAAATCAGTTCACTTTCCAGAATTATTAAAAAAGGGGTTTGATTTGTTAATAAAAATGACAAACTTAGCAATCCCTTTCTTAGTCCTCAGTTTGTCCAACATGTAGTCAAAATTTAAAAATGATTAGAAATTAAGTAAACAAATTGGTTGAAAGAAATGATAGCAAATCACTATATTTAGGAAACTGGAAAGAAGAAAAGAACTTTTTTTCTGCTATCTGTTTCATTTAGTTTGCATCTATTAATCATTTAATGTAGAAGAAAGCACCATACTTTTGTTTTTTAACTGTTCACATCTTTTAGAATAAATGCACTTTTAAAGTTAGTCAGAGTTGTAAAATTTTATGAAACCTGAGGACTTGGGTAAAGTAATAGTATTTCAAGCTTGTATTTGTGTACATGATGTGAGTAAATGTGCTGAATTATATTCCACTTCCACCAAACAGATGGAGCAACACAACAAGAACACAGAGAGAGGTAAAGTGAGTGAAATGGGTCAGATTTTCACCATTGTTACGTGTAGGAATGACAGTGGTGTTAAAACGGGTAGGGACAGTGGTGTTAAAAGGGGTAGAGACAGTGGTGTTTAAAGGGGTAGAGACGGTGGTGTTTAAAGGTGCAGGGATGGTTGTAGGTGGTGATGTTAGGCAGGTGAAGTTTGAGTCGCTGTCAGCTCCTGGGGAGGTGAAGGTAACAAAATCAGGTGGTGTCCCAGTGACGGTGTCACTGATCCATTTCTGGTATTGGGACACACGAGTGTAGACTAATAGTCCACCACAATAACCATAACTCGTAATTCCACTCTGAACCCAGATTGATCCTTTCTTCACCATGAGTGGTTCTCCTTGATCTCCCTGTGAAAAAAAATGTATAGTAATTGTAAAGACAGGTCAGTGACTTTCAGAAGAGGATCTGTCTCCGTAATATCTATCCTGCTGAAGCAATATGCAAGGCAGATCCGAATTGTTATTGGAGTTAACTCCAATAACAATTCTTTAGTTTCTTTTTGAATATATAGTAGAGCTTTTCTTCTTCTAAGAATAGGGGATGTTTTTGTGATGTAAGTTAAGGAGTCACACATATTTCTGTAAACTGTGAAACTGTGCCAACTATGTATAATGATTGATATTTTACAATGCTTGATAATGAAAAACTGTAAAAACTAAGTGTCCTATGAGAAAACATGAGTAATTATTATTTAAAAACATTTACATTAAAATGTAAAAGGCAGAAAGATTACATGTAAAAATAAACTTTTATCATACAATGTTCTTAAATAAGAAATAATTTCTTTTAAAATCCCTTTAGCAGGTTTGTACATTAATTTTAATACATTTTATTTGAAAGCGCCTTTCAAAACACTCAAGGTCACTGTACACAGTAGAGTAAAAAGCAAGATAAAAGCAAGGAGTTTACACAATCATAAAAGCATAAGACATAAACAAATTTAAAATAGTCGAATGGAGAGGTTATGTGGGATAAGCTATTTTGAACAAGTGGGTTTTGAGTTGGGACTTAAAGAGAGAGAAGGTAGAGATATTTCTTAACCCTAGAACACTATCGCCGGGTGATTTACACCCGAGCAAATACATTTACATGATTTCTCTCTCCTGCAGCTGTTTGCGTGTCGAGGAGCCTGTGCCTTCACCAGGGAAGTCTCAAATTTCCCAGGAATGGTTGGACCAAAGACCAGCTTTCCAGAGTCATTATTTTGTTTTAGGAGAGTTTTTTTTTTCATTTTGTTAGACATGGCACAGTTGAAAGTAAAAGAAGACCACTCTAATTTGTCATGTGTTGTCATATATTGATATATTTGATTACTTTTTATTGGTTATATTATATCGGGTAAAAATCACCCGGCATTAGTGATTGTGTTACTATTTATAGCGATAGTGTTCTAGGGTTAACATTCAAAGTCCTGATACATCTTGTGCTTGAAAGGCTTTCAGAATCAGTCAGAATCAGCATACTTTATTAATCCCCAATGAAATTATGTGGGTTACAGTCTGTTTCTGTTACAGTAACAATAACAGAGACAAACCAGACTATTTAACAATACAATATGTTACAGATTTAAGAAATAGCACAATATGTACAAATCACTCAACAATAAATATCAAGGATTGACAGAGGTGATAATAAATAAATATCAAGAATATTGACAGCAACATTACTGAGTAGAAAAGAGCCTGTGCAAAAAGGGTGTATTTATGAAATTCATTAAATTGAAAAAAAAAAAAAAAGTTCAGTATGCGGAGTCCAAAATAAAACAGTTCAGGTGGGCGGCCGCATGGTCAGCGGCCAAGGCAACTGAGCAGGTCCAGTGGCCGATCATGCGGAAGGCAGTGGACTGCGACTGAGCAGGTCTGGCTGACCATGCGGAAGGCAGTGGTGACGACTGAGCAGGTCCGGCCGACCACACGGAGGGCAGTGGCGGCGACTGCGCAGGTTCAGAGGCCAACCCCGCCGGCGACAAAGTCCAGTCATGCCAAATGGACGATGGTGGACAATGAGATGGCGGCGGCAGAACAGCAGCTGCAGGCGATGGCGTGGGATCAGCTGCAGGACCAGGTGTGGAAACCTCTAGCTGAAGACACCCAAGGCCAGTGAGTGCGGAAACCCCTGGCTGAGGAGCGGTCAAAAACTTCATTTTAACAACCTTTTTCGAATTCCACTTAAAGTGATTTTCAAAATCCATCCATCCATCCATTCGCTTCCGCTTATCCTTTCCAGGGTAGCGGGGGGCGCTGGAGCCTATCCCAGCTGTCATAGGGCGAGAGGCGGGGTACAACCTGGACAGGTCGCCAGTCTGTCGCAGGGCCAGACAACCATTCACGCTCACATTCACTCACACATTCACACCTAGTGACAATTTGGATTATCCAATTAACCTATCCCCTCGAACTGCATGTCTTTGGACGGTGGGAGGAAGCCGGAGTACCCGGAGGGAACCCACGCAAACACGGGGAGAACATGCAAATTCCACACAGAAAGACCCCGGCCTGATGGTGGAATTGAACTCAGGACCTTCTTGCTGTGCGGCAACAGTGCTAACCACCGTGCCACCATGCTGCCCATTTTCAAAATGCTTTTTCAATTCAATTCAATTCAATTTTATTTGTATAGCGCCAAATCACAACAAAAGTTGCCTCAAGGCGCTTTATATTGTACAGTAGATAGCACAATAATAAATACAGAGAAAAACCCAACAATCATATGACCCCCTATGAGCAAGCACTTTGGCGACAGTGGGAAGGAAAAACTCCCTTTTAACAGGAAGAAACCTCCGGCAGAACCAGGCTCAGGGAGGGGCGGTGCCATCTGCTGCGCCCGGTTGGGGTGAAAGAAGGAAAACAGGATGAAGGACATGCTGTGGAAGAGAGACAGAGATTAATAACAGATATGATTCGATGCAGAGAGGTCTATTAGCACATAGTGAGTGAGAAAGGTGACTGGAAGGAAAAACTCAATGCATCATGGGAATCCCGCAGCCTACGTCTATTGCAGCATAACTAAGGGAGGATTCAGGGTCACCTGGTCCAGCCCTAACTATATGCTTTAGCAAAAAGAAAGTTTTAAGCCTAATCTTGAAAGTAGAGATAGTGTCTGTCTCCCGAATCCAAACTGGAAGTTGGTTCCACAGAAGAGGGGCCTGAAAACTGAAGGCTCTGCCTCCCGTTCTACTTTTAAATACTCTAGGAACAACAAGTAAGCCTGCAGTGCGAGAGCGAAGTGCTCTAATAGGGTGATATGGTACTACAAGGTCATTAAGATAAGATGGGGCCTGATTATTTAAGACCTTGTATGTGAGGAGCAGGATTTTGAATTCAATTCTGGATTTAACAGGAAGCCAATGAAGGAAGCCAAAACAGGAGAAATATGCTCTCTCTTTCTAGTCCCTGTCAGTACCCTTGCTGCAGCATTTTGGATTAGCTGAAGGCTTTTTCAGCGAGTTTTAGGACACCCTGATAATAAAGAATTACAGTAGTCCAGCCTGGAAGTAATAAATGCATGAACTAGTTTTTCAGCATCACTCTGAGACAGGATATTTCTAATTTTAGAGATGTTGCGCAAATGGAAGAAAGCAGTCTTACATATTTGTTTAATATGTGCGTTGAAGGACATGTCCTGGTCAAAAATGACTCAAGGTTTCTCACAGTGTTACTGGAGGCCAAGGTAATGCCATCCAGAGTAAGAATCTGCTTAGATACCATATTTCTAAGATTTTCAGGGCCCAGTACAATAACCTCAGTTTTATCTGAATTAAGAAGCAGAAAGTTAGCGGCCATCCAGGTCTTTATGTCTTTAAGACATTCCTGCAGTTTAACTAATTGGTCTGTGATACCTGGCTTCATGGATAGATAGAGCTGCGTGTCATCTGCATAGCAGTGAAAATTTATGCTATGTCTTCTAATGATGCTGCCTAAGGAAGCATGTATAATGTAAATAGAATTGGTCCTAGCACTGAACCCTGTGGAACACCATAATTGACCTTAGTGTCTGAAGAGGACTCTCCATTTACATGTACAAATTGGAGTCTATTAGATAGATATGATACAAACCACTGCAGTGCAGTACCTGTAATACCTACAGCATGTTCTAATCGCTCTAATAGGATATTATGGTCAACAGTATCGAATGCAGCACTGAGGTCTAGCAGGACAAGCACAGAGATGAGTCCACTGTCAGAGGCCATAAGAAGATCATTTGTAACCTTCACTAAAGCTGTTTCTGTGCTGTGCTGAGCTCTGAAACCTGACTGAAACGCTTCAAATAAGCCATTCCTCTGCAGATGATCTGTTAGCTGTTTGACAACTACTCTTTCAAGGATTTTTGATATGAAAGGAAGGTTGGAGATTGGCCTATAATTAGCTAAGACAGCTGGGTCTAGAGATGGCTTTTTGAGTAAAGGTTTAACTACAGCCACCTTGAAGGCCTGTGGTACATAGCCGATTATTAGAGATAGGTTGATCATATTTAAGATCGAAGAATTAATTAATGGCAGGACTTCTTTGAGCAGTTTTGTAGGAATGGGGTCTAAAAGACACGTTGATGGTTTGGAGGAATTAATTATTGAAGTTAACTCAGAAAGATCAATTGGAGAAAAAGAGTCTAACTTAACATCAGTGGTACTAAGAGTAGCTGTAGATAATATTACATCTGTGGGATGATTATTGGTAATTTTTTTCTCTAATGATTAAAATTTTATTTGTGAAGAAGTTCATGAAGTCATTACTAGTTAACGTTAAAGGGATTGTTGGCTCAGTAGAGCTCTGACTTTTGTCAGCCTGGCTACAGTGCTGAAGAGAAACCTGGGGTTGTTCTTATTTTCTTCAATCAGTGATGAATAGTAAGATGTTCTGGCTTTTATGGAGGGCTTTCTTATAACGCAGCAAACTATTTCTCCAGGCTAAATGATGATCCTCTAAATTTGTGACACGCCATTTCCTCTCCAGCTTACGAGTTATCTGCTTTAGGCTACGTGTTTGAGAATTATACCACGGAGTCAGGGACTTTGGATTTGAGGCCTTAGTTTTCACAGGAGCTACAGTATCCAGAGTAAATGCGTAGTGAGGAGGTAAAATTATTAACAAGATAATCGACCTCTGTTGGAGTAGTGTTCAGATAGCTGCTCTGCTCTATGTTGGTACAGGGCATTGAAGATGATAACAGTGGGTGGATTATATTCTTAAACTTAGTTACAGCACTTTCAGAAAGACATCTACTGTGATAAAGTCTACTCTCCACTGCTGTGTAATCAATTATTGTAAATGTAAATGTTATCAGGAAATGATCAGACAGGAGAGGGTTTTCAGGAAACACTGTTAAATGTTCAGTTTCTATGCCATACGTTAAAACAAGATCTAGAGTGTGATTAAAGTGGTGGGTGGGTTCTTTTACATTTTGAGAGAAGCCAATTGAGTCTAATAACAGATTAAATGCGATGTTGAGGCTGTCATTTTAGCATCTACATGGATGTTAAAATCACCCACAATAATTATTTTATCTGAGCTGAGCACTAAATCAGATAAAAGTCTGAGAAATCAGAGAGAAACTCTGTGTAAGGCCCAGGTGGACGATAGATGATAACAAGTAAGACTGGTTTCTGAGTTTTACAGCTGGGGTGGACGAGGCTAAGCATCAGGCTTTCAAATGAATTAAAAGTCTGTCTTGGTCTTCCGTTAATTAATAGGCTGGTGTGAAAAATTGCTGCCACACCGCCCCCTCGGCCTGTGCTTCGAGATTTCTGGTAGTTAGAATGACTCGGGGGTGTTGATTCATTTAAACTAACATAATCATCCCGCTGCAACCAGGTTTCTGTAAGGCAGAGTAAATTGATTTGTTGATCAATTATTAAGTCATGTACTAACAGAGACTTGGAGGAGAGAGCCCTAATATTTAATAATCCACATTTCACTGTTTTACTCTTTGGTTCAGATGTGGATACTGTATTGTTCTTTCTTTGTGATTTTTTATGTTTAAGTTGTTTATTGCTGGTTTTTTGGTTTGTTTTTTGTCTTTTTGGGAGCTGACACAGTCTCAATGGAGATGGGTTTTTAAAAACTTCACTTCAAAAAACCCTTTCTCTCCCTTTCTGGCAGCTGTGGAAACTTCCAATAAGAAAGCTTGCATTCTGGGTCATGTGTGATGTGTCCTATATTGATCCAATATAGCAGCTTTGTGTTGTGCTGCAAGTTAAAACCCATTGTCCTCATGAGCACAGCATCTAACAACTCTCCTTAAAAAAGTCGATTGACTTTAACTGGACACAATGGTTTCCACTGGGAGATACATTCATCACTCATCTGTGACACTGGAGAAGTCACTTGGATGAGTGATAAAACAATTTTGCATGGAAAATCCAGAGGAAATAGACTTTGTTTTTGTTTCTTTGGGCTCAATTTCAGCCTCAGGAGCATCTCTCAGAAGAAAACAGTTTTGCCAATAATCAGATAAAAAGATTGTTGAACCAGGTGGTATTCTCTGGAGTTTAAGACCAAAACTGAACTCCAACAGTGAATTGACATTAGGCTGGAACTCATAAGATGAATAGAAATAGTGCTGAAGCTAAATGATTCATAAAAAACAAAACAAAACAAAACAAAAAATCCCCACTCGCCCCTGTGGGCGGTTAATCCTTCAAGCTCGGGTCCTCTACCAGAGGCCTGGGTGCTTGGTCCGGTTGGTTAGCCACCACCATTTTGTCCGTCTGTATCTGGAAGTCCCACAGGATCTTAGCTTGGTCATTCTCCACCACCCTTGGGGGCATCTCCCATTTTGACCTCGGGACTTCCAGGTTATACTCGGCACAGATGTTCCTGTACACTATGCCGGCCACTTGGTTATGGCGTTCCATGTATGCCTTCGCTGCTAGCATCTTGCACCCTGCTGTTATGTGCTGGATTGTCTCGGGGGCATCGTTACACAGCCTGCACCTGGGGTCTTGCCTGGTGTGATAGACCCCAGCCTCTATGGATCTTGTGCTCAGTGCTTGTTCCTGTGCTGCCATGATTAGTGCCTCTGTGCTGTCTTTCAGTCCAGCTTTGTCCAGCCACTGGTAGGATTTCTGGATATCAGCCAACTCCTCTATCTGCCGGTGGTACATACCGTGCAGGGGCCTGTCCTTCCATGATGGTTCCTCGCCTTCCTCCTCTTTCTTGGGTTTCTGCTGCCTGAGGTATTAACTGAGTACGCTGTCAGTTGGGGCCATCTTTGTGATGTATTCGTGGATGTTCCTTGTCTCATCCTGGACTGTGGTGCTGACACTCACCATTCCCCGGCCTCCTTCCTTCCGCTTAGCGTACAGCCTCAGGATGCTGGACTTGAGGTGAAACCCTCCATGCATGGTAAGGAGCTTTCTTGTCTTTATGTCAGTGGCTTCAGTTTCCTCCTTTGGCCAGCCTATTACCCCAGCAGGGTACCTGATCACAGGTAGGGCGTAGGTGTTGATGGCCCGGATCTTGTTCTTACCGTTCAGCTGACTCCTCAGGACTTGCCTGACCCTCTGCAGGTACTTGGTGGTTGCAGCTTTCCTAGCGGCCTCTTCCTGGTTTCCATATGCCTGCGGGATGCAGGTACTTTTAGCTGTCCTCTATGTCTGCAATGTTGCCCTCTGGTAGTTCGATTCCCTCCGTTCTGACTACCTTCCCTCTCTTTGTTACCATCCGACTACACTTCTCCAGCCCGAATGACATCCCAATGTCATTGCTGTATATCCTGGTAATGTGGATCAGTGAATCAATGTCTCATTCACTCATGGTATACAGCTTGATGTCATCCATGTACAGGAGGTGGCTGACAACCACTCCGTTCCGTAGTCGGTATCCGTAGCCAGTCTTGTCAATTATCTCACTGAGGGGGTTCAGGCCTATGCAGAACAGCAGTGGGGACAGAGCATCTCCTTGGTAGATCCCGCACTTGATGGTGACTTGTGCTATGGGTTTGAGGTTGGCCTCCAGTGTTGTCCGCCACATCCCCATTGAGTTCCTGATGAAGGCTCTCAGGGTCCTGTTGATCTTATATAGTTCTAGGCATTCCAGGATCCAGGTGTGGGGCATTGAGTCATAGGCTTTCTTGTAATCAATCCAGGCAGTGCACAGGTTGGTCAGCCTGGTCCTGCAGTCTCGGCTGACTGCTTGGTCTGCCAGTAGCTGGTGTTTTGCGCCTCTAGTATTCTTGCCTATCCCTTTCTGTGCCCCGCTCATGTATTGACCCATGTGCCTGTTCATCTTAGCCGCTATGATGCCTGACAGGAGCTTCCATGTAGTACTGAGGCAGGTTATTGGTCGGCAGTTGGAGGGGACCGGTCCCTTCTGGGGGTCCTTGAGGATCAGGACTGTCCGGCCTTCGGTTAGCCATTTTGGGTGTCTCTCGTCAGCTAGCAGCTGGTTCATTTGTGCCAGCACTCGTGGAGTGCAGTCAGCTTCTTCAGCCAGTAGGCGTGAACCATGTCAGGGCCTGGTGCTGTCCAACTCTTCATACTGGAGACCCTTTCTTGGATATCTGCCACTGTGATGGTTTTATATATATATATATATATATATCCACCATCACTGAGGCTGTCTCTCCTGCATGAAGTCCAGGTGCTGGTTTTCCAGTGTATGTCTGATGCCCCAAAGCTGTCTCAGAGCAGTAACACCATCAATGGCTGTAGTATGGAACAGATGTGGGTGTGTCCTCCTCTCCCAGATGAGTCCAAATCAACATCAAACAGCCCTACAGACACAAAAACTTTAAAATTTAAATAACCAGACTATCAGCAGTGATTTAACTACTTTAAGACCTCTGTGAAAATCATTTACAGTATATATAACAGAATTTAAGGCCTTTAAAATCACAGAGCATACAGAGAAAAGTACTAAACTGAATCAATTTCAGCTTTCGTTTTTCATGATGTTTATTTTATTAATAATTAAATGTCATTATCTGTGCCTTTACCACACATTTGCCACACAGGTGTAGATACTGTAGGTTCAATAAATGCTTAAAGTGTACTGATCAGAATATACTGGACATTCAATGCTAAGATTCAGCGCACTGTGTTAGAGGCTGGGATTTGATGAATTCATCAAATATACAACCTTTCATCATTTATGTCCAGTTGAGAATGAATCTGTGCACTCACATAATAAATGAACTGAAATTAGTAGTGTGATCTCCAGTCTTGATAAAAACGAATGAGAGAACTGACAGCAGTTATTTTAATCCGTCTGTCTCAGTTGTTTTAACTCTAAGTATCACCAAGTGAATTAGATGTGCGCCTCCAGGGATTTATAATTCCGAAAATGATTCGCCCTTTATGCACTGACTCCACAGACAAGGTACGAGAAGGTATCAGGGTAGGACAAAGGCGGTAGGTCTTCAGGGTTTCTACTCCACTGCTGTATTTCATACGGGTCCACATTACCAATGCATGCTATTTTTTCCAAGCACTGTCTCTTGGCATCCGGGTGCAGTCGGTCTCGATACAGTCCTTTGACATTGAGCATGATTGAGTATTTATACACCGAGTATTGTCCTTCCTTCAGCCCACAGATCGAAAGAATTGGGAGGTTTTAACAATATGAGGAGTGGAATTGCCATTTTAAAAAGCATTTTGAAAATCACTTTATTAAAATGCAATTCGAAAAAGTTTTTGAAATGAAGTTTATTAAAGTGCAATTTGAAAAAGGTTTTTGAAATGAAGTTTTTTAAAAGCATTTTGAAAATCAGTTTTTTAGATTGGAATTCAAAAATGAATTTGAATGAAAGCAGAATTTATTCTATAATTCATTATTTAAGCACAGAATTATTTATTTCGATGCATGTGGCACTTGTGGTCCTCCATATATGGCTGCAGGTTAGGGAACTGAACAGGAGGGTGATTGAGAGACTGGACCAGAGACTGGATAGGGCAAAGAGCGACTGAGCTACGGGAGACTGGGCGACAGACTGGAGTGGCAGGAGGACAAGAGACTGAGCCACAGGTGGCTGGAGGACAAGCTCACTACAGGTAACTGGAGGACGGCTGAGGCTAGCGGAGCTAATGGCTGAGCTGATAGTTGGGCTAGAGATGGTGACAGTGCTGCAGCCTGGGCTAGCAAACCTGGTGCCCAGCAAACTGGAAACAGATCTACAAATCTAACTAGAGATTGTGCTATAGGGCCTGAAAAGCTGGGTGAGGATATGGATGAGGCAGTGAACAGGCAGGTGGACATGTTAGCTCTTCTGAGCCTCCAGTGTGTGAGGAGAATGCCTGGAGAGCCTCAGCTGAGCGTTTAGGGAGGTCAGGTTGGGTCCTGACTGGATGATCCATACTGACAGGTTTAGGTGCGTGAATATTTTTAACAATGGCCTGGGGTGATGAAACTGGAACAGGCTGACAGATAGGTGAAGAAATAGTGATCTGAGAAAAATGATCAGCCTGAGTGGCATTAAAGTCTTTAATGGGAACCTCTGAGGCTAAAACAGTCCTTTTAGAAGCAGTATGGTAATGAGTGGCAATTGGGTAGTCAAGAATGTAATCACAGTAAACAATCTTTGGTTTAGGACAGGGGTGGGCAATCTCAGTCCACGAAGGCCGGTGTCCCTGCAGGTTTGACTGGCAGGCTGAAAACACTCACAGGAATGATGGCAAGAAAACATCAATGACACGGCAAAGACCAGGATGAAACTGAGGACTTAAATACACCAACTGAATAATGACTGATTGGAGACAAGTGAGTGAACAGCTGAACATAATCGAACCAATGACACACAGATGTAACAGCAACAGAACAACAGGAAATGAGAATGACTGATGAAATAAACTGAACCTGAACAAACTGAAAACACTGGGTCACGGACCCAGGAACCCTGGCAATATGACTGCGTATTTGACGAAAAAAATGTGAATTTGAACTTGAAGAACATGCTATTGTATAAACAGTGTGTTTTGAATGAAGACATGAGAAAATCCAGAGGAAAAGTGAACTGTCCAAAAGTGTCCAGAGTTTGAAATGTAAAACATTTATTTATTCTGTTAAAAGAATAATTTTCACTTTCTATTGAGCTTCTTTGAAACATTACTTTTCCTGGAGATGTCAGGTCAATATCTGGTTAAAAAAACAGCTCTAACAACAATTGCATCACAGTTTGTTTGGAACATTCAAACAATAAAAACACAGATACATTTTTCTACAAGGAAAAATGAAGGTTAACAAGAAATGTCAAGAAGTCATTGTAGTTACCTCTGACTGGTATCAACAATTTAAAAAGAGCTTCTGGACCTGCTGCTGCACTAGAACAAGGTATTGCAATAAAACATTATGCCATTGTGTTTTAGTTTTTACAGATTCTGCAGTACCAGTAATATTAATGCATTAATATTTGAAAATACATGAAATGAACCATTTTAACCATTTACTTCTTTTTAAATTTTTTAACAAATATGAGGCAATGGTTCTCAGCTGGAAAAGGGTGGAGTGCCCACTCCGGGTCGGGGATGAGTTCCTGCCCCAGGTGGAGGAGTTCAATTTCAGGGTCTTGTTCGCGAGTGATGAGAGAAGGCTGGGGTACGCTGGAGAGATTATATCTCTCGGTTGGCCTGGGAACGCCTTGGTGTTCCCCCCGGATAAGCTAGAGGAGGTGGCTGGGGAGAGGGAGGTCTGGGCTTCTCTGCTTAGGCTGCTGTCCCCACGACCCGGCCCTGGATAAAGCAGAAGAAGATGGATGGATGGATGGATGGATGGATAAATTTTTTAACCTTTGAGAGGCAGTTAAAAACAACATGTATGTATAGGGAAAAAGCCAATAACGTGACAACAACTCATACATGAGTGATCATTTTACAGTTTTTTTTATTAATCCCTTGTCGATTCAGGTAAAAATCTAATTGAGATTCAAATTTCTAAGAGAGACCAGGAATCATGTCAGCAAAAGTCAAAACACACACAGAAGACACAGCAATATAACAATTAAAAACAAATACAGTATTCCATACAAAAAAATGGGTAAACATTTGAAAATTTCCCAATGTCAGATCATTAAGAGCAACATAAAAATATGCAGTCACACTGACTGAAAGAGTTATTCTCTTGTTCATTTAAAATGGACTTAAACTCCCCCAAGGCAACTGTTTCTGACAATTTCTGCAGGTTATTCCAGGAAACAGGGTGAACATATTTAAAAGCCTTTTTTTTTTCCAAGTTGTGTTCTGATTTTCGGAACAATCAACTGTATGATCTTGTGAGAACGAAAGCTGTATTTGTGGTGATTTTTACGCATATAAATCACAGATAAGAGGGAGCCAGCGCAAGGAGAGATTTATAGCATAGTGTATCCAAATGTAGGTAGTAGGCATGAATAAAAAGCAGATAGCTGCAACACAATAAAGGTACAAAAAAAACTTGATGTGACAAATGAGGAGATGATCTCACTGAGAAACTGATGCACTGAATGATTTTTGGCCATTGAAACATCAGTTTCCAGGAAAGATAAGACCTTGCTTATCTTCCTACTTGACATTAACAACAATCATAAGAACATACTATACTATACTATACTATACTATACTATACTATACTATACTGAGTATCATGTCCATAATAATATTCCTTTAATATCAAGCATTGGGCATTGTGTAATTAAAAAATGACAATAGACATATTTGCATTAATTAAAAAAAGTGAAACTATTTAGAGAGAGGTCATGGTGTAGGTCGGCAGTGGTGTGTGACTATTTTTTTTTTTTTTTTTTTGTAATTAGATGCCCTCTGCTGGCCATTAGAATAAATTAATCCCAAAAAGTTAAAGGTCTGTGAAAGTGTTTCCTGCCAGTTTAAAAAACTATTGTTTTCACCATTAAACACATAACATAAAATTTTATTACAGGACAAGATATGATAAGTTTTCAAATTTTTAAATCATTTGACTCAACAACAGAAATAAGCCCACGAGTGAGAAAAAGCATCAAGTCTTAACTTCCCAGAGCTTTTTCACAAGGATGTTGTGAATGTTACTGACAACTTCACAATCCTCAGTATATCACAGTTATGGTGAAAAATTAATTACTTTATTTAAGAAGTTTGTTCATTATTTAAAGATTCAATTGTATTTATGTATTTATTTGTGTATGTGTATATTAAATTATTTATTTAATTTTTTTATGGGGATGTGTGAGCGGGGTCTAATATCATTTTTTTTAAATCAACTAAAAATCTTAGGTGTCCCATAAATCTGGATCAGCATCATGATGGAAACCTGTGGCCATAATATATACAGTATTCTGAAGAAGGTATAAAATGTCACTTCGTGTGTGTGTGTGTGTGTGTGTGTGTGTGTGTGTGAGTGAGTGAGTGAGTGAGTGAGTGAGTGAGTGTGTGTGTGTGTTTTATGTGTATAGATTATCAAAAAACTTTTACTCATGATATAACATTGTTGCCCTGTGAGGACATGAGGAGGAGAAAGTGACAAAAGCAGCTGTGTGAGGCAGTAGATCCCTCAGAAGCTGCATTAAAAAGAGCACAGGCAACAATAACAAATGTCAGTTGTTGCATTGGCAGAGCCTAGTTTATTTCTCACAGTTTTCTCACAGTCTCTACATTCGAGAGACCAAACAGCTACTTCACAAGCGCATGGCACAACATAGAAAAGCCACCTCCATGGGACAAGACTCAGGAGTCCATCTGCATCTAAAGGACAAAGGTCAGTCTTTCGAGGATGCCAATGTTCACATTTTGGACAGAGAAGACAGATGGTTTGAAAGCGGAGTGAAAGAAGCCATCTATGTCCACTGTGAGCGACCATCTTTGAACAGAGGCGGTGGTTTACGACACCAACTGTCTGCCATCTATAATCCCGTTTTGAAATCCCTTTCCAGACGCCTTAATGCCCACTCACACCCTGGGCCATCTGACCTCAGGAAATCACATGATAGGGTGGGGCTAGGTTTCACTATGAACTCACCTGAAACCCTGGCTGATTGTGATCCACACCCGTCCTCATACCTTAGCTCATGTGATTGGGTAGAGGATCATCAGGGGGTCCTTTTGTCCCTCTTTGGGCGGTTACTCCCACGGGGTTTAAATCTGGGACACTCCTCGGTGTGACCCTAGAACTGAAGAAGCTTCTCGGATGAGAGGTGAAACGTCTTCAAGCAACTTAAAGATGTCCAGACGCTTTTCTTTCCAAGCTCCGTAGACGACGATGACCTGTATGACTGAAAACCTGCACAGACATCTTCTCACAGTTTTCTTAATCTGTTGCCTTATGATTCAAAGCGCTGTCACCAATTGCATTTTATTATTATCTCATAACAATTGTTTAATCAGCGACCATCTCTCCTGTGGACTTCTTACAGTCTACAGTGTAAGATAAACACACCCCTTGTCATGGTCCTGGGCCATTTTGGCACAGCATTCTTAGTTTTCGTGTGTTTTGTATTTTGGTTCTTTATTTATGCCCTGGTTTCTAGGTTGTTCTGTTAAGATGTTCCTTATTTGATTACCCCCTGTGTGCCCCTCTGTGTATCTGTGAACCCTTGTTTCCCCTCCTTGTGTTTTATTCCATGTTTTCCCCAGCCCGTTATGTCCGTGCGCTCCCCGTGCTCTCTCCCCTCCTGTCTGAACCTCTGTGTACTTCCTGTTTTACTTTGACAGTCTCTCGTCAGTATGCGTCATGTTGTGTTCACTCCTGCCCTGTCTTGTTACAATTATCTGTGTCAGCTGTGTTCCCCATGTGCTTCCACTTCCCTCGTTTACCCTCTGTGCATTTATGTCCATGTCTCCCTCAGTTCAGTGTCGCGTTCTCCCTCATGACTGTGTGCCCCTCTGTGTGTTTCCTCGTGAGTCAGTTCCTTAGTACTTCCCAGTTTAGTTTCATATTATTTTGTATCGCCTTTATCTTTTGTCAGCAATAAAGCTGTATTTATTACAGTCCTGTTTTCCCATGAGTTTGCGTTTGGGTCCTCATCCTGCCTGCACACAGCCTAATTATGACACCCCTGCCCTCCAGCACTATCAGTAGTAACCCCTCAACAGCAACATTGTACCCCATTAGGGTAAAACATAGGCTATATTTGCTTTGCATTGTCCCCACCTGATGACAGTGACATAGTATGATGCGATTCCACATAATTTATTCAACCTGGTTCAATGTGCCCCCTTTTTTAACTTTGAGCACCAGCCCCTTCAAACATATCTGCACGGCCCTGAATATAAACATCTCATAATGATTAAAAAAACACAACTAAAAAACCTGGCTTCAAGACCCAGGACCATGGCAGTTTTGTGACATTGTCACTAAAGATGTTTTGTTCCTTCTCATTTTATGATAATCTTTTTCTGATATAGCTCTTTTAAACTTAAACAAACAAACAAACAATTAATTCAGCTGATAAACAGCAACAAAAGACAAACAAGACTGCTTTCATTTATCTGTCAATTTAATAGCGATGTAACAAACTTAACATTAAACATTGGTTTATGAAGTTCCATTTTAAAGCTTCATCTGTCCTGTGGTTCATGCAGTTTCAAAATCGCACTGTACAGTCATACCTAAGCTTTCACCAACGTTTTATTGTGTTGTAATATGTGTGTGAAAGCCATGAGCAAACAGGGCTTTTACAAGCTTCACGCTAGTTTTCGACAGGCGGCATACCCGCTGCTTCAGTCATTGCGAGGTGTGAGTATTTCAGTGTTTATTCTGTTTATTATACAAGTTGTATAGAAAACAATACCCTCTCTCTTATCATTAATTTTGCTGTGTCTTCAAGGGTCACAATATTTTTGTTGCCCTGTTTGTATTATTTAAATTGATTCAAATTGTGCACCATTTCACACTACAGCATTTTCAAGATGTGGTGATAGCCAAATTGGTCAGCAGATGTCACTGTGGAAACGGGTCAGATTGTTTCAAAGCCTCAACACAATTCTTTGAAGACTTGAATCTTTCAGTGCTTCACTAAGCCTTGCTTTGACCATACCTAGCAAAGACTTAAGGCCAGGCCACAGCTTAAATAGTAGTCAGCTGATTGCCAGATACCTCACAGGTGCTTGATTGCATCAGGTGTGTTTAGTGTTTTACCCTGTAAGTTGAGGTGGGGTAAGTAAAAAAAAAAAAAAAAAAACAGTCACACGCAGATTAACAAGCACACCTACTAAGAGGGAGAGAGATAAAGAGGTGAGAAATGGTGAAAATGCACAGAAAGATTTGAGGACCATGACTGAGTAAAATCCAGAGCACACAGCAAAATGGATTTCAGACCTGAGAAGGAGAGCAGAGTATGGAGAGAAATGTCAGTAAGGAGAGCTCATTAGGAGATGAACATGGGATTAGGGTAGCCTGAGTGATGAGGGAGAGGCGATGATGGGGAGGAGGTGGGTTGCACAAAGGTGTCTGCAAGGAAGAATGATAGATGGACAGTGAGATTTAAAGTACACAGAGTGATTGACCTGTGAAGACCAGCAGAAACATGATTGGACTGGATCAGTAATGTCACAATAAGCTTGACAGGGTGTGAAAGTGGAAGTGATGTAAAACTTAGATTAGCTACAAACATCTGGGAAGCAAACCGATGTGTGGCTACAGATATTCCTGTTTGAAATTACAAATAAGGTTTGTTGCATATGTGTATGATATGCAGTGTTGGGCAAGTTACTTTTGAACAAGTAATGAATTATAGTTACTAGTTACTTCTTCAAAAAAGTAACTGAGTTAGTAACTGAGTTTCAAGATTCTAAAAGTAATTAATTACTTGAAAAGTAACTATTGCGTTACTTTAAAACAAAATGTCTATCCCCCTGGGGTCCATGGTATAATTGGCCATTTTTAACTACTTTTGATTTTCCCTCTACATTTGACCTTTATAAACTATTTACTTTGCCTTGTTTGGTATCATCCTTTTCCGTGTCTGAGTTTACAGTTGTGTTTTCATTTTGACATACTGTATTAACAAAATCTGAGTAGAAAAAGTTATATTTTTTCCTGTAACAACCACAAACATGTTTAATGAATCATATTTCATAACTTTAAATGCAAATATAAATGACATCCATCCATTCATCTTCTTCCACTTTATCCGGGGCCGGGTCGCGGGGGCAGCAGCCTAAGCAGAGAAGCCCAGACCTCTCTCTCCCCAGCCACCTCTTCTAGCTTATCCCGGGGGACACCAAAGCGTTCCCAGGGCAGCCAAGAGATATAATCTCTCCAGCGTGTCCTGGGTCTGCCCCGGGGCTTCCTCCTGGTGGGACATGCCCAGAACACCTCACCCAGGAGGTGCGCAGGAGGCATCCTTGTCAGATGTCCGAACCACCTCAGCTGGCTCCTTTCGATGTGGAGGAGCCCCTCCCGGATGGGTGAACTTCTCACCCTATCTCTAAGGGACAGGCCAGCCACCCGATAGGACTACTGCTTTTTCTGCCTGGTAGCTCCCTTCACCTCTGGTGTCCAACATTTGGTTCGGGGGTTCCCAACACAACAGGCACCAACCACATTGAGTCCGCAGCTTAATGCAGCAGCTTCGGCAATGGAGATGCTGAACATGGTCCATTCGGACTCAATGCCCCCAGACTCCCTCGGAATGCTGTAGAAGCTCTGCCTGAGGTGTAAGTTGAATATCTCACGGACTGCGGCTTCTGCATGGCGTTCCCAGCACACCCTCACTGCATGTTTAGGTGCACCGGGTCTGTCCAGCGTCCTCCCCCGCCACCTGATGCAACTCACTACTAGGTGGTGATCAGTTGACAGCTCAGCCCCTCTCTTTACCCGTGTGTCCAGAACATATGGTTGCAGGTCTGGTGATACGATTAAAAAATCGGTTATCGACCAGCGGCCTAGAGCGTCCTGGTGCCACATGCACAAATGGACACTTTTATGTTTGAAGAAGGTGTTCGTTATGGACAAACTGTGATTTGCAAAGAAGTCCAATAACAAAACACTGCTCGGGTTCAGATCAGGGAGGCCGTTCCTCCCAATCACTCCCTCCAGGTCTCGCTGTTGTTACCCACGTGAGCATTGAAGTCTCCCAGTAGGACAACAGAGTCTCCATGTGGAGCACCTTCCAGCACCCCACCCAGGGACTCTAAGAAGGCTGGGTACTCTGAATTGCCACTCGGCGCATAAGCGCAGATGACAGTCAGGACCCGTTCCCCGACCCTAGGGCGCAGGGAACAAACCCTCTCATCCACCGGGAAGAACCCCAACGTACAGGCAGCAAGCCAAGGGGATATTAGAATACCCACCCCAGCCCGATGCCTCTCACCAGGGGCAACTCCAGACTGAGACAGAGTCCAGCCTCTCTCCAGGAGACTGGTTCCAGAGCCCAAGCCATGCGTAGAGGTGAGCCCGACTATCTAGCCGGTACCGCTCAACCTCACGCACTAACTCAGGCTCTGGCCATCAGACGCTCGCCCTCGGGCACCCTCCCCAGGCTTTGCTCCAAGGCGGGGCCCCAGAAACCCTATCCCGGGCAAGGTAAACTGTTCCCTTGATGTTTTTCTCTATGTTTTCCTCATAAGGGTCTTCTGAATCGCTCTTTGTCTGGTCCCTCACCTAGGACCAATTTGCCATAGGAAACCCTGCCAGGGGGCAAAAGTCCCCGGACAATATAGCCCCTGGGATCCCTGGGACACACAAACCCCTCCTCCACGATAAGGTAGCAATTCTTGGAGAGGAGATTAGTGGTAAATTCCAGTCCGGATTTAAACCGCGTCACAGTACCGAAACTGCCCTACTAAGAGTTTTCAATGACCTCCTTCTAATCGCTGACTCTGGGCGATCTTAGTTCTATTGGATCTGACTTCAGTCATTGATACAGTTGACCATGAGATTCTTTTGGCAAGGTTAGAACATGTAGTTGGCCTTAAAGGAAATGTTCTTTCATGGTTTAAATCATATTTTTCTGAGAGGTCATTCTCTGTCAGGATGGGAAAATATTCCTCTTCTTCTGCCCCTTTTCGCTGTGGTGTGCCTCAAGGATCGGGGCTGGGTCCTGTGTTGTTTTCCCTGTACATGTTGACCTTGGGCTCCATTTTTGAAAACCATAATGTCTATTTTCATTGCTATGCTGATGATATTCAAATCTACCTCCACTTGACTGGGGATGTTTCATCTTCACTACATCCTCTGTTTGATTGTTTTCGGGATGTCAATGACTGGTTGTCATGTAACCGTCTTACTCTAAATGAAAAGAAGACAGAAATTATTGTTTTTGATAGAAATATGCTTCTGGGACAACTAACTGGTACTCTAGGGCCTGTTGCTATTCACCTCACTGATGCTGTTAGGAATCTTGGAGTTTTTATGGATAGTTCCTTCAAACTAGATACACAGGTGTATACTGTGGTAAAAAGTAGCTTCCATCAACCATGCCAAAATTCTAAGGCTAAACTTTATATACCACACAAAGATCTAGAGAAACTTGTTCATGCATGTATCACTTCAAGACTAGATTATTGTAACTCTCTTTACTTGGGCCTCCAATCTTCTCTCCTTCAGCAATTGCAGTTGGTCCAAAATGCCACAGCACGTCTCTTAACCGGCACTAGAAGGTATAATTCCATCACCCCTGTTCTAGCCAACTTACATTGGCTTCCTATCACATATCGAATCGATTTTAAAATCTTATTGTTCACATATAAAATCCTAAATAATATGGCACCTGATTACTTAGTGGATCTCCTCTGTCTGTATAGCCCTAAGAGAGCACTAAGATCATCAGGTCAACTGCTCTTAGTGCAACCTAGATTATGGAATAATCTTCCTCTTGACATTCGTGCATCAGATTCTCTTCAATCTTTTAAATCACGTCTAAAAACATACTTGTTCAATCTGGCTTTTAGGGCTAATTAGGGTGGTTTTTATCTGGCTCTGCATTTATATTATATAATTATTTTATTATTTTATATTTTATATTGTGATTTTATCTGTATCATGGTTTTACAGGAAAGCACTTTGGTGTACTTTGGTCTTTAAATGTGCTATACAAATAAATTTGATATGATATGATATGATGAGTAATTGAGGACATTTAAAAGTTAATATGTACCGGTTTATGGTTTACGACGCATACGGGTCAGTATCTTTTTTTTTTTAAGTGACTGCAAACTGTTGTGACAAGGCGACAGGTTTGACATTGCAGGACCAGGGCCTGTAGCCAATGAAGAAATGGAAACAGGTGAAAAACAGAGCTCACCTGGCTTGATGAGCGTTAAGACTCTTTCCTCACTGTAGACACGCCAGGTTTTTGTTATCCATCCATACAATGAGTGGTTGAGCCGTGCCTCCAACCATTGCCTTCACTTTCCCAAAGCCAGCTTAATGGCCAGCAACTCCCGATCCCCATTGTCATAGTTTCTTTCTGCAGGGGCAAGACAGCAAGAGAAGAAGGCACATGGGTGAACCTTACCATCCTTCTGCTGTAAAAGAATAGCTCCTACTCTGGAGACAGAAGCGTCCACTTCAATCTTGAAGTGCAGGGTAAGATCTGGTTAGGACATAATGGGTGCTGAGGCAAACTGCTCCTTGAGGCAAGTGATGGATGCTTGGGCAGCATTATCCTATAGATACAGAAGATTAGAAGAGGTCAGATGGATTAGAGGCAGAGCAATCTTACTAAAGTCTCTGATGACGTGGCGAACCCAAGGAACTGCTGCAACTGGCGGTGATCAGTGGGTTCTGGCCAGTCAACCACTGCTTTCACTTTCATTGGGTTCAGCCAGAGATTGCCCTGCTGTACGATGTAACCAAAGACAGAGACAGTTTCAACATGAAGTTCTAACTTTTCTCCTTTGACAAAAAGTCTGTTCTCCAGGAGGCATTAAAAGGACCTGTCTGATGTGACTCTTGTTCTCGGATACTGATTTGGAAAAGATTAGAATAGGATCAAGCTAGATGAATATGAACCAGTTGATGAAATCCCTGAGAACGTCATTCACGAGAACCTGGTACATGGCCGAGACATTGGTTAGACTGATTGGCATCACCAAGTACTCAAAATGTCCCAGGTGAGTATGGAATGCCGACTTCCATTTGTCACCCTCACAGAATCTCACAAACTGATAAGCATTCTGCAAGTCAGGTTTATTGAAAATTGTGATCCCCTGGAGAAGCTCGAAAGCAGAGGACAGCAGATGTAAACATTTATGTTGTATAATCCACAACAGTCAATACTAAGTCTCAGTTATTTATCCTTCTTTTTGCTGAAAAAGAATCCTGCGCCTACTGGTGATGATGGGGGCCCAATTATGCCTGGTGCAAGTGTATGTTTCCGTGGCTTCACGTTCTGGTTACGGGAGGCTTTACAAATGGCTGATGGGTAATGGAGCTCTGGGGAGCAGATAAATTGCGCAGTTGTAGGGCCCATGTGTTGGCAATGATAGCGCTCTGTCCTCCCAAAAAAACCTGATAAATTGTGATAGACAGGCAGAAAAGAAGTCAAATCTGGAGGTTTGGAAGAGGGAGAAGGGCTTTTGGCTGACTTGGATTGTGTGACGGATTTTAAGCAGGTCATGTGACACTCCTTTCCCCCCACCCAGACATGCACCCCTTTTCCCAGTTGCACTGAGGGTGATTGTCATGGTCCTGGGTCAGTGACCC
The DNA here is from genome assembly GCF_013358895.1 of Oreochromis aureus. Lineage (NCBI taxonomy): Eukaryota > Metazoa > Chordata > Actinopteri > Cichliformes > Cichlidae > Oreochromis > Oreochromis aureus. Next base: position 36,021,748 of record NC_052944.1, read on the forward strand.
ATTGTTTTGACTTTTGTATTATTACTATTAATCTTCGATTTCATCATGGTTTTTGACTGTTAGTGTTTTGCTTTCTCTTTTGTATCGTTAGCTCTCCAGTTGTTCTTGGTTTGTGATTTCTAGTTGGTTGGTTGATTTTGGTTCCTGTGCGCCTCATATTTAGTGTAGGTTTAGTTTTGTCTTCTTGTTCCCCAGTCAGTCGTGTCTCTTGTCACTCCTGTTTTTTGGACCATAAGGCACACCGGATTATAAGGCGCACTGTCAATGAACGGGTCTGTTTTCATACATTAGGTGCACCGATTATAAGGCCATTAAGTCAAACAAAAGAGTCAGATAAGTCAAACTTTATTCAACTCATTCTTCTTGCTTCCTCCACTGAGTCATTGATGCTGAATTCTCTAGCAGCTGCTCTGTTCCCATGTTGTTGCAGTATATTAATGACCAACCTCGTATTGTGCATAGATTATCTCAGTTGTTCTCCTGACTTAAGTTTGGTGTCTTTACAGCTTCCTGCCATGCGATTACATTTGTCCCTAACAATCGGGAGACTTAACGGTTGAATTTTATCGAGTGGAAAAAAGTTAGCGCTCATCTTCCAGCTTTACTGTTTTTATGTTATGCTAACCTAGCTGTGTCCCTAGCGATCACGTAGCACATCATTATATACCTGCTAGTCCAATGTCAATAGCCCTACAAAAGTCACCACGGTTTAGTTTTCTGTCTTCATTTATGTTGGAAGTGATAGTGGGGTTGTACATGTCAGAACATGATATACCATTTTCAAGTGGAAACTAGCGAGCTAACTTCCTGCTAACTTCTAACTCTGTTAAATTTAATAAATTCTGTTTTCATGGATGCCTGGATGTTAAACTTAATTTTTACACCTGGTAAAGCAGCAATGCTGATCATTTTAGTAAAGATGAAAGAATTTACACAGTTTTTAACTCAGAGATGCCTTGACCCTACTAATTATAGTATTACCTATTTCAGTTTCCAGACAACCATGCTTATAGTCACCTATACTGCATCTGCTACAATTATAAGTTCATGTCTGGCTGCATCACAGTTGGATTTATCATGGCAAGCCCTGATGTAACCAGTTCTTCTTTGAAGCTTAATTAAAGACCGTGAACCAACCCTTTGTCACCGGTTCTGTTCATAATTTTTATGGACAGGATTTCTAGGCGCAGCCAAGTGGCGGAGGGCTTTCGCTTCGGTGGCCTCAGAATCTCATCTCTGCTTTTTGCGGATGATGTGGTTCTGTTGGCTTCATCAGGTGAAGGCCTCCAGCTCGCACTGTAGCGGTTCGCAGCCGAGTGTGAAGCAGCGGGAATGAGGATCAGCACCTCCAAATCTGAGGCCATGGTTCTCAGCCGGAAAAGGGTGGAGTGCCCACTCCGGGTCGGGGATGAGTTCCTGCCCCAAGTGGAGGAGTTCAAGTATCTCGGGGTCTTGTTCGCGAGTGATGGGAGAAGGAGCCGGAGATCGACACAGGCGGATTGGTGCTGCGGCTGCAGTGATGCGGACGCTGCACCGGTCTGTCGTGGTGAAGAGGGAGCTGAGTGTAAAAGCGAAGCTCTCAATTTACCGGTCGATCTACGTCCCTACCCTCACCTATGGCCACGAGCTGTGGGTAGTGACCGAAAGAACGAGATCGCGGATACAAGCGGCAGAAATGAGCTTCCTCCGAAGGGTGGCTGGCCTCTCCCTTAGAGATAGGGTGAGAAGTTCGGCCATCCGGGAGGGGCTCAGAGTAGAGCCGCTGCTCCTCCGCATCGAAAGGAGCCAGTTGAGGTGGTTCAGGCATCTGACAAGGATGCCTCCTGGGCGCCTCCTGGGTGAGGTGTTCCGGGCATGTCCCACCGGGAGGAGGCCCCGGGGCAGACCCAGGACACGCTGGAGAGATTATATCTCTTGGCTGGCCTGGGAACGCCTTGGTATTCCCCCGGATAAGCTGGAGGAGGTGGCTGGGGAGAGGGAGGTCTGGGCTTCTCTGCTTAGGCTGCTGCCCCCGCGACCCGGCCTCGGATAAAGCGGATGAAGATGGATGGATGGATGGATGGTGAACTAAACTCCTGGACTGCTGCAGTCTTTCTGACCGAAGACTTAGGCCAGACTTCTATACCCAGCACTTCCAGTATATATATATTCTACAAGTGGTCCTTCGAGCTGGAGTATACAAGCTGCGCTATGGCTACACCCAGAGAGTTTAACGACGACCAGCCTGTGCTGAGTCCCCGTCCCAGCAGGGTGCGATGCATTCCTGGACATCTGGAGGACTTCGAACTCACCTACCCAGCTCGCCGTCTTTATAGTACCACAGTAAGACCAGCATCACCACCGAGACCAACTTACGCAGCACCACTCAGCCCTGGGAGTTCCCCTAACTACCCTGGAGCTGGTCATTATAGTATGGGAAGTCCAGAGGAAAGATGGCAGCGGCTGGAAGCACGTTGGCAGACGATAAGCCAGCAGATGAAAGAACTTGAAGTGGAAATGGACAGGGTCAGATTGCCTTTGTATCCACAGAGTGCACATGTGCTTTACCCTTCAAACCACTATGCAGCTTTTCAGCCACATTACAGTAGCCTCCCCGATTTAGAACTGGGTTACCCTATTCGGCCTCCCAGTCCAAGAGCTGCACCTAACATTCAGCACCAGGTTCGCTCCAACACAAGCCCCTGCTCCTCAAGTGCAGGTTCAATTCAATTCAATTCAATTTTATTTATATAGTGCCAAATCACAACAAAAGTCACCTCAAGGTGCTTCATAGATACAGAGAAAAACCCAACAATCACATGACCCCCTATGAGCAAGCACCTTGGCTACAGTGGGAAGGAAAAACTCCCTTTTAACAGGAAGAAACCTCCGGCAGAACCAGGCTCAGTGAGGGACGGCCATCTGCTGCGACCGGTTGGGGTGAGAGAAGGAAGACAGGATAAAAGACATGCCGTGGAAGAGAGACAGAGGTTAATAACAGATATGATTCAATGCAGAGATGTCTATTAACACATAGTGAGTGAGAAAGGTGACTGGAAAGGAAAAACTCAATGCATAATGGGAATCCCCGGCAGCCTATGTCTATTGCAGCATAACTAAGGGAGGATCCAGGGTCACCTGGTCCAGCCCTAACTATATGCTTTAGCAAAAAGGAAAGTTTTAAGCCTGATCTTGAAAGTAGAGATAGTGTCTGTCTCCCGAATCCAAACTGGAAGCTGGTTCCACAGAAGAGGGGCCTGAAAACTGAAGGCTCTGCCTCCCATTCTACATTTAAATACACTAGGAACAACAAGTAAGCCCACAGTGCGAGAGCGAAGTGCTCTAATAGGGTGATATGGTACTACAAGGTCATTAAGATAAGATGGGGCCTGATTATTTAAGACCTTGTATGTGAGGAGCAGGATTTTGAATTCAATTCTGGATTTAACAGGGAGCCAATGAAGGGAAGCCAAAACAGGAGAAATATGCTCTCTCTTTCTAGTCCCTGTCAGGACTCTTGCTGCAGCATTTTGGATCAGCTGAAGACTTTTCATCAAGTTTTTAGGACATCCTGATAATAATGAATTGCAGTAGTCCAGCCTGGAAGTAATAAATGCATGAACTAGTTTTTCAGCGTCACTAAGAGACAGGATATTTCTAACTTTAGAGATGTTGCGCAAATGGAAGAAAGCAGTCTTACATATTTATTTTAATATGTGTGTTGAAGGAAATGTCCTGGTCAAAAATGACTCCAAGGTTCCTCACAGCATTACTGGAGGCCAAGGTAATGCCATCCAGAGTAAGAATCTGGTTAGATACCATATTTCTAAGATTTTCAGGGCCCAGTACAATAACCTCAGTTTTATCTGAATTAAGAAGCAGAAAGTTAGCGGCCATCCAGGTCTTTATGTCTTTAAGACATTCCTGCAGTTTAACTAATTGGTGTGTGTTACCTGGCTTCATGGATAGATAGAGCTGCGTGTCATCTGCATAGCAGTGAAAATTTATGCTATGTCTTCTAATGATGCTGCCTATGGGAAGCATGTATAATGTAAACAGAATTGGTCCTAGCACCGAACCCTGTGGAACACCATAATTGACCTTAGTGTGTGAAGAGGACTCTCCATTTACATGTACAGATTGGAGTCTATTAGATAGATATGATACAAACCACTGCAGCACAGTACCTGTAATACCTACAGCATGTTCTAATCGCTCTAATAGGATATTATGGTCAACAGTATCGAACGCTGCACTAAGGTCTAGCAGGACAAGCACAGAGATGAGTCCACTGTCAGAGGCCATAAGAAGATCATTTGTAACCTTCATTAAAGCTGTTTCTGTGCTGTGCTGAGCTCTGAAACCTGACTGAAACGCTTCAAATAAGCCTTTCCTCTGCAGATGATCTGTTAGCTGTTTGACAACTACTCTTTCAAGGATTTTTGATATGCAAGGAAGGTTGGAGATTGGCCTATAATTAGCTAAGACTGCTGGGTCTAGAGATGGCTTTTTAAGTAAAGCTTTAACTACAGCCAGCTTGAAGGCCTGTGGTACATAGCCGATTATTAGAGATAGGTTGATCATATTTAAGATTGAAGAATTAATTAATGGCAGGACTTCTTTGAGCAGTTTTGTAGGAATGGGGTCTAAAAGACACGTTGATGGTTTGTAGGAAGTAATTATTGAAGTTAACTCAGAAAGATCAATTGGAGAAAAAGAGTTTAACTCAACATCGATGGTACTAAGAGTAGCTGTAGATGATATTACATCTGTGGGATGATTATTGGTAATTTTTTCTCTAATGATTAAAATTTTATTTGTGAAGAAGTTCATGAAGTCATTACTAGTTAACGTTAAAGGGATGGTTGGCTCAGTAGAGCTCTGACTCTTTGTCAGCCTGGCTACAGTGCTGAAGAGAAACCTGGGGTTGTTCTTATTTTCTTCAGTCAGTGATGAATAGTAAGATGTTCTGGCTTTGCGGAGGGCTTTCTTATAAAGCAGCAAATTATTTCTCCAGGCTAAATGATGATCTTCTAAATTTGTGACACGCCATTTCCTCTCCAGCTTACGAGTTATCTGCTTTAGGCTACGTGTTTGAGAATTATACCATGGAGTCAGGTACTTCTGATTTGAGACCTTAGTTTTCACAGGAGCTACAGTATCCAGAGTCGTACGTAGTGAAATTATTAACAAGATAATCAACCTCTGTTGGAGTAGCGTTCAGATAGCTGCTCTGCTCTATGTTGGTACAGGGCATTGAAGAAGATAACAGTGGGTGGATTATATTCTTAAACTTAGTTACAGCGCTTTCAGAGAGACATCTACTTTGATAAAGTCTACTCTCCACTGCTGTGTAATCAATTATTGTAAATGTGAATGTTATCAGGAAATGATCAGACAGGAGAGGGTTTTCAGGAAACACTGTTAAATGCTCAGTTTCTATGCCATACGTTAAAACAAGATCTAGAGTGTGATTAAAGTGGTGGGTGGGTTCTTTTACATTTTGCCAATTGAGTCTAATAACAGATTAAATGCCATGTTGAGGCTGTCATTTTTAGCATCTACATGGATGTTAAAATCACCCACAATAATTATTTTATCTGAGCTGAGCACTAAATCAGATAAAAAGTCTGAGAAATCAGACAGAAACTCTGTGTAAGGCCCAAGTGGACGATATATCATAACAAGTAAGACTGGTTTATGAGTTTTACAGCTGGGGTGGACAAGGCTAAGCATCAGGCTTTCAAATGAATTAAAAGTCTGTCTTGGTCTTCCGTTAATTAATAGGCTGGTGTGAAAATTGCTGCCACACGCCCCTCGGCCTGTGCTTCGAGATTTCTGGTAGTTAGAATGACTCGGGGGTGTTGATTCATTTAAACTAACATAATCATCCCGCTGCAACCAGGTTTCTGTAAGGCAGAGTAAATTGATTTGTTGATCAATTATTAAGTCATGTACTAACAGAGACTTGGAGGAGAGAGCCCTAATATTTAATAATCCACATTTCACTGTTTTACTCTTTGGTTCAGATGTGGATTCTTTATTGTTCTTTCTTTTTGATTTTTTTATGTTTAAATTGTTTATTGCTGGTTTTTAGTTTGTTTTTTTGTCTTTTTGGGAGCTGACACAGTCTCTACGGAGGAGAGAAGCTGCGTGTAAGACTGCAACTCTGCTTCCTGCTCCCAACTCTGGATAGTCAAATTTTGGGGGGTTTAATAAATTTGTCCATATTTCTAGAAATGAGAGCTGCACCATCCAAAGTGGGATGGATGCCGTCTCTCCTAACAAGACCAGGTTTCCTCCAGAAGGTTTGCCAATTATCTATGAAGCCCACATCGTTTCTGGGACACCACTCAGACAGCCAGCAATTTAAGGAGAACATGCGGCTAAACATGTCACTCCTGGTCTGATTGGGGAGGGGACCAGAGAAAACTACAGAGTCCAACATTGTTTTGGCAAAGTTACACACCGATTCAATATTGATTTTAGTGACCTCCGATTGGCGTAACCGGGTGTCATTACTGCCGACGACCCTTAGCCAGCAGTTTTAAATTTCCCTCAATGTCGCCTGCTCTGGCCACTGGAAGACAATTGACTATGGTTGCCGGTGTCTCTAGGTTCACATGTCTGAGAACAGAATCATCAATTACCAGAGTTTGAGCCCCGGCGGGTGTGTTGCCTTAGTGGGGGAAAACGATTAGACACATGAACAGGTTGGTGGTGTACCTGGGGCATCTGTTTAGGACTATGCTTCTGTGACTATGTCACCCAGCCGCCCTCTTTCTCCAGCTGCTTGGGGTCTGCCGGGTAACAGCTAGTGAGGCCTACGCTATCTTCGGCCGCACCGGCTACAGGGGCCTGACTAGCTATGGGTGAATAAAGGGTGCGAAGCCGAGTCTCCAATTCAGCAATCCTGGCCTCCAGAGCTGCAAATATGCTACATTTGTTACAGATATCATTACTGCTATTCTTAACTCGAAACCCCTTGGTTATGCAACATCAGACATTCCGGACCGTGATCCCATTACTCCTAACCTTCTGCTTATGGGGCGGAGAGACGCATACCTACCACAAGGGTGTACAGCAAGGGTTACCTACTGGGACACTGCTGCTGGAGACACAGCCAAGTGCTTGCTGACCATTTCTGGGTTCAGTTTACTCGCAATTACCTAGCTAACCTTCAGCTTTGTCAAAAGTGGCACATCGGTACCCCAGATCTCACAGTAGATCGAGTGGTCATGGTGATTGACCCACAGCTACCAAGGGCCCTGTGGCCAGTTGGGCGGATAACTAAAGTAATCCCCAGCGATGGTGGCAAGATGCACACAGCTGAGGTTCACATAAAGGGAGTTAAATACATTCACCCCGTGACTAAACTGATCACTCTTCCAAAAATGCCAGAGGACTAAAAGGGTATATATATATTTTATCCAGCAGGGACATTTGTGTTCTGCAAATTCACTTAGTGAATTTGGGGGCAGCTGTGCAAATTCCCTGCTGACTCGGCCTCAGGATGTCTAGAGGCAAGAATCAAGCCCACCCAAATGAGCGCATCAGTGGTCATGTGCTCATCACGCAGAGGGAGAGTGAGAGACGAAAGCCGCAGCGGCAGAGCATGGCAGTTGTAACGGAGTTTTGTATGATTCTGTGTGCGTTAATGAAACTGTAAGTGTTATTACCTTTGACAGGATAACTGGTATGATAATAGTTATAGTTGTTTGTGCATATTAAAGCTAAAGTTATGCCTCGGTACACTGATATCATGTTAGTAGGTTTATTTAATTATTTAATTAATTTGCACTAAGTCAATACCAGTGGCCTAAATCTCCTCCAATAATTACATCCCGCAGTTAAAGGATTTTTCTGTTGTGTATTGTTTAGGTTAACTGTTGTTAGCTTGCCACGTTCTTGCCTTATTACTAGCAACTTGGAAGATATGTGCTATTTAGCCAACTTATGGTCTTACAGCGACCCCTTGTGGACATTGTAAAATATTGCTGTGTCTGAGCAGATGATTTGTTGTTTCTTAGTTAACTTTGACCCTACTAATTATAGTATTACCTGTTTCAGTTTCCACACAACCATGCTTATAGTCACCTATACTTCATCTGCTACAATTCATGTCTGGCTGCATCACAGTTGGATTTATCATGGCAAGCCCTGATATAACCAGTTCTTCTGTGAAGCTTAATTAAAGACTGTGAACTAAACTCCTGGACTGCTGCAGTCTTTCTGACCGAAGACTTAGGCCAGACTTGTATACCCATTCCTTGTATTACTTCTGCATGCACTCTCCAAATTGCCTCTACATTTGTCCTGCCTGTTTCCCCGTGTCTCCTGGTTTCCTGTTCCTTGCCTCAGCTCACCGTTCTCAGGTTATTTTGTTATATTTAGTTTCTCCCAGTAATTCACCCTGGAGATGCGTGAACACTTGCTCATTGCGGGTCAGCGGCACCTTCAGTGCTGCGAGCACTTGGTGAACACAGGAGGGGACTGGAGGGGCTTGAGGGGCTCTCCTGAACCCTGTGGATCTGAGCCGTGTATTTCTATATATTTGTTTTATTGTTGCATCTGGTCACTTTTCCTAATTTTCTGCTATAATGGCTTTATTTGGTAGTAAAGGGTTTTTTTTTGTATTTTTGTATTCTGTTAGCTGAGGGAACTTTCACTTTAAATTCTCCCAGACTCTTCCAAAAGAAAAAGTGTAATTCGTAATCAGTGCTTTTTGAATGAAGAGAAGTAAAAACAACATAAAACTGCTAGAGGAGAAAGTTTTGTTGCCTTACAATGTTTTTAACTGTATGAACTGTGTTTTTCCTTCGGACATTATCAAGTCAGCACAACAGGTGTAACAACATTTGTACTATTAGTTCTACAGTTGGTTTTGATTTAAAATAAGAAAGATATGATTATCTATCTGCAAACTTACATAAAACATAACAATGGTGTCATCTCACAGCATCTGCTGTCAGCGACACTGACATCAATGGAATAGATGGTTCTGCACAATGGTGGAAGACTACAACTAATTACTTATTATCATTTGCTTAGTTCAACAGTTTTTTTAATGACTGAATTGATCCAACAAACTCTGTTCAGTTGTTGCGCTGCTGTACTTTATGCCATGAGTTGCTAACAGTGCTTCATTTGGTTGTCTCAGAAATGATTCTGTGGTAAATTTAAATTCAGTGGAGATTGTTTTTGGCCATATATTTGCAAAGTTATGTGGCATTAGTGATGTTAGTTAGTATATTATGTGGCTCAGGTTCCACTTAGTTTTAAAGCCTTAAAGCCTTTACACACATGCATCAACACTACATATGAGCGGGCGGAGGGAGGTTTGGAGTCTTCACACACCCCTGTTCTCTGTTGCCTGTTGGGGCGGGGGGGGCTGGGAGGAGGAGTTGGCCATCCAATTGGGGTCTGGAATGTGGGGCCTCCCTGCTGCTGCGGAGTCGGGGCAGTTTGCTTCTCTCCACCCCAGGGAAGAGGGTAACACTACCTGGATCTGGGTGCAGTTTCCCCCTCCAGGGGCAAGGGCACCTAGACCTGGAGTATAGAGTACGCTTGGGGAGTGTGATTGTGTGTACACTGTCTATTTATGTTTGTTTCCACGTTGGGTGAGTGCTGAGTAATTGCATATGAGAGCATGAGGGTGGGAATGGATGTTTGTATCTGTGTGTGCCTGTTTGTTTGTGTCTATATGTCAGGTCGGGTATCAGACGCCACCTCTCTATGGACATCTCAGGCCCTCCAAGGTATGGAGGCCTATCTCCTCTGTAGGACTAGGTGTTGATAGTACGCTGCAGAAAGTTTCAGATTGTCTTAGCGACATACATTGCTGGATGTCTCTGAACTTTCTCAAATTAAACCTCAACAAGACCGACATTATCATTTTTGGCAAGGAAGACTCTGTTAGTCTCATAAGAAACAACTTAGGCCCACTATCAGCTAATGTACACCGCCATGTAAAAAAACTTGGTTTCATTTTCAATTCTACTCTCAAGCTGGATAAACAAATAATTCAGTTGTTCGTGGCAGTTTTTTTTCCAATCCGGAGCATTTCTAAACTAAAAAGATATACTGTCATCTAAAGATATGGAAACCCTTATCAATGCCTTCATATCATCACTTCTTGACTACTGTAACTCTCTCTATTTAGGCATCTGTCACTCAAGCCTGTTCCTTCAGTCAGTTGCTTTTATTAGTTCCACAATCTTTAAATCAAATTTGAAGACCTACCTATTTTCCAAGGCTTTTGGATCTCTTTGACACCTCTTTTATTCTGTTGCTATTCTGTTCTTTTATAGCATAGCATAGCATAGCATCTTTATGTATAACGCACTTTACATCCAACAATGTTGACCAAAGTGCTACAAATATAAAACAGAGAGAAAACAGTTTAAATTACATATAAAATATCTTAAAATTAAAAATAATATAATTAATAAGACAACATATTAAGAGACATTAACAAGTCCTGCTGTGCTAAAAGCCAAGGTAAATAAATATGTTTTAAGATGTGATTTAAAAACAGATAAGGAAGGTGCCTGTCTAACATGTAAAGGCAACTCATTCCACAACTTTGGTGCTGCCACAGCAAACGCCCAATCCCCTCTGAGCTTACGATTAGTCCTAGGCACGCTCAGGAGGAGCTGGTCTGCCGACCTGAGGGACCGGGAAGGTATGTATAGATGAAGAAGCTCAGAGAGGTACAGAGGGGCAGCATTGGACAAACATTTAAAAACAAATAAAAGCAGCTTAAAATGGATCCTAAAATGCACGGGCAGCCAATGAAGTGAATATAAAACTGGGGTGATATGCTCGCATCTACGAGTGCCAGTTAAAAGGCGTGCAGCCACATTCTGAACTAGCTGCAGTCGAAAAACAGAAGATCGACTCACACCATAATAAAGAGAATTACAGTAATCCAGCCGAACAGTTACAAAAGCATGGATTACTGTTTCAAATTGCTGTCTCGCTAGAAAGTGCTTAATTTTGGCCAGTTGCCTCAGATGAAAGAAACTAGACCTTACAACCAACCCGATCTGGCTTTCAAGCTTAAGCTCAGGATCCATTTTAAAACCCAGATTAACAATCTCTGGTTTACAGAATGATTTCAGGGATTGCAAATCAACACACGGAACAGGAGTGGAGGCAGGTCTAAACACCATTACTTCAGCTTTAGAATCATTAAAACAAAGAAAATTTAGCGCCAATCACGACTTGACGTCCTCCAGACATGTTTGCAAACGATTTACAGACGACCCATCTTTCTTTTTAAGAGGAACATAAATCTGGCAGTCATCTGCATAACAGTGAAAGGAGAGTCCATGCTTTCTAAGAATTGAGCCCAATGGAAGTAAATAAAGCGAAAACAGGATAGGGCCCAGAATGGAACCCTGTGGTACTCCATGAGACAACGGAGCACGGGAGGACTCACAGTTTCCTAAGCGAACTGAAAAGGTTCGATCTGTTAAGTAAGACCTGAACCATTTCAGAGCCACACCTGTTATACCGACACACTGCTCCAAACGTGAGATTAAAATTTCATGGTCTACAGTGTCAAATGCAGCAGTTAAATCGAATAAAATAAGAATGACACTTTCACCAGAATCACATGATAAAAATATATCATTAAAAATTCTTAAAAGTGCTGATTCAGTGCTATGTATTGCTTTAAAACCAGACTGAAAAATCTCCTGAACATTTTGTGCATTCAAGTATGAGATCAATTGGTCATATACAATTTTTTCCAAGACTTTAGATAAAAAGGGCAGCTTAGATATTGGTCTAAAATTTTCAACAGCGTTTGTATCTAGCCCAGGTTTCTTAAGAAGTGGTTGCACAATTGCATCTTTGAAATTCTTTGGAACCATACCTGAGGTAAGGCTGCTATTTAAAATTATTAAAATAGTTGGACCTATGGTAGAAAAAACTTCTTTCAGAAAACGGGGAGGGATAGGATCATAAGGTGAGCCTAGAGACTTTAAATGATCCACCACCTCCTGTAGCTGAGCAAGAGTAACCGACTCAAACTGTTGAAAGACAGCTGAGCTAATTGGAAGATCGGAGGGGTCAGATGTGGGCAAAATAATCCGCGCCCTAGCCGAGGCTACCTTGTTTATAAAGAAGTGCAGAAACTTTTCACACATTTCATGTGAAGGCTCAAAACTAAGAGCAGAGGGAGGGCTTAAAATAGTCTCAATTGACTTAAACAATATATGTGGTTTCTGATAATTCACCATAATAATGTTTGCAAAGTATTTCCGCTTTGCTTCTTTTATTGTAAGCTGATATAAGGACCAGCGCTCTCTTAAATTTTGTAAAGAGACCTGTAAGTTATCTCCGCTCAGCCCTACGACATTCACGCCTCACAGCATGGGTTTCATCATTCAACCAAGGTTCAAACTTAGTATTAGGATGCCTGATTTTTAGAGGGGCAACAATATCCAAGACAGTCTGACAAGTGGTATGAAACCAAAAACTGAGTTCCTCTACGTATTGGAGTGTCTCAGGAATGGAGAACTGATCATAGTAGGTGGAGAACCGTGCTGCCATGGAAGAATTTAACAAACGAGATGTCTTAGCAGGGACATGCCCCCTGAATTCATTTCTAGATAAAGAGATGTCAAACAGAACCAAAATATGATCAGAAAAAACAGGATCAGAGACTTTCAGATTAAAAACAGGCAATGAGTGCGCTAAAACCAGATCGAGAGTGTGGCCACACAGTTGCGTGGGTGCAGACACACATCGAACTAAATTAAAAGAATCAGTAAGATTCAAAAAGTCTTTAACCATGGGCTTATCTGGACAGCACACATGAATATTAAAATCCCCAACAATAAGAAAGCAGTCATATTTTATCGTGACTTCAGTTAGAAATGCAGCAAATTCCTTTATAAAGTCCTTACTGTATTTTGGGGCCCTGTATATTATTGTGCACAATACGGGGGGAGAACAGGCTATTTCAAACAGTAACACTCATTGGATGATGTGTGCAAGTGTATACATATACATGTATATACTTGCATATGTATGCGCACATTTGCATATACATATATATTCTTACAAACATATATAGATGTCTTACAATGTTTTTAATGTTTTTCCTCTTATCAATTTTAATTATGTTTTGTTTGATTATATTATCCCTCTGCACTCAGCACTTTGGCCAACACTTGATGTCATTTAAATATGCTATATAAATAAAGTTGACTTGACTTGACTTAAATGGTTGTTTATTCACAGGAACCAGGCATTTTGCCAGTGTACTACATTTAACCACTTTCTACTTTTGCACACAGAAACTGATCAACTGGTCCCAGTTTTTCTCTTGCCTTGTTTGTGTTGGAATTTTTCCAAAAGTTGATCATAATTTTTCACTGTCTGGCTTTACAAGCAGCTGTATTTGGAATTGTGCAGGGCTTAACTGCATCACCATTTCACATAACAGCATCTTCAAGATGTGGCAATAGCCAAATTTGCCAGCAGATGTCCCTGTGGAGATGGGATTTTATAATGTGTTGAAGCCTCAATATAATTCCAGCACAAATGCTTCAAATGTTTTAGTGTTTCATAAAGCCTGCTTTGTCAATCACTAGCAAAGACTGAAGGGCAGGCCCCAGCTGAAATAGTTGTGAGCTGATTGCCAGATGCCTCACATATACTTGATTGCTACAGGTATGTTCTGTGTGTAGCAACCTTTGGAATCTGAGTGATAAGGGAGAGGTGGTGGTGGGGAGGAGGTGGATTGCACAAAGTTGTCTGCAAGGAAGAATCATAGATGCACAGTGACATTTAAAGTATGCAAAGTGAAGGCTGAGTGACCTGTGAAGGCCAGCAGAAAGATGTTTGGACTAGACCACTGATGTCACAATCACAGTCATAGCTTTACACTGTGGGAAAGGGAAAGTGATGTAAAACGTAGATTCGCCACAAACACGTGGGAAGCAGACCAATGTGTCACTACTGTCATGGAAGTTTTACACTTGATGAGAATCTTTTGAACTGGGTTTAATCACATGCAGCAGCATGGAGAGAAAACAGCCAGGTCAGATGCCCATGCAGCTGTCTCTGAATATCTGCACTGCCCATTTAAGTCTTATATATGAACTGACAAAACACAGAGACAACAGGCATTTCACAGCACAAAGTCTATTCCTTCAGTTCAGTTCATCCTTGAAACCTAACCTTCCGCTTAGAGTGAGAGTTGCGACTTTGTTTTTTACTTAGCCTCCACCTAGAAATTTAACTCTCATATGATATGATCGATAAACATACATTAAGAATTATAAAAGCGTGCATTGATTTCTGTCCAACTTTACAAGTTTATGGCTTGTGAAAGTCTTCCAGACTTATTCTGCAAGTGCATAAAATCAAAATGAAATACATGAAAATTAAAGCTACTTTAAAATGATATATGTTTTAATAACTAAACATGTCTAGATACAATAAATTCCCTCATGCAATAAAAAGGGTTTGATTTGTTAATAAAGATCACAAATGTAAAGTACAAGTATTTCAAGGATGTCATTAAGTATAAGACTTGAGTAAATGTATAAATGAGTTACATTCCACTTCCCATAAACACATGGAGCAACACAACAAGAACAGAGAGAGAGGTGAAGTAGATCAGATTTTCACCATTGCTATGCATGGTTGGAATAACAGGGAAACTAGTAGGGACAGTAGTGTTAAAAAGGGTGGGAACAGTGGTATTTAAAAGAGTAGGGACAGTGGTAGTAATGAGGGGAGGGACAGTGGTAATCAAAAGGGGAGGGATGGTTGTAGGTGGTGATGTTGGGCAGATAAAGTTTACATCGCTGTCAGTCCCTGAGGAGGAGATTGTAACAAAGCCTAGTGGTGTCTCTGTGATGGTGTCACTGATCCATTTCTGGTATTGGGACAAACGAGTGTAGATTGAAGGTCCCCAACAAGTACTATAACTCGTAATTCCAATCTGGACCCAGACTTCTCCTGACTTCATCATGAGTGGTTCTCCTTGATCTACCTGTGAAAAGATATTCATAAAAATTGTGTAGACAGGTCAGTAACTTTTAGAAGAGGATGTGTCTCAGTAATATCTATCTTGCCGAAGCACTAGTCTTACCAACTTTAAACTAACTTGTTATTTTTACTTCTGAATAGGAGGCATGAGAAAATTTCTAAAAGTTTCATTTGACATCTGAGCTATTATTCTATTACTGGGTCTATTGTGTAACTGGTCTTCATCAGCACATATACAGGAAACAAGATGAAACAGTCAGCTTACAGTGAAAGCCTTCCAGGAAGTATGAACCAGTCATACATGCTGTACCGAGACTGCGAGCAAGCTACTGACAAATGCATTAAAGAGTCATTTTACTAACAAGCTGCTTCCAGTGCTGAAAGTTTAAGCCAATAAATAATAAGCATTCCACCCTTTCATCCAATTATCCAATTATCAGAACTGGCACTGGTGTTAACTGAACTGAACTGGAGTTTTTTTTCAGTTTCCCAGTTTATCCAATGTTGTGCTAAGCTGAATACCTAATGGAGCCTCTTGTCTACTGATTGGATAAAAATGATAATAAATGTTTTTATGATATAAGTTAATGAGTCACACATGGTTCTGTAAATGAAAATTGTGACATAACTATGTATAATGATTAATATTTAGCCATGCTTGATACTGAAAACTGTGTCCTATGAGAAAACAATATTAGGAATTATTATTATTAAAAATTAATACATTAAAATACAAAAGGCAAACATGTTACATGTAAAATATTCTTTTATCATACAACACTCTCAAATATAATTTATTATAAAGTCCCCTTAGTTGGTTTATGCATTAGTTGTGTGATGTCACTAAAAGTATTTTTAATTTGAATGATTGGAATTATTTTAAGGACTCAGATATCAATAAAACCTGAACACTGGCAGGCTAGGATCGCAATATTTATACAATGTTGATAGGTAACATAAAACAATCATTTAAATAAAACCCAGTGTAACTAAATATAATTCATTACATTACATGGACCCGTCCAATCAAATTTGGGCCCTGTGCAGGTAACGTTCTCTGTAATCTGTGGGAAACGGTGGTAGTAGTCTCCAAAGTAACATCTGCACTCATTGTTTCCCATTGGTACTTTAACTTCCTGCAGGATGTTGGGAAATTGGTAGCCTAATTGAAGAGAAAAGGGTAAAATGTTTTAAGGAATCCATCACCAGTATTGTTAAATAAATAAAAAAGTATTTTGTAACTTGCTATCATCATAACCAAAACCAGTGACCCAGCTGCTGGTCCCATTGTAGAAAGTGCTGCTCTCTGAGGCTAAGCAGACTGGCTGAATGTAGTCTGTGAAATTGGAGCCGACAGGTTCAGAAGACAAATGTCATTACTGAATGGCCAGTAGAAGGAAAATGCAGGATGGCAAATGATGCTTTCCACTTTCTGAGTCAGCTCATTTGGATTTGAATCTAACTGGTTGTAGCGTCCCAGATGAACCACAGTGCTGGAACTTGAACTTGACATACACAGAAAAAAAAAATTTTTTTAGGTGGTAAATAAACTATTCAATTAAATGCAATTTTGTTGGTACAGCGCCGAACCACAACAACAGTCTGTGTTTAATATTGTAAAGTTAAGCATGCTTTAAGTTTGCTTATCTGACCTTCCATCGATAAACAATGAGATATGTCACAGTTTTCTTTCACCATGTTTGACTGTGAGCTTGCTGTTGCACCTGCCTGAGATCTGATCTCACAGAGACAAACTGCTTCCAAATATCATTTACGTAGTATGATCACAACACATTCTACATGTTTTCTGTTGTGCACACAGGACATCAAGTTAATGTTATTCTAGATCTGAATGGGTTTTATTACTTGCATTATTTGCTACACCTTCAGTATTCACAACCCCACAGGCAATTGTGTAGCAAATCTCTTCAAAAACATTTTGACTACTTTCAGGAAAGAAGTTAAAATAAAAAAAAAAAAAAGATCACTATTAGCAATGAACTATTAGTGATCATCATCATCAACAATGTAAACTTTTAAAAGTTCAACAGTGACTCACGGTGGTATGCAGTGAGCAGCTGTCAGAACCCACTGGTTGGTGATTAGGGAACCTCCACACTGATTATATCCATAAGGTCCAAAGGTTACTACCATGGCATGCCAGGGCCAACTTCCTGGTCTTGCATCTTGACCAGATGCAGCTCTGCCACAGGCTGACAGAGGAAGAGAGACAATTGTTAAACAGTGAGTGCACTGATCAGCCACAACATCAAAACCATTCAGGTGTGAAGATGACACTGACCGTCTCTGGCAGGATGAGTCTGATCCAAATATACTAAGTTCTTATCTACTTAAATTCTGACTACTTTTTAGCTTTCAAAGGTCCTTACTTTAAGACTTCACATCCTATGTTTGTTATTGTGAAATTAAACTGTGGTACACAGATAGTTATATAGATCCTTCATGCAATTTTACCACTCTGCCTCCGTAAATGAAAACATTACTGCACAAAACTCACTTCTCGAGACAGTTAAAAAAAAAAAAAAAGTGAGTCAGCATATTTCTTCGTCCATGAAACAAATACAGATAAAACTGTCTTTTCCCAAGTTTATTAAAGAACTTGTAAAATTTTTTATTTGCTTACCAGACTGCTGTAAGTGACAACCTGAAGATGAGAAGATTAAGATAAATATATTTAGTGCAGGTGGTGACTTGCATCTGTGAGAAAGGAAATACTTCAAAGTAGGCTGTAATTTTTCCAATTGAAAAACAAAGCTACTTTGATTTTTGTTAAAACTTTGAAATGTTATCCTACCACTTAATATTCAACATCAAATAGTCCAGTGGTCAAAATTTATCTCACAGTTCAATCTCTAATAATACTGTTAATTAGTAATGTTGCAGTCAAGACTATTGTTAGTTTATCAAGCATGCAATATGTATTTATCAAATCATTTTATTTGCTATATTATGTATTTCCATCCATTCATCCATTCTCTCCCACTTATCCCATTTAGGCTTGCTCTGTTAATAAGATACCCATTGCCATCCATAATCATATATATTATAAATATTTAACAATATTAAGTTTACTTGATACTAATAATCAATTCATCAATTTTCAGTGGCTTATGAAGTATTTTATTGTACCTCTATGTAATCACCTACTTCCTACTCAGAAATGACAAAAATGTTTAAGGAACAATTACACTTTCATTCTTACCTCTGCATAAGAGAATGGTCATCACAGTTGAACAGCACACAAACTGATGGAGACCCATTGTTAACTGCACCTCTTTCATGGTATCATTGTATTTAAATACTTAAGGACTACGCTCTGCTCCATCCAGAGCCCCACCCTGTCACCGTTGCATTCAATTTCCAAGAAAAAGTCAGACAGGTTGGTCTTGTTGCTTTTGCTTGAGTAAGTGGTGAATAATCAATTTTTTAAATTATGCTTATCCTCTGGAAATTATGCTCCTCTGCGAATTATGCTTATCTGCAGATGGAAATTGTCGTTTGCTCACTTAAACAGCATTGTGCTGACCGAAACTATGCATTTTCAGTTAACCTGCCTGATATGTTGTGAGTCAAACTGACTCATTTTGAAGTTAAAAAATGTAAAATAAAAATAGATATAAATATTTTTTTGTAATATAAAAACTTCTTCTGCTTAACTTAAAAAGTATAATCAACATATAAATGAAAATTGTTCATTTTTATAACCCCTTCTTCTGCATGTTTATTACATAAATGCAGCTTGAGACAATTTGATCTGGCAGTCAAACTGGAGATTAAAGTGACTGGGGTCAGCAGTGTCAAATATCACCCACAGGGATCATGTGAGTCAGTCATGTACTAAAAATACCACTAGTCACCTTGGAGCTCCACCTAAAAATTGTCTTTAATTGTGTGTGTCAATAGAAAATTGTACTTAGTAGTCAGTATAAGCTTTTAATGATATAAGTTTGCATATGATAGAATACTGCATGATGACCTCTTTATAACTCAGACTGTTTTCGTTCACTGTGACCTGTTATCATGCAGGGAAGGAGCAGTACCTGCTAGATAAGAGCTTAATAAGCAGTTTCACTTTGTACCAGGTAGAGGAGCCTCTCCTGGCACACGCACACACGCATGCACACACACACACACACACACACACACACATATTCGCACATGCTCACACATCAACATTCCACTGAACAAACGTATTCACTGTTGTATTACTCTTCTTGTGTATAAATAAAGACCAGGGCAGTGGCAGAGTGCGAGTCTCGGAGCCCTCACTCCAAGTGCGAGTGCTCTGTGACTGCCCTTGCATGCAAGTAAAACTGTGTGTTTCTCCTCTCTGATTCTCAGCTGAAGAAGTGTCTTAGAGTACATCTCTTGACAGTGTGGTTGTTCTTTTTTTAACTTATAACATTTGCATGAATATGAAATTGGCAACAAGATGTTACAGAAATGTTAATTTGTACAGAATGACAACATAATATCACAATTTGTGCAAAAAATAAAAAAGGTGTGGTTTTTTAACAAAATGCTACAAATGTGTTCATTCATACAAAACTGTCAAGATGTTTACAAAAATATTGGATAATTATGCTGACTTTAAAATGTTACAACATAATGATATTAACAGAAACAAATAATGATGCATGTTTAAATATGTCTCCAAAATTATTGTCAATATCTATTGTAAAAAAATTAACACTATCATGATCAGGTAGTCCATCTTGTATACAAATATTTGTTGTTATTATTAAAGACATTAGGATTAAAGATAAAATGTGCAACTTTGTTACTTAGGAAGTTTGTATCAAACAAGTAGCCCCTTGTATTACTCAGTACCCTTGAAGTGGCTCTCAGTTTCAAAAAGGTTGGCGACTTCTGCCCTATTCTATTGACAGTTGTATTGACAGTTGACGGCCCTGCAGAGTCTGAAACTCAACTTTGATCATTGAGGAAGACGGGGTGTCTGAAGACGACACTTCTTCAGACAACATGTATGAACATGTATGAAGACATGTCAGACGTCATGTTTTCATATACATAGCTTCATAGCTTACTGAATCTTTGATTAGCTTGTCCTAAAACTCCTTGAAAAGCTGTCTAATAACTACAAGATCTTGAGTAACCTGGCCCCATTTTATGTTAAAGACCTCGCAGTATCACCCTAATAGAGCACTATTAGCGTATTTGTGGTTCCTAGATTATTAAAAAGTAGTGTGAGAAGCAGAGCTTTCAGCATTTGGGTCCCTCTTCTGTGGAGCCAGCTCCCAGTTTGGATTCAGGAGAAATACACGGACTCTACATTTCAAATTAGGCTTAAAACTCTCCTTTTTGTAAAGCATATACTTGTAGTGATGTGTCGGTCACTAACGAAATGGCTCTTAGAGCCGACTCTTTGAAGTGAACGACGTGAGCCATGGGGTTTTTTTTTTTTTTTTCTCTCACCCTCTCTCTTGCACTTTTTTTCCGCCTCAGCACAAGGCTCGCGTGCTGAGTGAAGTAGCACAGAGCCGGAGGGAAAGAGAGAGAAAGAGAGCCAGGGACAAGAACGTCACATTAGAAAGGTATAGTAATCATCCACAACTATTTTCAGTTGCAGATGATAAAGGATTCAAAAAGTTAATTCATGCAGGCCCATATGACAGAGAATGTGCATCTTCTTTTTGTTTTCATATTTTAATTTATATTTAATTGTGTTGTGGTTTGCAGTGTTTTGTGTTGTTTCACTTTAAATTTGTTTAAAAGGAAAAAGCTGAAAATTTAAATAGTTAAAAGTTGAAATGTAAATAGTTGTTTTTGTATTATATGATTTATTTATTACATTTTATGTGGAGTGAATAAATAAAAGTATATTTACGGTGACCGCTACAGACAAAGCACGTACAAACTCCAAAGCACATACAAACCCCGAAGCACGTACAAACTCCGACGCCATGATAATCCACTTGGTAAAGTAAACCTGTTGGGCATCTTTTTTGGCCTTCAGACAACAACTCTGATGGCCAAAGAACCAAAAGGCAAAGAGAAGGACTCATACACTATATGAGTTTTGAACAGGTTTCACATTTATATCAACCCTCTAATTGTGGATTAACTAAAAAAACAAACAGAACAAAGCTAAAAAAATATTTATAGTGACTAAGCACTAAATAAGCTCACTAATTTTTAAACCAATTTATTTACCAGGGAAGTATTTCTAGCAAAAACTATACACAGAATTTTGATGTTACAGAATGGCTGACAGCATGACCAGCCACATGGTTCAGACTCATGAATAGACGCTGTGCACATTACAACACAATAAATATCAGCCGTGGCTTTTTGAGCAACTTTCTGCTTTGAGAAAGAAGCTGCTAGCACTTCATACCATCAAGTAGTTGTTTGTCTGCAAAATGTGATGGCTTTATTCCAGTAATAATTACATTGGTAAAGCAGTCACAAGGAAGTTGCTTGCAAGATCCCAGCACTGCCTGTTGGCATAACCAGCCATTCCAGTTATTAATTATTCATGTGGTTTGCAGCAGTTGTAAAGAGTTGGCAGCTTTCATTTGTTTGCATGTTTCTTTGGTAACAAGCAAAACACCACAAGATTGTGTGTGTGTGTGTGTGTGTGTGTGTGTGTGTGTGTGTGAAGTGATTTCAGTAGCACTGAGGTGTATATGGGTTGATGCAGCAAATCGGGTTCGAACCCAAATGAAGTGAATCGGACTGGTCAATGTGACCTGCCATCCTGAATTCAACTCGTCGACTCATGAGAATGATATTTGTCTTCTGAAGCCGTCAGCTCCTGTGAACTTCACAGACTACATTCAGCCGATCTGCTTAGCCTCAGAAAACAGCACATTCGACAATGAGACCAGCAGCTGGTTATCAGTTTTGGTGATGCTGGTAAGTTATAAAATATTTATTGTCTTATAGAGATTTGTGTTGGAGTCCTTAGAAAAGTCTGATGTGATGACGTGACGAATCCTGGTTCCGGGCCTAAAGTAGTCTGCGTTTAACATAGCTTTTGTGTTGTTAACATGTTTTATGTTTTGTATTTTCTCCTATTTAATCTCAAAAAGCTCCTAAAAACAGTCAGTGATCACTGTTGGCATCCCTCGGCTTTTATTACCGCTAATCATTTTAAAGCTCAATTTTTAAAACCTTACGATGTAACTACAGCCCAGCCCATGCAGCAGTATATGAATGACTAACCTCATATTGTGGATGGATTGTCTTAGTTGTTCTCCTGGCTGAAGTTTGGTCCGTTTACAGCATCCTGCCATGCAATTACATTTGTTCCTGACCACCAAGAATCCTCACGTTAACTTTTATAGAGTGGAAAAAGTTAGCGTGTTTATATTATGCTAACATAGCTCTGTCGCTAGCGGTCACGTAGCACATCGTTATATGCCAGCTAGCCAAACTTCAGTAACCCTACAAACGCTGTGTAGTTTTCAGTCTTCATTTATGTCGGAAGTGATAGCAGAGCTGTACGTTTGAATTTGTTTCCAAAATCCCTCAGTCAGGACATGTTATATTGTGTTTAGATGGAAGCTAGCGAGCTAACTTCCTGCTAATTTCTAACTTCGTTAAATGTCATAAATTCCGTTTTCATGGATGCCTGAATGTTAAACTCAATTGTTACACCTGGTACATCAGAACGCTGATCATTTTATTACAGATGAAAGACTTTAGCCAGTTTTTCAACTCTCAGTGATGCCATAGTGATTGTGTGATTTATGAACCTGCAGCGCAGTTTAAGCCCAGACACGGCTAGTGGCGTCAGACTTAAAGACCGGATTACCTCAAATTAGTTGTAATGATTTACTCGCCAACACCCTTTCTGTCTGTGGTATCATGTTAAAAAAAGGACTGAAGAAGAAGAAATTGATGATGCTGTAAATCTGTATTTATCAAAAATATCAGTTGTTTTGACCATTTGTCTGCCCTTCAAATTTGTTTGATTTTATTAATAATTTATTGCAGTGTGTCTTCATACTTACTGATACTTATAACCAAATCACCAAAAAAGGTAACTGTACATACATTACAAAGTAATTGTACATAAGGGCTTCATATTGAAGTGGGTAACAAATACTCTCTTAACACTTTCCCTAACAAGACGTGTATCAAGTAGTGATGTGCGGATCGATCCTGAAATATCGATTCCTCCGATACCACTCATTTGTGTTCTAGAATTGATTCTCACATTAAAATATTGATATTTTAGTAATTTAGGGTAAATTTGTAGTTTATCATTAACAGGAACACAGTGGAAAGAAACTATAATCGGATTGTCTACATTCAAAGGAACTACTTCCTCTTCCACCTTTCATAGTTATGTGTGAAATACAGCTGTATAAATGTCTCGCAGCCGCTGGCGAGCCCACTCACAACAATGGCTGAGCGTAATTGGAGTCATGTGCGGACGTATTTTACCTCCACAAACAGCTGAGACGTGGTTTGCGATACCTGTGGCAAAAAAGTGCTCCAAGAGTGAGGTGTTGTGGCCATACTTGCCAACCTTGAGACCTCAGAATTAGGGAGATATTCAAAAGGGCTGTTGGGGTGGGTGATAAACACATTTTACAGTGTTTATTTATCGGATAAAATACATTAAATGTCCCCGTTATTATTGGCCGGCCTGGAAACAGTGGGGGTGTCCAAATTCAGAGGCTGCTTCCACCTGAGGACCCGGCCTTCGTGGTCTAAAGCAAGCCTGGTAGTACGTCACGAGCTCCCTCAGTGGAGTGAAATGCTGCCATCTGCTCCTTGCTGTCTAAAATATAACCGGACGCTGACGTAAACTCTTGACCGTCTCACACTTCTGTTTAATCAGTTTTCTGTTTGACGTTTATTCAGCTGTGTGAAAACCCCGGAGGAACCCACCCGGCCCAGATAGCAAGACTACATTGAATTGATGTTGATTTTTCATCCGATCCGTCGTTATGGTCAGGGTTGAAATGCCAATGTTGTAACAACATTGAAATACTGTGGTAAACCGACGGTCTTACTATAGGGATGTTGTAATAATGTTGATTTACCGTTGGTTTTTTGTCATTGATATTTGATCTATTTGTAGTCGACCAGATGACAACAACGTCGAGAAAACGTCTATTTATAGTTGACCACCATTCTGCGCCGGTCACCATCAAAAAGCCATTGATTTGTAGTTGAGCGTTAAATTGCATTGCAACTGAGCGGGTATAAAGTACCGGAGAAAGTAGATTTATTGTTCTTTTGTTATCAATAATTTCTGTTCTAGGTCACCAGCTTTAAAAAATCGTGTCGACATGCAATTTATGTATAGTTGACCGGGAAATTAAAGCAGCAATCACTTGGACTATTCCGCAGCACCCCTCTCACAGTGGTATATCCCTCCAGGTAACCATTGTCTTGTACAGTAGAGCGGGACATTACGTTTACTCTCAGCGGAATTGACCGGAAAAGTCACTGCTCTGGCCTGCACCACGGTTAGTATAAAGTAAGAATGAATGAATTTTCTTCTATTCGTTATTTCCACGGTCGCATTTGAATAACAGTAAAAAAACTCGTTAATGTACAGTTTCGGACAAAATGTGGGAGCCCGAAATTGTGTCTACTTTCATCTTACAGTCCGGCAATAAATAAATTGTCTATCAACAAAGTCTATCAACAAAGAAAACATTTTCGTTTCATACTTTTCCGTTTTATTCCCTTGCAAAGCTAACCTAACGCTTCGAGGGTTCCTTTGTTAGTATTGCCGTCGCATCGGCGACCATTGACCCAGACTTTCGCTCTGTAGTTGCTTTTTAGCATAGTACTACAAAAAATTGTAAATCTGTGATATATGATTGGTAAACGTAAAGTTAACTGTATAAACGTGTTCAATGACTTTGTTACTTTTGATGATTGGAGAGCACCCGCTTCCATTCGCAAATGAAAACTTTAGACTCAGTTCGAATGCTCACGTTGCACGCTCACCTAACTTTACCTTGCACGCATACATGACTTTCCGTTTGTGCCTTGAATAATGAATAAGGCTACATACACACGTACCAGCATATTTTTGAAAACGCTGATTTTTCTATGCGTTTGCACCTTTTGTCCACACGTAATGTATGTCTGGCCTTACATTGTGTTTGTATTTCCACATTTCACGAAGCAGAACGCAGTCTTCAGAGATCTCTACGTGAACACTGTGATACGTCTGACCTTCAGTCTGACAGGGGATTTCTTTAAATCACCCTGCTGTTCTTCAGCTGAGACATCTGAGTTAGAAAACACAAACACTGCAGTTGTCTTTTCACTTGCGAGGGCAGTCATGAACGCACGACCTGTGCCTCATGACTGTCTGCGTCCTTTATTTATACAAGATAGTCTGTGTGTGTGTGTGTGTGTGATACAAAGATAACAACGTCACTCAGAGGAGCGGGTTTTTCCCTTTTCTACATCCGTATGTTCTTGTAAAAGAGCTGAGGTTTCTCTTCTCTACATCTAAATGTTCTCTGAAAACAGGAAGCGGTTAATAGCTGCACACAAGTTACTAGGTGAAAAGTCACGTAGACATGTGCTTAATGATACATGAAGGAATACATTTCATGGAGCTGATCACATATATACAATTTTCCTTTGACACAGTCCGAAGCAGAAACCTATGGAACGCCAGGACTGCCATAATGAATTACTTAAATACACCATTAAATAATTAATTAAATGTGGCAATAATTAATTAAAATTGGAATTAATTAATTAAATACATAGTTATGACACATGTAATTAATTAATTATTGACACATTTAATTAATTATTTATGTATTTCACATTTTAATTAATTATTGACACATTTAATTAATTATTTAATGATATATTTATTTATTTCATTTTGGCAGTCCTGGCGCCTGGCTCTCATCATGAATTAATTTTATCTGTCAGCCTCACCCATCAAACCCAGGGGGCGGGGTTAACGCTGCCCATGCAGCTTCTCTAACATTTGATTGGTTGCCGTGCAAAGTAAGTCAAAACAGGTCGATCCTAGATAATCGATTGCTTCTGTAGACTTGAGGCAGCCAGGTGTCCCAGAATGCATTTCAAATCACAGGCAGCAATGGTGGTGGTGTAGTTTTAAAATACCCCGTTTTTCTGTCACCAACTACACTTTTAACAGTGTTTTAGCCGCGAATGTCGCGCCGTAATCTTCACATGTCTGGTCAGGTTGTCAACATAGAACATGTTTGCAAAAGTGCTCAGATGTTTTCACAGACTTCACTCGCTCTGCCTACAGTCAGCTGACAGAGTGCACCGAGGGGGTTACGTCAACCGGTTTGTTTACATATTCCACTCTCCGTGTTCCACATGTTGCATTCGCACATTATCATTTTCACCAAACGATCGTCTCTTTCCGCCTGGTCTTGTGTGTCTGTGCTTCTGTAACATAAAGAACGAGCTGACATGTTTCTCACGAAACCAGCGATCAGCTCAACAGGCCCTCAGTTTACCTGCATGCGTCCTCCTCACCTGTCAGCTGTTTAACACCTGCTGCTAATTCAAGAAACACGCCCACGTTACCTGGTGATCGTCACAGTTTAACTGGGCAGCCGGTACTCGATATAACGCAATGTCAGCGCATTTTTCTGCACAAGATAAGTATAGTATTTTCCCGAGCGCAGAGCTGCTGGAGCGTGTTTCCTTACAGAGGACTTTATAGGCAAACCCACTTTATCGGCGGCTGATGTCCAATCACCGCACACAGCTTTGAAACCTCACCTGAGTTTTAGCTCTCAGTGGTTAAACGCTGGACTTAATTCACTCAGGTTTTGTCTGTCGGGTCACGTTTACTTCGCTGTTTTATTTAAAACTGAGCAAATCGGTTTGGCTGAGGTTAAAGTTACGTTTCATAACTGCAGAGTTTTACAGACGTTTAATGGTTCACTAACACATGTGTTAGACTGAACTATTCGCTTTTCTTTATCTGGTGTGTTTTGGATTTAACAGTGAATTTTGAGATTAAACTGACTTTTAAAATGTTTTTATACAAAGAGGAAAGAGAAGGCGCATTTCCACCGAGAGGAGCAGAGTTTGCAACAGCATGTTCAAGATGAAGACTGCAACCTGGACAGAAATATTATATCATCTGTTTTTTAATAGTTATTCAACTGTATTCTAAGCACCAGCTGTTTGTTAGAATTTTTAGAGTTTACTTAACTAAAAATAAATGAGGTTAACATATAATTTGTGTGATTTCTCTCTCTCTTTTTTTTTCTTTTTCGGTCATGTTATGTTTAACTGTCAAAGGCTTGTTACAAACTATGAAACACATCGTGCAGACTTCTGGATGTTAGAAGAAAACTAATACTGCTCAAGAATTAGACTAAAGGCAGGGAGGTGTCCTTTAAAACTAAACATGTTAGTAGGACCTCCCTATTTAAATCATAGTTTATAGCACGTGTATTTCAGTAATAGCCTACTGATTTCAGCAGCTCACATGGGCGTTATCTGTGATACTCCTTAACTA
Source organism: Oreochromis aureus (assembly GCF_013358895.1). Classification (NCBI taxonomy): domain Eukaryota; kingdom Metazoa; phylum Chordata; class Actinopteri; order Cichliformes; family Cichlidae; genus Oreochromis; species Oreochromis aureus. Next base: position 36,049,229 of record NC_052944.1, read on the forward strand.
TAATTTATCCAAGTTAACTTCAGTTAACCATTCAGACAGTTCTTTTGCAATGAAAAACATAAACACCCATGCTGCGCAATGTTTACATTATAGCTGCTTATGCAGTAACCATGGTAACCACGGACTCTGAGCGGCTGGATCGACGAAAGTCAGACAACAATGTACATGTATGATCTTAAAACAGGACACAGCCACTATACATGCTGGCCTCATATCGAATGTGAACGCAGACTGAGTGTTGGACGTTTGCTTTATATAATCTTCCTCTCAAACATTTAAACAGCAGCGAGTCTGCAGCTGAGGGAATACAAACTCAAACTGTCGGAACAGGTTCGATCGTGGATTCATTTGGTAATTTATTAAATGTATAACTGTTATTCTAATCTGCTGCTGAGTCTCTTACACTGATGAAAATGCAGATAACACAGATCACGAACACCTGTTCAACCAATCACTTTCATTCCACTTTGATCTGCGACAAACTGACGGTTCATCTCTGTTACAGTGTTGCGTTAGACTGCTATATTTTTGTGTTCTTTATCGTGTAGATTTTCACGTCTTGGAATAGTTGGCAGTATTAAGGATGCTTTTCTGTAAAATCATATTGATATGACCCGTGACATATTCGTAGATGACAGTTAGATAGTCAGCTGGGAAACTCTGGGTTAATTTAGAGATGAAGATATCGTGGATATGCTGATCTTGCTCCGTCGTATACCAACCCATGATTAATATTCACGATAAAAATATTAGCTGAACATCATGAAGTCTGTATGTTTCATAGTGTCGAACAACCTTTGTACAGTTAAAGCCAGCAGTTACTACATGACGGAAACACCAACGTTATCTCTCTTCTGCGATTATACGCAGGTCACGCAGATTACTGAACAAAAACCCAAAGATCAGCTGTTAATCGAATTTATTTGCTCTCTCTCCTCTTTAAACATGTTTTTAATGTTAGTTATAATTCAGAATTGGCGACTGAAACACGTAGGACACATACGAACATCAGGAAATAAAACCCCGATAAATAAAACCTCAGTAAAAGAAGTCAGTGTCAGCGGGGATTATTACAGCTGTGTACCGGGGCCTGCGCTTTGTCGGCGGTAACAACAGCTCGATTGCTTGCGAGGCGAGCGGGTCTATCCCACGCTTTGCCGTGAGACTGGGCAGACATCTCCGAAATCATCGAAGCACTTTTGCAAAGAGGCTGTATCTTGACAAACCGACCACACATATGAAGATTAAACCACTACATTGGTTAAAAAAATATTAAAACGGTATTTGGTGACACACAAACAGGGTTTTTCAAAGTTCAGTTCTGTTAGTTTCCAATGGTTGTGTGCTAAAAACAATGGCCACCAGGCCAAAGCAATGGTTTTGAGTCGATCAGCGTTAACCCCGCCCCCTGAGTTTGATGGGTGAGGCTGACAGATAAAATTAATTCATGATGAGAGCCAGGCGCCAGGACTGCCAAAATGAAATAAATAAATATATCATTAAATAATTAATTAAATGTGTCAATAATTAATTAAAATGTGAAATACATAAATAATTAATTAAATGTGTCAATAATTAATTAATTAAATGTGTCAATAATTAATTAAAATGTGAAATACATAAATAATTAATTAAATGTGTCAATAATTAATTAATTAAATGTGTCAATAATTAATTAAAATGTGAAATACATAAATAATTAATTAAATGTGTCAATAATTAATTAATTACATGTGTCATAACTATGTATTTAATTAATTAATTCCAATTTTAATTAATTATTGCCACATTTAATTAATTATTTAATGGTGTATTTAAGTAATTCATTATGGCAGTCCTGGCGTTCCATAGATTTCCCCCTGGTGACTTTCATGTTTATCAGCCTAGGAGTTTACATACCTTCTCCCTCCTGGAGACAATTAACAAGAGCTTATTCATGTGCTCTGATTCACTTTTTTTGTCTGTTTTTGTGTGTGTGTGTGTCTATTTTTGTCCTAGATGGCCTGACGCAGCAGGTAGGGGCGAACTCTATGTCTGAGTTTGTCTTTGCTCAAGCAGTCCAGAAATGGCTCAGATACGCTCCGGATCGTATGGGTGGCGCAGGACGCACATCATCCATCCCCATCCCGGAGTAAAAATTAAAAAGTGACGTGAAACATAGAAATCTTAATAGGAAACTTTGTCTTTTAATAAAGTATTTTGTAAACGATACATGTCTATTGACCTTTTTTTGTTTAGTTTTTTTTCTCTGTTACATGTGTGATGCTTTCTGTTTTTAGAATGTTTGACATGATACATAGTGAGACAATTTTTAACATATAAAGGTTGTCCAATTTGAGGAATAAGTACAATTATGTGTTTAGGTGGTTTAAGTATTGATGGAAACATGCAGTAGTTTAGCATTGGTTAAAATACCTATAACGAACGGTAGATTTCTAGTCATGATTTAACTTTTGTTCCACCTCTTTCGCAGTTGCGAAAGAGGTGGAAAATCAACATCATAGTTCAACAGTGTTTCAATATCAGAATCTGACATTGTTTCAATGTCAACAGTATTAAAAAATAATCAATGTCAGCTTTCAACATTGATTCAATATCAAAACCTGACGTTGTTTCAATAACAATAAACGGTGCAAGAGTGACGTTAGGTTAACGTCACACCTCAACGTTGATTCAATGACATCGCCTGATATTAACTAAACATTGTTTCAATGTTTCCTTGCTATCTGGGGATGGATTAATAAAGTTACATTTAATTTTAATCTAATCTAATAACTATAATCTCAGCCAAACCGATTTACCCACGAACAAATAAAACACTGAAAAAGCCAAACAATAACATTTTCAAGTTATCAAAGTGACTTATATATCATGTTTAAAATGAGTAGCAAAAGACCGCTGGGGGTTGAAGACGATGTGTCGGTCGGCTCAGATATTTTAAGTTTACACAGCTACATTCTCACCTGAAAATATGTTAAAAGTTTTTTTGCGACCCAGAAAGAGAAATAAGAGTAATATTAAAACTAAGTTGCTGCCGCCATTGTTGGAAACTGGAATTGGCTGGGCCGCGCTATGAATTCTGCGATATGGTTTTTCAATTTTGTTGTCCGGGTGGAAAATTGGGAGAAATTCAGGAGAATGGTGGCTCCGGGAGATTTTCGAGAGGGGACTGAAATTCGGGATTCTCCCGGAAAAATCGGGAGGGTTGGCATGTATGGTTGTGGCAACATCACTAACCTTGTCAAACACCTCAGAGTAAATCATATCACAGAATATGACGAGCGTATGTTGAGACGAACTGAAGAGGAGGAGAGGGACAGGTGCTGCTAGGGCAAGACAGACGTCTCTCACGGAGTTAGTGATGCAGGCAGGCAAGGTGTTCAAATAGAGCACAACTTCACTTTTTTTATTTCTATATGATGAACCCTGCATTATTAACTGATAAGAACAAGTAATCTGATGTCCTGTAGTGGTAGTTACACTCGCAGTAGCACAGGAACAGAGCAGGAGGGAGAGACAGTGAAAGAGAGCCAGGGACAACAACGTCACATTAGAAAGGTATAGTAATCATCCACAACTATTTTCAGTTGCAGATGATAAAGGATTCAGAAAGTTTGTTCATGCAGACCTATATGACAAAGAATATACATCTTCTTTTTGTTTTCATATTTTAATTTATATTTAATTGTTTTCTGGTTTGCAGTTTTTTGTGTTGTTTCACTTTAAATTTGTTTAAAAGGAAAAAGCTGAAAATTTAAATAGTTAAAAGTTTAAAATGTAAATAGTTGGTTTTTGTATTATATGATTTATCACATTTTATGTGGAGTGAATAACTAAAAGTATATTTACGGTGGCCCCTAGAGACAAAGGACGTACAAACTCCAAAGCACGTACAAACTCCAAAACACATTTCTAGCGTTAACTGAACTTCCAAAACAGAGCTACCTAGATCACTTAAATTACACAATTGACAGCATATGTGTATTGTTTGTGTCTTTATAGACAAGCACTCATATATATTCAAATAATTAAAAAAAAAAATGTACATTTACCTGTTACTACCACACACCAAATCTGGTCGTTGGTACTTCCTGGCTTGTGTAGCCACTAGGTAACAAAGCTCAACACTGCCACTAGCATCCTGGATCACTTCTGTTGTGTTTTGTACTTGCTTCGGAGTTTATTATGTGTTTTGGAGTTTGTACATGCTTCCGGGTTTGTGCGTGGTATGGAGTTCTTACGTGTTTTGGAGTTTTTACGTGTTTCGGGTTTTGTACGCGCTTCAGGGTTTGTACGTGCTATGGAGTTTTTACGTGTTTTGGAGTTTTTACGTTTATATATATTTATATATAAACATATATAAATAAAACTACATTTTTTTACATTAGTAATTCCTTTTGTGCATAATTTCATATTGTTGTTAATAATAAATTAATTAAGGCAACAAAACAACCTGAAGAGCCGATTGGGAGCCGAAAGAGCCGGCTCTTTTTAGTGAGCCGCGCCGAAAGAGGCGGTTCTCTAAAAAGAGCCGGAAATCCCATCACTAGTTTGTACGTGCTTTGGAATTTGTACATGCTTTTTGGAGTTTGTACATGCTTTGTCTCAAGGGGCCACTGCATATATTTATATATAAACATATATAAATAAAAGCACTTTTTTTTTTACATTAGTAATTCCTTTTGTGCATAATTTTATATTATTGTTAATAATAAATTAAGCCCCACGCCCCCGGTACCGGGGGCAAAAGGGAGGAGATCACGTTTAATCGGTTATAACGCCGGTTGAGAAATATAACTCCAGACATGTGTGGTATCCACAGAAACCTCAGAATCTCAGCTACAATGTCATATAAACCATTTCTACAACCACCAAACACACCGCAAACAAGCCGCGATTAAACGAGCAGTTACGTAAATGCGCAGAAGTCCGCTAACACGCAAACGAGAACCAGACATTCTTCAGACTTCATGTAACCGGTTATAAATAGGCTGGCTAGCTTCCAGGGCTATCACTGCGTAAACACACAAAGTTTGACCACGATCGGACTAAAATTCACCGAATTAGCTGCAAAAGAAGAAAAAAATTAGGCGAGAATAAAATCTACTTCCTTTTTCTGTGTTCCAGTCTCAGTAACTTTGACACAGTAATATCCGCTTTAATATTTACACCTCTGATTAAATGTCCCAAGTGTTAGCTTCATTTTGATACCAAGATTGTAAGGACGGAGTTTGTAATTGCAGAGAAATAATCAATTTAATTGAGGCATTGCATTTTCGAGCAGGAAGCTCAGAAAACCCCTTGGGGCTCAAGAGGTTAAAGCAACAAAACAACCTGAAGAGCCGGTTCGGAGCCGAAAGTGTCATGATCCTGGGCCATGTTGGCCCAGCATTATTGGTTCTCTTGTATTTTTGGTATGTTCTGTATTTAGGCCATGGTTCCTGCCCTGTTACGTTGTTCCTTATGTGTTTTCCCCCTTGTGGCTCTTACCCCCTGTGTGCCCCTCTGTGTATCTGAGCCCTCGTTTCTCCTTGTGTTTTATTCCATGTTTTCCCCAGCCCGTTATGTCTGTGCTCTCCCCGTGCTCTCTCTCCTCCTGTCTGAACCTCTGTACTTCCTGTTTTACTTTGACAGTCTCCCGTCAGTGTTGCGTTTACTCCTGCCTTGTCTTGTTATGATTATCAGTGTTACCTGTGTTCCTCGTGTGCTCCCACTTCCCTCCCTGTTATATTTTTCGTGCTAGCCTGCAATAAAGCAGTGTTTTGAGTTCACTTTTGTCTCGGTGAGTTTTGCGTTTGGGTCCTTCTCCTGCCTGCACACAGCCGAAACATGACAGAAAGAGCCAGCTCTTTTTAGAGCTCGGCTCGCTAAAAAGAGCCGGAAATCCCATCACTACGGAGAACGTCCAGTCAGGTCTGCAAATATAATGTTTACATATGCACACCTCTTAAAAGAAATTAATGAAACATTTTGTAAAAATTCAAAAGTTGAATGGCATTCAAGAGAGACCAGCAGATTTCAATTCAATTCCTGGAGCACCTCCTCCATTGTTCTGCATACAGGGTCAAACCTCCAGGTTCATTATGACATCTATAAAGAGAAACTTCACAATTATAATTTACAACTGAGGAGTGCAAGGAGGTCCTACTTCTCTGACATCATCACCAAAAACAGTCATAATGCTCGGGTCTTATTTTCTACAGTTGACAGGCTAACAAACCCTCCTGTGTCAGTGGCAGCTGAACTTCATTCGACCGTGGCCTGCAATGACTTTGCCAAATTCTTCACAGAAAAAATCCAAAAGATTAGACAAGCAATTAGTACATCAACAGCAGATCCAGGATATGTACTGTGTCCACCAAAAAACTGTTTAAATACCATGAACCAGTTTCACCCTATTAACAGCAAAGACCTGGAGGACATCTTAGGTCAACTGAACTCCTCCTCTTGCTGTTTAGATGTCCTGCCAACAAGATTTTTCAAAAAGGTCTCAAAGACTTTGGAGTCAGACCTATTACAGATCGTAAACTTTTCTTTAATATCAGGTGTGTTTCCAGAACCACTAAAAACTGCTGTAATTAAACCTATACTGAAAAAGGACAATCTTGACAAGACACAAATGAATAACTACAGGCCGATCTCAAATCTCCCATTTTTAAGTAAGATCATTGAAAAAGCAGTTTCTCAACAGCTCAATTACTTCTTAACACAGAATAACTGCTATGATGCCTTCCAGTCAGGTTTTAGACAGAACCACAGCACTGAAACCGCTCTGACCAAAGTGTTTAATGACATATGTCTGAACACAGACAGTGGAAAAATGTCAGTCTTAGTTTTACTGGATCTCAGTGCAGCATTTGACACAGTTGACCACAACATATTACTCAAACGACTGGAGAACTGGGCAGGTCTTTCAGGAACTGTACTAAACTGGTTCAAAACATACTTAGAAAACAGGAAATACTTTGTATCAATAGGTAACTTCACATCTGAGCAGACAAGTATCACATGCGGAGTTCCCCAAGGTTCCATCCTGGGACCCCTTCTGTTTAACATTTACATGCTCCCACTGGCACAGATTATAAAGAACAACAAAATAAACTATCACAGCTATGCAGATGACACACAGATATATATCACAATGTCACCAGGAGACCGAGGCCCTGTACAGGCTCTTGGTAAATGCATTGAGGAAATTAATGACTGGCTGTGCCACAATTTTCTCCAGCTAAACAAAAATAAAACTGAGGTAATAGTCTTTGGTGCCAAAGAAAACGATTACAGGTCACCAGAGAACTTCAATCTATACACCTAAAACCACAAACCAGGCGAGAAATTTGGGTGTAGTGATGGATACAGACCTAAACTTAGAAAAACACATTAAGACAATAACAAAATCAGCTTACTATCACCTCAAGAATATTTCAAGGATAAAAGATCTGATGTCTCAACAGGACCTGGAAAAACTAGTCCATGCATTCATCTTCAGTAGGCTTGATTACTGTAACAGCATCTTTACAGGTCTACCTAAAAAATCAGTCAGACAACTACAGCTCATTCAGAACTCTGCTGCTCGAGTTCTCACTAAGACCAAAAAAGTGGACCACATCAGTCCAGCTCTGAGGTCTTTACACTGGCTGCCTGTCTGTCAGAGGATAGACTTTAAAGTTCTGATGCTAGTCTATAAAGCTCTGAATGGTTTAGGACCAAAATACATCAGTGACCTCCTGACCCAGTATGAACCTTCCAGATCTCTCAGGTCATCTGGATCCGGTCTTTATCAGTTCCCAGAGTCAGAACCAGACACGGAGAAGCTGCATTCAGCTTTTATGCTCCATATATCAGGAACAAACTCCCAGAAAGCCTCAGATCAGCTGAAACACTCAGTTTATTTAAATCCAGGTTGAAGACTCACCTGTTCTCTGCTGCTTTTGAATAAAGCACCAAATCCACACTTTTAAGCTTAAATTCCAAAACTTACATTTTAACTACTGATTTTATCTACTGTTTTGTTTGTTTGTTTGTTTGTTTGTTTGTTTGCTTGTCTTAATCAATTTTAAATCATGCTTTTTATCTATTTTGTTTTTAATGTCTCTGTAAAGCACTTTGAATCACCTTGTTGTTGAATTGTGCTATATAAATAAATTTGCCTTGCCTTGCCTTGCCTTGTAATTTTTACATGGTTCTGAGTTTTTACGTGTTTTGGAGTTTGTACATGCTTCAGAGTTTGTATGTGTTTTGGAGTTTGTACATGCATCAGAGTTTGTACGTGTTTTGTCTGTAGGGGCCACCGTAAATATAGTTTTATTTATTCACTCCACATAAAATGTAATAAGTAAATCATATAATACAAAAAACAACTATAAAATTTTCAGCTTTTTCCTTTTAAGCAAATTTAAAGTGAAACAACACAAAACACTGCAAACCACAACACAATTAAATATAAATTAAAATATGCAAAACAAAAAGAAGATGCACATTCTCTGTCATATAGGCTGCATGAATAACTTTCTGAATCCTTTATCATCTGCAACTGAAAATAGTTGTGGACCATTACTATACCTTTCTAATGTGACGTTGTTGTCCCTGGCGGTGAAACTACCACCCCTAACCCCTCTGCCGAGCGCAAGCACAAGGCTTGCATGCGGAGTGAAGAGGAATAAAAGTGGGAGAGAGAGGGTGGCTCTAAGAGCCATTTCGACACATCATTACTGTATAAAGGGCTAACATCTCCAAGATGTCAGGAGTTGTTAGTCATTACAAGAAGCATTTGTGAACTAAAAATCAAGAATGCGGGAGACTGTTTGTCCGTGATTTGGAGAGCCCAGCGCATGCTCCCGATGCAGGGAAAAATAATTCTGTCGCAGAGACCTAGCTTGGCACTTGTGCAGGTGAAGCCAAAGGGAAGATATGCTTCATATTTTCTAGTCTTTGGTTTGAAAGGTTGGTTTGGAAACATATTTGGCGATGCCTCATCTCCTGCTTTGCGTTTGTGTGGGAGCCCCGTCAAGAATCTGTGTATTATGCTAGCAGTGTCCAAGCGTTCTTTTTTTTCCTTCCTTTTCATGCGCGACTCCATTTCAATGGCTTTGCAGGCAGGCCCCACACTTTGGGAACCTCTGAATTAAAGCAACACTTTCCATAATATCAAAACCCCGGTCTACTATGTCCCTAGGTGATAGCTTCTGCTGAAAGCCAGATGTTTCAGCTAGGGATGCAGCGATACCGATGCTGGTATCGGGTATCGGAGCCGATACCATAAAATGTGCGTGTACTCATACTCGCAAAAGTTAACCGATACCATGAATCGATACTAATTTACTTCATGAATCAGAGGGTGGCCTCTACTTTCTGTTGTAATTTTTTAGATTGGCCGCTAGGGGGACATGTCACTAGGGGGTTAGGCGAGTGAGACTGGCGGCTCCTGTAGCTACGCTAAACAAAATGTCAGCAGTGTGGACTTACTTCAAAATTTGTGAAGATCACAGAAGCAAGGCCGAGTGCAAACTGTGTACCAGTAAGGTGTCCAGGGGAGGGAAGGAGAGTACATCGTTCAATACAAGCAATTTAATGTTATGTGAATCTGAAACCTGTAGACCAGGGGTCTCAAACTCGCGGCCTGCGGCCCATTTGCGGCCCACATCTTCTCTACTTGCGTCCCGCATATTCATGTGAAGAAATATTTTTTTTAAATTATTATACGAAAATGATTTAATACGACAGCAGAGTGTTACAGGCATGGCCCTTTAAGACTGTAGCCTCATGGGCGGTGTAGTCCTTGCTGCAGGGAGAACGTGTGGGACCGCCCCTCCCGCTGTGTGTCTGAGCGTGAGGGAGGGAGAAAAAGGAGAGTCAAAAAGTACGAGGTGCTACCGAGCAGAAACGGGAGCTGGAAGCATGTAAATATAAAAATAACCACTGCAGCCAAAAAGAGTGCCTGACGAGCCCAGTTGTAAGTGCTATTAAGACTCGACTGTACACCGTGTTCCTGTTTTCCTCCAAAACAATAAAGTTCTGCTGGAGCAGCCTTTCAGTGCCTCTCTCTGTCTCTCGCTAGCAAAGTTGACCCAGACAGTAAAGCTCGTTCCCGGCTACGAGCCCGACACGGAACCCAAAGTATTAGCCAGAGGTCTCTTTACCACTCTTCGGAGCCGCGGACCTGGCTGAGGTAACAAGAGAGTGCAAACAAGGTTAGGGCTGTGTTAGTTCAGTGAGAGATTTATTTGGAAAGAAAACTATTTTCACTTGCAGTCGAAAACTAATGTGTACGCTTATGCCTGCATTTTAATTTTGTTAAATACAAACAAAATTGTAGCAAAAGTGCTGGAAAGTATCTGGCCAGAAAGAGCTGTTTATTTGGTAGTTCAATGAAACTACTGTACTATACTGTACTGTACTGCTGAGTGACTGTCTGCTGCTCGTTAAATTCATTTCATTGCAATGTTGACCCTGCGCTAACTTGCATATGACAAATAAAACTGAAGCGGAAAGGCTTCAGATAGTTAAGAGTGAGAAAAAAAATTGCGTTCATGTTTGCAATTTTGTCTTGTTACACAATGTTTGGAATTAAATAGAACAAACAAAACACTACATTTTAGGAAATATTAGAGGGTGTTTTCGTGTTTGTTTTTTTGTACTACTTGGACACTAAAGTGGCCCTCCAATGAGATGACGGTGCCAGAAGTGGCCCGCGGCTCATTTGAGTTTGAGACCCCTGCTGTAGACAGTGCCACATAGTTCACTGTTATTTTGTTTGGATATAATATGGACATTGTGCAATAATTTAACAAAAGTGTTTATTTTATTCTGAAACCTAAGTTTTATTTGTTTTACTCTGAACAGAAGTGTTTATTTTTCAATCTGAAAGCGCGAAAGAGACCCAAAGAGTTCAGTTATTTTTGTTTTTTATTACAATGTGGATACTCTGCAATAGGTTCATTAATGTTATGTCTGTCTGAAACATGGAGACTGCAAGACACTTTAGTTATTTTGTTTGTTTGTTTTCAATGTGGACACTGCAATAATTTAAGAGAAGTGTTTATTTTATTCTGAAATCTAATTTTTATATATTTTATTCTGAACAGAAGTATTTATTTTTCAATCTGAAAGCGGGAAAGAGACCCAAAGAGTTCAGTTATTTTATTTTTTAATTACAATGTGGATACTCTGCAATAGGTTCATTAATGTTATGTCTGAAAGCTGGAGACTCCAAAATACTTTAGTTATTTTGTTTCTTTGTTTACAATGTGGACACTGGACAATTTAAGAGAAGTGTTTATTTTTCACTTGAAATTTAATTTTTGTGGTCATTTTTATTAATATTTTATTTTTTATTCACAGAGAATAAAAAAAAACTGTCTTCCAATTCATTGCATTTTTCTCTGTGTGTGTGGTAGACGTATCAGTTTTTGTACTTGGTATCGGCAAGTACTCAGATCCAAGGATTGGTATCGTATCGGTTTGAAAAAATTGGTATCGTTGCATCCCTAGTTTCAGCTATATGTTTGTCACTGGTACGCCCTCCCCATCCCTTAAGAAAGGAAAGAGATGGTCCCCTGTGCCTATGCGACATTTCATTGTGTGCCTACTTTTTTTATGTGGAATATGTCTCTGCCTTAGCACATACATTTTGTGCGCTCTCTATGAAAACTTCTAAACAGTCAACAATAACTGTCATACAGTCACCAAACATCTCAACATACTAGTATGGCATACTGGCCTGTATGCAATGTCTTTTAGGCCAGTGCACCAATGTGCTGAGGTGAGCGTAGAGTACATTTTCAGTAATGTTAAACACAGTGCATGCAGTTGTCCGGTAAATATCAGTGAGGTGTGCAACATGTTCAAGTGAAAGGTTTAGTCTTAAACGCAGGAGAGTGAACAAGAAAATTTGAAAATGAGAATTTTTTCTGTCAGTATCTGGTAAGCTCGTGCTAATTTGTTGTAGCACCCCCATTAGTACAGCAAAAGATGGCAGCCCTGTGTTGAACTTCACTTTAGAGTCGTTGTCTTTCAGGAAGTTCTTGTCTAATTTCTTTCTTTCTTTCTTTCTTTCAATTTTTCATTTTCTTCCTGCAGGTATGCTATTTCTTTTAACCTTAGAGAACAGATTTTACACTCCTACTGATCTTCATCCTCGTGCTGTAGACTTATCTGCTGTGGTTAAATCTCTGCTGTGGTTTCAGTAGTGACTGGTGCTGAAAAACACACATACATACATAAAAAAACAAGATTATTTTTGGTGCAAAAACAAGGCTAAGTACTAAAACACCACCAGACTTGGCACAACACACTAGTTAAATAACAAACAGGCACATTTCTATTTTGGCATTGTTAAGAAATAAATATATATTCTTAGTGCTTATTTGCTGATTATGTTGTTTTATATATTTTAATAAAAGAGGGCCAACTTTGAGTTTGAACTAGGTCGCAGGCTGGCAGGAAACTACATGCTTTTGCAGAGCACAGGAGTTGCAGACAGAAAGTGAAACTAAGCAGATTGTTTTGATCGAAACTATATGTGACATAGCAGAACTATATATACACATGCAGCTTGTAATGCTTTCAGAACTGTGGGTGCATGAGAGCGCCTAACAGTTCTTCTTTTCCGGAAATGTAAAATAAAGATCATTTTTTGAGCTTTAACCACTCTGAGCCCAGTCTTTCTCTTCCGTCAAAAGAATAAAAAGAACAGAATTTAATAGCATTTAAAACTTGACTTGGCCCTGTGACCCATGCAATTTAAAAATAATTGACCCATGCAATTTAAAAATAATTGCTTTTAAAAGAAATGACCGTGATGACAAAACTTACAACATAGACATCAAAAACAGTAAATGACTTGTAACTGTAAAGTGAACTATCCACAGTTGCCAAAGAGCAAAATAGTTAAGCTAAACACAGGTAAACACAGTGGGAAAAGTAGAATATTTTAAGGTAAAATAATAATTTTACCTGCATATATTTTGCCTGGATTATTTGTCTCTGGCCCAGAGTAGCTGTTTTGATCTTGCTCTCTCTCTCAAATCTCGCTGTGGTAGCAGCTTTAAACTTGGTATGATCCATGTTGATATAGGGTGCCCAGTCTGGATTGCATTTTGTAGGTTGGTTTTTCTACAAAACACAACAAACATTAGCTCCCAAATCCACAGTGAACAAAACAGCATAGCGCAACATATTCAATTCAAATCAATATAAGACTTATTTGTAGCCTACATCAACAATTATGTTATGATAAATTACTTATTAACTACAACAAAAGACTGACCTTTGTGACTTGACATGACTTGAACAATTTTTCTTCCACAAAGGAATCTGATGAAAATCGATGTCTTTACCCATTGCCTTCCCATGTCTGTCATGTGACTGGTTATGACAGTTAATAATACAACAGCTTCTTGCCATTCTTTGTGTCTCTGTTTACAGTGGGATGCAAAAGTTTGGGCAACCTTGTTAATAGTCATTATTTTCCTGTATAAATCTTTTTTACAATAAAAAATGTCAGTTAAATATATCATATAGGAGACACACAGTGATATTTGAGAAGTGAAATGAAGTTTATTGGATTAACAGAAAGTGTGCAATAATTGTTTAAACAAAATCAGGCAGGTGCATAAATTTGGGCACTGTTGTCATTTTATTGATTCCAAAACCTTTAGAACTAATTATTGGAACTCAAATTGGCTTGGTAAGCTCAGTGACCCCTGACCTACCTACATACACAGGTGAATCCAATAATGACAAAGAGTATTTAAGTGGGTCAATTGTAAGTTTTGATCCTCTTTTAATTTTCTCTGAAGAGTAGCAACATGGGGGTCTCAAAACAACTCTCAAATGACCTGAAGACAAAGATTGTTCACCATCATGGTTTAGGGCAGAGGTTCCCAAAGTGTGGGGCCCGCCCCCGTGGAGCTATTGCAGGGGGGCGCGGTATGAAAAGAAAAAAAAGAAGAAGAAGAAAGCTTGGACACTGCTAGCATAATGGACAGGTTTTTGACGGGGCTCCCACACAAACGCAAAGCAGGAGATGAAGCATCGCCAAATATGTTTCCAAACCAACTTCCTTCCAAGTCAAATACTAGAAAATATGGTGAAGCATATCTTCCCTTTGGCTTCACCTGCACAAGTGCCAAGGTAGGTCTCCCCTGCAAAATTAGTTTCCCTGCGTCGGGAGCAGCGCTGGGCTCTCCAAATCACGGACAAATAGAATCCCACATTCTTGATTTTTAGTTCACAAACACTTCTTGTAATGACTACTCCTGACATTTTGGACATGTTAGCTCTTTATACAGTAAAGTTACAGCGGGATACAAATAATATCAGGCTGATCCTGCCACAATTTGTTCCCCCGGTTCAAATCACGGACAAACAGCATCCAACAGCTGTTTTTGAACCCATTTTGCACAGAGAGACATTTTTTGAAAAATGTATTGACAGCAATGTTGAATATTATTACACAGGAAAAAGAAACAACTACATGTAAAATAATCACACCGTGACGCCTCTGCCTTTCTAAATGGAGGGACAGTAACTGCGTGTGTATATGTAAGCATGTAAAACCTGAAGATATTAAGATTAACAGTAACAGTATTTTGTCTCTATCTGCCATTCTGCAATTCATCTCATGTAAACAATAATGTGGCGCACAGCGTGACGTGAAAAGAGGCAAATACCTTTGTCGTTGCGTGATGAACTCTGTATTCCACGTCCACACATAAACGCAAAAAAGGAGTTTTAAATAATCTCCGTTTTCGATGAATCGCAACGCCGTTTACGTGTTGACGAAAAGCCCAAACGCATAGAAACAGCTGCGTTTTCAAAAATACCCGTCTAGGTGTGGACGCAGCGTAAAAGAGTTAGTAGTATATTTTATTACTACCTGTAATTTATTGCCCTTTACTTGTATTTGCTTAATTGTTTACTAAATGTTTGAGGTGTGAAATGCAGCAAAATATGGGTGTGTGTGTTTGGAGGATGTGTTTGTGCGGGGGGGGGGGACATTTTTCTTGTAAAAAATAGGGGGGCCTGGCAAAAAAAGTTTGGGAACCACTGGTTTAGGGGAAGGATACAGAAAGCTGTCTCAGAGATTTAAGCTGTCTGTTTCCACAGTTAGGAACATATTGAGAAAATGGAAGACCACAGGCTCAGTTCAAGTTAAGGCTCGAAGTGGCAGACCAAGAAAAATCTCAGATAGACAGAAGCGACGAATGGTGAGAACAGTCAGAGTCAGCCCACAGACCAGCACCAAAGACCTACAACATCATTTTGCAGCAGATGGAGTCACTGTGCATCGTTCAACCATTCGGCGCAATTTACACAAGGAGATGCTGTATGCGAGAGTGATGCAGAGGAAGCCTTTTCTCTGCCCACAGCACAAACAGAGCTGCTTGAGGTATGCTAAAGCACATTTGGACAAGCCAGCTTCATTCTGGAATAAGGTGCTGTGGACTGATGAAACTAAAATTGAGTTATTTGGGCATAACACGGGGCATTATGCATGGAGGAAAAATGAACACAGCATTCCGAGAAAAACACCTGCTACCTACAGTAAAATATGGTGGTGGTTCCATCATGCTGTGGGGCTGTGTGGCCAGGGCAGGGACTGGGAATCTTGTCAAAGTTGAGGGACACATGGATTCCACTCAGTATCAGCAGATTCTGGAGTCCAATGTCCAGGAATCAGTAACAAAGCTGAAGCTGCGCCGGGGCTGGCTCTTTCAACAAGACAACAACCCGAAACACTGCTCAAAATCCACTAAGGCATTCATGCAGAGGAACAAGTACAACATTCTGGAATGGCCATCTCAGTCCCCAGACCTGAATATTATTGAAAATCTGTGGTGTGAGTTAAAGAGAGCTGTCCATGCTTGGAAGCCATCAAACCTGAATGAACTAGACATGTTTTGTAAGGAGGAATGGTCCAAAATACCTTCAACCACAATCCAGATTCTCATTGGAACCTACAGGAAGCGTTTAGAGGCTGTAATTTCTGCAAAAGGCGGATCTACGAAATATTGATTTCATTTCTTTTTTTGTGGTGCCCAAATTTATGCACCTATCTGATTTTGTTTAAACAATTATTGCACACTTTCTGTTAATCCAATAAACTTCATTTCACTTCTCAAATATCACTGTGTGTGTCTCCTATATGATACATTTAACTGACATTTTTTATTGTAACAACCAAAGATTTATACAGGAAAATAATGACTATTAACAAGGTTGCCCAAACTTTTGCATCCCATTGTATCTCTCTGTGACTCTTGCCTTGTAATAGCCTGTGTGGGCTAGTACCACTTGCCACTTGTAACTACAATCTGTGCGGTTTTACCCCGGAAATGACATCACATTTTCGATCTCTATAGTTCTGTTGTATCTCATGCTATGAATAAGCATAGCATGCAAAGTTTGATTTTTTATTGTAGTCAGTAACAAAGCTGTTAATGTTGCCAAATGATAAGGAAGGAGTTAAAAATTCTCAGCATTTCTCATGTGCTGAAGCGTCTATTCCAGGTATTGTCAGAGGTATCACTGACAACAGAGCGTGCGGTTTGACAGGTTTTGCTAGCCTGCGTTTTTCTTGGTAGAAAGATTAGCATCTTTTTTCTTTTCTTTTTTGTCCAAACATTTTTCAAAACAAGCTGTACTGAAAATCAAAACATGGAGAATTATGTAAGCTTGTTAAACTAACTAACCTATGAATGTGTCTGTAAGGCTGTAGAAACCCTGAAATCTGAACTATGGAGGAGTTAGAAACTATGATTTAAATGATATTAAATGATTATTGCAAATTTTTTTATAACACACAAAAAACCCATCAAACTACCTGAGTAAAGCATACTTCAGAACAAGCATATTTAAACAGCCATTGGAATTAGAAGATGTCACAGGTTCTTTTCATGCTTTCAAGAAAAAAGGTAATTAACTCTAGAACACTATCGCCGGGTGATTTACACCCGAGCAAATACATTTACATGATTTCTCTCTCCTGCAGCTGTTTGCGTGTCGAGGAGCCTGTGCCTTCACCAGGGAAGTCTCAAATTTCCCAGGAATGGGTGGACCAAAGACCAGCTTTCCAGAGTCATTATTTTGTTTTAGGAGCGGTTTTTTTTTTCATTTTGTTAGACATGGCACAGTTGAAAGTAAAAGAAGACCACTCTAATTTGTCATGTGTTGTCATATATTGATATATTTGATTACTTTTTATTGGTTATATTATATCGGGTAAAAATCACCCAGCATTAGTGATTGTGTTACTATTTATAGCGATAGTGTTCTAGGGTTAAAAAAAGAACAAAAACAGTAACAATAAACATTTTTGATATTGACAATATTGTTTTATCTAATATTTAGAGTGCTGTTTATAACCCATAAAGAAAAAGTTAATAAATCTTAAGGCAGATTTAACAACTGTTGTTTGGTGTTCAGACTCTGGGAAATGTGCAATGACTCATTAATCATGACACACTGGCCCCCCTTAATAGGTTAAAAGTATTGGTATTGGTATCAGCAATACAGCTCTTAATTTACTTGGAATCAGATCAATATCAAAATTTGGAGTACTGCATAGCACTGCTGACAAGAGCTCACAAAGCATCCTTTTTTTTTGCAAAATCAAAAGAAAGACATTTGCTGGTAAAAAGAGAATGCAACACACTAAAGAGCACTAAAAAATACATTCAAATGAACTGTGATAAGGTAAGTTGATACGATAGAGAAAGAAAATAAACAATGTGGCAAAAAAGAGTTATTAGGAGGAGTTGATCCATATGAACACAACGAATAGTTCCTTGTTGACAAGGTGTGTAAGGGCCTCAGTATACCTTATCAATGGTCGCTTCCCTCGATGCCGCAACATTGTCTGAGTCTGTGACCCAGTGTTTTCAGTTTATTTTGTGTTTTTGATTTCTTATGTTATATTGGAAATATGTTAAGCCCATAACATTGTCTCACAGTCATTTGTATTTATACCCACCTTTATTTTTTTAAATTCCCCCGAATGATAGGCGTCACCACTCAGACAATACTATGCATATAAGTGCTGAAGATGTCAAAACCAGAAGTAACAGTATTTCCAAGTGTTTTTTGCACAAGTTTCTTCCACAAACTGTCAAGATTTCAACCTGCTGTAACATCTCCCTCTGCATATCTGTATATTTCTGAGCTTATGTACTGGAATGTCATGACAGTTATGGTAAAAACCAATGTGACTTGCATCTTTAACGCGTCGGCGAAGATCCCAACACAGTGTGACAGGTTAAGGTTAATTTAAGCATAATTTAGATTTCAACAGGAAATCTACATCCTAATGTTTTAACCTGAAACTCACTGTGTCCCCAAGTCACAATTTGAATACAATTCAATCGATCTGACGTGTAGTTACATTTGTCAGGTGCTTCAATTCTTCATTCAATATTTTTCAAATCACAACAACAGATTGCCTAAAGAAGCTTATTTTTGTGAGGTAATGAAACTACAATAATACAAATAACACAGAAAAAAGCCCAACAATCATATGACACCTCTATGAGCAATTTTCAATTTCATATTTTGTAATAATTTTTACATCTCAGCACTGCATACACACTTATATTTCTTAAATGTTTAGTTGGTTAATGGTAATTAAGGCAAGGCAAGGCAATTTTATTTGTATAGTACACTTTCAGCACAAGGCAATTCAAGGTGCTTTACATGATTAAAATTAAAACAGAAAAAAGAACATAAATCACTTTGAAGTTTAAAATACAAGAAAGCATTTACAATAAAACAATGGTCAAGACAATAATTTGTATGAAGATTAAAAACAAGCAAGTAGAAAGCCATAATATCAGATCAGTTACTCATGAGTAAGTTTTAATTTTAGACTTTAAAGTGTCCAGTGTCTCTGCAGCTTTGCATTCTCCCGAAAGTGTGTTCCAGATGTGAGAAGCATAGAAACTAAAAGCTGCTTCTCCATGTTTAGTTCTGGTTCTAGGGACAGTCAGTAAACTAGAGGTGGAGGACCTGACTGATCTGGATGGTTTGTACCAATGACTTTAGAAAACATGGACAACGCGACAGCGCCTCCTCCCATTGTACAAACATGAAGCCAAAATCCTGCTTGTGGAGGCTGCCATCTTGCATTTTTGGAGCCAGAGGCTGTGTCCCAATTAAGAGACCGCACGCTTGAGGTACGCATTTTGAGACCTATTAAGTCACCGCGACGCGACGATGGCTGTCCCAATTCGAAGTGTACTCCAAATGCGCCGTCGATTTCCCCAAATATCAAGCGTGGTCCGGTGCACGCTTCGTGGTCCCATATATCCCACAATTCATAGCGTAGTGGTGGGTGTGGATAATTTTGCCAAAAAATACGGCAGAAGCAGAGCAGCCAAAGAGTGAATTGTCAAAAGTAAGTACAGAATATTATGTCACTTATTTGTGTGCAAAAGTTTAATAATGAAGAACATTAAAACATTACTGTTGGCCAAAATGTCTGTGAAGGTTCTCAGTCATCCAGGTCATCGTAGTCAAAGGAGTTTGCAAAGAAAAGCGTCTGGACTTCTTTAAGTTGCTTGAAGACGTTTCACCTCTCATCCGAGAAGCTTCTTCAGAAACTTACCCTGGATCCAGATGAAACCACGGTGTCCTTTGATGTAGTCTCTCTCTTCACTTGCATACCCACCACGGAAGCAGTGGAGACTGTCAGAAAACGACTACAAGAAGACAGCTCCTTGGAAGACAGGACCAACTTCACACCCGATCAGATTTGCACACTGTTAGACCTCTGCCTTACCACAACATACTTCAAATACACGAAGGCTTCTACAGACAAAAACATGGCTGTGCCATGGGCTCCCCTGTGTCACCTATTGTAGCCAACCTTTACATGGAGGAAGTGGAAAGAAAGGCTCTTGGCTCTTTCAAAGGAGGAGTACCCAGCCACTGGTACAGATATGTAGACGACACCTGGGTCAAAATCAAGACACAAGAAGTGGAATCCTTCACTGCGCACATTAACGCCGTGGATAAAAACATCAAGTTCACCAGGGAAGACACAAAGGACAACTGCTTGCCTTTCCTGGACTGTGCCGTGCACATTGAAGAGAATGGCAACCTCAACATTGAAGTTTACCGGAAGCCCACACACACGGACCAGTACCTCCTCTTTGACTCCCATCACCCTCTGGAACACAAACTTGGAGTAATTAGGACGCTACACCACCGGGCAGAACATGTTCCCTCTAAGCCTGAAGGGAAAAAGAAGGAACACACACATGTAAAGGAAGCACTGAAAACATGTGGTTATCCTAACTGGGCGTTCATAAAGTCAGCAAAGATGCACAGAAAAGAAGATCAGACACCAGCGAGGGAGGATAAGAAAGACAGACGCAACAACGTTGTCATCCCCTATGTAGCCGGTGTATCAGAGAAACTCAGGAGAGTTTTCTCCAAGCACAACATCCCAGTGTACTTCAGACCCAGCAACACACTCAGACACAAACTGGTTCACCCGAAAGACAAAACTCCAAAACACAGACTGAACAACGTGGTGTATGCTGTACAGTGCAGCGAGGAATGCCCAGACCTCTACATTGGAGAGACCAAACAGCCACTTCACAAGCGTATGGCACAACATAGAAGAGCCACCTCCACAGGACAAGACTCAGCAGTCCATCTGCATCTTAAGGATAAAGGTCACTCTTTCGAGGATGCCAATGTTCACATATTGGACAGAGAGGACAGATGGTTTGAAAGAGGAGTGAAAGAGGCCATCTATGTCCAGTGTGAGCGACCATCTTTGAACAGAGGCGGTGGTTTACGACACCAACTGTCTGCCATCTATAATCCAGTTTTGAGTTCCCTCCCCAGACGCCTTAACGCCCACTCACATCCTGGGCCATCTGACCTCAGGAATTCACATGACAAGGTGGGGCCAGGTTTCACAATGAGCTCACCCGAAACCCTGGCTGATTAGGTCCCACACCCGCTTTCACACCTTGGCGCATGTGATTAGAGGATCACCAGGGGTCCTTTGTCCCTCCTTGGGGGGATACTCCCACTGGGTTTAAATCTGGGACTCTCGGCCATTTGACCTTAGAACTGAAGAAGCTTCTCGGATGAGAGGTGAAACGTCTTCAAGCAACTTAAAGAAGTCCAGACGCTTTTCTTTGCAAACTCCTTTGATTACTGTTGGCCACATGTCGGCAAAGTTATGTGATATTAGTGATGTTTGTACTAACTTGGTATTAAAGCCTTTACTTTAAAATATACGCCGTTCAATAGTTGACCTTAATCTTACAGAGAATGTGATGATTTTATGGATTATTAAAGTCAGTCACATATCCACAAACACAAGAAGCTGAAAGTCAGTGAATGCTGCTCGGTTTGCAGTCTTGAATATCACGGCACAAGCAGGATTCACTGCACTGTTAATGTTAGCTATGTTATATTGCTGCCTCTGTTCGGTGGTGTCGAGCCAAACGGACTTTAACGTGTGTTTGAACGAGCTGACGGTTCACTCGTTAAGCTGAAAGAAAGATGCTTTAATCACAGGAGTCACACGTGTCCACTCTGCCATCTGGGAACTCTTCTTGTTTAGCACTCGTAATAACACAAACACTTCTCTTCTGCTGTTTTGTAGCAGTGTATACACCTGAGACTGTCACCTGTCTGCCTGTCCTGCACTCTCTCTCTGTTTCTTTCTCTCTGATTGTGTAATAAAAGTATGAACATGTATTTATAAGTTACACTTGTGTTTGAATCCTGCAGCTTATCACACATTTGATTTCCATGTGTGACAACTGCAAGTGTCCAGAGTGAGGACCGGTGTTGGGACTAACGCGTTATTAAGTAACGCGTTACAGTAACTACGTTATTATTGTGGTAACGAGCACGGTAACTAGTTATTATGCCAAAACCAGGAACGCGTTACTCGTTACTGGGATTTAGATAGGCTCGTTATTCGTTACTTCGTGTGGTGGCTATCGCGGAGCTTCCACAGATTCAGTAACATTAGCAAGTGGTGGAGGCCAGCAGGTGGATGAAGGAACAGGGAGGCAAGAGGAGAGACCCAAGCGTCGCCGGTCCGAGTGTCAGGTGAACTGAACTTCAGGTAAGAAGTTATGACCTGCAGTCTATCTGGGTCAGATATAAACCAAGTTTAGGTGGAGTTTATTTTCGTTATGCTGACTTTTTCGTACTGCGTGCTAGCTAGCATGACAGAGTTTCTATACAGCTGTGTGGCAAAATTGGCAAAATTATCCACACTAACCGCCGTGCTATGAATTGTGGGATATATGGGACCACGAAGTGTACACTGGACCACACTTCAAATTTGGTGAAATCGATGGCGCATTTGGAGTACGCATTTGGAGTACACTTCAGATTGGGACAGCCGTTGTCGCGTCGCTGTGACGTAATAGGTCTTAAAATGCATACTCCGGAGCGTGCGGTCGCTGGATTGGGACACAGCCAGTGTCTGCGTCTTCCCCTCCTTGTTGTCGCGTCGTACCTTAGTTTATGTTTTTCCAGTTTAGTTAGTGTCCTGTACAACCAGGAACTGGCAATAAAGCTGTTTAATTTGAGTTCACCCTTGCCTCCGTGAGTCCTGTATTTTGGGTCCATTTCCGTGCCTTCCTGCACACAGCCATGACAGAAATGTTCCTCAGGTGACAGAAGGCTGACCTTGTTATTACTTTTATGTGCCCCTTGAGGTTCAGGTCTGAGTCCATTATTACACCTACAGTCGAGGCCAAAAGTTTTGAGAACTACATAAATATTGGAAATTGGAAAAGTTGCTGCTTAAGTTTTTATAATAGCAATTTGCATATACTCCAGAATATTATGAAGAGTGATCAGATGAATTGCATAGTCCTTCTTTGCCATGAAAATTAACTTAATCCCAAAAAAACCTTTCCACTGCATTTCATTGCTGTCATTAAAGGAGCTGCTGAGATCATTTCAGTAATCGTCTTGTTAACTCAGGTGAGAATGTTGACGAGCACAAGGCTGATTGGGTATTATGTCAGGCTGATTGGGTTAGAATGGCAGACCTGACATGTTAAAAGGAGGGTGATGCTTGAAATCATTGTTCTTCCATTGTTAACCATGGTGACCTGCAAAGAAACGCGGGTAGCCATCATTGCGTTGCATAAAAATGGCTTCACAGGCAAGGATATTGTGGCTACTAAGATTGCACCTAAATCAAGAATTTATAGAATCATCAAGAACTTCAAGGAAAGAAATTCAATTCTTGTTCAGAAGGCTTCAGGGCATCCAAGAAAGTCCAGCAAGTGCCAGGATTGTCTTCTAAAGAGGATTCAGCTGTAGGATCGGAGTGCCACCAGTGCAGAGCTTGCTCAGGAATGGCAGCAGGCAGGTGTGAGCGCATCTGCACGCACAGTGAAGCGAAGACTTTTGGAAAATGGCCTGGCGTCAAGAAGGGCAGCAAAGAAGCCACTTCTCTCCAAAAAAAAATCCCCATCAGGGACAGATTGATCTTCTGCAGAAAGTATGGTGAATGGACTGCTGAGGACTGGGGCAAAATCATATTCTCCGATGAAGCCTCTTCCGATTGTTTGGGGCATCTGGAAAAAGGCTTGTCCGGAGAAGAAAAGGTGAATGCTACCATCAGTCCTGTGTCATGCCAACAGTAAAGCATCCTGAGACCATTCATGTGTGGGGTTGCTTCTCATCCAAGGGAGTGGGCTCACTCACAATTTTGCCCAAAAACACAGCCATGAATAAAGAATGGTACCCAAATACCCTCCAACAGCAACTTCTTCCAACAATCCAACAACAGTTTGGTGAAGAACAATGCATTTTCCAGCACGATAGAGGACCGTGCCATAAGGCCAAAGTGATAACTAAGTGGCTCGGGAACAAAACGTTGAAATTTTCGGTCCATGTTCAAGTGCTTGTCATTACATTTCAGTACATCACAGAAACAACTGAAACAAAGATCTAAAAGTAGTTTAGCAGCAAACTTTGTGAAAACTAATATTTGTGTCATTCTCAAAACCTTTGGCTACGACTTTAGATTTCTGGCCCCGTCAGCAGTAAATGCTAAATAAGAGGGGCCCTAGGATGGAGCCCTGGGGGACCCCACATGTGATTTCTATATTTTGTGATAAGAATTGGCTAATTGACGCATAGAAGTTCCTGTTCTTAAGGTAGGATTTGAACCAGTCGAGTGCCGTACCAGAGAGTCCGAGCCAGCTCTCTAGACGGTCCAGTAATATATCATGATCAACGGTGTCAAACGCCGCATCAAGGTCCAATAGTACCAATTAATGTTAGTTAACGTTAATGTTTTCCACGGTAAATGGTAAATGGCCTGTATTTGTATAGCGCTTTACTAGTCCCTAAGGACCCCAAAGCGCTTTACACAACCAGTCATCCACCCATTCACACACACATTCACACACTGGTGATGGCAAGCTACATTGTAGCCACAGCCACCCTGGGGCGCACTGACAGAGGCGAGGCTGCCGGACACTGGCGCCACCGGGCCCTCTGACCACCACCAGTAGGCAACGGGTGAAGTGTCTTGCCCAAGGACACAACGACCGAGACTGTCCAAACCAGGGCTCGAACCGGCAACCTTCCGATTACAAGGCGAACACCCAACTCTTGAGCCACGATCACACGTAATAATATAGTAACACTTATAGTAACAATGTTTCAGTACAACACTTTGTGTTGTGTTGTGTTAGTATCTCATGCTGTGAAGAAGCATAGTTTGATGGTTTAATTTAGTCAGTGAGCAAACTAATAGTAGGCAAATAATAATTAGGAAGGAGTTAAAAATTCCTAGCATTGCTCATGTGCAGAACCACCCATTCTAGTTATAGTCAGAGGTCTAGTAGGTGCAGCTTGACAGGTTTTGCTAGCCTGCATTTTTCTTGGTAGAAAGATTACCATCTCTGTTTTATCTTTTCTGTGAAAACATTTTTCAAAACAAACTGTAGGCAGGAAAAATATGTAAGCTCGTTAACCTAACTAACCCATGAATGTGTCAAACATTTTTGTCATACAGTATTGTTTTCTCAAATATATAGAGTGAACAAAAAGGTAGTTTATAATCCTTAAACAAAAGGTTTATAACACCACCTGTATAGTAAATTTTTAGTAGGTGGTTGGTCACATCCATTCACTGACTTCAAATTTGCCAAAACTACTGTTGGTGAAGCAGAAATGAATGCAAAAAAATAATATTAAGAATAATAAATTAATATTATCAACAGCAACATTAAGAATCTCTCTCTCTCTTTCTAATTATGATTTTTTGGGAAATCTGACTTCATCTTTCTCACAGTATTCCTGTAAATGCATTCCTTCACATGTCTCAAGCTCAAGATAAACAAGCTTCCTGACATTTTCTTGTAAGGCCAGTTTATGTATCTGCGATAAGGATCTAGTGACTAAAAATGACTCCATGGGTGGAGCTAAGGATAGATTCTAGGTATTTAAAGGCTAAGAAAGTGTAGAAGACTAACAGTAAAAATGGTGCTCCATTGGTTTGTGTGCTGTATGAGTTTGATGACCATTCTCTTATGGACAGGTGAGAAAGCCAGACTTTGTTCATATTTAAGCATGCCCTATTTTATCTTGCAATCACAGTCACTGACAATCCATTTTTTTTCTTTTGTTAAACCTTTATCTACTTAGTGAGATTGCACTACAGACATTTCATGTTAGATAATTAGATTGAAAAAAGTTCAAACTATCTTATTTTTTTGAGTGGTGATGTCAGCAACACATTATAATTATGAGATTTATTACATGGTGCATTGATACTCTGTTGTTGTTTTTTGAATAGCTTTTTTAAATGTAATATATAGCATATATAATAAAGCACTTGGTGGTGGTCACAGTGAGTTGTCACTGTTAAGCTGTCACCTAAAGCGTTGCATGTTTTCTGAAAATCAAGATGCCCATCATCACCTGATTGTTACTAAAGCCTGCATTATAAAGCAAAAATAACAATTAGTTTCCATTAACAAATACAAAAATATGTTTTCTTTTGTTTTTCTTAGGGGAGTAGTAGTTGTGATTAGGTTATCAAAATATGATTACTATTGTCTCTTATAGGCTTTGATATGATAAATAATACAAACTCATATAAACAAGGCTAGGTTACAACATTAGTGTTTAATAATCCTTCAAAATTTTGACAAAAGGTCAGCGTTACTTTGAGTTTCTGTCAAAAATGTTTTGTTTAATGAGTGTTACGGGTTCGAAATTGAGGATGAGAGTAAAACAATGATAGTCCAGAAAAGGTCGTTCAAACAATTGATTTTAATGAATGCACGCCGCGTGGAGAGGTGCAAACTGCAAAACAGTTGTACATCTCTGCCCAAAATACACTCTAGATTGCTTTTATAACATCAGGGTATTGTAACGCCCCTTCTTGCGTTTACAAGCACATAATTTGCATGTACAGAACATTCATGTATTTTAAGAATTAAATGCAACATAGAGGTTCCTCCTTGTGGCATACTCTTCCGAATATGGTGATGACCTAAGGCCTTTGAGGTCACCATGGACTGGACATCCTTACGTCACCTGTAACTAAGCAAACTCAAATACCACAAGAAGCTGAATACATTCAGGCCTTTGCTCAGCTACTATTTTACTGTAACCATGTACTCAGCCTATGAGTTATGATACATATATTTAACTCAATCATTTTAAAGTAGTTATAACTGCACCTGTAATAAACATGTTAATATTTGATTATGATAACCCCTATAATATAAATTATAACATAATGCCAGCAGCTTCAATAAACACTTTGATGAAATAATAATTACTGCAATGATAAGATGATGGTTATGTAAAATAATCCCTGTAATTCCACAATTCCCTCTCTTGACGTCTTCCAAAGACGTCACTACACCATTCCCAGGTCCACTACCTTCGCTCTGACCCTCTCTAGCCGCCCCTGACTCAGCAAATCAGACAACCTCATGTCCTCTAGGTGGTCCAGCAATAAAACACCAGCTCCCACTTGAAAACACTTCATGCTTAAGTGGTCTCTGCTCCTTTTCTGGGTCCCTCTCTAGTGGAAATCTTCTCCTGTAAGGGATAGAAAACAAACAACCTTTCTCTGCTACACCTTACTAACTTACTGTGTTCATCTCAGGTTCCTGTCATTATTCAAAGTTGGTTCACAATATCATATCAGGCAAAATCACAAACCCTACTGCCAAGTCTACTTTGTTAAGCTCTTGAGCTAGACTCTGTACCGGTTTGCCAATCTGTGTGTACATGTCTCTACACTTTTAATGTCTAAATGCACATCTGGATGTATGTGCACTTGTATGTCTATCTGCATCTATGAGTCAATGATTTGTCAGATATAAGGCGTTAATGTGAGAAATGTTTCCTGACTATTAACTCCTGATACTCAAGGAACTTTCCTGTTTGCCGAACTTCCTAGGTTTGGCCTTTTACACTTTTACTAAAGAAATTTTAACAGAGCCCAAAGAGATTTTTATTTTGCTCCTGTGCTTGACAGGTTGCTTAAGTTGTTTTTGTTTTGTTTTGAAATTTTTCTCTGTGTGTGTGTGTGTATACATAAGTAAGGATATGATAATCAACATAAGATCCCTGGTTTGCAAATGATTTTCTGCCCCGCTGCAGGGCCACATCCTGCATCATTTTGTGGTGAGTCTATGTTGGCTAGTTTAATACAGATATGTAACAGTTGCTTCATTGCATTGCCCACTCAGAGTTGCGCAGTTTCAATGTATGTGGAGAGTGTTTTCACAGTTTAAACATAGGTTACTCACATTTCTAGCCTGGTTATTTCCCAATAAAAGTGAAATCAAACATTACATTTGATTTCACTTATGTATTATCATGTTCTGGGCTCTATCCATTATATTAACTTTGTTCAATCTCAATACTTTTTATGTGTGTGAGCAACGCTTTTAGTCTTATTAAACACAACCCAAGTAAAATACACACCATCCCCTGTCAGCCTAAATCTCCGCTAAAAAGCACACTTCAAAGTTTTCTATCTGGATTTACACCTCTTTTGGCCTCAAGCATATACATAACATGCAAAGGTTACTGTTAATGCCCGTTAGACAAGTTTCCATTATCCACAACATTTTGTTTCACCCGGCTCACCCTTACACATTTCCTGTTCACTTATTGCATATTTATCTTTAACACCATTTACCTCAGTAGTTGCTAAGCAGAAACAAAGCAACCTGTGGTCCACCTTTACCCTGTAAAATAAACCCCTGTCATGTTTGTGTCTGTAAGCATATTTTGCATTCATTCATTACACTCCCCGCCATTCCTGCAAGTTAGGAGCTGTAAAGTTGAAAGCTACATCAAGTCCAGGCCTTTGGCCTGGCCTATATATAAATCATGTGTGTTTGTAAGCGTGCGCGCAATTCACCTGCTATGTTCTCATCTTCCCTCAACATGTATCACCTGGACACTCTCACCAGTGAAGCTTAAAACCCTTTTGGACGGAACATCAACTCTAAACAAGCACAGATATGCAATGTGTATAAAATGAACTAAACCTGTGAATAGAATGAATGTGATGACAAACCTATTCAATGCAATATGAACCCTGTAAACAATATTACTGGTAAACAATGCTGTAAAACATGTTCTTAATGCAATCATAATAATGCAGATTATATAATAGGAATAAAGAATTTCCCTCAACCCAGGCAGGGTTCGCAACCCTCGCCATTATCTTTACCAACCATCCTCTGACACAAGGAATGATACCACAACTAGCGATGACCAATATTCCCAAAAGTACAGTCAAAGAAAACATCACTGACACTTGCCAAGTTTACTTAGCCACACCTTTCCATTGTCCAAACACAGATGTCATCCAGGACGCCAGCAGATTTTCGATACCTGAGTGCTCATGCATGGTTTTAGATAATTCGATTTCGCTCTCCCGTCAGTGAACTCGGACCTAATTGTTCTGCGAACCCCATCATGGCGTCCCTGGTTTGGTTAGAGAGTCTCAGCAGGTTGTAATGAACATAATACGGCCAACATTTTTCTTAGGCGTTACCCAAAGAAATACTCTCCAATCCTGCAACTACCTGACTTACCAGCTTGCACTCATTAGGAACTCCCTGGGCACTCCTATGGAGTCTATCCAGGTCGGCGAGTTCAAACGAGGATCATATGCATGGGTAGTCTGGGTCCCTCTTTGGCCAAAATGTATCTCTTACGTATGGCAGCTAAAGTTCACGTGTTATGTTGTGGAATAGCCTTTACCTGGTTTCCAATAAGCATGATCGGAGCTCCCAATCGCACCATCGCACATGTCCCCACGCTTCCCATAGGAACACGAATATCTTCCCCACAGTATTAGTAGAGCCCACTTCTTGCCCATGTTCCAATTACCGTGGTAGGGTCGCTTACATTGTTGGTGGTTCGTCCTGTGAGTGTGACAGCACACCTAGTTGGGTCGATCTCTCCCACCTTGTACTTTTCATTATCTGTAGAAAACTTGAAACATGTAATTATCTAATTTTAGCATAAATGGTCCCACTGCTGTCTGCTTTGAAATGGCAGGGAAAAGTCTGGACAACACAGTACAGTTGCCAGTAGTCACTTCACTTCTAGTTAACTGTAACATACAATCATAGCCCCACTCATCCTCTAATGCAATGGTGCGGGCTCTGTAAACAACCGTGACCTAGCTGAAGCACAGGCAACACAGTCAGATACATGTTGTTCTCTAGCATCTTGAGCCACCCAATCAAGCCAGAGGTTACTGTCCTTGAAACTGTATGGCGCTTTATCAACTCTTTAAGCTTCAGTCTAAAGTAATCTGTTGTCAGAAGTACTCTCCTTTTGGTTCCTGTTCCTTTTGAGCTACTGTTCCCGAAGTTACCATCTGATCAGTCAGAATGGTGATTAAGCTTTCTCTGAGCGGCTTAGACTTTGCATCAACTAAATTTACCCTAAGCATATCATGGGGTGATTGCAGACCCGTACATCATACGCTCTCCAGCTACTACTAGCTCCTGTACACTTAATGACGCCACACAAATCAAATGTGAATGAGCTGGTAGACCCTTTACCATAATTCAACCCTATGCCCTTATTCCTGCTGAGACACTCATCACCTTTACCTGACCCCTCGCGCTTTTGTCTTTTTACCGATCCTGTTTTAGCAACTACAGTCTCAGGAAGTGCTGGGCTGGACTGGCCTCCGTGTTCAGACAAGTGGTTCGGAGTGCCCTGCAAAATATAGACAATAAACAACACAGCCATAGTTAATATCATTGCATACAATAAACATGTAGTTGTAAGGAACATTCTAATCAGTTTTCTCATTACGTGTCTCTGATTCGTGTGTTTGCATCATGTTATATAAACTTTGTATACTTTGTAGTGCATTATGCTAAACAAACCAACCCTTTCAATTCCCCAACCCTATCTGTCTCCTCAACGGGTTGTATGTTTTCAATGTTTCCTTATTATTTTGTCATAAAATAAATCAAACAAATAACTTAAGCTGTGTGACGGCACCTTGCGTTTACGCCAGGCTGTGAGCTGCCCTGAATCTACTTGCTACACCCCCTTTCACCCAATTTAATTTCTCAATCTTAGTTTAAACTATTCCTGACCTTCCCCTTCTCTCATCTGATCATCTCAAGCACGTCCTGTACCAAATTTGCTTCCTCTTTTCAAGCCCACATTTAATTACAAGCTCTAACACATTTGCCCTATACTGGCGGTCTCGACGTGTTTCCTGTCTACTTACAAAATACCAGAGTTATTCTCAGAACTCAGAGCTGAAGTTCCCCTTTTCTAAGTCTGTATGTTCAAGAAGAGAGCAAGCTGCTAGTCGGTAAACAACTTTATCATCACATAAGTTATTAGGTAAACGTCACGTAGACACATTTCATGTAGCTAATAACATATATACAATTTTCCTTTGACATATCTGTATGTGCACGCCTAAATTATAACCTCTTATTCTAGAAATCAAAAATAACCTGAAAATAACACTTTCTGCCTCAGTTTTACCATACCTAAATTATCAAAAACCTAAACATCATCAAGTAATCCTAAAACCCCTTTCAAATTAAACCTTAAATCCTGTAACTCCCCTTTTTGTGACACATCTCATGTGTTACAAACTCAAAATCCTTCACTCAGGTTAGGGCATTAAAAAGGTTAGTCATATCATATTAAGTCTACATGCTCCGGACCTTCAAACCTGTTTTTAAGGAATGAAATCAAATTAATCATCATGTCAAATCTTTTCTTGGCTCCATCCACAGACTGCATCCTTGAAACGTCCTATAAACAAAAGCCTGTGTGTTAACCAGAACATCACCTTTTATACTCACTTTCTCCACTGATGATCCAACCTGTGTTATAACCCAAAATAAACTTACACAGAACAGTTATTAATCATGTGTCCCCTCCGTTCATGGTAACTTAAGTTACATCAATGTTTCCTTTTAGCATTTAGCATTCTATAATGTAATAACATAATCCAACCCCAATAAATAATTTTCTCAACGCACACATCAATATCCCAAAATCAGCATCCCCAGATTTAAGTCTCCCACTTGTCCTGTTTGTCAACCTTTTATTTATTTCCCTCCTGGTCCCATCACTCACATTCACTCCCATGCATTCACATGATATTTTTGCTGATCTGCAGCCTTCTGCGCACGTCATCAGATGCTCCACATCAGCAAAATGAGCTCAATCATTTGTTTTATTTCGTTTTCCTTTTAGGAAAATAGTTCTCTATACTTTTGACTGGATTGAATCGATCAATCCATTTTTAGACAGAGACTTGCCGCCAATCAGTCTCTGATTGTAATCAATTATAATTCTGTAATGCCCACCTGATTTTCGTACTTGGTAATTTTGTCAACGCCGTCCGTTCGCTCTCTTCCAGGCCTGCTTAGAACAAAAATGAAAAAAGAGAGCTGATTATTAGCTCATCAAAGTACCAAACAAAATCACCTGACAGGTTTTTTCCTGAGTGCACTTACTACTACAAAAATTTTTGGGGCCCCTCTCAGACATATCCATGTCTTAATCAACCACCCTCTCTAGAAATAAAACAACAGCCTCAAAAATCTGAAACAATCTTAAATTTCACCCGTTCAACACACCGAAAACCTCGCCAAAAGCTACACCGTTTCGTACACAACCATAACCCCCATTAAGCACTTTACCATACTCAGATTCAGCCTAACACCTTACAACAATGTGTCAACACTAATTTATAAACCTCTTAATCAAATTTGCACCTCTGAACAATCTACCCCTCCTTTAAGGCCTCAATCACACACACAGCAAGCTCCTCTGTCCACATTCACACAAGCTCTCAAACTTTTTCCATACTCAACCATATCTCAACAATTTAACTTGGCAAAAGAAATACATGTTTAAACTTTATCACATTATTGAATCATTTTCATTTTCTTTCTATACTAATCACTTGTTTTGATCACTCAGTGCAAAAGCACTGCTAAGTCACCCTTTTAAACTAGTTTAATCCGTTTATTCAACATTCACACCATTCTATCACTCATACAAGTAGCAAGCCGATCTCCATTGCGTATGTTTGTGTGTGCTATTTTGCATATATGGCTTCACAGTCTCACAGACACTTTCCCATTCTCCAGTTAAAGAGTCAGTTTTCTCCGTCCCCCAATCACTAACCCAAATTTTACTTCCCCACCTTAAATCACAGCCCCGCTGGTCTTCCACCACCAGTTAGGGCTTGCTGTCAGGTTCCTGGACACTGTAAACAATTCAACCAGAAACTTGTCTTAACATATCCATTCATGTTAACCTGTAGTTTCATCCGACTCCTGGATCTGGAGAATTGGTCCAGGTCTGCTTGCCCCTAAAAATAACAAACTAAAACATTCTCATTATTATCACGGACGCCTAAACGACCCATTTCTCTTTTTCTAGTCAAAAATACCAATTATGCCATGTATGTAAGCGTGTTCTTCCTTGCGTTATGTGGTCATGTAAATGCAGTGTAAGCTGTTTTCTTCATTGCTTCCTTATATATTCATTGCATTTTCATGTATTCATATTTAATTTATGCATCTTTTCACTGAGCTCTAGATTCAAACTATCTCACTTCTGATTCATTTCAAAATAATCTCACATGTAACAATTGGTATATGTGTGTTTTCTATTCATTAATATAATTGTCAGTTATTTTGATTATCTTTACCTTTTGTATTGTTTACCTCTTTGTTGTGACGTGGTGGACATCCCTAAACTATCACGAGTTCAGGGTTCAATTTCAATCCAATCATCTCCTATCTTCTCGCAGTCAAACTCGTCCAGCTTCATCTCTCACTGGTCCTTTTCCATTCACAGTGTCCTGTTCGGGCTTCAGAGCCCCAGCAAACACAGTCGGTTTCTTCTCTGTTTTGATCTTTCAGTATTTCCTCTTCCTTCAGTCTTATTTTCATTTGCTCTGTTTTCTTCTCCATTCATCTTTTCAGTCTTTTCTTCCAAGATTGCTCCAAGCTTGGCAAATATGACAGTCAGTGCCTTCAAGCAGACATATCACGCTGTTCTTCACCAGCATGCATGTTGCATCTCGTGCTTTCTGTCATGCTGCTGGACTCATCAGTCGTTGTCAGTGTTACTGCTTTCGCGTGCACTGTCTTTTAGCTTCCGTTACTTCTTCACATCCACGATGTTCTATCGATCTTCATCAGGAAATTGACTGTCCTTTGCGTTTCTTCTTGGGTCAAGGACAAAGTAAGAGCTCAAGCTGCACAATTTCGAGCCAAAGACTGGCTTATTTTCTCCCAATTCTTTTAATCTACTTTTCTGCTGCTGAACTCAAAGTTGCAAAGTTGAAAGACGCCCACCTGTATTGACACACTAAACCATATAATTAGTAATATATGCATTTTTCCTTAAAGGCTTCATTTGCTTCATGTGCCTAGAGTTAACTCATCTATCTCTCTGTGTTCTTTCTGTACACACTCAGTTCCTTTTATGGGCATGCATTTCCTGTCCCCACACACACACACACGGTTTCCTGTTTCTACAGCTTCTGCAGAGACTTCCTTTTAATTTCACAATCTACAAATAATCAGTAATTCTACTAAAAAACCATATGCCTTCATTTCACTCACACACATTTTAATAGCGCTCTTTCACACATCAGGACAACTAAGACTTCTCCACACACATCACCATTCTTTAGGTCAGTTTTGTAGCATCAATCACACAATCATTTCTTGAGTGGGTGTACTAAGTGCATATACTTATGTGTTTTTAAACAGAAAAATAAACTCAACCTCTCATCTTCATAGACCCAAAAGTAAGCATATTATTTCCCTAGTCAAAAGTCAAACCGTTACTCACAGTAATTTTTAATCTAACAGCCTTTGTGTTTTGAAACTAAAAAGAGGAAGGAACAGCGCCCAATTTAAACTGCGCATGTTGTCACTCAACAACACACACACAGAAAATGTAACTGTATATATTATCTCAAACTGAAACAAAACCCATCTAAAAATCCTAAAACATCTTACTTCGACACCCCAAAACACACATCGCTTACAGACATCTTTATTAATTAAATTATCTCAAATTCAATTTCAGTTCTCAGAACCCAGGTAACGGTCTTAAGTATCAACAGTTTATGTATCCTATCTCAAAACCCCTCAAAAAGTCATACAGTCATGGCAAGAAATAAAACTTTACTTACATATTGTAATAAACAAAACCAGCGTCTTAAGTACATGCATCAGCAATGTCTAGCAGTCCCTATTAACTTCCTCATATTCTATTGACCTCTCAGCTGCCTTATTTGCATTCTCACACACACACACAATCTAAAAATAATACCAGCCTGACTCTCAGACTCAGACAAGTCTCTTAATCTATTTACACAGGTGTCCTATGATTACAACTGCACAGATTTTAGGCCTCTCATTTCAAAACCTACACAATTTAGACAATTTTTAAATTAACGGTCCGACTGATAAACTCCCTGAGTTTTTGTCATCAATTTAACCAGTCTCGGCCCCGGCCGTGGTCACATATCTAAGACCCTACACAATTTAAAAGCGCCAACCAACTCAACCCCTGCCGAAAAGCTCTGTTTTGGGGACATTTCACATCCCAGGCTTCCCCGAAGTTTTAAGTTAAAAGTTACACGCCCGAAACCCGGTTTCTACTGACCAAAAAAGTGCAAACCACCGTCCCGGACGGTAAACTGACCCAGTCAGTGGCTATTTTGGAGCGTCGTTGTTCTCCACACTTGCCAAGTGAACTATCCTCCCGAGGAAGATGTCGATCGTCACCGACAAATTGGAAGCGCCACCTTCGACAAATGCACTTGTTAGACTCCCAGAGTCTCGTTCTATACAATTTAATTATTTTGAAGACCCCAAAAATCACAAACCCACCATATCGGTGTCCAAGCCCGGCTTTATATTCAATTGAGACTTTAATGTCACAAACTTCACCAATTACCTATTATTCTAAATTCTCTTTATTCTAAATCCTCTTTATTCTTATTCCTTTGGGACTTTAACCCGGTACCTTTAGTGAGACTCTAACTCACTTTTACTTATAACTTATCATTACTTCAACTTCAACTTCTCATGAGATTTTCACCAAAATCAAAACAGACCTTTACCAGTAATTTTCAGTGAGTAGACTTTCAATTTTGTCAGAACCAATTCAGCACTGTTTGGAAATAATTCAACAGGTAGTGCCTTACCTTTGAATAAGCCGGCTTATGTCCACTCACTTCGACCACTGACTCGTGTCTGCCTGTTTGAGCACCTTGGACCCTCTCAGTCTCAACCTCCAACTTTTCTCCCTCAACCCTCGGCCAATGCACCAAATGTTACGGGTTCGAAATTGAGGATGAGAGTAAACAATGATAGTCCAGAAAAGGTCGTTCAAACAATTGATTTTAATGAATGCACGCCGCGTGGAGAGGTGCAAACTGCAAAACAGTTGTACATCTCTGCCCAAAATACACTCTAGATTGCTTTTATAACATCAGGGTATTGTAACGCCCCTTCTTGCGTTTACAAGCACATAATTTGCATGTACAGAACATTCATGTATTTTAAGAATTAAATGCAACATAGAGGTTCCTCCTTGTGGCATACTCTTCCGAATATGGTGATGACCTAAGGCCTTTGAGGTCACCATGGACTGGACATCCTTACGTCACCTGTAACTAAGCAAACTCAAATACCACAAGAAGCTGAATACATTCAGGCCTTTGCTCAGCTACTATTTTACTGTAACCATGTACTCAGCCTATGAGTTATGATACATATATTTAACTCAATCATTTTAAAGTAGTTATAACTGCACCTGTAATAAACATGTTAATATTTGATTATGATAACCCCTATAATATAAATTATAACATAATGCCAGCAGCTTCAATAAACACTTTGATGAAATAATAATTACTGCAATGATAAGATGATGGTTATGTAAAATAATCCCTGTAATTCCACATGAGCAAGTCTTGATTTAAGAAACCACTGCTGAAAATTAATTAGCTGTCTCTCAAATGAAAGTCCTCATCTGCTCTTGTCTTTTTTTTCTCCAATTTTCAGGTTGTCACTCGCAGCTGCCTGGTAAGCAAAAAAATAAAAATGATTGCAAATCACAAGTTTGTCAAGTTTCATGTTTGTTTGATAACAAAAGAAAAACAAAGTACCATCATCAGTTGCATTGTGATGTAAAGCTTAAGGTATTCCTAATTTACCATGTTTTTTATGTAATGTTTCTGAGGTTAAGGTGTAAATTTGATTACTTGAAATACTTACCAGCACTATGATTCAAGTTTCTCAAAGTAACAAGGAACAGTATAAAAAATTTTTTTTTACAGAGGTAAAAAACTTGAGTGTTTTACAGGAAAGAATACAGTAGTAACAGCCTAATGTAAATACATTCGACTATGTAGTGAGTTATTTTTAGGGCTGGACCGATACGACATACAGTATCAGTATAAGTCCGATCCTGACCTAAATTACTGGGGAATATCAGGGAGATATAAAAACTAATATAAATATAAATAAAAACCCATATAAAAACTCAATCCATTACATATCACAAACGCACCTCATAAAACTTCCGACTTGACATAAAGCAGACAGTGACCGTAGCACGTTGGGGTGGTATGAGTCACGTGATAGAGCAGCTGTTGTGTGCAAGACCTGTTGACAGTCTGGACTTAATTCCCACTGAAAGCAACTGGGGCCTTGCTATGTGCTGCCAAACCGGCATTTCATCTCAGTAAATCCCACATTAAACTTAACTACTGATGTATGGATCTTGGATGTCTGTGCATTGTCATCACTAACTCCGACCATACAATGGATACAAAAAACAAAAGACAGTGTCGCAGGCTAAAAAGTTTTGTGGTTAAAAAAAAAAGCCCTATGAAAAGCACTTGTTTTTCATACTTGTGTTTTGTAGAAATTACTAGGGATGGACTGATGAGTACCAATCCGATGCTGAATTAACTTACTAGATTGGATGGTAAATGGCCTGTATTTGTATAACTAGTCCCTAAGGACCCCAAAGTGCTTTACACATTCAGTCATCCACCCATTCACACACTGCTGATGGCAAGCTACATTGTAGCCACAGCCACCCTGGGGCGCACTGACAGAGGCGAGGCTACCGGACACTGGCGCCACCGGGCCCTCTGACCACCACCAGTAGGTAACGGGTGAAGTGTCTTGCCCAAGGACACAACGACTGAGACTGTCCAAACCACGGCTCGAACCGGCAACCTTCCGATTACAAGGCGAACTCCCAACTCTTGAGCCACGATCGCCCTGATCGATATCGGGAAGAGATTTTTAAAAAGGTGACCCGATCGATTAAATATCAGAAATGCGCCTCACAAACCTTGCTTAACTCCCACCTCCTCATGAAAAACATTTTTTTTCATACTTGTGTTAAGTTTTGTATAGACATTACACAAATTCAGGTTAAATTAGATTACAGGACATCCATCTTGATAAAAGGTGAGTGTCATGAGAAGCCGAATTTGCATTTATTTGCACTGTTTTCCACTCTGGATGTCTATTTATGTTAAGTTTTACATATAAAAGGGTCTATTCTACAACTTGGGGTTTTTTTTGCTGTTTTTTTCTAAGTTGTTGAATATTATCATTCAACAACTTAAACTCAAATTGTATGATTGATATACAGTGGCTTGCAAAAGTATTCAGCCCCCTTGAACTTTCCCACATTTTTTCACCTTACAGCCACAAACATGAATCAATTTTGTTGGAATTCCAGGTGAAAGACCAAAACAAAGTGGTGTAGACGTGAGTGTTAAGTGTAGGCTGTGTGCAGACAGGAATAGGACCCAAGGTGCAGACTCCGGAGACCAAAGGTGAACTCAAAACAGCTTTAATACTGAACTCAAAAAGGGGTAACATAACATGACTGGAAAAAATCAAAATAAACTTAAACCAGAGGACTAACAGAACACACAGCTAAGTAAACGGTAGAACGCGACAGAGAGCACAGGAAAACACAGGGCTTAAATACGCAGAGGGAGTAATCAGGGAATGGGCAACAGGAGGGAAACACAGCTGGGGCAAATCAGGACTAACGAGACAAAGAAGCGTAAACTGAACACACTGAGAAAAGACAGACCTTCAAAGTAAAACAGGAAACACAACACAGACTGAACTTACAGACACAGACTGACTGGACACGGGGATATAGCAACTAAGGATACACAGAGACGCGAACTAGACAAGGGGATACAGCTGACAGGGGAGACAGAGCAACTAGAGACGACAGAGACAAACCATAAGACAGAACTCAAAGAAACCAAAGACTAGAAATTATAAATAATATAACAAACTCAAAAACCCTGGGTCAACGACCCAGGCCTCCTAACAGTGAGAAGTGGAACAAAAATCTTACATGATTCCAAACATTTTTTACAAATAAATAACTGCAAAGTGGGGTGTGCGTAATTATTCAGCCCCCCGAGTCAATACTTTGTAGAACCACCTTTTGCTGCAATTACAGCTGCCAGTCTTTTAGGGTATGCCTCTACTAGCTTTGCACATCTAAAGACTGAAATCCTTGCCCATTCTTCTTCTGGAGCAAAACAGCTCCAGCTCAGTCAGATTAGATGTACAGCGTCTGTGAACAGCAGTTTTCAGATCTTGCCACAGATTCTCGATTGGATTTAGATCTGGACTTTGACTGGGCCATTCTAACACATAGATATGTTTTGTTTTAAACCATTCCATTGTTGCCCTGGCTTTATGTTTAGGGTGGTTGTCCTGCTGGAAGGTGAACCTCCGCCCCAGTCTCAAGTCTTTGGCAGACTCCAAGAGGTTTTCTTCCAAGATTGCCCTGTATTTGGCTCCATCCATCTTCCCATCAACTCTGACCAGCTTCCCTGTCCCTGCTGAAGAGAAGCACCCCCAGAGCATGATGCTGCCACCACTTTGACAGTGGGGATGGTGTGTTCAGAGTGATGTGCAGTGTTAGTTTTCCGCCACACATAGCGTTTTGCAGTTTGGCCAAAAAGTTCCATTTTGGTCTCATCTGACCAGAGCACTTTCTTCCACGTTTGCTGTGTCCCCCACATGGCTTGTGGCAAACTGCAAACGGGACTTCTTATGGTTTTCTTTTAAAGTTGGCTTTCTTCTTCCCACACTTCCATAAAGGCCAACTTTGTGCAGTGCACGACTAATAGTTGTCCTATGGACAGATTCCCCCACCTGAGCTGTAGATCTCTGCAGCTCGCCCAGAGTCACCATGGGCCTCTTGGCTGCATTTCTGATCAGCGCTCTCCTTGTTCGGTCTGTGAGTTTAGGTGGACGGCCTTGTCTTGGTAGGTTTACAGTTGTGCCATACTCCTTCCATTTCTGAATGATCGCTTGAACAGTGCTCCGTGGGATGTTCAAGGCTTGGGAAATCTTTTTGTAACCTAAGCCTGCTTTAAATTTCTCAATAACTTTATCCCTGACCTGTCTGGTGTGTTCTTTGGACTTCATGGTGTTGTTGCTCCCAATATTCTCTTAGACAACCTCTGAGGCCGTCACAGAGCAGCTGTATTTGTACTGACATTAGATTACACACAGGTGTACTCTATTTAGTCATTAGCACTCATCAAGCAATGTCTATGGGCAACTGACTGCACTCAGACCAAAGGGGTCTGAATACTTACGCACACCCCACTTTGCAGTGATTTATTTGTAAAAAATGTTTGGAATCATGTATGATTTTGGTACACGTCTCACGTGTACACCACTTTGTATTGGTCTTTCACGTGGAATAATGATTGATGTTTGTGGCTGTAATGTGACAAAATGTGGGAAAGTTCAAGGTGGCCGAATACTTTTGTAAGCCTCTGTAATATTAGGGACCCTAAAGCTCCCCCAAGATAGGGTGAAATATTTTTTTCCCAAAAAATTAAAAAGCCATGGAGTAGAGGGTTATTGTGGTTGTTCTACAGTCCTCATGAACTCTAACAACTAAGGAACTCTAGTAATAATTTAAAATCTAAGGTTCTGGGTCTGAAGTAAATCCTTTGGAATTCCTAAAGGGTGTTTTTTTCCAGGGTGAGGCTACTCTGAATGTAACTATTACGTCTATCAGTTTATCAGTCTGCTATACCTGGGTATCTATAACTGGAAACTAAAAGTGTTGTATGTTCTTTCCGTTCATATCTTCTCTGTTTTTTATTTTCAGATGTGCCTATCATTTTAAATGGATCTGGATCAACTCAATGTGCTGGCAGAGTTGAAGTTTATCACAATAACAGCTGGGGAACAGTCTGTGATGATGGCTGGGACTTAAATGACGCTGAGGTGGTTTGCAGACAGTTGAACTGTGGGTCAGCACTGGAAGTTCCTCAGTCAGATCACTTTGGTGCAGGAACTGGACAGATCTGGCTTGACAATGTGACCTGTTCAGGAAATGAAAGTACTCTAACTGAGTGCCAACACAGTGGATTTGGATCAAACACATGTGAACATGGTCAGGATGCTGCTGTCATCTGTTCAGGTGAGAAAACTGTTAGATGGAGATGTTATTGCAAGTTAGAATGCATGAAACTTTTTCTTTTAAAGAAAGGACAAGTTAAAATGTTTTTTATGTTTTTTGCTTTTAGATCTGATCAGGTTAGCTGGAGCTGGATCATCTCGATGCTCTGGAAGAGTTGAAATCTTTCACAATAACATCTGGGGAACAATCACTGATTTTAACTGGGACTTAAATGATGCTGAGGTGGTTTGCAGACAGTTAAACTGTGGGTCGGCACTCCAAGCTCCTCAATCAGCTTACTTTGGTCCAGGAACTGGACCGATTTGGCTCGGCAGTGTGACCTGTTCAGGAAATGAGAGTTCTCTAACTGAATGTCAACACCCTGAATGGGGAAACTCCTACTACTACTACAACAACTACTACTACTCCTACTCTAACAATGGACATTATTCCGACGCTGGTGTCATCTGTTCAGGTTACAAAACTGTTTGATATGGAACAAACGGCATGTTAATGTGTCTTTGTGTGATATGTATCTTTATTATCTTCAAAGGACATATATTAAAGAATAGTTTGTGTTATGTCTTTTTCATCAAAAGGTCCAATCAGATTAACTGGATCTGGATCAACTCGATGCTCTGGCAGAGTTGAAGTTTATCACAATAACAGCTGGGGAACAGTCTGTGATGATGGCTGGGACTTAAATGATGCTGAGGTGGTTTGCAGACAGTTAAACTGTGGGTCAGCACTGGAAGTTCCTCAGTCAGCTCACTTTGGTGCAGGAACTGGACAGATTTGGCTTGATCATGTGACCTGTTCAGGAAATGAAAGTTCTCTAACTGAGTGTCAACACAGTGGATTTGGATCAAACACATGTGAACATGGTCAGGATGCTGCTGTCATCTGTTCAGGTGAGATATTCTCTTGATGATCTGATAAATATTAAACAATGTGGAAACAACCTTCTTTTAGACCTCTGTCTTCCACTTATTGATGTGTTTTATCATTAAATTCAGTGTGAGCAGTCAAACTGATCCATGCAATAACCACACTGTTGAGTATTTGAGTGGTGAAATGTTTGCATCTTCCTCTATAAACGCAGCTCAGATCCACAGAGAAATAAAGCAATTTTTAAAGAATGCACAATCTTACAGACATCATGTTAACCACCGTAAAGTTTGAATATTTTCAAATGCACATTTATGACAGCAACATGGAAGATATCTTCAAAAGTGTGTGTGTTTACGAGACACCACATATTTGAAATATTTGATAAACTTTGTAATTTAAATTTTTCTTAGGTTTTTC
Source organism: Oreochromis aureus (assembly GCF_013358895.1). Classification (NCBI taxonomy): domain Eukaryota; kingdom Metazoa; phylum Chordata; class Actinopteri; order Cichliformes; family Cichlidae; genus Oreochromis; species Oreochromis aureus. The sequence goes on from NC_052944.1 coordinate 36,091,538, forward strand.
AGGTCTTGTAATTCAAACAGAGTCTCCTGCTTCAACTTTCTTAATATGGATGTTCTTCAGTCCTCACAAAATCTCTTATATTTCAAATTTGGGAGCTGAAAGTCTTTCGGGGTTAGAAGCAAATCCTTTGGACTTCTTATAGAGTGCTTTTTTAGGGTAAAGCTGTGATGACTCTGACTATTACATGTCTCAGTTTACCGTTCTACTATAGCTCAGTAGATCTGGCTGGAGACTGAAAGCATTCTTTGTTTTGTCCCCTTCATAACTTTTCTGTGTTTTGTTTTCAGCTGTGTCCATCATTTTAACGGGATCTGGATCAACTCAATGTTCTGGCAGAGTTGAAGTTTATCTCAACAACAGCTGGGGAACAGTCTGCAATGATGGCTGGGACTTAAATGATGCTGAGGTGGTTTGCAGACAGTTAAACTGTGGGTCAGCACTGGAAGTTCCTCAATCGGCTCACTTTGGTGCAGGAACTGGACAGATCTGGCTTGACAATGTGAGCTGTTCAGGAAATGAAAGTTCTCTAACTGAGTGCCAACACAGTGGATTTGGATCAAACACATGTGAACATGGTCAGGATGCTGCTGTCATCTGTTCAGGTGAGAAAACTGTTAAATATACATGATACTGGAAGTTAACTCTGTTCTTTTGTGTCTTCCATGAAGTCTTTTTGTGTAAGGATGTTTGAAAATATTTTTCATCTTCTTTCCTTTTCAGATCTGATCAGATTAGTTGGATCTGGATCATCTCGATGTTCTGGCAGAGTTGAAATCTTTCACAATAACATCTGGGGAACAGTCTCTGATTCCAACTGGAACTTAAATGATGCTGAGGTGGTTTGCAGACAGTTAAACTGTGGGTTGGCACTAGAAGCTACTCAATCATCTAAATTTGGCGCAGGAACTGGACAGGTCTGGCTCACTGGTGTGACCTGTTCAGGAAATGAAAGTTCTCTAAGTGAATGTCAGCACACTGGATGGGGAAACTACTACAACTACAACAACTACTACTACTACTACAACTACTATGGACATTATTATGACGTTGGTGTCATCTGTTCAGGTGACAACATCTTTTGATATGGAACAAATTGCATGTCAGTGTTTTTGCATGTTATGCATCTATATTTTTCTTTAAGGGATGTGCATTGAAATATAGTTTGTTTTGTGTCTTTTACATAAAAGGTGACATCAGATTAGTTGGATCTGGATCAACTCGATGTTCTGGCAGAGTTGAAGTTTATCACAGTAACAGCTGGGGAACAGTCTGTGATGATGGCTGGGACTTAAATGATGCTGAGGTGGTTTGCAGACAGTTAAACTGTGGGTCAGCACTGGAAGTTCCTCCATCAGCGCACTTTGGTGCAGGAACTGGACAGATTTGGCTTGATCATGTGACCTGTTCAGGAAATGAAAGTTCTCTAGCTGAGTGTCAACACAGTGGATTTGGCTCAAACACATGTGAACATGGTCAGGATGCTGCTGTCATCTGTTCAGGTGAGAAAACTGTTAGATGGAGATGTTATTGCAAGTTAGAATGCATGAAACTTTTTCTTTTAAAGAAAGGACAAGTTAAAATGTTTTTTATGTTTTTTGCTTTTAGATCTGATCAGGTTAGCTGGAGCTGGATCATCTCGATGCTCTGGAAGAGTTGAAATCTTTCACAATAACATCTGGGGAACAATCACTGATTTTAACTGGGACTTAAATGATGCTGAGGTGGTTTGCAGACAGTTAAACTGTGGGTCGGCACTCCAAGCTCCTCAATCAGCTTACTTTGGTCCAGGAACTGGACCGATTTGGCTCGGCGGTGTGACCTGTTCAGGAAATGAAAGTTCTCTAACTGAATGTCAACACTCTGAATGGGGAAACTCCTACTACTACTACAACAACTACTACTACTCCTACTCTAACAATGGACATTATTCCGACGCTGGTGTCATCTGTTCAGGTTACAAAACTGTTTGATATGGAACAAACGGCATGTTAATGTGTCTTTGTGTGATATGTATCTTTATTATCTTCAAAGGACATATATTAAAGAATAGTTTGTGTTATGTCTTTTTCATCAAAAGGTCCAATCAGATTAACTGGATCTGGATCAACTCGATGCTCTGGCAGAGTTGAAGTTTATCACAATAACAGCTGGGGAACAATCTGTGATGATGGCTGGGACTTAAATGATGCTGAGGTGGTTTGCAGACAGTTAAACTGTGGGTCAGCACTGGAAGTTCCTCCATCAGCGCACTTTGGTGCAGGAACTGGACAGATTTGGCTTGATCATGTGACCTGTTCAGGAAATGAAAGTTCTCTAACTGAGTGTCAACACAGTGGATTTGGATCAAACACATGTGAACATGGTCAGGATGCTGCTGTCATCTGTTCAGGTGAGATATTCTCTTGATGATCTGATAAATATTAAACAATGTGGAAACAACCTTCTTTTAGACCTCTGTCTTCCACTTATTGATGTGTTTTATAATGAAATTCAGTGTGAGCAGTCAAACTGATCCATGCAATAACCACACTGTTGAGTATTTGAGTGGTGAAATGTTTGCATCTTCCTCTATAAACGCAGCTCAGATCCACAGAGAAATAAAGCAATTTTTAAAGAATGCACAATCTTACAGACATCATGTTAACCACCGTAAAGTAAAGTTTGAATATTTTCAAATGCACATTTATGACAGCAACATGGAAGATATCTTCAAAAGTGTGTGTGTTTACGAGACACCACATATTTGAAATATTTGATAAACTTTGTAATTTAAATTTTTCTTAGGTTTTTCAGGTCTTGTAATTCAGAGTCTCCTGCTTCAACTTTCTTAATATGGATGTTCTTCAGTCCTCACAAAATCTCTTATATTTCAAATTTGGGAGCTGAAAGTCTTTCGGGGTTAGAAGCACATCCTTTGGACTTCTTATAGAGTGCTTTTTTAGGGTAAAGCTGTGATGACTCTGACTATTACATGTCTCAGTTTACCGTTCTACTATAGCTCAGTAGATCTGGCTGGAGACTGAAAGCATTCTTTGTTTTGTCCCCTTCATAACTTTTCTGTGTTTTGTTTTCAGCTGTGTCCATCATTTTAACGGGATCTGGATCAACTACATGTTCTGGCAGAGTTGAAGTTTATCTCAACAACAGCTGGGGAACAGTCTGCGATGATGGCTGGGACTTAAATGATGCTGAGGTGGTTTGCAGACAGTTAAACTGTGGGTCAGCACTGGAAGTTCCTCAATTGGCTCACTTTGGTGCAGGAACTGGACAGATCTGGCTTGACAATGTGAGCTGTTCAGGAAATGAAAGTTCTCTAACTGAGTGCCAACACAGTGGATTTGGATCAAACACATGTGAACATGGTCAGGATGCTGCTGTCATCTGTTCAGGTGAGAAAACTGTTAAATATACATGATACTGGAAGTTAACTCTGTTCTTTTGTGTCTTCCATGAAGTCTTTTTGTGTAAGGATGTTTGAAAATATTTTTCATCTTCTTTCCTTTTCAGATCTCATCAGATTAGTTGGATCTGGATCATCTCGATGTTCTGGCAGAGTTGAAATCTTTCACAATAACATCTGGGGAACAGTCTCTGATTCCAACTGGAACTTAAATGATGCTGAGGTGGTTTGCAGACAGTTAAACTGTGGGTTGGCACTAGAAGCTACTCAATCATCTAAATTTGGCGCAGGAACTGGACAGGTCTGGCTCACTGGTGTGACCTGTTCAGGAAATGAAAGTTCTCTAAGTGAATGTCAACACACTGGATGGGGAAACTACTACAACTACTACAACTACTACAACAACTACTACTACTACTACAACTACTATGGACATTATTATGACGTTGGTGTCATCTGTTCAGGTGACAACATCTTTTGATATGGAACAAATTGCATGTCAGTGTTTTTGCATGTTATGCATCTATATTTTTCTTTAAGGGATGTGCATTGAAATATAGTTTGTTTTGTGTCTTTTACATAAAAGGTGACATCAGATTAGTTGGATCTGGATCTACTCAATGTTCTGGCAGAGTTGAAGTTTATCACAGTAACAGCTGGGGAACAGTCTGTGATGATGGCTGGGACTTAAATGATGCTGAGGTGGTTTGCAGACAGTTAAACTGTGGGTCAGCACTGGAAGTTCCTCAGTCAGCTCACTTTGGTGCAGGAACTGGACAGATTTGGCTTGATCATGTGACCTGTTCAGGAAATGAAAGTTCTCTAACTGAGTGTCAACACAGTGGATTTGGCTCAAACACATGTGAACATGGTCAGGATGCTGCTGTCATCTGTTCAGGTGGGAAAACTGTTAGATGGAGATGTTAATATAAGTTAGGATGCATGAAATTTTGTTTTAAGAAAGGATGTTTTTAAATGTTTTTTTTGTGTTTTTTGCTTTTAGATCTGATCAGGTTAGCTGGAGCTGGATCATCTCGATGCTCTGGAAGAGTTGAAATCTTTCACAATAACATCTGGGGAACAATCACTGATTTTAACTGGGACTTAAATGATGCTGAGGTGGTTTGCAGACAGTTAAACTGTGGGTCGGCACTCCAAGCTCCTCAATCAGCTTACTTTGGTCCAGGAACTGGACCGATTTGGCTTGGCGGTGTGACCTGTTCAGGAAATGAAAGTTCTCTAACTGAATGTCAACACTCTGGATGGGGAAACTCCTACTACTACTACTACAACAACTACTACTACTCCTACTCTAACAATGGACATTATTCCGACGCTGGTGTCATCTGTTCAGGTTACAAAACTGTTTGATATGGAACAAACGGCATGTTAATGTGTCTTTGTGTGATATGTATCTTTATTATCTTCAAAGGACATATATTAAAGAATAGTTTGTGTTATGTCTTTTTCATCAAAAGGTCCAATCAGATTAACTGGATCTGGATCAACTCGATGTTCTGGCAGAGTTGAAGTTTATCACAATAACAGCTGGGGAACAATCTGTGATGATGGCTGGGACTTAAATGATGCTGAGGTGGTTTGCAGACTGTTAAACTGTGGGTCGGCACTGGAAGTTCCTCCATCAGCGCACTTTGGTGCAGGAACTGGACAGATTTGGCTTGACAATGTCACCTGTTCAGGAAATGAAAGTTCTCTAACTGAGTGTCAACACAGTGGATTTGGATCAAACACATGTGAACATGGTCAGGATGCTGCTGTCATCTGTTCAGGTGAGATATTCTCTTGATGATCTGATAAATATTAAACAATGTGGAAACAACCTTCTTTTAGACCACTGCCTTCCACTTATTGATGTGTTTTATCATTAAATTCAGTGTGAGCAGTCAAACTGATCCATGCAATAACCACACTGTTGAGTATTTGAGTGGTGAAATGTTTGCATCTTCCTCTATAAACGCAGCTCAGATCCACAGAGAAAGAAATAAAGCAATTTTTAAAGAATGCACAATCTTACAGACATCATGTTAACCACCGTAAAGTAAAGTTTGAATATTTTCAAATGCACATTTATGACAGCAACATGGAAGATATCTTCAAAAGTGTGTGTGTTTATGAGACACCACATATTTGAAATATTTGATAAACTTTGAAATATAAATTTTTCTTAGGTTTTTCAGGTCTTGTAATTCAAACAGAGTCTCCTGCTTCAACTTTCTTAATATGGATGTTCTTCAGTCCTCACAAAATCTCTTATATTTCAAATTTGGGAGCTGAAAGTCTTTCGGAGTTAGTAGCAAATCCTTTGGACTTCTTATAGAGTGCTTTTTTAGGGTAAAGCTGTGATGACTCTGACTATTACATGTCTCAGTTTACCGTTCTACTATAGCTCAGTAGATCTGGCTGGAGACTGAAAGCATTCTTTGTTTTGTCCCCTTCATAACTTTTCTGTGTTTTGTTTTCAGCTGTGTCCATCATTTTAACGGGATCTGGATCAACTCAATGTTCTGGCAGAGTTGAAGTTTATCTCAACAACAGCTGGGGAACAGTCTGCGATGATGGCTGGGACTTAAATGACGCTGAGGTGGTTTGCAGACAGTTGAACTGTGGGTCTGCACTGAAGTTCCTCAGTCAGATCACTTTGGTGCAGGAACTGGACAGATCTGGCTTGACAATGTGAGCTGTTCAGGAAATGAAAGTTCTCTAACTGAGTGCCAACACAGTGGATTTGGATCAAACACATGTGAACATGGTCAGGATGCTGCTGTCATCTGTTCAGGTGAGAAAACTGTTAAACATACATGATACTGGAAGTTAACTCTGTTCTTTTGTGTCTTCCATGAAGTCTTTTTGTGTAAGGATGTTTGAAATATTTTTCATCTTCTTTCCTTTTCAGATCTCATCAGATTAGTTGGATCTGGATCATCTCGATGCTCTGGCAGAGTTGAAATCTTTCACAATAACGTCTGGGGAACAGTGTCTGATAATAACTGGAACTTAAATGATGCTGAGGTGGTTTGCAGACAGTTAAACTGTGGGTCGGCACTAGAAGCTACTCAATCATCTAAATTTGGCGCAGGAACTGGACAGGTCTGGCTCACTGGTGTGACCTGTTCAGGAAATGAAAGTTCTCTAAGTGAATGTCAGCACACTGGATGGGGAAACTACTACAACTACTACAACTACTACAACAACTACTACTACTACTACAACTACTATGGACATTATTATGACGTTGGTGTCATCTGTTCAGGTGACAACATCTTTTGATTTGGAAGAAATTGCATGTCAGTGTTTTTGCATGTTATGCATCCATATTTTCTTTAAGCGATGTACGTTGAAATATAGTTTGTTTTGTGTCTTTTACATAAAAGGTGACATCAGATTAGTTGGATCTGGATCTACTCAATGTTCTGGCAGAGTTGAAGTTTATCACAGTAACACCTGGGGAACAGTCTGTGATGATGGCTGGGACTTAAATGATGCTGAGGTGGTTTGCAGACAGTTAAACTGTGGGTCAGCACTGGAAGTTCCTCCATCAGCGCACTTTGGTGCAGGAACTGGACAGATTTGGCTTGATCATGTGACCTGTTCAGGAAATGAAAGTTCTCTAGCTGAGTGTCAACACAGTGGATTTGGCTCAAACACATGTGAACATGGTCAGGATGCTGCTGTCATCTGTTCAGGTGGGAAAACTGTTAGATGGAGATGTTAATATAAGTTAGGATGCATGAAATTTTGTTTTAAGAAAGGATGTTTTAAATGTTTTTAAATGTTTTTGCTTTTAGATCTGATCAGGTTAGCTGGAGCTGGATCATCTCGATGCTCTGGAAGAGTTGAAATCTTTCACAATAACATCTGGGGAACAATCACTGATTTTAACTGGGACTTAAATGATGCTGAGGTGGTTTGCAGACAGTTAAACTGTGGGTCGGCACTCCAAGCTCCTCAATCAGCTTACTTTGGTCCAGGAACTGGACCGATTTGGCTCGGCGGTGTGACCTGTTCAGGAAATGAGAGTTCTCTAAGTGAATGTCAACACCCTGAATGGGGAAACTACTACTACTACTACAACAACAACTACTACTCCTACTCTAACAATGGACATTATACCGACGCTGGTGTCATCTGTTCAGGTTACAAAACTGTTTGATATGGAACAAACGGCATGTTAATGTGTCTTTGTGTGATATGTATCTTTATTATCTTCAAAGGACATATATTAAAGAATAGTTTGTGTTATGTCTTTTTCATCAAAAGGTCCAATCAGATTAACTGGATCTGGATCAACTCGATGCTCTGGCAGAGTTGAAGTTTATCACAATAACAGCTGGGGAACAGTCTGTGATGATGGCTGGGACTTAAATGATGCTGAGGTGGTTTGCAGACAGTTAAACTGTGGGTCAGCACTGGAAGTTCCTCAGTCAGCTCACTTTGGTGCAGGAACTGGACAGATTTGGCTTGATCATGTGACCTGTTCAGGAAATGAAAGTTCTCTAACTGAGTGTCAACACAGTGGATTTGGATCAAACACATGTGAACATGGTCAGGATGCTGCTGTCATCTGTTCAGGTGAGATATTCACTTGATGATCTGATAAATATTAAACAATGTGGAAACAACCTTCTTTTAGACCTCTGTCTTCCACTTATTGATGTGTTTTATAATGAAATTCAGTGTGAGCAGTCAAACTGATCCATGCAATAACCACACTGTTGAGTATTTGAGTGGTGAAATGTTTGCATCTTCCTCTATAAACGCAGCTCAGATCCACAGAGAAATAAAGCAATTTTTAAAGAATGCACAATCTTACAGACATCATGTTAACCACCGTAAAGTAAAGTTTGAATATTTTCAAATGCACATTTATGACAGCAACATGGAAGATATCTTCAAAAGTGTGTGTGTTTACGAGACACCACATATTTGAAATATTTGATAAACTTTGAAATATAAATTTTTCTTAGGTTTTTCAGGTCTTGTAATTCAAACAGAGTCTCCTGCTTCAACTTTCTTAATGTGGATGTTCTGCAGTCCTCACAAAATCTCTTATACTTCAAATTTGGGAGCTGAAAGTCTTTCGGGGTTAGAAGCAAATCCTTTGGACTTCTTATAGAGTGCTTTTTAGGGTAAAGCTGTGATGACTCTGACTATTACATGTCTCAGTTTACCGTTCTACTATAGCTCAGTAGATCTGGCTGGAGACTGAAAGCATTCTTTGTTTTGTCCCCTTCATAACTTTTCTGTGTTTTGTTTTCAGCTGTGTCCATCATTTTAACGGGATCTGGATCAACTACATGTTCTGGCAGAGTTGAAGTTTATCTCAACAACAGCTGGGGAACAGTCTGCGATGATGGCTGGGACTTAAATGACGCTGAGGTGGTTTGCAGACAGTTGAACTGTGGGTCTGCACTGGAAGTTCCTCAGTCAGATCACTTTGGTGCAGGAACTGGACAGATCTGGCTTGACAATGTGAGCTGTTCAGGAAATGAAAGTTCTCTAACTGAGTGCCAACACAGTGGATTTGGATCAAACACATGTGAACATGGTCAGGATGCTGCTGTCATCTGTTCAGGTGAGAAAACTGTTAAACATACATGATACTGGAAGTTAACTCTGTTCTTTTGTGTCTTCCATGAAGTCGTTTTGTGTAAGGATGTTTGAAAATATTTTTCATCTTCTTTCCTTTTCAGATCTCATCAGATTAGTTGGATCTGGATCATCTCGATGCTCTGGCAGAGTTGAAATCTTTCACAATAACGTCTGGGGAACAGTCTCTGATTCCAACTGGAACTTAAATGATGCTGAGGTGGTTTGCAGACAGTTAAACTGTGGGTCGGCACTAGAAGCTACTCAATCATCTAAATTTGGCGCAGGAACTGGACAGGTCTGGCTCACTGGTGTGACCTGTTCAGGAAATGAAAGTTCTCTAAGTGAATGTCAGCACACTGGATGGGGAAACTACTACAACTACTACAACTACTACAACAACTACTACTACTACTACAACTACTATGGACATTATTATGACGTTGGTGTCATCTGTTCAGGTGACAACATCTTTTGATTTGGAAGAAATTGCATGTCAGTGTTTTTGCATGTTATGCATCCATATTTTCTTTAAGCGATGTACGTTGAAATATAGTTTGTTTTGTGTCTTTTACATAAAGGTGACATCAGATTAGTTGGATCTGGATCTACTCAATGTTCTGGCAGAGTTGAAGTTTATCACAGTAACAGCTGGGGAACAGTCTGCGATGATGGCTGGGACTTAAGTGATGCTGAGGTGGTTTGCAGACAGTTAAACTGTGGGTCAGCACTGGAAGTTCCTCCATCAGCGCACTTTGGTGCAGGAACTGGACAGATTTGGCTTGATCATGTGACCTGTTCAGGAAATGAAAGTTCTCTAGCTGAGTGTCAACACAGTGGATTTGGCTCAAACACATGTGAACATGGTCAGGATGCTGCTGTCATCTGTTCAGGTGGGAAAACTGTTAGATGGAGATGTTAATATAAGTTAGGATGCATGAAATTTTGTTTTAAGAAAGGATGTTTTAAATGTTTTTAAATGTTTTTGCTTTTAGATCTGATCAGGTTAGCTGGAGCTGGATCATCTCGATGCTCTGGAAGAGTTGAAATCTTTCACAATAACATCTGGGGAACAATCACTGATTTTAACTGGGACTTAAATGATGCTGAGGTGGTTTGCAGACAGTTAAACTGTGGGTCGGCACTCCAAGCTCCTCAATCAGCTTACTTTGGTCCAGGAACTGGACCGATTTGCTTCGGCGGTGTGACCTGTTCAGGAAATGAGAGTTCTCTAAGTGAATGTCAACACCCTGAATGGGGAAACTACTACTACTACTACAACAACAACTACTACTCCTACTCTAACAATGGACATTATACCGACGCTGGTGTCATCTGTTCAGGTTACAAAACTGTTTGATATGGAACAAACGGCATGTTAATGTGTCTTTGTGTGATATGTATCTTTATTATCTTCAAAGGACATATATTAAAGAATAGTTTGTGTTATGTCTTTTTCATCAAAAGGTCCAATCAGATTAACTGGATCTGGATCAACTCGATGCTCTGGCAGAGTTGAAGTTTATCACAATAACAGCTGGGGAACAGTCTGTGATGATGGCTGGGACTTAAATGATGCTGAGGTGGTTTGCAGACAGTTAAACTGTGGGTCAGCACTGGAAGTTCCTCAGTCAGCTCACTTTGGTGCAGGAACTGGACAGATTTGGCTTGATCATGTGACCTGTTCAGGAAATGAAAGTTCTCTAACTGAGTGTCAACACAGTGGATTTGGATCAAACACATGTGAACATGGTCAGGATGCTGCTGTCATCTGTTCAGGTGAGATATTCTCTTGATGATCTGATAAATATTAAACAATGTGGAAACAACCTTCTTTTAGACCTCTGTCTTCCACTTATTGATGTGTTTTATAATGAAATTCAGTGTGAGCAGTCAAACTGATCCATGCAATAACCACACTGTTGAGTATTTGAGTGGTGAAATGTTTGCATCTTCCTCTATAAACGCAGCTCAGATCCACAGAGAAATAAAGCAATTTTTAAAGAATGCACAATCTTACAGACATCATGTTAACCACCGTAAAGTAAAGTTTGAATATTTTCAAATGCACATTTATGACAGCAACATGGAAGATATCTTCAAAAGTGTGTGTGTTTACGAGACACCACATATTTGAAATATTTGATAAACTTTGAAATATAAATTTTTCTTAGGTTTTTCAGGTCTTGTAATTCAAACAGAGTCTCCTGCTTCAACTTTCTTAATGTGGATGTTCTGCAGTCCTCACAAAATCTCTTATACTTCAAATTTGGGAGCTGAAAGTCTTTCGGGGTTAGAAGCAAATCCTTTGGACTTCTTATAGAGTGCTTTTTAGGGTAAAGCTGTGATGACTCTGACTATTACATGTCTCAGTTTACCGTTCTACTATAGCTCAGTAGATCTGGCTGGAGACTGAAAGCATTCTTTGTTTTGTCCCCTTCATAACTTTTCTGTGTTTTGTTTTCAGCTGTGTCCATCATTTTAACGGGATCTGGATCAACTACATGTTCTGGCAGAGTTGAAGTTTATCTCAACAACAGCTGGGGAACAGTCTGCGATGATGGCTGGGACTTAAATGACGCTGAGGTGGTTTGCAGACAGTTGAACTGTGGGTCTGCACTGGAAGTTCCTCAGTCAGATCACTTTGGTGCAGGAACTGGACAGATCTGGCTTGACAATGTGAGCTGTTCAGGAAATGAAAGTTCTCTAACTGAGTGCCAACACAGTGGATTTGGATCAAACACATGTGAACATGGTCAGGATGCTGCTGTCATCTGTTCAGGTGAGAAAACTGTTAAACATACATGATACTGGAAGTTAACTCTGTTCTTTTGTGTCTTCCATGAAGTCGTTTTGTGTAAGGATGTTTGAAAATATTTTCATCTTCTTTCCTTTTCAGATCTCATCAGATTAGTTGGATCTGGATCATCTCGATGCTCTGGCAGAGTTGAAATCTTTCACAATAACGTCTGGGGAACAGTCTCTGATTCCAACTGGAACTTAAATGATGCTGAGGTGGTTTGCAGACAGTTAAACTGTGGGTCGGCACTAGAAGCTACTCAATCATCTAAATTTGGCGCAGGAACTGGACAGGTCTGGCTCACTGGTGTGACCTGTTCAGGAAATGAAAGTTCTCTAAGTGAATGTCAGCACACTGGATGGGGAAACTACTACAACTACTACAACTACTACAACAACTACTACTACTACTACAACTACTATGGACATTATTATGACGTTGGTGTCATCTGTTCAGGTGACAACATCTTTTGATTTGGAAGAAATTGCATGTCAGTGTTTTTGCATGTTATGCATCCATATTTTCTTTAAGCGATGTACGTTGAAATATAGTTTGTTTTGTGTCTTTTACATAAAAGGTGACATCAGATTAGTTGGATCTGGATCTACTCAATGTTCTGGCAGAGTTGAAGTTTATCACAGTAACAGCTGGGGAACAGTCTGCGATGATGGCTGGGACTTAAGTGATGCTGAGGTGGTTTGCAGACAGTTAAACTGTGGGTCAGCACTGGAAGTTCCTCCATCAGCGCACTTTGGTGCAGGAACTGGACAGATTTGGCTTGATCATGTGACCTGTTCAGGAAATGAAAGTTCTCTAGCTGAGTGTCAACACAGTGGATTTGGCTCAAACACATGTGAACATGGTCAGGATGCTGCTGTCATCTGTTCAGGTGGGAAAACTGTTAGATGGAGATGTTAATATAAGTTAGGATGCATGAAATTTTGTTTTAAGAAAGGATGTTTTTAAATGTTTTTAAATGTTTTTTGCTTTTAGATCTGATCAGGTTAGCTGGAGCTGGATCATCTCGATGCTCTGGAAGAGTTGAAATCTTTCACAATAACATCTGGGGAACAATCACTGATTTTAACTGGGACTTAAATGATGCTGAGGTGGTTTGCAGACAGTTAAACTGTGGGTCGGCACCCAAGCTCCTCAATCAGCTTACTTTGGTCCAGGAACTGGACCGACGGCTCAAGCGGTGTGACCTGTTCAGGAAATGAGAGTTCTCTAAGTGAATGTCAACACCCTGAATGGGGAAACTACTACTACTACTACAACAACAACTACTACTCCTACTCTAACAATGGACATTATACCGACGCTGGTGTCATCTGTTCAGGTTACAAAACTGTTTGATATGGAACAAACGGCATGTTAATGTGTCTTTGTGTGATATGTATCTTTATTATCTTCAAAGGACATATATTAAAGAATAGTTTGTGTTATGTCTTTTTCATCAAAAGGTCCAATCAGATTAACTGGATCTGGATCAACTCGATGCTCTGGCAGAGTTGAAGTTTATCACAATAACAGCTGGGGAACAGTCTGTGATGATGGCTGGGACTTAAATGATGCTGAGGTGGTTTGCAGACAGTTAAACTGTGGGTCAGCACTGGAAGTTCCTCAGTCAGCTCACTTTGGTGCAGGAACTGGACAGATTTGGCTTGATCATGTGACCTGTTCAGGAAATGAAAGTTCTCTAACTGAGTGTCAACACAGTGGATTTGGATCAAACACATGTGAACATGGTCAGGATGCTGCTGTCATCTGTTCAGGTGAGATATTCACTTGATGATCTGATAAATATTAAACAATGTGGAAACAACCTTCTTTTAGACCTCTGTCTTCCACTTATTGATGTGTTTTATAATGAAATTCAGTGTGAGCAGTCAAACTGATCCATGCAATAACCACACTGTTGAGTATTTGAGTGGTGAAATGTTTGCATCTTCCTCTATAAACGCAGCTCAGATCCACAGAGAAATAAAGCAATTTTTAAAGAATGCACAATCTTACAGACATCATGTTAACCACCGTAAAGTAAAGTTTGAATATTTTCAAATGCACATTTATGACAGCAACATGGAAGATATCTTCAAAAGTGTGTGTGTTTACGAGACACCACATATTTGAAATATTTGATAAACTTTGAAATATAAATTTTTCTTAGGTTTTTCAGGTCTTGTAATTCAAACAGAGTCTCCTGCTTCAACTTTCTTAATGTGGATGTTCTGCAGTCCTCACAAAATCTCTTATACTTCAAATTTGGGAGCTGAAAGTCTTTCGGGGTTAGAAGCAAATCCTTTGGACTTCTTATAGAGTGCTTTTTAGGGTAAAGCTGTGATGACTCTGACTATTACATGTCTCAGTTTACCGTTCTACTATAGCTCAGTAGATCTGGCTGGAGACTGAAAGCATTCTTTGTTTTGTCCCCTTCATAACTTTTCTGTGTTTTGTTTTCAGCTGTGTCCATCATTTTAACGGGATCTGGATCAACTACATGTTCTGGCAGAGTTGAAGTTTATCTCAACAACAGCTGGGGAACAGTCTGCGATGATGGCTGGGACTTAAATGACGCTGAGGTGGTTTGCAGACAGTTGAACTGTGGGTCTGCACTGGAAGTTCCTCAGTCAGATCACTTTGGTGCAGGAACTGGACAGATCTGGCTTGACAATGTGAGCTGTTCAGGAAATGAAAGTTCTCTAACTGAGTGCCAACACAGTGGATTTGGATCAAACACATGTGAACATGGTCAGGATGCTGCTGTCATCTGTTCAGGTGAGAAAACTGTTAAACATACATGATACTGGAAGTTAACTCTGTTCTTTTTGTGTCTTCCATGAAGTCGTTTTGTGTAAGGATGTTTGAAAATATTTTTCATCTTCTTTCCTTTTCAGATCTCATCAGATTAGTTGGATCTGGATCATCTCGATGCTCTGGCAGAGTTGAAATCTTTCACAATAACGTCTGGGGAACAGTCTCTGATTCCAACTGGAACTTAAATGATGCTGAGGTGGTTTGCAGACAGTTAAACTGTGGGTCGGCACTAGAAGCTACTCAATCATCTAAATTTGGCGCAGGAACTGGACAGGTCTGGCTCACTGGTGTGACCTGTTCAGGAAATGAAAGTTCTCTAAGTGAATGTCAGCACACTGGATGGGGAAACTACTACAACTACTACAACTACTACAACAACTACTACTACTACTACAACTACTATGGACATTATTATGACGTTGGTGTCATCTGTTCAGGTGACAACATCTTTTGATTTGGAAGAAATTGCATGTCAGTGTTTTTGCATGTTATGCATCCATATTTTCTTTAAGCGATGTACGTTGAAATATAGTTTGTTTTGTGTCTTTTACATAAAAGGTGACATCAGATTAGTTGGATCTGGATCTACTCAATGTTCTGGCAGAGTTGAAGTTTATCACAGTAACAGCTGGGGAACAGTCTGCGATGATGGCTGGGACTTAAGTGATGCTGAGGTGGTTTGCAGACAGTTAAACTGTGGGTCAGCACTGGAAGTTCCTCCATCAGCGCACTTTGGTGCAGGAACTGGACAGATTTGGCTTGATCATGTGACCTGTTCAGGAAATGAAAGTTCTCTAGCTGAGTGTCAACACAGTGGATTTGGCTCAAACACATGTGAACATGGTCAGGATGCTGCTGTCATCTGTTCAGGTGGGAAAACTGTTAGATGGAGATGTTAATATAAGTTAGGATGCATGAAATTTTGTTTTAAGAAAGGATGTTTTAAATGTTTTTAAATGTTTTTGCTTTTAGATCTGATCAGGTTAGCTGGAGCTGGATCATCTCGATGCTCTGGAAGAGTTGAAATCTTTCACAATAACATCTGGGGAACAATCACTGATTTTAACTGGGACTTAAATGATGCTGAGGTGGTTTGCAGACAGTTAAACTGTGGGTCGGCACTCCAAGCTCCTCAATCAGCTTACTTTGGTCCAGGAACTGGACCGATTTGGCTCAGCGGTGTGACCTGTTCAGGAAATGAGAGTTCTCTAAGTGAATGTCAACACCCTGAATGGGGAAACTACTACTACTACTACAACAACAACTACTACTCCTACTCTAACAATGGACATTATACCGACGCTGGTGTCATCTGTTCAGGTTACAAAACTGTTTGATATGGAACAAACGGCATGTTAATGTGTCTTTGTGTGATATGTATCTTTATTATCTTCAAAGGACATATATTAAAGAATAGTTTGTGTTATGTCTTTTTCATCAAAAGGTCCAATCAGATTAACTGGATCTGGATCAACTCGATGCTCTGGCAGAGTTGAAGTTTATCACAATAACAGCTGGGGAACAGTCTGTGATGATGGCTGGGACTTAAATGATGCTGAGGTGGTTTGCAGACAGTTAAACTGTGGGTCAGCACTGGAAGTTCCTCAGTCAGCTCACTTTGGTGCAGGAACTGGACAGATTTGGCTTGATCATGTGACCTGTTCAGGAAATGAAAGTTCTCTAACTGAGTGTCAACACAGTGGATTTGGATCAAACACATGTGAACATGGTCAGGATGCTGCTGTCATCTGTTCAGGTGAGATATTCACTTGATGATCTGATAAATATTAAACAATGTGGAAACAACCTTCTTTAGACCTCTGTCTTCCACTTATTGATGTGTTTTATAATGAAATTCAGTGTGAGCAGTCAAACTGATCCATGCAATAACCACACTGTTGAGTATTTGAGTGGTGAAATGTTTGCATCTTCCTCTATAAACGCAGCTCAGATCCACAGAGAAATAAAGCAATTTTTAAAGAATGCACAATCTTACAGACATCATGTTAACCACCGTAAAGTAAAGTTTGAATATTTTCAAATGCACATTTATGACAGCAACATGGAAGATATCTTCAAAAGTGTGTGTGTTTACGAGACACCACATATTTGAAATATTTGATAAACTTTGAAATATAAATTTTTCTTAGGTTTTTCAGGTCTTGTAATTCAAACAGAGTCTCCTGCTTCAACTTTCTTAATGTGGATGTTCTGCAGTCCTCACAAAATCTCTTATACTTCAAATTTGGGAGCTGAAAGTCTTTCGGGGTTAGAAGCAAATCCTTTGGACTTCTTATAGAGTGCTTTTTAGGGTAAAGCTGTGATGACTCTGACTATTACATGTCTCAGTTTACCGTTCTACTATAGCTCAGTAGATCTGGCTGGAGACTGAAAGCATTCTTTGTTTTGTCCCCTTCATAACTTTTCTGTGTTTTGTTTTCAGCTGTGTCCATCATTTTAACGGGATCTGGATCAACTACATGTTCTGGCAGAGTTGAAGTTTATCTCAACAACAGCTGGGGAACAGTCTGCGATGATGGCTGGGACTTAAATGACGCTGAGGTGGTTTGCAGACAGTTGAACTGTGGGTCTGCACTGGAAGTTCCTCAGTCAGATCACTTTGGTGCAGGAACTGGACAGATCTGGCTTGACAATGTGAGCTGTTCAGGAAATGAAAGTTCTCTAACTGAGTGCCAACACAGTGGATTTGGATCAAACACATGTGAACATGGTCAGGATGCTGCTGTCATCTGTTCAGGTGAGAAAACTGTTAAACATACATGATACTGGAAGTTAACTCTGTTCTTTTGTGTCTTCCATGAAGTCGTTTTGTGTAAGGATGTTTGAAAATATTTTTCATCTTCTTTCCTTTTCAGATCTCATCAGATTAGTTGGATCTGGATCATCTCGATGCTCTGGCAGAGTTGAAATCTTTCACAATAACGTCTGGGGAACAGTCTCTGATTCCAACTGGAACTTAAATGATGCTGAGGTGGTTTGCAGACAGTTAAACTGTGGGTCGGCACTAGAAGCTACTCAATCATCTAAATTTGGCGCAGGAACTGGACAGGTCTGGCTCACTGGTGTGACCTGTTCAGGAAATGAAAGTTCTCTAAGTGAATGTCAGCACACTGGATGGGGAAACTACTACAACTACTACAACTACTACAACAACTACTACTACTACTACAACTACTATGGACATTATTATGACGTTGGTGTCATCTGTTCAGGTGACAACATCTTTTGATTTGGAAGAAATTGCATGTCAGTGTTTTTGCATGTTATGCATCCATATTTTCTTTAAGCGATGTACGTTGAAATATAGTTTGTTTTGTGTCTTTTACATAAAAGGTGACATCAGATTAGTTGGATCTGGATCTACTCAATGTTCTGGCAGAGTTGAAGTTTATCACAGTAACAGCTGGGGAACAGTCTGCGATGATGGCTGGGACTTAAGTGATGCTGAGGTGGTTTGCAGACAGTTAAACTGTGGGTCAGCACTGGAAGTTCCTCCATCAGCGCACTTTGGTGCAGGAACTGGACAGATTTGGCTTGATCATGTGACCTGTTCAGGAAATGAAAGTTCTCTAGCTGAGTGTCAACACAGTGGATTTGGCTCAAACACATGTGAACATGGTCAGGATGCTGCTGTCATCTGTTCAGGTGGGAAAACTGTTAGATGGAGATGTTAATATAAGTTAGGATGCATGAAATTTTGTTTTAAGAAAGGATGTTTTTAAATGTTTTAAATGTTTTTGCTTTTAGATCTGATCAGGTTAGCTGGAGCTGGATCATCTCGATGCTCTGGAAGAGTTGAAATCTTTCACAATAACATCTGGGGAACAATCACTGATTTTAACTGGGACTTAAATGATGCTGAGGTGGTTTGCAGACAGTTAAACTGTGGGTCGGCACCCAAGCTCCTCAATCAGCTTACTTTGGTCCAGGAACTGGACCGATTTTGCTCAAGCGGTGTGACCTGTTCAGGAAATGAGAGTTCTCTAAGTGAATGTCAACACCCTGAATGGGGAAACTACTACTACTACTACAACAACAACTACTACTCCTACTCTAACAATGGACATTATACCGACGCTGGTGTCATCTGTTCAGGTTACAAAACTGTTTGATATGGAACAAACGGCATGTTAATGTGTCTTTGTGTGATATGTATCTTTATTATCTTCAAAGGACATATATTAAAGAATAGTTTGTGTTATGTCTTTTCATCAAAAGGTCCAATCAGATTAACTGGATCTGGATCAACTCGATGCTCTGGCAGAGTTGAAGTTTATCACAATAACAGCTGGGGAACAATCTGTGATGATGGCTGGGACTTAAATGATGCTGAGGTGGTTTGCAGACAGTTAAACTGTGGGTCAGCACTGGAAGTTCCTCAGTCAGCTCACTTTGGTGCAGGAACTGGACAGATTTGGCTTGATCATGTGACCTGTTCAGGAAATGAAAGTTCTCTAACTGAGTGTCAACACAGTGGATTTGGATCAAACACATGTGAACATGGTCAGGATGCTGCTGTCATCTGTTCAGGTGAGATATTCACTTGATGATCTGATAAATATTAAACAATGTGGAAACAACCTTCTTTTAGACCTCTGTCTTCCACTTATTGATGTGTTTTATAATGAAATTCAGTGTGAGCAGTCAAACTGATCCATGCAATAACCACACTGTTGAGTATTTGAGTGGTGAAATGTTTGCATCTTCCTCTATAAACGCAGCTCAGATCCACAGAGAAATAAAGCAATTTTTAAAGAATGCACAATCTTACAGACATCATGTTAACCACCGTAAAGTAAAGTTTGAATATTTTCAAATGCACATTTATGACAGCAACATGGAAGATATCTTCAAAAGTGTGTGTGTTTACGAGACACCACATATTTGAAATATTTGATAAACTTTGAAATATAAATTTTCTTAGGTTTTTCAGGTCTTGTAATTCAAACAGAGTCTCCTGCTTCAACTTTCTTAATGTGGTTGTTCTGCAGTCCTCACAAAATCTCTTATACTTCAAATTTGGGAGCTGAAAGTCTTTCGGGGTTAGAAGCAAATCCTTTGGACTTCTTATAGAGTGCTTTTTAGGGTAAAGCTGTGATGACTCTGACTATTACATGTCTCAGTTTACCGTTCTACTATAGCTCAGTAGATCTGGCTGGAGACTGAAAGCATTCTTTGTTTTGTCCCCTTCATAACTTTTCTGTGTTTTGTTTTCAGCTGTGTCCATCATTTTAACGGGATCTGGATCAACTACATGTTCTGGCAGAGTTGAAGTTTATCTCAACAACAGCTGGGGAACAGTCTGCGATGATGGCTGGGACTTAAATGACGCTGAGGTGGTTTGCAGACAGTTGAACTGTGGGTCTGCACTGGAAGTTCCTCAGTCAGATCACTTTGGTGCAGGAACTGGACAGATCTGGCTTGACAATGTGAGCTGTTCAGGAAATGAAAGTTCTCTAACTGAGTGCCAACACAGTGGATTTGGATCAAACACATGTGAACATGGTCAGGATGCTGCTGTCATCTGTTCAGGTGAGAAAACTGTTAAACATACATGATACTGGAAGTTAACTCTGTTCTTTTGTGTCTTCCATGAAGTCTTTTGTGTAAGGATGTTTGAAAATATTTTTCATCTTCTTTCCTTTTCAGATCTCATCAGATTAGTTGGATCTGGATCATCTCGATGCTCTGGCAGAGTTGAAATTTTTCACAATAACATCTGGGGAACAGTCTCTGATTCCAACTGGAACTTAAATGATGCTGAGGTGGTTTGCAGACAGTTAAACTGTGGGTCGGCACTAGAAGCTACTCAATCATCTAAATTTGGCGCAGGAACTGGACAGGTCTGGCTCACTGGTGTGACCTGTTCAGAAATGAAAGTTCTCTAAGTGAATGTCAACACTCTGGATGGGGAAACTACTACAACTACTACAACTACTACAACAACTACTACTACTACTACAACTACTATGGACATTATTATGACGTTGGTGTCATCTGTTCAGGTGACAACATCTTTTGATTTGGAAGAAATTGCATGTCAGTGTTTTTGCATGTTATGCATCCATATTTTCTTTAAGCGATGTACGTTGAAATATAGTTTGTTTTGTGTCTTTTACATAAAAGGTGACATCAGATTAGTTGGATCTGGATCAACTCGATGTTCTGGCAGAGTTGAAGTTTATCACAGTAACAGCTGGGGAACAGTCTGTGATGATGGCTGGGACTTAAGTGATGCTGAGGTGGTTTGCAGACAGTTAAACTGTGGGTCAGCACTGGAAGTTCCTCCATCAGCGCACTTTGGTGCAGGAACTGGACAGATTTGGCTTGATCATGTGACCTGTTCAGGAAATGAAAGTTCTCTAGCTGAGTGTCAACACAGTGGATTTGGCTCAAACACATGTGAACATGGTCAGGATGCTGCTGTCATCTGTTCAGGTGGGAAAACTGTTAGATGGAGATGTTAATATAAGTTAGGATGCATGAAATTTTGTTTTAAGAAAGGATGTTTTAAATGTTTTTAAATGTTTTTGCTTTTAGATCTGATCAGGTTAGCTGGAGCTGGATCATCTCGATGCTCTGGAAGAGTTGAAATCTTTCACAATAACATCTGGGGAACAATCACTGATTTTAACTGGGACTTAAATGATGCTGAGGTGGTTTGCAGACAGTTAAACTGTGGGTCGGCACTCCAAGCTCCTCAATCAGCTTACTTTGGTCCAGGAACTGGACCGACGGCTTTCAGCGGTGTGACCTGTTCAGGAAATGAGAGTTCTCTAAGTGAATGTCAACACCCTGAATGGGGAAACTACTACTACTACTACAACAACAACTACTACTCCTACTCTAACAATGGACATTATACCGACGCTGGTGTCATCTGTTCAGGTTACAAAACTGTTTGATATGGAACAAACGGCATGTTAATGTGTCTTTGTGTGATATGTATCTTTATTATCTTCAAAGGACATATATTAAAGAATAGTTTGTGTTATGTCTTTTTCATCAAAAGGTCCAATCAGATTAACTGGATCTGGATCAACTCGATGCTCTGGCAGAGTTGAAGTTTATCACAATAACAGCTGGGGAACAGTCTGTGATGATGGCTGGGACTTAAATGATGCTGAGGTGGTTTGCAGACAGTTAAACTGTGGGTCAGCACTGGAAGTTCCTCAGTCAGCTCACTTTGGTGCAGGAACTGGACAGATTTGGCTTGATCATGTGACCTGTTCAGGAAATGAAAGTTCTCTAACTGAGTGTCAACACAGTGGATTTGGATCAAACACATGTGAACATGGTCAGGATGCTGCTGTCATCTGTTCAGGTGAGATATTCACTTGATGATCTGATAAATATTAAACAATGTGGAAACAACCTTCTTTTAGACCTCTGTCTTCCACTTATTGATGTGTTTTATAATGAAATTCAGTGTGAGCAGTCAAACTGATCCATGCAATAACCACACTGTTGAGTATTTGAGTGGTGAAATGTTTGCATCTTCCTCTATAAACGCAGCTCAGATCCACAGAGAAATAAAGCAATTTTTAAAGAATGCACAATCTTACAGACATCATGTTAACCACCGTAAAGTAAAGTTTGAATATTTTCAAATGCACATTTATGACAGCAACATGGAAGATATCTTCAAAGTGTGTGTGTTTACGAGACACCACATATTTGAAATATTTGATAAACTTTGAAATATAAATTTTTCTTAGGTTTTTCAGGTCTTGTAATTCAAACAGAGTCTCCTGCTTCAACTTTCTTAATGTGGATGTTCTGCAGTCCTCACAAAATCTCTTATACTTCAAATTTGGGAGCTGAAAGTCTTTCGGGGTTAGAAGCAAATCCTTTGGACTTCTTATAGAGTGCTTTTTAGGGTAAAGCTGTGATGACTCTGACTATTACATGTCTCAGTTTACCGTTCTACTATAGCTCAGTAGATCTGGCTGGAGACTGAAAGCATTCTTTGTTTTGTCCCCTTCATAACTTTTCTGTGTTTTGTTTTCAGCTGTGTCCATCATTTTAACGGGATCTGGATCAACTCAATGTTCTGGCAGAGTTGAAGTTTATCTCAACAACAGCTGGGGAACAGTCTGCGATGATGGCTGGGACTTAAATGACGCTGAGGTGGTTTGCAGACAGTTGAACTGTGGGTCTGCACTGGAAGTTCCTCAGTCAGATCACTTTGGTGCAGGAACTGGACAGATCTGGCTTGACAATGTGAGCTGTTCAGGAAATGAAAGTTCTCTAACTGAGTGCCAACACAGTGGATTTGGATCAAACACATGTGAACATGGTCAGGATGCTGCTGTCATCTGTTCAGGTGAGAAAACTGTTAAACATACATGATACTGGAAGTTAACTCTGTTCTTTTGTGTCTTCCATGAAGTCTTTTTGTGTAAGGATGTTTGAAAATATTTTTCATCTTCTTTCCTTTTCAGATCTCATCAGATTAGTTGGATCTGGATCATCTCGATGTTCTGGCAGAGTTGAAATTTTTCACAATAACATCTGGGGAACAGTCTCTGATTCCAACTGGAACTTAAATGATGCTGAGGTGGTTTGCAGACAGTTAAACTGTGGGTCGGCACTAGAAGCTACTCAATCATCTAAATTTGGCGCAGGAACTGGACAGGTCTGGCTCACTGGTGTGACCTGTTCAGGAAATGAAAGTTCTCTAAGTGAATGTCAACACTCTGGATGGGGAAACTACTACAACTACTACAACTACTACAACAACTACTACTACTACTACAACTACTATGGACATTATTATGACGTTGGTGTCATCTGTTCAGGTGACAACATCTTTTGATTTGGAAGAAATTGCATGTCAGTGTTTTTGCATGTTATGCATCCATATTTTCTTTAAGCGATGTACGTTGAAATATAGTTTGTTTTGTGTCTTTTACATAAAAGGTGACATCAGATTAGTTGGATCTGGATCTACTCAATGTTCTGGCAGAGTTGAAGTTTATCACAGTAACAGCTGGGGAACAGTCTGTGATGATGGCTGGGACTTAAGTGATGCTGAGGTGGTTTGCAGACAGTTAAACTGTGGGTCAGCACTGGAAGTTCCTCCATCAGCGCACTTTGGTGCAGGAACTGGACAGATTTGGCTTGATCATGTGACCTGTTCAGGAAATGAAAGTTCTCTAGCTGAGTGTCAACACAGTGGATTTGGCTCAAACACATGTGAACATGGTCAGGATGCTGCTGTCATCTGTTCAGGTGGGAAAACTGTTAGATGGAGATGTTAATATAAGTTAGGATGCATGAAATTTTGTTTTAAGAAAGGATGTTTTAAATGTTTTTAAATGTTTTTGCTTTTAGATCTGATCAGGTTAGCTGGAGCTGGATCATCTCGATGCTCTGGAAGAGTTGAAATCTTTCACAATAACATCTGGGGAACAATCACTGATTTTAACTGGGACTTAAATGATGCTGAGGTGGTTTGCAGACAGTTAAACTGTGGGTCGGCACTCCAAGCTCCTCAATCAGCTTACTTTGGTCCAGGAACTGGACCGATTTGGCTCAGCGGTGTGACCTGTTCAGGAAATGAGAGTTCTCTAAGTGAATGTCAACACCCAGAATGGGGAAACTACTACTACTACTACAACAACAACTACTACTCCTACTCTAACAATGGACATTATACCGACGCTGGTGTCATCTGTTCAGGTTACAAAACTGTTTGATATGGAACAAACGGCATGTTAATGTGTCTTTGTGTGATATGTATCTTTATTATCTTCAAAGGACATATATTAAAGAATAGTTTGTGTTATGTCTTTTTTTCATCAAAAGGTCCAATCAGATTAACTGGATCTGGATCAACTCGATGCTCTGGCAGAGTTGAAGTTTATCACAATAACAGCTGGGGAACAGTCTGTGATGATGGCTGGGACTTAAATGATGCTGAGGTGGTTTGCAGACAGTTAAACTGTGGGTCAGCACTGGAAGTTCCTCAGTCAGCTCACTTTGGTGCAGGAACTGGACAGATTTGGCTTGATCATGTGACCTGTTCAGGAAATGAAAGTTCTCTAACTGAGTGTCAACACAGTGGATTTGGATCAAACACATGTGAACATGGTCAGGATGCTGCTGTCATCTGTTCAGGTGAGATATTCACTTGATGATCTGATAAATATTAAACAATGTGGAAACAACCTTCTTTTAGACCTCTGTCTTCCACTTATTGATGTGTTTTATAATGAAATTCAGTGTGAGCAGTCAAACTGATCCATGCAATAACCACACTGTTGAGTATTTGAGTGGTGAAATGTTTGCATCTTCCTCTATAAACGCAGCTCAGATCCACAGAGAAATAAAGCAATTTTTAAAGAATGCACAATCTTACAGACATCATGTTAACCACCGTAAAGTAAAGTTTGAATATTTTCAAATGCACATTTATGACAGCAACATGGAAGATATCTTCAAAAGTGTGTGTGTTTACGAGACACCACATATTTGAAATATTTGATAAACTTTGAAATATAAATTTTTCTTAGGTTTTCAGGTCTTGTAATTCAAACAGAGTCTCCTGCTTCAACTTTCTTAATGTGGATGTTCTGCAGTCCTCACAAAATCTCTTATACTTCAAATTTGGGAGCTGAAAGTCTTTCGGGGTTAGAAGCAAATCCTTTGGACTTCTTATAGAGTGCTTTTTTAGGGTAAAGCTGTGATGACTCTGACTATTACATGTCTCAGTTTACCGTTCTACTATAGCTCAGTAGATCTGGCTGGAGACTGAAAGCATTCTTTGTTTTGTCCCCTTCATAACTTTTCTGTGTTTTGTTTTCAGCTGTGTCCATCATTTTAACGGGATCTGGATCAACTACATGTTCTGGCAGAGTTGAAGTTTATCTCAACAACAGCTGGGGAACAGTCTGCGATGATGGCTGGGACTTAAATGACGCTGAGGTGGTTTGCAGACAGTTGAACTGTGGGTCTGCACTGGAAGTTCCTCAGTCAGATCACTTTGGTGCAGGAACTGGACAGATCTGGCTTGACAATGTGAGCTGTTCAGGAAATGAAAGTTCTCTAACTGAGTGCCAACACAGTGGATTTGGATCAAACACATGTGAACATGGTCAGGATGCTGCTGTCATCTGTTCAGGTGAGAAAACTGTTAAACATACATGATACTGGAAGTTAACTCTGTTCTTTTGTGTCTTCCATGAAGTCGTTTTGTGTAAGGATGTTTGAAAATATTTTTCATCTTCTTTCCTTTTCAGATCTCATCAGATTAGTTGGATCTGGATCATCTCGATGCTCTGGCAGAGTTGAAATCTTTCACAATAACGTCTGGGGAACAGTCTCTGATTCCAACTGGAACTTAAATGATGCTGAGGTGGTTTGCAGACAGTTAAACTGTGGGTCGGCACTAGAAGCTACTCAATCATCTAAATTTGGCGCAGGAACTGGACAGGTCTGGCTCACTGGTGTGACCTGTTCAGGAAATGAAAGTTCTCTAAGTGAATGTCAGCACACTGGATGGGGAAACTACTACAACTACTACAACTACTACAACAACTACTACTACTACTACAACTACTATGGACATTATTATGACGTTGGTGTCATCTGTTCAGGTGACAACATCTTTTGATTTGGAAGAAATTGCATGTCAGTGTTTTTTGCATGTTATGCATCCATATTTTCTTTAAGCGATGTACGTTGAAATATAGTTTGTTTTGTGTCTTTTACATAAAAGGTGACATCAGATTAGTTGGATCTGGATCTACTCAATGTTCTGGCAGAGTTGAAGTTTATCACAGTAACAGCTGGGGAACAGTCTGCGATGATGGCTGGGACTTAAGTGATGCTGAGGTGGTTTGCAGACAGTTAAACTGTGGGTCAGCACTGGAAGTTCCTCCATCAGCGCACTTTGGTGCAGGAACTGGACAGATTTGGCTTGATCATGTGACCTGTTCAGGAAATGAAAGTTCTCTAGCTGAGTGTCAACACAGTGGATTTGGCTCAAACACATGTGAACATGGTCAGGATGCTGCTGTCATCTGTTCAGGTGGGAAAACTGTTAGATGGAGATGTTAATATAAGTTAGGATGCATGAAATTTTGTTTTAAGAAAGGATGTTTTAAATGTTTTTAAATGTTTTTGCTTTTAGATCTGATCAGGTTAGCTGGAGCTGGATCATCTCGATGCTCTGGAAGAGTTGAAATCTTTCACAATAACATCTGGGGAACAATCACTGATTTTAACTGGGACTTAAATGATGCTGAGGTGGTTTGCAGACAGTTAAACTGTGGGTCGGCACTCCAAGCTCCTCAATCAGCTTACTTTGGTCCAGGAACTGGACCGATTTGGCTCGGCGGTGTGACCTGTTCAGGAAATGAGAGTTCTCTAAGTGAATGTCAACACCCTGAATGGGGAAACTACTACTACTACTACAACAACAACTACTACTCCTACTCTAACAATGGACATTATACCGACGCTGGTGTCATCTGTTCAGGTTACAAAACTGTTTGATATGGAACAAACGGCATGTTAATGTGTCTTTGTGTGATATGTATCTTTATTATCTTCAAAGGACATATATTAAAGAATAGTTTGTGTTATGTCTTTTTCATCAAAAGGTCCAATCAGATTAACTGGATCTGGATCAACTCGATGCTCTGGCAGAGTTGAAGTTTATCACAATAACAGCTGGGGAACAGTCTGTGATGATGGCTGGGACTTAAATGATGCTGAGGTGGTTTGCAGACAGTTAAACTGTGGGTCAGCACTGGAAGTTCCTCAGTCAGCTCACTTTGGTGCAGGAACTGGACAGATTTGGCTTGATCATGTGACCTGTTCAGGAAATGAAAGTTCTCTAACTGAGTGTCAACACAGTGGATTTGGATCAAACACATGTGAACATGGTCAGGATGCTGCTGTCATCTGTTCAGGTGAGATATTCACTTGATGATCTGATAAATATTAAACAATGTGGAAACAACCTTCTTTTAGACCTCTGTCTTCCACTTATTGATGTGTTTTATAATGAAATTCAGTGTGAGCAGTCAAACTGATCCATGCAATAACCACACTGTTGAGTATTTGAGTGGTGAAATGTTTGCATCTTCCTCTATAAACGCAGCTCAGATCCACAGAGAAATAAAGCAATTTTTAAAGAATGCACAATCTTACAGACATCATGTTAACCACCGTAAAGTAAAGTTTGAATATTTTCAAATGCACATTTATGACAGCAACATGGAAGATATCTTCAAAAGTGTGTGTGTTTACGAGACACCACATATTTGAAATATTTGATAAACTTTGAAATATAAATTTTTCTTAGGTTTTTCAGGTCTTGTAATTCAAACAGAGTCTCCTGCTTCAACTTTCTTAATGTGGTTGTTCTGCAGTCCTCACAAAATCTCTTATACTTCAAATTTGGGAGCTGAAAGTCTTTCGGGGTTAGAAGCAAATCCTTTGGACTTCTTATAGAGTGCTTTTTAGGGTAAAGCTGTGATGACTCTGACTATTACATGTCTCAGTTTACCGTTCTACTATAGCTCAGTAGATCTGGCTGGAGACTGAAAGCATTCTTTGTTTTGTCCCCTTCATAACTTTTCTGTGTTTTGTTTTCAGCTGTGTCCATCATTTTAACGGGATCTGGATCAACTACATGTTCTGGCAGAGTTGAAGTTTATCTCAACAACAGCTGGGGAACAGTCTGCGATGATGGCTGGGACTTAAATGACGCTGAGGTGGTTTGCAGACAGTTGAACTGTGGGTCTGCACTGGAAGTTCCTCAGTCAGATCACTTTGGTGCAGGAACTGGACAGATCTGGCTTGACAATGTGAGCTGTTCAGGAAATGAAAGTTCTCTAACTGAGTGCCAACACAGTGGATTTGGATCAAACACATGTGAACATGGTCAGGATGCTGCTGTCATCTGTTCAGGTGAGAAAACTGTTAAACATACATGATACTGGAAGTTAACTCTGTTCTTTTGTGTCTTCCATGAAGTCTTTTTGTGTAAGGATGTTTGAAAATATTTTTCATCTTCTTTCCTTTTCAGATCTCATCAGATTAGTTGGATCTGGATCATCTCGATGTTCTGGCAGAGTTGAAATTTTTCACAATAACATCTGGGGAACAGTCTCTGATTCCAACTGGAACTTAAATGATGCTGAGGTGGTTTGCAGACAGTTAAACTGTGGGTCGGCACTAGAAGCTACTCAATCATCTAAATTTGGCGCAGGAACTGGACAGGTCTGGCTCACTGGTGTGACCTGTTCAGGAAATGAAAGTTCTCTAAGTGAATGTCAACACTCTGGATGGGGAAACTACTACAACTACTACAACTACTACAACAACTACTACTACTACTACAACTACTATGGACATTATTATGACGTTGGTGTCATCTGTTCAGGTGACAACATCTTTTGATTTGGAAGAAATTGCATGTCAGTGTTTTTGCATGTTATGCATCCATATTTTCTTTAAGCGATGTACGTTGAAATATAGTTTGTTTTGTGTCTTTTACATAAAAGGTGACATCAGATTAGTTGGATCTGGATCAACTCGATGTTCTGGCAGAGTTGAAGTTTATCACAGTAACAGCTGGGGAACAGTCTGTGATGATGGCTGGGACTTAAGTGATGCTGAGGTGGTTTGCAGACAGTTAAACTGTGGGTCTGCACTGGAAGTTCCTCCATCAGCGCACTTTGGTGCAGGAACTGGACAGATTTGGCTTGATCATGTGACCTGTTCAGGAAATGAAAGTTCTCTAGCTGAGTGTCAACACAGTGGATTTGGCTCAAACACATGTGAACATGGTCAGGATGCTGCTGTCATCTGTTCAGGTGGGAAAACTGTTAGATGGAGATGTTAATATAAGTTAGGATGCATGAAATTTTGTTTTAAGAAAGGATGTTTTTAAATGTTTTTAAATGTTTTTTGCTTTTAGATCTGATCAGGTTAGCTGGAGCTGGATCATCTCGATGCTCTGGAAGAGTTGAAATCTTTCACAATAACATCTGGGGAACAATCACTGATTTTAACTGGGACTTAAATGATGCTGAGGTGGTTTGCAGACAGTTAAACTGTGGGTCGGCACTCCAAGCTCCTCAATCAGCTTACTTTGGTCCAGGAACTGGACCGATTTGGCTCGGCGGTGTGACCTGTTCAGGAAATGAGAGTTCTCTAAGTGAATGTCAACACCCTGAATGGGGAAACTACTACTACTACTACAACAACAACTACTACTCCTACTCTAACAATGGACATTATACCGACGCTGGTGTCATCTGTTCAGGTTACAAAACTGTTTGATATGGAACAAACGGCATGTTAATGTGTCTTTGTGTGATATGTATCTTTATTATCTTCAAAGGACATATATTAAAGAATAGTTTGTGTTATGTCTTTTTCATCAAAAGGTCCAATCAGATTAACTGGATCTGGATCAACTCGATGCTCTGGCAGAGTTGAAGTTTATCACAATAACAGCTGGGGAACAGTCTGTGATGATGGCTGGGACTTAAATGATGCTGAGGTGGTTTGCAGACAGTTAAACTGTGGGTCAGCACTGGAAGTTCCTCAGTCAGCTCACTTTGGTGCAGGAACTGGACAGATTTGGCTTGATCATGTGACCTGTTCAGGAAATGAAAGTTCTCTAACTGAGTGTCAACACAGTGGATTTGGATCAAACACATGTGAACATGGTCAGGATGCTGCTGTCATCTGTTCAGGTGAGATATTCACTTGATGATCTGATAAATATTAAACAATGTGGAAACAACCTTCTTTTAGACCTCTGTCTTCCACTTATTGATGTGTTTTATAATGAAATTCAGTGTGAGCAGTCAAACTGATCCATGCAATAACCACACTGTTGAGTATTTGAGTGGTGAAATGTTTGCATCTTCCTCTATAAACGCAGCTCAGATCCACAGAGAAATAAAGCAATTTTTAAAGAATGCACAATCTTACAGACATCATGTTAACCACCGTAAAGTAAAGTTTGAATATTTTCAAATGCACATTTATGACAGCAACATGGAAGATATCTTCAAAAGTGTGTGTGTTTACGAGACACCACATATTTGAAATATTTGATAAACTTTGAAATATAAATTTTTCTTAGGTTTTTCAGGTCTTGTAATTCAAACAGAGTCTCCTGCTTCAACTTTCTTAATGTGGATGTTCTGCAGTCCTCACAAAATCTCTTATACTTCAAATTTGGGAGCTGAAAGTCTTTCGGGGTTAGAAGCAAATCCTTTGGACTTCTTATAGAGTGCTTTTTAGGGTAAAGCTGTGATGACTCTGACTATTACATGTCTCAGTTTACCGTTCTACTATAGCTCAGTAGATCTGGCTGGAGACTGAAAGCATTCTTTGTTTTGTCCCCTTCATAACTTTTCTGTGTTTTGTTTTCAGCTGTGTCCATCATTTTAACGGGATCTGGATCAACTACATGTTCTGGCAGAGTTGAAGTTTATCTCAACAACAGCTGGGGAACAGTCTGCGATGATGGCTGGGACTTAAATGACGCTGAGGTGGTTTGCAGACAGTTGAACTGTGGGTCTGCACTGGAAGTTCCTCAGTCAGATCACTTTGGTGCAGGAACTGGACAGATCTGGCTTGACAATGTGAGCTGTTCAGGAAATGAAAGTTCTCTAACTGAGTGCCAACACAGTGGATTTGGATCAAACACATGTGAACATGGTCAGGATGCTGCTGTCATCTGTTCAGGTGAGAAAACTGTTAAACATACATGATACTGGAAGTTAACTCTGTTCTTTTGTGTCTTCCATGAAGTCTTTTTTGTGTAAGGATGTTTGAAAATATTTTTCATCTTCTTTCCTTTTCAGATCTCATCAGATTAGTTGGATCTGGATCATCTCGATGCTCTGGCAGAGTTGAAATCTTTCACAATAACGTCTGGGGAACAGTGTCTGATTCCAACTGGAACTTAAATGATGCTGAGGTGGTTTGCAGACAGTTAAACTGTGGGTCGGCACTAGAAGCTACTCAATCATCTAAATTTGGCGCAGGAACTGGACAGGTCTGGCTCACTGGTGTGACCTGTTCAGGAAATGAAAGTTCTCTAAGTGAATGTCAGCACACTGGATGGGGAAACTACTACAACTACTACAACTACTACAACAACTACTACTACTACTACAACTACTATGGACATTATTATGACGTTGGTGTCATCTGTTCAGGTGACAACATCTTTTGATTTGGAAGAAATTGCATGTCAGTGTTTTTGCATGTTATGCATCCATATTTTCTTTAAGCGATGTACGTTGAAATATAGTTTGTTTTGTGTCTTTTACATAAAAGGTGACATCAGATTAGTTGGATCTGGATCTACTCAATGTTCTGGCAGAGTTGAAGTTTATCACAGTAACAGCTGGGGAACAGTCTGCGATGATGGCTGGGACTTAAGTGATGCTGAGGTGGTTTGCAGACAGTTAAACTGTGGGTCAGCACTGGAAGTTCCTCCATCAGCGCACTTTGGTGCAGGAACTGGACAGATTTGGCTTGATCATGTGACCTGTTCAGGAAATGAAAGTTCTCTAGCTGAGTGTCAACACAGTGGATTTGGCTCAAACACATGTGAACATGGTCAGGATGCTGCTGTCATCTGTTCAGGTGGGAAAACTGTTAGATGGAGATGTTAATATAAGTTAGGATGCATGAAATTTTGTTTTAAGAAAGGATGTTTTAAATGTTTTAAATGTTTTTGCTTTTAGATCTGATCAGGTTAGCTGGAGCTGGATCATCTCGATGCTCTGGAAGAGTTGAAATCTTTCACAATAACATCTGGGGAACAATCACTGATTTTAACTGGGACTTAAATGATGCTGAGGTGGTTTGCAGACAGTTAAACTGTGGGTCGGCACTCCAAGCTCCTCAATCAGCTTACTTTGGTCCAGGAACTGGACCGATTTGGCTTCAGCGGTGTGACCTGTTCAGGAAATGAGAGTTCTCTAAGTGAATGTCAACACCCTGAATGGGGAAACTACTACTACTACTACAACAACAACTACTACTCCTACTCTAACAATGGACATTATTCCGACGCTGGTGTCATCTGTTCAGGTTACAAAACTGTTTGATATGGAACAAACGGCATGTTAATGTGTCTTTGTGTGATATGTATCTTTATTATCTTCAAAGGACATATATTAAAGAATAGTTTGTGTTATGTCTTTTTCATCAAAAGGTCCAATCAGATTAACTGGATCTGGATCAACTCGATGCTCTGGCAGAGTTGAAGTTTATCACAATAACAGCTGGGGAACAGTCTGTGATGATGGCTGGGACTTAAATGATGCTGAGGTGGTTTGCAGACAGTTAAACTGTGGGTCAGCACTGGAAGTTCCTCAGTCAGCTCACTTTGGTGCAGGAACTGGACAGATTTGGCTTGATCATGTGACCTGTTCAGGAAATGAAAGTTCTCTAACTGAGTGTCAACACAGTGGATTTGGATCAAACACATGTGAACATGGTCAGGATGCTGCTGTCATCTGTTCAGGTGAGATATTCACTTGATGATCTGATAAATATTAAACAATGTGGAAACAACCTTCTTTTAGACCTCTGTCTTCCACTTATTGATGTGTTTTATAATGAAATTCAGTGTGAGCAGTCAAACTGATCCATGCAATAACCACACTGTTGAGTATTTGAGTGGTGAAATGTTTGCATCTTCCTCTATAAACGCAGCTCAGATCCACAGAGAAATAAAGCAATTTTTAAAGAATGCACAATCTTACAGACATCATGTTAACCACCGTAAAGTAAAGTTTGAATATTTTCAAATGCACATTTATGACAGCAACATGGAAGATATCTTCAAAAGTGTGTGTGTTTACGAGACACCACATATTTGAAATATTTGATAAACTTTGAAATATAAATTTTTCTTAGGTTTTTCAGGTCTTGTAATTCAAACAGAGTCTCCTGCTTCAACTTTCTTAATGTGGATGTTCTGCAGTCCTCACAAAATCTCTTATACTTCAAATTTGGGAGCTGAAAGTCTTTCGGGGTTAGAAGCAAATCCTTTGGACTTCTTATAGAGTGCTTTTTAGGGTAAAGCTGTGATGACTCTGACTATTACATGTCTCAGTTTACCGTTCTACTATAGCTCAGTAGATCTGGCTGGAGACTGAAAGCATTCTTTGTTTTGTCCCCTTCATAACTTTTCTGTGTTTTGTTTTCAGCTGTGTCCATCATTTTAACGGGATCTGGATCAACTACATGTTCTGGCAGAGTTGAAGTTTATCTCAACAACAGCTGGGGAACAGTCTGCGATGATGGCTGGGACTTAAATGACGCTGAGGTGGTTTGCAGACAGTTGAACTGTGGGTCTGCACTGGAAGTTCCTCAGTCAGCTCACTTTGGTGCAGGAACTGGACAGATCTGGCTTGACAATGTGAGCTGTTCAGGAAATGAAAGTTCTCTAACTGAGTGCCAACACAGTGGATTTGGATCAAACACATGTGAACATGGTCAGGATGCTGCTGTCATCTGTTCAGGTGAGAAAACTGTTAAACATACATGATACTGGAAGTTAACTCTGTTCTTTTGTGTCTTCCATGAAGTCTTTTTGTGTAAGGATGTTTGAAAATATTTTTCATCTTCTTTCCTTTTCAGATCTCATCAGATTAGTTGGATCTGGATCATCTCGATGCTCTGGCAGAGTTGAAATTTTTCACAATAACATCTGGGGAACAGTCTCTGATTCCAACTGGAACTTAAATGATGCTGAGGTGGTTTGCAGACAGTTAAACTGTGGGTCGGCACTAGAAGCTACTCAATCATCTAAATTTGGCGCAGGAACTGGACAGGTCTGGCTCACTGGTGTGACCTGTTCAGGAAATGAAAGTTCTCTAAGTGAATGTCAACACACTGGATGGGGAAACTACTACAACTACTACAACTACTACAACAACTACTACTACTACTACAACTACTATGGACATTATTATGACGTTGGTGTCATCTGTTCAGGTGACAACATCTTTTGATTTGGAAGAAATTGCATGTCAGTGTTTTTGCATGTTATGCATCCATATTTTCTTTAAGCGATGTACGTTGAAATATAGTTTGTTTTGTGTCTTTTACATAAAAGGTGACATCAGATTAGTTGGATCTGGATCTACTCAATGTTCTGGCAGAGTTGAAGTTTATCACAGTAACAGCTGGGGAACAGTCTGTGATGATGGCTGGGACTTAAGTGATGCTGAGGTGGTTTGCAGACAGTTAAACTGTGGGTCAGCACTGGAAGTTCCTCCATCAGCGCACTTTGGTGCAGGAACTGGACAGATTTGGCTTGATCATGTGACCTGTTCAGGAAATGAAAGTTCTCTAGCTGAGTGTCAACACAGTGGATTTGGCTCAAACACATGTGAACATGGTCAGGATGCTGCTGTCATCTGTTCAGGTGGGAAAACTGTTAGATGGAGATGTTAATATAAGTTAGGATGCATGAAATTTTGTTTTAAGAAAGGATGTTTTAAATGTTTTTAAATGTTTTTGCTTTTAGATCTGATCAGGTTAGCTGGAGCTGGATCATCTCGATGCTCTGGAAGAGTTGAAATCTTTCACAATAACATCTGGGGAACAATCACTGATTTTAACTGGGACTTAAATGATGCTGAGGTGGTTTGCAGACAGTTAAACTGTGGGTCGGCACTCAAGCTCCTCAATCAGCTTACTTTGGTCCAGGAACTGGACCGATTTGGCTCAGCGGTGTGACCTGTTCAGGAAATGAGAGTTCTCTAAGTGAATGTCAACACCCAGAATGGGGAAACTACTACTACTACTACAACAACAACTACTACTCCTACTCTAACAATGGACATTATACCGACGCTGGTGTCATCTGTTCAGGTTACAAAACTGTTTGATATGGAACAAACGGCATGTTAATGTGTCTTTGTGTGATATGTATCTTTATTATCTTCAAAGGACATATATTAAAGAATAGTTTGTGTTATGTCTTTTTCATCAAAAGGTCCAATCAGATTAACTGGATCTGGATCAACTCGATGCTCTGGCAGAGTTGAAGTTTATCACAATAACAGCTGGGGAACAATCTGTGATGATGGCTGGGACTTAAATGATGCTGAGGTGGTTTGCAGACAGTTAAACTGTGGGTCAGCACTGGAAGTTCCTCAGTCAGCTCACTTTGGTGCAGGAACTGGACAGATTTGGCTTGATCATGTGACCTGTTCAGGAAATGAAAGTTCTCT
Source organism: Oreochromis aureus (assembly GCF_013358895.1). NCBI lineage: Eukaryota > Metazoa > Chordata > Actinopteri > Cichliformes > Cichlidae > Oreochromis > Oreochromis aureus. The sequence goes on from NC_052944.1 coordinate 36,127,422, forward strand.
AACTGAGTGTCAACACAGTGGATTTGGATCAAACACATGTGAACATGGTCAGGATGCTGCTGTCATCTGTTCAGGTGAGATATTCACTTGATGATCTGATAAATATTAAACAATGTGGAAACAACCTTCTTTTAGACCTCTGTCTTCCACTTATTGATGTGTTTTATAATGAAATTCAGTGTGAGCAGTCAAACTGATCCATGCAATAACCACACTGTTGAGTATTTGAGTGGTGAAATGTTTGCATCTTCCTCTATAAACGCAGCTCAGATCCACAGAGAAATAAAGCAATTTTAAAGAATGCACAATCTTACAGACATCATGTTAACCACCGTAAAGTAAAGTTTGAATATTTTCAAATGCACATTTATGACAGCAACATGGAAGATATCTTCTTCAAAAGTGTGTGTGTTTACGAGACACCACATATTTGAAATATTTGATAAACTTTGAAATATAAATTTTTCTTAGGTTTTCAGGTCTTGTAATTCAAACAGAGTCTCCTGCTTCAACTTTCTTAATGTGGATGTTCTGCAGTCCTCACAAAATCTCTTATACTTCAAATTTGGGAGCTGAAAGTCTTTCGGGGTTAGAAGCAAATCCTTTGGACTTCTTATAGAGTGCTTTTTAGGGTAAAGCTGTGATGACTCTGACTATTACATGTCTCAGTTTACCGTTCTACTATAGCTCAGTAGATCTGGCTGGAGACTGAAAGCATTCTTTGTTTTGTCCCCTTCATAACTTTTCTGTGTTTTGTTTTCAGCTGTGTCCATCATTTTAACGGGATCTGGATCAACTACATGTTCTGGCAGAGTTGAAGTTTATCTCAACAACAGCTGGGGAACAGTCTGCGATGATGGCTGGGACTTAAATGACGCTGAGGTGGTTTGCAGACAGTTGAACTGTGGGTCTGCACTGGAAGTTCCTCAGTCAGATCACTTTGGTGCAGGAACTGGACAGATCTGGCTTGACAATGTGAGCTGTTCAGGAAATGAAAGTTCTCTAACTGAGTGCCAACACAGTGGATTTGGATCAAACACATGTGAACATGGTCAGGATGCTGCTGTCATCTGTTCAGGTGAGAAAACTGTTAAACATACATGATACTGGAAGTTAACTCTGTTCTTTTGTGTCTTCCATGAAGTCGTTTTGTGTAAGGATGTTTGAAAATATTTTTCATCTTCTTTCCTTTTCAGATCTCATCAGATTAGTTGGATCTGGATCATCTCGATGCTCTGGCAGAGTTGAAATCTTTCACAATAACGTCTGGGGAACAGTGTCTGATAATAACTGGAACTTAAATGATGCTGAGGTGGTTTGCAGACAGTTAAACTGTGGGTCGGCACTAGAAGCTACTCAATCATCTAAATTTGGCGCAGGAACTGGACAGGTCTGGCTCACTGGTGTGACCTGTTCAGGAAATGAAAGTTCTCTAAGTGAATGTCAGCACACTGGATGGGGAAACTACTACAACTACTACAACTACTACAACAACTACTACTACTACTACAACTACTATGGACATTATTATGACGTTGGTGTCATCTGTTCAGGTGACAACATCTTTTGATTTGGAAGAAATTGCATGTCAGTGTTTTTGCATGTTATGCATCCATATTTTCTTTAAGCGATGTACGTTGAAATATAGTTTGTTTTGTGTCTTTTACATAAAAGGTGACATCAGATTAGTTGGATCTGGATCTACTCAATGTTCTGGCAGAGTTGAAGTTTATCACAGTAACAGCTGGGGAACAGTCTGTGATGATGGCTGGGACTTAAGTGATGCTGAGGTGGTTTGCAGACAGTTAAACTGTGGGTCAGCACTGGAAGTTCCTCCATCAGCGCACTTTGGTGCAGGAACTGGACAGATTTGGCTTGATCATGTGACCTGTTCAGGAAATGAAAGTTCTCTCTAGCTGAGTGTCAACACAGTGGATTTGGCTCAAACACATGTGAACATGGTCAGGATGCTGCTGTCATCTGTTCAGGTGGGAAAACTGTTAGATGGAGATGTTAATATAAGTTAGGATGCATGAAATTTTGTTTTAAGAAAGGATGTTTTAAATGTTTTTAAATGTTTTTGCTTTTAGATCTGATCAGGTTAGCTGGAGCTGGATCATCTCGATGCTCTGGAAGAGTTGAAATCTTTCACAATAACATCTGGGGAACAATCACTGATTTTAACTGGGACTTAAATGATGCTGAGGTGGTTTGCAGACAGTTAAACTGTGGGTCGGCACTCCAAGCTCCTCAATCAGCTTACTTTGGTCCAGGAACTGGACCGATTTGCTTCGGCGGTGTGACCTGTTCAGGAAATGAGAGTTCTCTAAGTGAATGTCAACACCCTGAATGGGGAAACTACTACTACTACTACAACAACAACTACTACTCCTACTCTAACAATGGACATTATACCGACGCTGGTGTCATCTGTTCAGGTTACAAAACTGTTTGATATGGAACAAACGGCATGTTAATGTGTCTTTGTGTGATATGTATCTTTATTATCTTCAAAGGACATATATTAAAGAATAGTTTGTGTTATGTCTTTTTCATCAAAAGGTCCAATCAGATTAACTGGATCTGGATCAACTCGATGCTCTGGCAGAGTTGAAGTTTATCACAATAACAGCTGGGGAACAGTCTGTGATGATGGCTGGGACTTAAATGATGCTGAGGTGGTTTGCAGACAGTTAAACTGTGGGTCAGCACTGGAAGTTCCTCAGTCAGCTCACTTTGGTGCAGGAACTGGACAGATTTGGCTTGATCATGTGACCTGTTCAGGAAATGAAAGTTCTCTAACTGAGTGTCAACACAGTGGATTTGGATCAAACACATGTGAACATGGTCAGGATGCTGCTGTCATCTGTTCAGGTGAGATATTCACTTGATGATCTGATAAATATTAAACAATGTGGAAACAACCTTCTTTTAGACCTCTGTCTTCCACTTATTGATGTGTTTTATAATGAAATTCAGTGTGAGCAGTCAAACTGATCCATGCAATAACCACACTGTTGAGTATTTGAGTGGTGAAATGTTTGCATCTTCCTCTATAAACGCAGCTCAGATCCACAGAGAATAAAGCAATTTTTAAAGAATGCACAATCTTACAGACATCATGTTAACCACCGTAAAGTAAAGTTTGAATATTTTCAAATGCACATTTATGACAGCAACATGGAAGATATCTTCAAAAGTGTGTGTGTTTACGAGACACCACATATTTGAAATATTTGATAAACTTTGAAATATAAATTTTTCTTAGGTTTTCAGGTCTTGTAATTCAAACAGAGTCTCCTGCTTCAACTTTCTTAATGTGGATGTTCTGCAGTCCTCACAAAATCTCTTATACTTCAAATTTGGGAGCTGAAAGTCTTTCGGGGTTAGAAGCAAATCCTTTGGACTTCTTATAGAGTGCTTTTAGGGTAAAGCTGTGATGACTCTGACTATTACATGTCTCAGTTTACCGTTCTACTATAGCTCAGTAGATCTGGCTGGAGACTGAAAGCATTCTTTGTTTTGTCCCCTTCATAACTTTTCTGTGTTTTGTTTTCAGCTGTGTCCATCATTTTAACGGGATCTGGATCAACTACATGTTCTGGCAGAGTTGAAGTTTATCTCAACAACAGCTGGGGAACAGTCTGCGATGATGGCTGGGACTTAAATGACGCTGAGGTGGTTTGCAGACAGTTGAACTGTGGGTCTGCACTGGAAGTTCCTCAGTCAGATCACTTTGGTGCAGGAACTGGACAGATCTGGCTTGACAATGTGAGCTGTTCAGGAAATGAAAGTTCTCTAACTGAGTGCCAACACAGTGGATTTGGATCAAACACATGTGAACATGGTCAGGATGCTGCTGTCATCTGTTCAGGTGAGAAAACTGTTAAACATACATGATACTGGAAGTTAACTCTGTTCTTTTGTGTCTTCCATGAAGTCTTTTTGTGTAAGGATGTTTGAAAGTATTTTTCATCTTCTTTCCTTTTCAGATCTCATCAGATTAGTTGGATCTGGATCATCTCGATGTTCTGGCAGAGTTGAAATCTTTCACAATAACATCTGGGGAACAGTCTCTGATTCCAACTGGAACTTAAATGATGCTGAGGTGGTTTGCAGACAGTTAAACTGTGGGTCGGCACTAGAAGCTACTCAATCAGCTTACTTTGGTCCAGGAACTGGACAGGTCTGGCTCACTGGTGTGACCTGTTCAGGAAATGAAAGTTCTCTAAGTGAATGTCAACACTCTGGATGGGGAAACTACTACTACTACTACTACAACAACAACTACTACTACTACTACAACAATGGACATTACTCAGATGCTGGTGTCATCTGTTCAGGTGTCAAAACTGTTTGATATGGAACAAACTGCATCTTAATATGTTATTGAGTGATATGTATCTTTATTTCCTTTAAGGAACATATATTAAAGAAAAGTGTGTGTTATGTCTTTTTCATTAAAAGGTCCAATCAGATTAACTGGATCTGGATCAACTGGATGCGCTGGCAGACTTGAAGTTTACCACAATAACAGCTGGGGAACAGTCTGTGATGATGGCTGGGACTTAAATGATGCTGAGGTGGTTTGCAGACAGTTAAACTGTGGGTCAGCACTGGAAGTCCCTCCATCAGCTCACTTTGGTGCAGGAACTGGACAGATTTGGCTTGACAATGTCACCTGTTCAGGAAATGAGAGTTCTCTAGCTGAGTGTCAACACAGTGGATTTGGATCAAACACATGTGAACATGGTCAGGATGCTGCTGTCATCTGTTCAGGTGAGATATTCTCTTGATGATCTGATAAATATTAAACAATGTGGAAACAACCTTCTTTTAGACCTCTGTCTTCCACTTATTGATGTGTTTTATCATTAAATTCAGTGTGAGCAGTCAAACTGATCCATGCAATAACCACACTGTGGAGTATTTGAGTGGTGAAATGTTTGCATCTTCCTCTATAAACGCAGCTCAGATCCACAGAGAAATAAAGCAATTTTTAAAGAATGCACAATCTTACAGACATCATGTTAACCACCGTAAAGTAAAGTTTGAATATTTTCAAATGCACATTTATGACAGCAACATGGAAGATATCTTCAAAAGTGTGTGTGTTTACGAGACACCACATATTTGAAATATTTGATAAACTTTGAAATATAAATTTTTCTTAGGTTTTTCAGGTCTTGTAATTCAAACAGTCTCCTGCTTCAACTTTCTTAATGTGGTTGTTCTGCAGTCCTCACAAAATCTCTTATACTTCAAATTTGGGAGCTGAAAGTCTTTCGGGGTTAGAAGCAAATCCTTTGGACTTCTTATAGAGTGCTTTTTTAGGGTAAAGCTGTGATGACTCTGACTATTACATGTCTCAGTTTACCGTTCTGCTATAGCTGACTATCTCTGGCTGGAGACTGAAAGCATTCTTTGTTTTGTCCCCTTCATAACTTTTCTGTGTTTTGTTTTCAGCTGTGTCCATCATTTTAACGGGATCTGGATCAACTCGATGTTCTGGCAGAGTTGAAGTTTATCACAGTAACAGCTGGGGAACAGTCTGTGATGATGGCTGGGACTTAAATGATGCTGAGGTGGTTTGCAGACAGTTAAACTGTGGGTCAGCACTGGAAGTTCCTCAGTCAGATCACTTTGGTGCAGGAACTGGACAGATCTGGCTTGATCATGTGACCTGTTCAGGAAATGAAAGTACTCTAACTGAGTGCCAACACAGTGGATTTGGATCAAACACATGTGAACATGGTCAGGATGCTGCTGTCATCTGTTCAGGTGAGAAAACTGTTAAACATACATGATACTGGAAGTTAACTCTGTTCTTTTGTGTCTTCCATGAAGTCTTTTTGTGTAAGGATGTTTGAAAATATTTTTCATCTTCTTTCCTTTTCAGATCTCATCAGATTAGTTGGATCTGGATCATCTCGATGTTCTGGCAGAGTTGAAATCTTTCACAATAACATCTGGGGAACAGTCTCTGATTCCAACTGGAACTTAAATGATGCTGAGGTGGTTTGCAGACAGTTAAATTGTGGGTCGGCACTAGAAGCTACTCAATCATCTAAATTTGGTGCAGGAACTGGACAGGTCTGGCTCACTGGTGTGACCTGTTCAGGAAATGAAAGTTCTCTAAGTGAATGTCAACACCCTGGATGGGGAAACTACTACAACTACTACAACAACTACTACTACTACTACTACTATGGACATTATTATGACGTTGGTGTCATCTGTTCAGGTGAAAAACCGTTATGATATGGAACACATTGCATTTCAGTGTTTTTGAGGGTAATGCATCTGTATTTTCTTGAAAGGATTTATATTTAAACATAGTTTGTGTCTTGTCTTTTACATAAAAGGTGACATCAGATTAGTCGGATCTGGATCTACTCGATGTTCTGGCAGAGTTGAAGTTTATCACAGTAACAGCTGGGGAACAGTCTGTGATGATGGCTGGGACTTAAATGATGCTGAGGTGGTTTGCAGACAGTTAAACTGTGGCTCGGCACTAGAAGTTCCTCAATCAGCTCACTTTGGTGCAGGAACTGGACAGATTTGGCTTGATCGTGTGACCTGTTCAGGAAATGAAAGTTCTCTAACTGATTGTCAACATAGTGGATTTCAATCAAACAGATGTGAACATGGTCAGGATGCTGCCGTCGTCTGTTCAGGTGAGAAAACCGTTAGATGGAGATGATATTGCAAGTTAGGATGCATTAAATCTTATTTTTAACGTAAGGGTGAATCTAAATGTTTTTCATGTTCTTTGCCTATAGATCTGATCAGGTTAGCTGGAGCTGGATCATCTCGATGCTCTGGAAGAGTTGAAATCTTTCACAATAACATCTGGGGAACAGTCTTTGATTTTAACTGGGACTTAAATGATGCTGAGGTGGTTTGCAGACAGTTAAACTGTGGGTCGGCACTCCAAGCTCCTCAATCAGCTTACTTTGGTCCAGGAACTGGACAGATCTGGCTCGGTGATGTGACCTGTTCAGGAAATGAGAGTTCTCTAAGTGAATGTCAACACTCTGGATGGGGAAACTACTACTACTACTACTACAACAACAACTACTACTACTACTACAACGATGGACATTACTCAGATGCTGGTGTCATCTGTTCAGGTGTCAAAACTGTTTGATATGGAACAAACTGCATGTTAATATGTTATTGAGTGATATGTATCTTTATTTCCTTTAAGGAACATATATTAAAGAAAAGTGTGTGTTATGTCTTTTTCATTAAAAGGTCTGATCAGATTAACTGGATCTGGATCATCTGGATGCGCTGGCAGAGTTGAGGTTTACCACAATAACAGCTGGGGAACAGTCTGTGATGATGGCTGGGACTTAAGTGATGCTGAGGTGGTTTGCAGACAGTTAAACTGTGGGTCAGCACTGGAAGTTCCTGCATTAGCTCACTTTGGTGCAGGAACTGGACAGATTTGGCTTGACAATGTCACCTGTTCAGGAAATGAAAGTTCTCTAACTGAGTGTCAACACAGTGGATTTGGATCAAACACATGTGAACATGGTCAGGATGCTGCTGTCATCTGTTCAGGTGAGATATTTTTTGGATGATCGGATGAATATTAAACAACTGTAAAAACAACTTATTGGTGTGTTTTATAATGAAATTCAGTGTCATTAGTCAAATTGATCTGTACGATAACCACACTGTGGAATTTGATCAAGTCTGCAGCTTGAAGTTTTCTTTATTCTTTACAAGTCTTGTAATCCAAACACAATCTCCTTCTTCAGCATGTGGATATTACGCAGTTTTCACAAACTAGGTGTTTCTGGTTTTCTGAGGCAGAATCAAATCTGGTTAACTTCTTATAGACTATTTTTTATTCCCAAGCTCTTTTGACTGTAAGTATTACATCTTTCAGTTTACCATTTTGCTATGCCTGGGTATCTATGAGTTGACCTTAAATATTTTCTATGTTCTGTCCCCTTCATATCTTCTTTGTCTTTTTTTTTTTTTTTTTGCTGTGCCTTTCTGTTTCTTGATCAACGCAATATTCTTGGACAGTCTATTTTTTTTTAGGAATTGCTACCTGCTCTCGTCAAAGGAGCTGATCTTTAAGCATTCACATCAGGTTCTAACAGTGGCCTGTTGTCATGAACTCTGTGTAGTGACTGAACAAATTAGATTGTAGATATAAGCATAAATACCATATTATCCGGATCGTAAGGCACACCGAATTATAAGGTGCATTAAGTGAAAAAAAAACAAAAAAACAGTCAGATTGGTCAAACTTTACTCAACTCTTTTCTTCTTGCTTCCTCGACTTCTGTACCATTTTAATCGTTAATGTTGAATTCTCTCGCAGCTGCTCTGCTTGCATGTTGTCTCAGTATATTGATGATTGACCTTGTATTGTGGATGGATTGTCTCAATTTTTCTCCTGACTAAAGTTTGGTCCGTTTACAGCATCGCGTTAACTTTTATCGAGTTAGCGTTCATCCTCCAGCGTCACTGTGCTAATATTATGCTAACATAGCTGTGTCGCTAGTGATCACGTAGCACATAATTATATACCAACAAGTCCAACTTCAGTAACCCTAGAAACGTTGTTAAACGTTTTGTTCCTAAACACTTCATTTATGTCGGAAGTGATAACAGAGCTGTACATTTCAATTTACAGAGAAATCTCTCAATCAGAACATTGTATATGATTTTTAGCTGGAAACTAGAGAGCTAACTTCCTGCTAACTTCTAACTCCATTAAATTGAATAAATTCTGTTTTCATGGATGACTGGATGTTAAACTTAATTGTTATAACTGGTGGAGCAGCAACGCTGATCATTTTATCAAAGATGAAAGGATTCAGACAGTTTTTAACTCTCAGTGATGCCATAGTGTTCGTTTGACTTAGAAACCTGAAGGGGATGGAGTTTTGGACCCAGATTACTCCGCGAGGCTCCTGACTATGGTAGCCGTAATGCTCCGACAATCCATCAAGCGGTGCGGCTTCATAGCGTAGCAAAGTCATGCGAAACATTTTTCGACAGATTTTTGAGCACTGTATACCACATAAAATTGGTTCAAAGTCAGTAAAGTCATACATAAGGTGCACTGTCGATCTATGAGAAAATGAAAGGATTTTAAGTGCACCTTATAGAGTGGAAAATACAGTAAGCTTTTTGTTTTAGTGTGTCTGTAGTATCTCTCGCTTAGCAACATAGTGAGGATTTTGGTCATCTCGGAGGCACTCCCCAATGACCTGTAGAGCTTATTAAATTTTATGAATGAGAATTTATGTCTTTATTCAGCCATTCATCCAGCTCACCTGATTCATCACTTAGCCCGACTGTCACTGGCATCTGATAGTGTGGCACTGCATATTCTTCCCTTAATAGCTTTTATTTTCTGCATGTTTCAGTCAACCACTCGGCCAGAGAATCTTCAATCCAATATTAGTGATATTCCTCCCTCAAACATTTGGAATTACCCTTCTTTTGCGTGAAAACTAGGTGTGGTCAAATTGGTACTATAAGAAACAAAAGCTTAGGACAGAACAGTTATCAGTCATGTGCTTCATACAAAACTTACATATGTTTTAATTTCATGTTGATCCTCTGAGTGTAATCGTACATTTTAATTTGAATTTATCAAAGCTACACAAAATAGGTTTTCTATTTTTTTTTTTTTACTTTGCTCTTGTTTTTCTGCAGTACCACGTCCTATCTCATGCCCCTACCGGTTGTACTCTTTTTTTTATTTTTTATTTACTATTTTAAAGGGAAAAAACCTCGCTCCCTTGGACCAGTCTTCATTATTCCATAACTGTATTTGGAATGTGACCAATCTCCCATTCCCCTATGTAATTCATAAATATTGTTTTGGTTTTGGCTATTTTCCTCTATAAAATTGAATTGACTTCTACAGTGGCCTGTTACGGTTAATACTGACATACTCCAGTCATGAGTGATATCAAAAGTTTTCTCCACTTTAGCATTTGGCATTTTCCCAACAGCATAATGTGATACCTTGATCAAAACACAGCCAATAAGACAGAATTTTCTTAATGCAAACATCAATAACTCAAAATTAGCAGCCAAAGGGTTCAGTCTACAGTTCCACACTCTCATGTGAAACCACAGTCTCCCCCTCTGGTCTCTCTTATCCTCCTGCTCCTGCAAAAAAACAAAACAAAGCCTCCACCGTTTTTCTTACCGGCGTGGTGCATTGTTTGTCAACATTTACTAATCCTAAGGTTGGTCCAGTTTTTATCTCAGTATCCAATCAGTCAAAACTTTAGTCCACATCGTCAGTCCCGTCACAGTCCAGTCACACATTCATTCACACGCATTCACACTAGATATTGTTGATAGTGGAGTCTCACGCGCAAATGATCAGATTCTCCACTCTCCAGCTCATCCATTTGTTTTTTTGAAAAAGAAAAACAGTTCTTCATAATTTTGGACTGGATTCACTCGCTGCAATCCTTTTAGACAGGGACTCACACTCTGACCGGGTCCCCATAGGTAACCTTGTCCTGAGCCCATTGTAATCTGGAAAAGCTCGCCTTATATTTGCTCCCACAAAAATGTTTTACAGCGCTGTTTATTCAATCTTACAGGCCTGCTTAGAACAAAAATGAAAAATAGCTGATTATTAAATCATCAAAACACAAAACATCATCACCATAAGGGTCGCACCTGACAGGTTTTCTCTAAGTGCACTGTTACAAAAATATTGGGCCCAGTTCTGGACATGTCCATGTATAGAAAAACTCTCTCTGTTGAAAAGAGGAAAACAACCCACACCTAACTGGCAGAATCCAGCTATCACTAAAACAAAAACCCCCAAAATCTGCGAGATTAATCATAGAAAGTTTTGTTAGCAGCCGCACAGTTCGCACAACACTAATATTCTCCATTAACCACTTCCTAAACAACTTATGACAGAGTATCATCACTAGATTATAAATTTCTTCTCCAGGTCTGCACTACTGCATTTTAGTCACAGACCTAATCACTTTATTTAATTATCCTGTACCATGCTATCATATATTTTACCAAGCAATTCTTCTCACACAGTCAGAGATATGTTTCTCTTAGTGCAAGCGTCAAAATTAAATTATTATTATTTTTTCTTCCTACAGTAATCACTTCTTTTGCTCAATTAGCACAAGACCTCTTCCAATTTACTATTTTAAAATCAAATTTATTATCTGATCACCGTTTGGTAACATCCTTATATTTTCCTTTTCACAAAATCCCCCTTTTTTCTTGGACTTCTAGAGCTATTCACTGCAATGGATAACCTCCACAGTTAATAGCAAGTCTCTATTAAATCTACAATATTTAGCATTTATGTGATATATTAACATTCATGAGTGTAAGCTGGTCTTCATTGCATGTATGGGTTTGTATTCAGATTAATTCAGGCATATTGGCGTGGAGCTTTGGATTCAAAATGTCTCCTCCAGCTCTTGATTCTATCCAAAAACAATTTCACATGTTTCTACTGGTGTATGTATGTTTTCTATTCATTTATATAATTATTAGTTTATTTATTTATTTATTTACCTTTCTGTTGCGATGCTCTGGACATTTCAAAACCTCCACAAGTCCGCCAGCCTCAATTTTCAACCCAATTTTCATATGCTCTCACTTTAACAGCCTCAGCTTTCATCTCTCACCCCTGTCCTCTCTCCTCTTCTCACAGTTGCCTGTGTGCCCTCCCGAATCTCCAGCAAACACAGGCCCAAATCAGCTGTTTCTTCTTCTCTGTTCATTCTCCTCTTCTTCTTTTCAGTCTGTTTTTGCCGCTTAAGTCCCAGCATGGCAAATATGAACCTCAGACAGTCCCATCAAGCGCTTTCACACAATTATGTCACTGGTACACTTCCCAGCTTGTGATTAGAGCGCATGTTCAACTATCAACTATGGTATTCGTACATGCTTCTGGACCTTTCAGAGTATCAGGTCATTCTTGCTGTCTGTTTTCTGCTGTTGATACTTCAAGTCGACTCTATTGCTCTTGAGCTGCCTTTTGTCTTCAGGCAGAGATTGACCGTCCTTTAAGGTTCTTCTGAGGATAAGTACATGATGAGAGGTGAAGCTGTGAAATTTTCAGCCAAAACCTGGCCTGTTTGTTGTCCCAATTATGTTAATCTATGATTTTGTTCTGGCCGCTGTACTCATTTAAAAGGTTGAGCCAAGTCCATGGGCTCCTGTATTAACACACTAACACATTTATTTAATATCATTTTCTTCACTAATTATTAACACATTCATTCTCTGATCCCTCTGTTTTCATTTTGAAACATCTCTATTTTTCACTCGTTGCACACACAGCCACAATCCTTCAAACTCCATGCAGACATTTTCACTTCCTGTCACAGACCCACACACACACAGTGGTTTTCATACACACACACTCTTCACATCACTGCATTTCCTGAGTTTCTTCACCCTAATCAAACTCTTGTTACAATGTTTACACACTATATATAAAACTGTATATTAAATGAATGCACCCTCAGCCATGCACACAAACTGAACAGCTTCACACAAGTATATACTAACCCCTTTAGACTTGCAACCATACACAATAAACAAGCAGCCAATTACACAAACATGATCAACACAATTGCACACAAACAGAAGCCCCATGGGTCCCTCGTGGGTTTTTTACTGTGCTACGCCCACGTCGTTAATTTACTATAAGGGCTCAAGTCCCCCGAGTTCCAAACTCTGGTCGCCAAACAACAGACCACTGGTATTTAACGGAGTGCAAATTCCGAGGAAATACCGACCTGGCACCCAGTACCACTGGATCCACTCTTGCGTCCAAGAGAGGTGGCTTGCCAGAGCTGCACTTCGCGTTACAAAACTAAGATCAAATTGGTAACTTTAACTAAAACGGTCTTACTGCCGAGCCAATTATAAAATTTATTATACTTCCACGGCAACACGTGAAGACAACTTTGCACAGACACTTAAAATAACTCTGCAGTAGACTTAAACATCAACCTGCAGTTCTTAGCAAAAATCTCTTGTTCTTATGTTTCAACACTACTGAGCCAATTTAACAGTGAAGAACGTTAACTCAGCGAACAGATAATTTAGAATTCATCCAATATGCACACTTTGCTTTAACAGGTGGTGCCTACCTTTAAATTCTATAGGACCGGTCCTCTGTTCGCCTCATTTCATAATTCCACCTTGGGCCAAATTTGTCCTCTCTGATGTAAAAGAATCCGGGGTTTCGGCACCAAGTATTAAAGTTTGTTCTTTGAATTCTTTTACTAAATAGAGAGAACATGACTCAGTTGGTTAAAGTATTTATAATTATTTTATTCAATCATCTTCTGGAAGAGAGAGAGAGACATGCACAGCCTAAAGCCAGTTGCAGATCTCTAGCATTAGAAGCCAAAAATGTATATCATATAGGTGTTATTTTGGTCCTTTACACGTCACACATAGTTTCGATAAAAACAACTCCTTCTCGCCTGACTTGATGTGTGTGTGTGTGTTGCTTAGTTCCGCTTTTTCTGTCTGGTTTCCTGTTCTTGCCTCTGCAGCTCTGCACTTCCTGTATTTTTATTCTGGCTGAGCACTTGGTTTGTGAGTCAAAGCTGGCCTTCCTTTATACAGGCCTTTATTATTAAAATAAATAAAAACAATATAATCAGAAAATAAGCATCAAGAATATATATTTATTCCGTAACAAGCTGTTGTACCAAATCCTTAAATCAGCTGCAGCAGGACTATATCATCATCATCATTATTATTATTATTATTATTGTTTTATTCATATTTTATTATTACTAATTTTATTATGTTATTATTATTATGTTGTTGTTGTTGTTAAGTGAGTATCTTCAAGCTATCCACTAAAAGTGAATCCAAGCTGTAGCAGACAAAGAATAAAGACCACAATTTTACCAGCCAACTTTGTACTAATTCTTATAAAAAATATATTGAAATCTTCAAGAAGACGTTTTAACAATTTTACTCTGAAATTATCACTATTTTAAAAATAACATGAAAGCATATAATTGCAACATTTATTCTAAATAGTATTGTTAATTACAGTACTTTCCAATGTTCCATTTATGTCAAGGTCCTGGGTCTCCTGACCCAGTGTTTTTAGTTCTTTGTGATTTTTGTATTATTGTACTTGTGTGATTTATTCTATGGTTTCTAGTTTTGATCCCTTGCCCTTCATGTCTCTCTGTGTCCCCTCTGTTCTATGTAAGTCTGTGTCTGCATGTTTGAGTTTCCCTCTTTGTCTTTTGGTTCGTCGAGTCCTCTGCCTTACTGGTTATGTCTCTGTGTTTCTTAGTTGCTGTCTCCACTGTGTCAAATTCGCATCTCTGTGTCATACTTCCTGTTTTACTTTGAAGGTCCGTGTCTTATGTGAATGTGTTCGTTTACAATTCCTTGTCTCGTCAGTTCTGATTTCCCCCAGCTGTGCTCTCCTTCTGTGTCTCATTCCCCTCGTTACTTCCCAGTGTATTTAAACCCTGTGTTTCTCTGAGTCAGTGTCGCGTCGTACCCTCAACAAGCTGTGTGTTCTGCTTCCGTGTTTCTAGTGTTTCTAGTGTTTAGTCACCTGCTCAGGTTTAGTATTTATTTTCCAGTGTTTCAGTCCTCAGTTCCTCTATTCAGACTTTTGTTTGTCTTTTGGTGAGTTTAGTTAGTACGAGGTTTTTCCCAGCAATAAAGCTGCGCTTTAAGTTGTACTTCCGTGTCTGAGTCCTGCATTTTGGATCCACCACTCCTGCTTGCCTGCCTGCCACACAGCCAACCATGACAATTTACTTTATTTTCAGTTTTTATTATCATACTGCTTCTTTTGTAACTTGACTATATTTGTTAATTTATTCTTTATGTGTTTATATTTTACTTTTGAAAAACATCTTTTATAGTCACTTTTTTACATGCTTTTTTCATACCTTTAATCAATCATAAATTTGTTGTTTAACTTTTACTTTGTTTCAACCAGCATTTCCTCATATGACACTAAATATACATTTAAATGGACATTGTATGCTTGACTTGGGTCATCGACATACTGTATACGTCATCCCAATGTTGATTTATTTGATCTGTCTCAGATGCCATAATTCTTTCTTGTGTTCTTAGCCTTACTAATTTTTAAGCTTGTTCACTCACACCAAATGAACACCTAACATCTGAATGATGTATAATCCAAAAAATAGAGAGATGATAACTTCAATAAGTCAAAAGAAATTCACTTGTTACTGAAAAATGAGCAACCGGAAAAACAATTTTGTCACTAAGGATAGTACTGTCTTTGGAAATCTGACTAGGTTTGCTAGGTCAATCGAAACCAATGATTTAGTGCTTTTAAACAATTTCCAGTTTCAATGAGATTTATATAAACACTCTACTATTTAAATGCAATATGTGAATACCATCCAAATTTATACTGTGAAATTTATTCTTGAAGATGATTCAGAATTGTTTTCATAATAATACAAAATTGCATCAAAAGCAATGTTGCTTTCAAAATTAAATAATTTATGTTCAGTTGGCCAGCCAAGGAAACACATGTCCTAAAGTTCATTCGAGAGGAGGTTTGAGCCTCTGAATATAGTGAGTTAGTGAGCTATTTAGAATGATCCATCAATTTCATCAATGTTTGAAAAAGGTGGACTGCATGTCTAGATGCTTTTTCTTTTCTTTCTTTTACAACTGTGACGATGGAGCTGAAAAAAAATCGAAATTAAAAAATTAAGAGGTGTGCCTCTTCTCTACTTCTGGCCTTTTACATCTCAGTAGAAGTAGAAACATGTCAGATAATTGGGGTGTTTGTTCAAAAACAATATATGTAAACATTGTTTCTCATAATTGTGAAAGATTTTTGTGATGATTTTCTCCTTGTCTCCTCTACAGAGCCAGTGGAGTTTAATATAGACTTGAACTTGCTCTTCCCAATATCCAGTCTGCCTCCAAATTTCATTGATCTGTTTAGAGACTATGTGGGAAATTTGACTTTCCCCCAAACAATCAGTTGGTCTTTAATACTGGAAGAATTGAACTTCACCACATGTAAGAATTTTATACTCAGTCCTAATTAAATGTGTTCATACTCTGGTGAATGATTTATGAGCTATGTTTGGTGATTGTCTTAAATGTCCTTATCAGGGTGCTATCCAAACTCCACTGGAGGACTGCAGTGTCAATGTGAGGACCAGTTTGCCTGGTCATGTGACAAGTGTGGAGTATACGGTGCATGCAGCAATGTCACCTCCCAAACTTGTGAATGCATCAAAGAGCTTCCTTCTACTGGAGAGTTCTGTGAACCAATTACAAGTAAGCTTCTGTCATGGCCAGTTTTTAAGTACTTGCTCTGCAGCACAAACACTGCAAAATTGGAAATTAACCAACCAAAAACAATTACTATATTTGGTTTGATTTTTCTTTTTACATTATAATCTTTTTACAGTATAACAACAACAACAACAACAACAACAAAAAAAACCAACGTCAGCTTCAACTTCTCCTCTCCAGTCCTCTCTATCTTATATCTTTCTCTATGTCTCTCTAAGTTTTTTTTTCTCCCCATAGAAAATAGATAAACTGTACATTTCTCTATTTCAGGATACCATATCATCCAAGCTGCACAGACAAGATGTTGAGCTTGCCTAAAACTTTCATGACGCCTGAATTTAAGTTACTCCATTGATTCCCACGTCTCTTGAGCAATACTGCTAAATGCATAGTGTTGACTCCAACTTTATTATTAATTTCGACCATGACCACAAAGCCATGCTGAGAAGGAAAAAAGGGTTGTTTTGAGGGTGTACACAGGACTATGGGATGGCATTACTTTCTTATTATTAAACAAGTATCTCCAACCTGTCCACTGAAAGCAGTTCCAGACTGCAGAGAACAAAGAATTAACTAATAGTATAATTAATTGATCTTGCACAACTTTAATTTAATAAACTCCGTGCCCAAACTTCATTGATAACTGTTCCAGATTATTCCCATCCAATTTTAACTATAGGTCTTAGGTTATTTCAAAACATCCAGCCCTATTTGTATTTTTTTCTTCAAAAGGCGATATTTTAAATCTAATTTTGAAGGTATAGAGAGAGTGCCTGTCTCCCAAATCCAAACTGGGAGCTGGTTCTACAGAGGAGGAGTCTAAAAACTCTAATTTTGAATAAATGAATGTATCTGACCAGCAGCATGTGTTCATCAACATATAGCTATCATTACTTGGAATCATCTATTAAACATATGCTTCAATGTAAACTTTCTGTTGTTAGACATAAGGGTGTGTTTGTGCTCGTTTCCTTTTTTTAAAATATCTTTTTCATTTGTGTTTTGTTTCTCATCTTTGCTGTTAATCTTTTTGGTCATTCATTAAATAATGAACATTTTAAAAGCACAATTTTCCTCTACAGATATTTCGTCATGTCCAACAACAACTCCTGGTATGTGAACATTCTTCTTTCTTCTATGTTCATTCTTTAAAGTATATTTTTGCAGTAAATGTCATTACAAAAATGTGTAGTCATTGTACTTACAGACCTAAAAAATCTTTCAACAATTCAATCGGTGTTAATAATTTATATTGGTTCAAATATACATCTTAAATGCCTTTCATGACCAAAGCTTATACGGTGATAATAACTAACCACAGCATGTGAAGTGTTTTGCTGCATCTCCTTAAAGCAAACGCTGAAATTAAATATTACACAATATGTAATTTTGCAAGGTTTATTTGCATTAAATTCTGTGGCTGCGTTTGAAACAAATAATTTGAAATATAAAAAAAAGTATGTTGAAATCTAAACTGCTGCTTTTTTCCACCTTTTTCCATAGAAATAACACCATCACCTACACCAACATACAGTAAGACGTTTGAAATGTATAGTGAAGAATGAAGGTCTTTGTGTGAGCTCCAGATTATCACTTGCACTGTCAAATCTAAAAAAATGAATCACTTTTGTTTCAACAATACAGCTCTTTATATGATCTAGAATCACATGTGTTTGGTTTGTGACTCAATTAGCTGAGATTATTTCAACTTTCAGTTTAAATGGTAGAAAATAAGGTTTGACAGTAAGAGGGGCAAGAGGTGTGCCTCTTCTCTACTTCTGGCCTTTTACATCTCAGTAGAAGTAGAAACATGTCAGATAATTGGGGTGTTTGTTCAAAAACAATATATGTAAACATTGTTTCTCATAATTGTGAAAGATTTTTGTGATGATTTTCTCCTTGTCTCCTCTACAGAGCCAGTGGAGTTTAATATAGACTTGAACTTGCTCTTCCCAATATCCAGTCTGCCCCCAAATTTCATTGATCTGTTTAGAGACTATGTGGGAAATTTGACTTTCCCCCAAACAATCAGTTGGTCTTTAATACTGGAAGAATTGAACTTCACCACATGTAAGAATTTTATACTCAGTCCTAATTAAATGTGTTCATACTCTGGTGAATGATTTATGAGCTATGTTTGGTGATTGTCTTAAATGTCCTTATCAGGGTGCTATCCAAACTCCACTGGAGGACTGCAGTGTCAATGTGAGGACCAGTTTGCCTGGTCATGTGACAAGTGTGGAGTATACGGTGCATGCAGTAATGTCACCTCCCAAACTTGTGAATGCATCAAAGGGCTTCCTTCTACTGGAGAGTTCTGTGAACCAATCACAAGTAAGCACTGAAATCTTCTAGCTGTTGTTACAGAAAAGTGCTTTCACCAAGAACATTAATGAATGTATCTGACCAGCAGCATGTGTTCATCAACATATAGCTATGGTTACTTAGAATCATCTATTAAACATATGCTTAAGTGTAAACTTTCTGTTGTTAGAAATAAGGGTGAGTTCTTGTTCTTGTTTACTTTTTATGTCATTTTCTTTTGTGTTTTGTGTTTTTTTTTCTTTGCTGTGAATCATTTTTGTCATTCTCTAGAAATGATCATTTTAAAACCACAATTTTCCTCCACAGACGTTTCTTCATGTCCAACAACAACTCCTGGTAAGTGAACATTCTTACTTGCTTGTTTATTCTTTAAAGTATATTTTTGCAGTAAATGTCAATAAAAAACTGTGTAGTCATTGTACTTTCAAACCATTTTTTTTTTCAACAGTTCAAGTTGTGTTAATAATTTATATAGGTTTAAATATACATTGAAACTGTCTTTTATGACCAAAGCTTATACGGTGATAATATGTAAACACAGCACTTGAAGTGTTTTGCTGCATCTCCTTAAAGCAAACACTTGACATTAAAGACATAGTATGTAATTTTGCAAGGTTGATTTGCATTAGATTCTGTGGCTGCATTTGAAACAAATAATTTGAAATATTAAAAAAAGTATGTTGAAATCTAAACTGCTGCTTCCCCCCCCCCCCCTTTCCATAGAAATAACACCATCACCTACACCAACATACAGTAAGAGATTTGAAATGTATAGTGAAGAATGAAGGTGTTTGTGTGAGCTCCAGATTATAACTTGCACTGTCAAATCTAAAAAAAATGAATCACTTTTGTTTCAACAATACAGCTCTTTAAATGATCTAGAATCACATGTGTTTGGCTTGTGACTCAATTAGCTGAGATTATTTCAACTTTCAGGGGTGCAAAGTCACACAGATGATGTGCAGCAGTGGGTCCCTCAGTCTGTCCTCACTCTGGACACTTGCAGTTGTCACACATGGAAATCAAATGTGTTATAAGCTGCAGGATTCAAACACAAGTGTGTCTTATAAATACATGTTCATACTTTTATTACACAATCAGAGAGAAAGAAACAGAGAGAGAGTGCAGGACAGAAAGAAAAGTGACAGCCTCAGGCGGTATTACAAAACAGCACAAGAGATGGAGCATTTTCTGTTTGTACTAAATAAGTACCAAATACTTCCAAAATAAGAAAAGTTTCCAGTTGGTGCTGTGGTCACATGTTTGACTCCTCTGAATAAACCACCTTTCTTTTAGCTTACTGTCAAACAAACATTAAAATCAATTTGGCTCGACACCACCAATTGGAGGCAACAAAAATAACCAAGCTAGCAATAACAGTGCAGTGAATTCTGCTTGTTCCATAATTTTCGAGACTGAAAACCAGGCAGCATTCACATTTCACTTTATTCTGTTTGCATAATTCTGTTATTACTGTTGGCCCACATGTGGCCAACAGTAATCTTTTAATGTTCTTCATTATTAAAACATTTGTATTGCCTCGTACATAAGTAACATAAAACTCAGTACTTACATTTAAAAGTTTACTCTTTGGCCGCCCAGCTTGAACCTGCCATCATTTTTTCCAAAAAATTATCCACCGCCACTGCCGCGCTGTGAATCCTGACATAGGTTGGGCCACGAAGGATAGACCCAACCTATTCTGGGGAAAAGGAAGACTCAAGGTTGCCTTTAACTGTGGCCTCTGAAGGATGTGGCCCCTCAATTGGGACACAGATTATGTGGAAACAGGGGGCATAAAAGTCACAGCTTTTTGTCAGCATTTTCTTGTAAATATCATCTCCCATGATTGTGTTTTGTATATGTGATGGATTTTCCCCTTTTTCTCCTTAGAAATAAGGGTGTGTATTTGTTCTTGTTTTCTTTTGGTCTCTTTTTAATTTTTTTTGTTTTTTTTCTAAGCTGTTAATTATTTTTGCCATTTACTGTAAAATGAACATTTTAAAATGATAATTGTCATCCACAGATACTTCTTTATCTCCAACAACAACTCCTGGTATGTGAACATTCTTCCTTAAAGTATTTTTTGCAGTAAATGTCATTACAACTTTCTAACCTAAAGAATCTTTCATCCGTCCCATAAATTTAAATACTTTTGTTTCTCATATTAATTGAAAAACATTCACAAAAACATTAACTACTAATTATCAAAGCTTATGTTTAAGAGGTTTTCTGCTTCATGTCCTTAAACAAACACTCAGTATTAAAGACATACATAATATGTAATTTTGCAAGGATTATGTACATTACATTCTGTGGGTGCATTTGAAAATAGAAATTTAAAATATATAAAAATGTATACTGAAACCTGAACTCCTGTTTTTTTTCCCATTTTCATAGTCATAACACCATCAACACCATCCTTTACTACAACAACAAATGGTATGGTGTTTGAAATGTAAAATAAGAATGAAGGTCCAGATTATCAGTTGCACTGTAAAATCTAAAACATGAATCACTTTTGTTGCACCAACAGAGCTATTTAATGGCTGCATTAGAAAAGGGAAATTTGAAATATAAGAAAAGTAGGCTGAAATCTGAACTACTGCTTTTTTCCATTTTCACAGTCACCACACCAGTAACAACAATACCTACTACAACAAATGGTATGATATATGAAATGTAAAGTATAAATGTCTTTGTGTGAGCTCCAGAGCACTTTAAAATATGAAAAGCTCCATCACCATTGTTGTAACTACACAGCTATTTGAATGATCAGGAATTACATTTTATTATTATGATATTTGTAATCAATTTTTGTCATCTCTGATTTTGTATCAAAGCTGTTACAGTATTGGTATCAAACCAAATCTCTTAAACCGTCACTAAATATGTTTGTCTACATGTCTGGTCATATGCTAATTGAAAAGATTTTAAGTGTTTTGTTTCATGTCCTTAAAGCAAAAACTTGGTATTAAAGATATAATATGTCATATTGCAGGGATGATGTACATTAGATTCTGTGGCTTGATGGGAAAAGAAAAATGATAAATTTAAAAAAGTATGCTGAAACCTGACATGCTGCTCTTACCCCTTTTTTACAGTCACAACAACATCAACTACATCACCTACAACAACAAATGGTATGATAATTGAAATGAACAGTGCTGCAGATTATCACTTGCACTTTAAAATCTAAATAAATTGAATCTCCTTTGTTGTAAAAATAAAGTTATTTAAATTATCTAAAAAATGAATCTGTTTGCCAAGTGACTCATAGTTTTAGATTTTTGCCAGCAGGGTTTTGACCGTGTAAAAATAGGAGCTTGCTGTCTACACAATCATGTAAATATTGTTTCCCATTATTGTGACAGGTTTATGTGATGCATTCACTCCTTTTCTCCTTCACAGCACCAGTGGTCTTCTATATAGCAGTTGAAATGCACATCCCAGCAGTCAGTGTGCCCCCAAATATCACTGTTGTACTCAGAGACATTATGAAAAATGTCGTCTCCCCTCAAATCGAATCTTTAACAGTAAAAGACTTGAACTTCACCACATGTGAGGACTTGATCTTATTTATGTGATTTTTGTACTATTCTTATATAGTGCCGTATGACTATGATTTGTCATTCTTTTAACTGTCTTGAAAAGGGTGCTCTCCAGTCTCTACGGGATGGCAGTGTCAGTGTGAGGACCAGTTTGCTTGGTCATGTAAGAAGTGTGAACTATATGGAGCATGCAATAATGTCACCTCACAAACCTGTGGGTGCATAAATGTGCTTCCTCCTGGTGGAGAATTATGTCAACCAATCTCAAGTAAGAATTTAGCAAATAATTTTTATGTGACCTGGGGCCTGTTCTTCGTACCTCGCTAAGTAAGTTAGCCGGATTTGAATGTTGACGATTTCGCGTGATCTTGGATCGTTCGGTTCTCCGAAGCTCATCTGGGACTTGCTGTCATAGCAACAGATCCGTAAGCGTAAACCTGCTCGGGAGCAGGTTTACTTTATGTAAACAGGATTAGATCGCGGCCTCTCAGGTATGTCCGCTGCAGTTATATGAAAGCAAGAGCGATATTTCGCCACTGTTTTACCATAAATAAATATTATCAATGTAACTAAAGATAATGCAGTATTTGATTCTTTTATTGATTTCATACAGATACATACAGGTCATTTCCGAAAAAAAGGGAAATGTACTATTAATCATTCTATTACATGTAGTAGATCATGTCAGATGTAATTCATATTTTAGAGTAGTAATAGTAAATTACTACGTGCAATCAAGATGACAGACCACGGCTAAAAAGCGAAGGTGGATTTGGGAAGTCTGTCGCAGCCATGTCCTGTCCGTTTGTACGCGAGCAAGGAAGGTGCAAGATTGATAAGGAGAGTTTACAGAATTTAGCGTATATTGCGGGATAGACGGGATCCTTTAGCTCGGCGCGACGGTGTGCTCATAGAGAGATATCGATTCTCCCGTGAGGGTATTATTTACTCTCTCTCTCTCTCTCTCTCTCTCTCTCCCTATATATATATACATATATATATATATATATACTTACTGTACTGTATATACTTACTCCCGACTTACTGTGCATGCTTCAGTCACCCCTTGCATGGGAACAGGTAAAAGTGATGGAGTGTTATGTCAAACTACACACAAAAAACCCACAATGTCAATAAATGTCACAGTACAAAAAAGGGGTGTGACGAGGGGTGCAGGACCACCACCTGTCTTTATTTGCTCTGCCCTTTTCTTGGTTGCTGTTATAAACAAACAAACAGATTATTCCAGGGTCTCTTGTCATAGACTAAAAGCAATATAAGTGATAAATATTACCATTCTGTGGAATATTCTTATATTTCACTTTTACTTGTTCCCATGTTCTAGTGGGTCCTGTTGTGGCTCTAATGTGAAAGAGGATATGATGTAATATAATATAATGTGGAATAAAATAATATCACATGATATAATGTAATATCATGGATCACTTACGAGTTTAATTTGTCAGCAACTTTCTGCCAGCCCTCTCTCCTTGCTTTTGCAGCCTTTGCAGTGTTCCCCTGCGTTTTAATTAAACTCTGAAACTCCTGAAATCCCTCAATCAAGAGTTCTTGGTCTGCTGCCGTGAAATACTGTGCGCGCTCCTTCGACATCTTCGCCGACCAATCACAGGGTTGCTGATCAATGTTTCTACTATCGATGCGTAGCCCCTTTTAAGCCACCCAGTGATCTCAGATTACTTCATCCAGCTATACTAATCGTCAACAACAGGTGTGTTCGGAGAACCGGATTAGCGAGCTCAAAGTTAGCGCGATGATTTGATCTTGGATGTGTCATTTGATCTTGGATGTAGTAAGCGAGGTACGAAGAACAGGCCCCCGATTGTGATTATATACTCACTCAATGTATTCAAATATGTCTTTAATACATTTATTTCTGTTGGAATTCTCTGGTGTTAATTTTCTTCTTTTCTCTTGGATCTTAATTTATTCTCCACAGCTTTCACTCCATGTATAACATCAGCTACAACTACATTACCATCAGTTACAACTACAACAATGACGATAACACCAACAATGCCAAACACAACAACAACAATGCCCTTTCTACCACCACCACTGACAACCACAACATCAACAACAACAACCACAGCATCATCAACAACAACAACCACCACAACATCAACAACTGCACAGATGAAGAAGACACTAGAAATAACTATGGATGTTGAATTCAAGGAAGAATACAATCAGGAAACCAATGACTTTCACAGAAATGTTAGCAACACTGTAAGTTTTTATTTGCCTTTTTTATTAATCATTCTGTTTTCTGGTGTTCTCATTCCACTAGCTATATGGGATATTTATTCCATTTTTTGCCATTGTCTCAAACAGATCAGGGATGAAGGACTGAAGCAAGGAATAGAAGCAAAATTAATCAACTTCCGGTAACTCACAATGTCTTTTTAGTAACTACAATATTCCTATCAAGGTTTTTTTTTTCCCTTCATTTGCTACTCCTTTTATGGTATGGTTATTACATGTTTTTGCAAAGTCCTTTTAAAAGACTGCTATTTTACTGTTAACTAGCTTGGGGGACTAGTTAACAGAACAGTGTCTTGAAGGTAATACTTTATTTAACAAACTAGGAGGGAAAAAAAGTTACTCACGTTACTTTCAAGTAATGAAATTTCTTAATCTATCCTGCCTCATCACAATGAAGACTTTACTGTAAACATTTTCATCTGTTAAATTGTAAATTAAAGTGACTGAGGGAGAACTCAACTTGCAGTAAAACTGTCTGCTACTCATTCTAGAAACATATAATCTACCCAGTAGGGAAAAAATGGTTAATTATTTGCTATTTACTGTAATCTTTTTTTTGCTATATCTAAGGGCATTTGATGTTTGTGTTATTTGAGATGAGACTTGTTTGGCCTGTGTGAGTGAACACATCACGTGTGAGCACATGAGAGTTGGCAACTCTTTTGTGGTTACATTTTTAAGGGACTTCTATTTTCTGTTGCAGGAGTGGAAGTACCATTGCCCAATATCAAGTCAGTGCTAACTCTTCTGTTACACCAGACTTTCAAGCACTAAATTTAAAAATAGCTGGCAAGCTGGCAGAATCATACCCTGTGGTATTTGAGGGTAAGGCAGTCTTTTACATTTCTCCTTTCAAATGTTGTGAATATCTATCGGTCCAGATAGTTGTTTAACAATTGTGTGACATTTGTGTCCTTAAAGCATCGGGTCCCCTGACATTTGTGCCAAATGATGGATTTTATGAGGAAACAGTGACTGTCACATGTGGCCCTCCACCAGTGAATCTCAATTTTGGCACTGTCTCAGCAGCAGAGTGGAGACGTAATACGGTGCTCATATCTGAAGATGGAGAACACAGAATTTCAATTAAGGATGGAAAATCAACCTTAACTGTGTCAAGATTTATTAGCTCTGACAATGGTAAGAAATTGACTGATACGTTTAATAGGAATACTTAAAAAAAAAAAAAGTAATTGTATTGTAATATTTTATTTAAAAAATGTAATATTTTCATTTTAATAACATTAAAATGTAAGTCCTGCATTACAGTTTTCTGATAGTGCCCAGGCTACCGCAACAGCAAAATTCTGATTGACTGGGTAAAATTCATCTTACAGTGCACCACAACACCACATTCTCACTCCCAAAGCATAATATTTTATGCTAGGAGACAAATCGTCAACACAGTACACTTCCAAGCACCCAACACATCCTTAAATGACGAGAAAATTAAGGAAACACGAGAAGCATTCGGAATCAATCTACACATGTTCGTTCATTTTACTTAAATCGCTTTGGAAAACACTATTTAACGTCATTAAAGTGCTGGTTAAAGTTAGGGATAAGGCTATGGCTAAGCTTAGGGATAGGGTTAGGGCTGGTATACATGGCTGGAACGTATATTAACGCAGGACCGTCATTCTACTGTATTTCACCCACAACCTGGCACATAGCATAACAACATGGAAGGTCACCTTTCGCATTCCTCAGGAACGACACGGGAT
Source organism: Oreochromis aureus (assembly GCF_013358895.1). Taxonomy (NCBI): domain Eukaryota; kingdom Metazoa; phylum Chordata; class Actinopteri; order Cichliformes; family Cichlidae; genus Oreochromis; species Oreochromis aureus. The sequence goes on from NC_052944.1 coordinate 36,153,634, forward strand.
GTGACAAATTGTCAGGATTTTATTAGGGATGGACCAATCGGATGTTATGTATCAGTATCGGTCCGATACTGATCTAAATTACTGGCGATCGTGGCTCAAGAATTGGCAGTTCGTCTTATAATTGGAAGGTTGCCGGTTCGAGCTCCAGCTCGAATAGTCTCAGTCGTTGTGTCTTTCGGCAAGACACTTCACCCGTTGCCTACTGGTGGTGGTCAGAGGGCCCAGTGGTGCCAGTGTCCGGCAGCCTTGTCTCTGTCAGTGCGCCCCACGGCAGCTGTGGCTACAATGTAGTTTGCTATCACCAGAATGGGTGAATGACTGAATGTAGTATAAAGCGCTTTGGGGTCCTTAGAGACTAAGTGAAGCGCTATACAAATACAGGCCATTTACCATTTTAAATTACTGGATCGGATATCGGAGAGAAATAAAAAATTAAAAAAAACAAAAACAAAATTTGCGACATGGCGTAACCCAGCTCATGACCTTAGCATGTCGGAGCAGTGTGCGTCCCGTGATAGAGCGGCTTTGGCGTGCGAGACCTTTCAACGGTCTGGTTGAGCACTTGGAGTCTCACTACGTGCTTGCAAACCGGCATTTAATCTCCAGGAGAGCTATCCCAGAGAAGTAAAGCAACTGTGTTCATTTCTGAATGTTTGTAAAGCATTCTCACGTTAAGCTTAACAACCGATATATGGAGCGACTGCCTCTTCTTCTCTCTCTCTCCCTCTCCTGCTGCTACTTTATTCATGAAACTGATCAATGATCAGCTGATCGGCTTTCCTGTCACGACTCCTGTCTCTCTTGTTTTTTTATTGCCCACTTTGCTCCAGAAAGAGGAAACCAGCGGCTAAACAACAGCAGCACGTTTAACCACCAGGATCCTTTTCTATGCAGCTGATGGCTGGTAACTGTGTAGCGGCAGGTAGCAAGTTTTGCCAGGGTGGCAGGTAGGGCATTAACAGGGAATAGGGGGAGCACACAAAAATACGTTTCCTCCTTATTCTCATTTAAAATGTCTAGTTTTTAATAAATAATTATCTGAGTCTTACAACCAGATATCCGAATTTATGATATCGCTATAGATATCGCACATAAAAAAGTGGTATCATGCCAGATGTTATGCCTCGGGAGTGAGAACGAGCTGAACTCAAGCATTGTCAGTGAATCAATCAGTCTGTATTCACTGTAATATTCTATTGTGAATGGCCTGATATTCTCCTTTATAGTTCTGTGCAGTCCAGGTTTTTTTCCCTCACAATACATGGAAATGAAAGGACTCTGTCTTTACAATACAGAATGTAATATGTTATGCTTTTGATTTCAGCATTTAAGCAATATTTTGATACACAATATCAGAAAAAAAATATGTGCATTCACTGTAGGTAAAAACATGGAAATCATAACATAAGGAACTCGCTTTTAGAGTCAGCTGTCTAAAACAGTATAGTATCAGTGAAGTATCTAAAACTTCTGACCACCCCAGTTTCCACATTGTCAAAGGAACTAGTGGCTTTGGTTAAAAAAAGAAATGGCTTAGTTGACAAAACGTCTCTTTAAACTAAACTTAAAGGTTTTGGGTTGGTAATTGCCAGTGTTGGGCAAGTTACTTTGAAAAAGTAATTCAATTAGAGTTACTAGTTACTTCTTCAAAAAAGTAACTGAGTTACAATATTCTAAAAGCAATTAATTACTTGAAAAATAACTATTGCGTTACTTTAAAGAAAACGTTTAACCCTCTGGGTTCCAGGGTATAATTGGTCATTTTTTACTACTTTTGATTTTCCCTCCACATTTTGCCTTTTAAAAACTATTTACTTTGTCTTGTTTGGTATCATCCTTTTCAGCACAACCTCACGTGTCAGAATTTACAGTTATGTTTTCATTTTGACATACTGTATTAACACAATTGATCTAAAATCAGACAAAAACCATAAAATCAGAGTAGAAAAAGTTATATATTTTACTGTAACAACCACAAACATGTTTAATGAATCATATTTCATAACTTTAAATGCAAATATAAATTGTCAATTTTAAAATCCTATGCACAAGTTTTGCAAACAAAGTTATTTGCATCCATTTACCTTTTACCTTGATTTTTTAAATAACCATTTCAAACTATTTACAGAACAATCAGCTGTTAAGATGCCACACAAATTATTTGTGCCATTCCAAAAAAATAATTTCTGTCCACTATAAAGGAGAACATCACAGCCTGATACCTGCAGGTCTGACAGCAGCAGGTGTATCACTGCTGTTTCTACCTGGAGACAGCAGTCGCCCCATTGTTCTGACACACAACACAAAACTATCCACAACACTACACACTAACTACCCAAGACAACACATGAACTACACACTCCAAACACGCTAAACGTCACAAATCTCACATCTCAAAACTCGCTCTCGCTTTTCCTGCTCTCTCTCTCTCTCTCTCTATCTCGCCGTCACTCCTAAAACTTCCACTGTTTTGTTTTGTTTTTTTGTTCATAAGCAGAGAGTGCTTGCTAGCGCTAACGTGGCGAAACTATTGAGGAAAAAACTCCGCGTATATATTGTTTATCATGACTCTGGTTTTACGTGGCCTATCAACACAATTTATAAACTGGTATATATCACTGTGTTGCTTTGTCTTTAAGTGGTCATGTGATTGGCTTACCACGACTACTTTATTCTTCCTCAGTCAAACAGCAGCACTCATGCGATTGTTTTGCCTCCTTAGCTCCAGGTGTTGTGCTAGATAGTGATCGTGATTACCGTCCGCGGGAGCACGCAGCTGCTTAAAGCTGTACTTACATAGACAGCTACTTCCGTGCAACTGATATAAGATGCGGTAAGCTGAACACAGCTTCAACCGTCTGTTTGTTGAAAAATAGTAACGGACCGCGTTTCCTTGTTATTAACTGTAACGGCGTTGTAACGATAGGAATAGTAATTAGTTAGATTACTCGTTACTGAAAAAAGTAACACCGTTAGTAACACCGTTATTCCCATCACTGGTAATTGCATTCACAGGTTAACCAGTGTCTTTCTGAATGTATGAGCTATTTTGGAAATTGCATGTTCAGAGAAATTGAGAAATATTGTAACTGGAGGTGAGTAACTAATTTGACAACAAACTGTCCTTTAGTTAACGGATGAATATTTGAGAGACATTATTGTTTAGTCTAGTTTTGCTAAAAAGCTGCGTTGGCTTTTTTAGGAAAACTAGAAGGAGGAAAACTAAGAGTATTCAAAAATATTGTTGTTATTACAAATATGGTACCGCTTTTGTTTTTTTTCATTAAAGCACTTCACTTTTAATTACAGGAGTTTATGAATGTCGGCTCATTCGCACAAACGACAAAGCATTTTTTCACCAGAAATCTGCAACATCCTTCAGTCTGAAAACAAAACCCACAATCACAGTCTCACCAATCAGACAGTATGTGCAATGTTCTGGAGGAAGTGTGGCTCTGAAGTGCAGTGTGAATGATGGGTATGAGGTTCAGTTTCGGGGCATTTTGCAAGCAGGTAAGTCTGACACAAAAACGCAAAAATCAACAAAAGGCAAATCTGTTACTGAGAAACATTTTATATGACAGCATTTTTCACAAAACCATATTTAATGCAATTAATATGATTTTGTAACTTTTTGGTCTTGCTATTGTTCTACTCTCTAGGATATTTTTAAACTTACTTTTATTGTTGTTGTTGTTGTTGTTTAGGCACTGGTACTTCAATTACCTATAATTATCCTACACCTCAAGGTTGTGAACAAGGGGAAAAGCCAATCATCTGTCAGTTAAAAAACCAACCGTTATTTACAAATGCAATAACACTACAATTATCATCACAGAGTGAGTATTACATTCAGATATTCACAAGTATTAACTTAAGCATGCATTAACACACCCTCTGTCAGTGCACCCCAGGGCAGCTGTGGCTACAACGTAGCTTGCCATCACCAGTATGTGAGTGTGTGTGTGAATGGGTGAATGACTGGATATGTAAAGCGCTTTGGAGTCCTTAGGGACTAGTAAAAGCGCTATATAAATACAGGCCATTTACCATTTGAGAAAATGAAAAATACATATTAAAATTGCTGATGTATTTTTTTCTCTTTCTTTATAGACGCTGTCTGTAAAGATGACAGATTTGGCCAAGGAGATGTAGGTTACAAAGCTGCAGTGCCCTGTTCAGAACCAAACAAGGTGGGAGAAATAACTGCAGTCTGTAAGGAGAGTGGAAATTTTGGAGACATTCAAGACAACTGCATCCTGTTGCCAGTTAAGGAGCTGCTTGACCAGTCTCAGGTATTCTAGCTCTCTGGTTGTTTCTAACAACATTTCATGAACCATTGGTTAGATTGACAAAAATCAAACATTCTACAAACATTTTTGAAAGATTCAGAATACTTTATTAATCCCCGAGGAAATGATGAGTTCACAGTTGCAGTAAAAACAGTAACTAACTAAACAAAATTAATTATACACTGTATTACAAAGTTACAAAATATAACAAAATAGCTTCAATAGATATAAATGGCTCTAATTCAAAATACCAGAGTATAAGACACCCACAGACATACAAACACACATATATGTATGTATATACTAGGGGTGCAACAATACTCATATCGGTATTGAACCATTCGATACAGTGCTTTCGGTTCGGTACAAATATGTATCGAACAATACAAAATTTTAAATTTATTTTATCAACTTTTCTTCTGATGATGCTGTCTGTGTTGAGAGCTCAGTGGATCTGCGTTTGACTACCTCGCCTAGGCTGCACTTAGGTTTAACTGTTATTGTTAGCTGTTTATATATATATATATATATATATATATATATATATATATATATATATATATTATGCATAATTTGTGCTTAAAGAAGCAGGAAAACAAGAAGAAAGATTAAATAAAACAAGATTTCATCTGTTTCAGTCTGGAAATACCCTGAAAAAAAAATAGATACTGTGAATAAATAAAAATTAAGAAAGTACTTATAGTATACTTTGACTCCATACTTCAAACTTTCAAATTCAGAAACCTTTGATCACCAACTCCTCTGATTATAAATGTGCATACATAAAAGTATTACATGGAGATAACATGTGAAATTGTTCTTTCCTCTGTCCAAATCTCACAGTTCTTGACTGCCACTACCTTGCCAGCATTTTTGGAACAGCTCAGCAATGTCACTGTCAGTTTTACTGAAGAAGTGATTACATCTCCTCCCAACATTAAAGCTATTGTGAAAATACTCACCAATGTAGCCAACAAAACTTCATCCTTCAATGTCTCGATTAGCAGAGATTCAATGGAGGTATGTTTATAAGTTTGCAAAATTTATCACATTCCAAACTGTATTTTTTTAAATCTAATATCACTCTTATTTTTTTCCTCAGAATGTCTTGATAACAGCAGGGGTTCTCACCATCAATGGAACAAAGAAAGCATGGAACACATTGAACAATAATGACTCCACAAGCATCTTAAACAATACTGATGCTGGAAGTGTCAGCTCGTCTTTATTGGACTCGCTTGAAAAAATAACATCTCATCTTGTCAATACAACTTTTGACATTAAGACAGAATTTATTCAGTTAAACAGAACTACATTCACAGACACTTTCAATGCTGAATTTAATTCTTCAGTGGTAATAAAAATACCAGAGTCTTATGGAGATAACAAAACAATCACTATGATAGTATTTAACTCGTTAGATAATGTACTACCTGCAAGAAATGAGGCCAATTCATCGCTCAACTCCATAAACGGCAGGGTTGTACTTGTTCAGTCCAGTGGCCAAATCAAAAATATCTCTTTCACATTTGATATTTTAAATGATACACTGCAAAAGCCTGAATGTGTCTTCTGGAACTTCAGCCTCTTTGATGGCCTGGGAGGATGGGATGGCAAGGGCTGCGAGTTAGTGTTAAACATAAATGAAACAGAAACTGTCACCTGCAACTGCAACCACCTGACCTCATTCTCCATCCTCATGTCACCGAACAGTCCAAAGAAACTCTATTTGGACATTATAACCTACATTGGAGTTGGCATTTCAATGGGATCCTTGGTCATATGTCTCATCATTGAAGGCCTCATTTGGAGAAAAATAAGAAAGAATGAAACCTCTTACTTGCGTCATGTTGCCATTGTTAACATTGCCGTTTCCCTCCTGATTGCAAACATTTGGTTTATAATTGGAGCGGCCATTTCAGATGCAGAAGTTAAAAACCCTCCAGCATGCACTGCAGCTACCTTTTTCATCCATTTTTTCTACCTGGCCCTGTTCTTCTGGATGCTGGCCTCAGCTATGCTGCTGCTCTACCGTACAACAAATGTTTTTGCTGGTGGTTTGTCTAAAGCATCTATGCTGGCCATTGGATTTTTTCTAGGCTACGGAGCTCCTCTCATCATTGCAACAGTAACTATAGCTGCAACTGCACCTGACAACGGATACATCCGAGAAAATATCATATGTTGGCTCAACTGGGATAAGTCCAAAGCTCTGCTGGCATTTGTGATTCCTGCACTATCAATAGTGGTGATAAACCTCATTATCCTGGTTGTGGTTTTGTACAAAATCATAAGGAGAAGGGTTGGAACAACTGCTGCACAAGCAGAGGAAAGGCATGTCTTAGTGGTTATTGCCAAGAGCTTGGCTGTGCTCACACCATTTTTTGGCATAACTTGGGGTTTGGGAGCTGGAATTCTGGCTGATCCAAGAAATGAAGGAATCCATATTGCATTTGCATTCTTCAATTCGCTACAGGTACAAATTCATTTTTTGCCTATCTGTATGCTATGATAGTAGCATATCTAATCACTGAATCCTTGATAACTCATGTTACTCTGTTTTTAAAAAAGGGTTTCTTTATTCTGGTATTTGGAACACTGCTGGACGGTAAGGTACGTAGAGCTCAACTTTAGTACAGGTTAATTCAAAGAAAAATAATAATAAATATATGAACGATGTGTATGAATGAGTAAATCATTATTCTTGAATTACTTAAAAATTAAAGGTCAATGATATAATTTTGGTTTAACAACAAAGTGTGTACTGGAAAAAAAGGAATTTAGTAATTGTCTCCTAATCTTTACTGACAAAGGACTATAAATTGTAATAATACTACACTAAAATCCTCCTTTGTCAAGTCAAACCTCCCCTTTCAGTGCCATTTCATGCTTCCTATATAAGCCCATCTAAATGGCTACTCAGACTTGAGGATGAAAGTAGCAAACAGCACATGACCATACTTCAATAAATAACAGTTATGTATATATGTTTGTATTCCACACAAGCACACAAAAGAACATGATGACCATCACCATAGAGCAGCAAAAATACAAGATGGTTTGCTTGTAGTGTTTGGCTTGGCAACATGAATAAATGTAATTTTAACAACAAATTCATGTGACTTCCATTTTAGTGTTCTAACATTTGACATTTCATTTATCAGGTGCGGTCAGCAATAGTATCATGGTCACAACCCTCCAGAAGTAGGACAGGGGTAAGAACAGTTTTCCTAGTCATGAGTTTCATGTTCCTTTTTTCTTTCCTTTCTTATGAATCATAGCTAATTTGCTTCTTGTTAATATTGCATGATTTATTTATTTTTTGTTTTTTTAGAGCACAAGTGCTGGAAACTCAACATCAAGTGGACTTCGAGTTTTAAGGAACTGGAGACGTGGGAGAGGTAAAGAACCATTAAGGAAATGAATAAACCAAAGTTCTATATAAAAAATGAAGTGAAAGCTGTGTGTTTTTAGGTGTGCTTGTACTTTGATCAGGCAGTTAACTGGGAAAATAATAATTGGATGGGTGGCGCATCAACACATACAAAATGTCATTTTTTAGATTTTTGTTCATGCAATTATTTTAAATGCCAACAAAACTACAGCTTCCTGGTGTAGTACTGTGTCTACTGTTGTAATAACTTTACCGTTCTGTTTTTGTTGTTGTTGTTGTTGTTTTCGTAGATGGCTACAACATGACATCCAGTGCATCCAGTGATTTGCATTCAGTTAGCAACACATAATGTATGCAGACAACTGTGGTTATTCAGATAACCAACAAGAAGTCACCTCACTAACAGGTGCCATGTTGAAGAGAAAAATAATGTTATTTGCTTCACTTGTCTGTCATTTTCTACATGTATTCATCATAAGCTAATTTTAAATACCAAACAACATTTGTTAAAGAAAGTTTTGGTGTTAATCACTTTATAAGCTTGGCTACTACTTAGTTGTAGAAGAAAATCCATCTCTAAATCTTGCGGTTTTATTTCGTCTGAATATATTATAGCACACAATCCCAAATTTATTCTAATGAAAATAATTCATTTAGCTTTAATAATATCATTAATTCTTACCTATTGCTGGTATTTTTATTCTGTATATGTTGTGCTGTATAATAATAATTTCTTAATAATTTCCATACATGTTAATTTTACCCATACTTTTTTTCTTTGCTGACCACATTATAGTTATACTAACTAGTACCTTTATATTATAGTCACTCTTTACTGGCTACTCAAAAATAAACCAAATATGCTTTTATCTTTTTTTTGCACACTTATCGTTGTATATTCTTGCATAATTTTGACATGCCTTTATTTTGATCCTGTTTAATAATGTATACAACTACAATTTGCTTTCTATTACTAATTATGTCCTGAATTTGTTACATTCAGAATTATGATTAAAATATTTTAAAAACTTAACCTTGTGTCAGAGTTCCAGCTTCACACACCTTGTTAATCTAGCAGACTGGCAGAAGTGGAATGATCCTTAAGGCCTAAGTCACACAGACCTAGTTCATAACAACCCTGCCAACCTCTACTTCAATTTCATTTCATTTCATTTAAAAGATTAACTAAATTAAAATGTTAACGTTGATTGCCATGTGTAAAAAGGCATGATAATCAGGCTTTGGCCTTCACAGAATAATATGGGAGTAAATTAGTTTGAACTACCTGTTCAAACAGGCTGGCTATGGGCTTTTGACATTGAAAGTTCCTGTTGTTTGGCATGACACTTTATTGGATACTGTGAGAGGAAAGGTGAAAATGTAGATGAGAGGTGCGTTGCCAGCATTGTTGATGGCTGGAGTTTTCATTGATTGACTTAATTCTATATTGTAGGAGTAGTGTCACGGCGAGGTGCGCCGGTGTGTTAGTTAGAGCAGGGCTCAAGAGCAGACATAGTCAAGGAGACATGACATGACTTAACAAAAGGCGAGCCTTTATTATGGCTGATGACAGAAAGCAAAACAAAAGCTAAGACGAGTGCAGGCAAGACAACTAAACTGGAAAACAGACTATGAAAAACCTATGACACTGAATGTTAAAGTGAATTGTTAAATGTTGTCATTTTTATGCTTACCATCTCTACATTGTTTCAAACTGTGTGATCAAAGACATTCCTTTGTTCCCCTCCCCAGCCTGTCGATGGTGGGGGAGGCTGTAGTGTTTTATCACAAGCACATCCCATGTGAAGGTTTGTTTGATGTTTGCTAAGCTTCCTGCCCTTTTATGGCTTCACCTGTGTTGTGCATGGTGAACCAATACAGGAATTGAGCCATATATTGGGTGTGGGGGAGATTACTCTCTTTATGACCAAGGATGTTCTTAAAAACAGTTGTGATCAGGAAGTCACGCACACAGAGAGACACACACGCAAACACACACACACACACATTCTTGCACACGTGCTTACACGTGCTCACACACACACACAGTGCCTTGTCTCTTTGTAACCAAGGGGGGTTTTACGAGGGGAGGTGCTTGTGTAAACTATTATGTATTCAATAAAAGGCAGCGAGCAGAGGTCGGAATTGGGGTCCATTTTGCGATAGGATTCGAAGCGCGTTCCTCAGATACCGATGAGGCCTCCCTTGCGCAAGTAAACTGATCGATCACTGTTGCCTTGTTTTTTCCTTCATGGGAATAGGGCTTTGGAGTTGACGTCACGCCGCAATGCATTGTGGGAGCGCAGCACCATTTTCGGGGTCTACGAATCAAAACAAACACACTGTGTTGGAACAACGATTACAAGATGCTTAAAAGCAGCTCAAAAGAGAATGGACTGTATGGAGACCGATTGCGTCCAGAGGCGAAGCGGCGGTACCTGCAGAAATAGCGTGCATTGGAAATGTGGACCCGTATGAAATACGGCTGTGGAGTAGAAACCCTGAAGACCAACCGCTACTGACATAGCCTGACATATTTTCGTACCTTGTCTGTGGAATCAGCGCGTACAAGTTGTCATTCCAACAAAGGTAAGTCAGCTCGAATACTGCGAGTAAAATGCGTTTGATTTTCCCCCGAACATTCAGATTAGTGCAGCATAAATTCATTCATGAGGGGGAAATTACAGTGAGAACATTTTGAGGCTGTTAGAGGGATAACATAGTGAGTTCAGTGCATTGATGTGACATTGTCCTGAACGATTTAGTTATTCTTTATGGTCAAAGAAATTGCAATGATTTATTCATATTTATTATAAATAATTCTAATTATACATCTTGCTTCAATATTTGTATCTTGTGTCACTAAAAATACATTTTATTTTAATTTTATACATTGATTAATGACCTGCAGAATCTCCTTATCATATTAAGTGATTCATAATTGTCACTTTATGCTTTCTCCATCTCTAAAGCGATTACATCCTTACATTACATACTTTAGGTTCATTTTCTGCAGGCAGGTTTCTGACAGAGAACAGGCTGATTTAGAATATAACATGCAGCGTTCTATTGATGGACACATAAAGAAATGAAAAATTACATGTATGTGCTAACTTTCTAAACACTGTTACATTTATGATAAAGTAGATAAAACACATTTGTGTCGGCCTTGGCTCATAGTTCTTGTCTTTAAATGAACTTTGTGTGTGTTTTAGGTACTGCACTCTCAAAGACTGAATGAACCAGCATTGCAGCCATGGGTCACTGTGAGCATCACAGGGAAGGTTGAAGCCGCCCACTGCACCTGTATGGCCGGAGTCGCGGAGACCTGCAGCCATGTCGCTGCTCTTCTGTTTAATGTAGAAGCAACTGTGTGGACCTGTGGCACAAGGACTGTTACAGATGAACCTGCATACTGGGTTTTGCTGGGTTATGTGACCAAGATACAGTCAGTGGTTGGCCATAAGATAGATTTCTCCTCTTCAGCTGCCCAAAAAAAGGCTCTTGATCAAAACATAAACAGACCATCCGTATTGAAAGGTAAAAGGAGCCGTCCTCAAAAAAGAAAAATCCCACCTGCTACTGTGGAGGAGTTGTCACTGCTATAATGCCATAATGTTTTATCTAGGGGTCCAGATTTATGCCTGTAGTGCACTGCCATGTAAATAATTTGCATTTACTGAATATGTACTGACTGAGTACCACTGTTCAAAAGTTGAATAAAGAAACAAACTAATTTTTGCCTCTTTTTTTTTATTAAAACCACTTTATAGCACATCACATCAGTTACAATGTAGAATCCATGTCATTTATAGTTTACAAATGACAAAATGTTTACACAAAATCATGACAGTGTTTACATGATATCACCCACTACTAACATTATTTACTGTATCTTTTGAAAAAAATTTTTACCGCTATTTAAACAGCACAAGACTTAAGAATATTTAACAGGAGCAAGTTT